>NW_027206170.1:0-667592 GCF_024711535.1 Dipodomys merriami | reverse complement strand
CACCCTAACCCTAACCAAAACACTCACCCTCACCCTAGTCCTCACCCTAACCCTAATCCTAACCCTAACACTCATCCTAACAATCACCCTAATCCTAAACCTAACCCTAACCCGAAACCCCAAACTAACCCTAACCCTCCCCCAACCCTAACACTAAACCTTACTCTAAACCTCACCCTAACCCTCCCCCTAACCCTAACACTAAACCTAACCCTAACACTAACATTCACACTAACCCTAATACTCACCCTAAACATAAACCTCAATCTCACCCTAACCCTAAATCTCACCCTCATCCTAATCCTAACCCTAAACCTAAGCCTAAATCTAACCCTAACCCTCACATTCACCAACATTGTAAGCCTAATCCTAACCCTAACCCTATCCCTAAACCTCAACCTAACCCTCACCCTCACCCTAAGACTAACATTAAACCTAAACCTAACCCTCACCCTAACCCTCCCACTAACACTCACTCTAACCCTAAACCTCACCCTCAACCTAACCCTAACCCTAAACGTCACCCCAAACCTCACCCTAACCCTAACCCTCACCCTCACGCTCACCTCACCGTAACTCTAACCCTAACAATAACACTAACACTAACCCTAACACTAACCCTAACCCTAACCATATACCTCACCCTCAGCCTCACCCTCACTGCAGACTGAACCCTAAACATAACACTAACAATAACCCTAACCCTAACCCAAACCCTAACTCTAACCTTAACCCTAACCCTAATCCTCACCCCCACTCTCACACTCAGCCTAACCCAAAGCCCAACCCTAACACTAACCCTAACTCTAATTATAAACATCACCCTCACCCTAACCCTATCTCCAACCCTTACTCTAAACCTCACCCTAACCCTAACCCTCACCCTCAACCTCAGCCTCAGCCTAACTCTAAACATAACCCTTACCCACACACTCACCCTCACCCTAACCCTAATCCTAAACCTAATCCTCAACCTAACCCTCATCCTAACCCTAAACCTAACCCTCACCTAACCCTTACCCTCACCTTCAACCTCAGCCTCAGCCTAACCCTAACTCTCCCTCTAACCCTAACCCTTACACTAGCCCACACCGTAACTCTAACTTAACACTAACCCTAACCCTAATCCTAACACTAACCCTCACCCTAAGCCTAACCCTAACCCTAAACCTCACCCTCACCCTAACCCTAACTCTACCCTAATCCTAAACCTAAACTTCACCCTAACTCTAACCCTAACCCTCACACTCACCCGCAATGTAATCCTAATCCTAACAATTACAATAACCCTAACACTAACCCTCATCCTAACTATAACCCTCACCCTAACCCTAACCCTCATCCTAACACTAAACCTAACCCTAACACTAACCCTGACACTAACCCTAACCCTCACCCTAACCCTAAAACTCACCCTAACCCTAACCTAACCCTGACCTTCACCCTCACCGTAGCCCTCATCCTAACCCTAATTCTAACCCTAACCCTCACCCTAACGCTAACCCACATCGTCACCCTAAACCTCACACTAACCCTAACCCTAATCCTCAATCTAACCCTCACCCTCACCCTTACCCCTAACCCTCACACTTACCCTAACCCTCACCCTAACACTAACCCTCACCCTGATCTGTACCCTGACCCTCAACCTAACCCTCAACTTTACCCTTACCATCACCCTCACCCTAATCCTCACCCTATCCCTAAACCTCATGCTAAACTTCAACCTAACCGTAACCTTAACCATCACCTTAAACCTAACCCTCAACCTCAACCTCACCCTCAGCCTAACCATAAGCCTAATCCTAAGCCTAACCCTAACCCTCACCCTCAACCTAGCCCTCACCGTAAACCTAACACTCACACTAACCCTCCACTTAACAATAACTCTAACCCTAAACCTCACCCTAACCCTCATCCTAACTCTAACTCTAACCCTAAACCTCACACTCGCCCTAACCCTAACCCTAACTATAATCCTAAACCTCAGCCTAACCCTAACCCTAAACCTCACCCTCACCCTAAACCTCACCCTAAACCTAACCCTAAACCTCACCCTCAATGTAGCCATGAACCTAACCCTAAACCTAACCGTAACCGTCACCCTAAACATAACCCTCACTGTAACCCAAACACTCACGCTAAACCTAACCCTCAGCCTCAACCTCAACCTAAACATAACCCTAAGCCTAACACTAAACCTAACATTAACCCACACACTCACCCTCACCATAACACTAATCCTAATCCTGACCATAACCATAACCCTCACCCTAAACCTATCACTCACCCTAACCCTAACCCTAACACTAACACTAACCCTAACCCTAAACGTAACCCTAACTCTAACACTCAACCTCACCCTCACCCTAACCCTAACACTAAACCTCACCCTAATCCTAACCCTAAAACTCACCCTCTCCCTAGCCATCACCCTAACCTTAATCCTAACACTAACCCTCATCCTAAGCCTCACCCTAACCCTAATCTAACACTAACCCTAACCCTAACCTCACACTTACCCTCAACCTAATCCTAATCCTAACCCTAAACCTCACCCTAACCCTAACCGTCACACTCACCTTTATCCTAACCCAACCTAACCCTCACTGTAACCTTAATCCTCACGCTCACCGTAACTATAACCCTCAACCCTCACCTAACTTCACCCTCAACCTAACCCTAAGCCTAAGCCTAAACCTAACCCTCACAAACACACTCACCCTAACCCTAATCCTAACCCTAAGCCTATCCCTAAACCTCAACCTAACCCTCACACTCACCCTAAGACTAACACTAACCCTAACCCTTCCTCTTACCCTAACCCTCCCCATAAACCTAATTCTAACTCTAAACCTCACACTCAACCTAACCCTAACACTAAACCTCACCGTAAAACTCACTCTAACCCTAACCCTCACCCACACCCTCACTGTAAATTTAACCCTAACCCTAAAAATAATACTAACCCTAACCCTAACCCTAAACCTAACCCTCACCATAAACCTCACCCTCAGCCTCACCCTCACCGCAAACTTAACTCTAATCATAACACTAACAATAACCCTAACCCTAACCCAACCCTCATCCTCTCCCTAAACCTCACCCTTACACTAATCCTCAATCTTACCCTCACCCTCACCCTACCCCTAACCCTAACCCTCACCCTAACCCTAACCCTAACCCTTACAGTAAATCTCACCCTCAGCCTAACCGTAAAGTTTACCCTTACTGTCACCCCCCCCAACCCTCACCCTAACCCTAACCCTCACCCTAAGCCCAACTCTCCCCCTAGACCTCACCCTCACCCTAACCCTAACCCTAACACTAAACCTCATCATTCCCCTAACCCTAACACTCAACCTAACCTTAAACCTCACCCTCACCCACACCCTCAGCCTAAACCTAGGGCTAACCCTATCACTCACCCTAATCCTCACACTCACCCTAACCGTAATTCTAAACCTCACCCTCACCCTAGCCCTTACCCTAACCCCTCATCCTCACCCTAAACCTCACACTAACCCTAAAATTAATACTCAATCTAAACCACACCCACACCCTAACCCTAACCCTAAACCTCACCCTATCCCTAAACCTTACATTTAACGTAATCCTCACTCTCAGCCTAACCCTCAACTTTACCCTTACTGTCACCCTCACCCTAACCTTCACACTAAACCTAACCCACATCCTAACCCTCACCCTGACCGTAACCCTAAGCATCACCCTAAACCTAAACCTCACCCACACCCTAATTTTAACACTAACCCTAACACTCACCCTCACCCTAACCCTTACTGTAACCCTAACTCTAAAACTAAACCTCACCCTAACCCTAACCCTAACACTCACCCTAACTCTAACCCTCGCCCTCACCCTCTCCCTCAGCCTAAACCTAAGGCTAACCCTTACACAAACCCTAACCCTCACACACACCCTCACCCTAACTCTAACCTTAACCCTCACCCTCACTCTCAGGCTAACCTAAGCCTAACCCTTACCCTAACCCTCACACTCACCCTAACCCTACCCTAATCCTAATCCAAACCATCACCATAACCCTCACCCTAAGCCTAACACTCACCCTAACCCTAACCCTAACACTAATCCTAATCCTAACTTTCAACCTAAGCCCAACTCTAACAATAAACCTCACCCTCACCCTAACCCTAATCCTAAACCTAACCCTAATCCTATCACTAAACCTCATCCTCACTCTAGCCCTCACCCTAACCCTAATCCTAACCCTAACCTTCGTCCTATCCCTCACAGTAACCCTAATCCTAACCCTCACCTTAACCCTAACCCTCACCCTCAACCTCACCCTCAGCCTAATCCCAAGCCTAACCCTAAACCTACACCTAACCAGACACTCAACCTCACCATAACCCTAATCCTAACCATAACCTTAACTCTAACCCTAACCCACACACTAACCCTCACCCTAACACTAACCTAACACTAACTCTAACCCTAACACTCACACTAACCCTCACCCTAAGCCTAGCTCTAAACCTAAACCTCACGCTCACCCTAACCCTAACTCTAACACTAAACCTAACCCTAAACCTCACCCTAACCCTAACCCTAAACCTCACCCTCACCCTCACCCTCAACATAAGCCAAAACCTAAAATTAACAATAAACCTAAACCTAAACCTAACCCTCACCCTAAATATAACCCTCACCCTCACCCTCACCCTCACCCTAAAACTTACCCTCACCCTAACTCTAACACTAACACTAACCCTCACACTAACCCTCACCCTCACCCTAAGCCTAAACCTCACCCTACCGCTAAGCTTAACCCTCAACCTCACCCTAGCCCTCACCCTAACCCTAAACCTAACCCTACACCTCATCCTAACACTCACCCTAAACCTAACCCTAACCCTCACCCTAACCCTAACCCTAACACTCACCCTCACTCTCGGCCTAAGCCTAAGCCTAACCCTAAGCTTAAGCCTAACCCTAACCCTTACACTAACCCTCACCCTAACCCTAACAATAACACTAACGCTAAATCTAACCCAAAATCTCATCCTCACCCTAAACATAACTCTAAACTTAACCCTTAACATAAACCTCACCATAAACATAACCCTAACCCTCACACTCTCAGTAACTGTAAACCTAACCCTAAACCAAACAACAACCCTAAACTAACCCTAACCCTCATTGTAACCATAACCGTCACCCTAACCCTAACCCTCACCCTAATATTTAACCTCACCCTAACACTAACCCTAACCCTAACACTAATCCTCACACTAACCCTACACATCACCCTAACACTAAACCTCACCCTAACCCTAAACCTCACCCTCACCCAGCCTTCACCCTAACCGTAACCCTCATCCTTAGCCTAAACCTAAAACTAACCCTAAAACTAATACTCAATCTTAACCTCACCCTAACCCTACCCCTAACTCTAACCCTCAACCTAACCCTAACCCTCACCCTTAACTTTATCCTCACTCTCAGCCTAAACTTCAACTTTTCCCTTACCGTTTTCCTCACCCTAACCCTAACACTCATCCTAACCCTCACCCTGACTGTAACCCTAAGCATCACCCTAACCCTAACCCTCACCCTCACCCTCAGCCTCAGCCTAGCCTTAAGCCTAAGCCTAAACCTAACCCTAAACCTCACCCTCACCCTAGCCCTCACCCTAACCCTAATCCTAAACCTAACCCTAACCCTTACCCTAAACCTCACACTCACCCTCAACCTAACCCAAATCATAAACTTAATCCTAACCCTAACACTAACCCTCAAACTAACCATCACCCCAGCGCTCACTCTAAGAGTAATCCTAACCCTAACCCTCATCCTAACCCTCAACTTAAACCTAACCCTAACCTAACCCTAAACCTCACAATCACCCTCACCATAACCCTAATCCTAAATCTAACCCTAACTCTAACCCTAAACCTCAACCTAACCCTCACCCTAACCCTAACCCTAACACTAACCCTAACTCTAGCCCTCACCCTAACCCTCCATATAAACCTAACTCTAACCCTAAACCTCACGCTCACCCTAAATCTAAACCTAACCCTAAACCTCACCCTCATCCTCACCCTCTAACCCTAACCCTAACCCTAACAATAACACTAACCCTAAACCTAACCCTAACCCTCACCCTCACCGTAACCCTAAACCTAACCCAAGCCCTCACCCTAACCGTAATCCTAACCCTAACCCGTACCCTCAGCCTCATCCTCACTGTAAACTTAACCTTAACCATAACACTAACAATAACCCTAATCCTAACCCTAATCCTAACCCTCACCCTCACCCTAACCCTAATCCTAACTCTCATCCGAACCCTAACCCTCAACTTCACAGTAACCCTAACCCTAAACCTCACCCTCATCCTCACCCTCAGCCTAACCCTAAGCCTAAGCTTAACCCTAACCCTAACCCTCACACACACCCTCACCCTAACCGTAATCCTAACACTAACCCTAACCCTAACCCTCACCCTAACCCTCCCCCTAACTCTAACTCTAAACCTTAAACCGCACCCTCACCCAAACTCTAACTCTAACCCTAACCCTAAACCTAAACCTCACCCTAACCCTAACCCTAAACCTCACCTTCACCCTCACCGTAACAGTAACCATAACCCTAACCATAACAATAGCCCTAACCCTAACATTAACCATAACACTCACCCTAACCCTAACCCTCAACTTTACCCTTGCTGTCACCTTCACCCTAACCCTCACCCTAAACCTAACCCTCATCCTAACCCTCATCCTAACCGTAACCCAAACCATCACCCTAACACTAACCCTCAACCTGACCCTCACCCTCAGACTAACACTAAGACTAACTCTAACCCTAACCCTCACCCTAACACTTACTGTCACCCTAACACTTACCCTAACCCTAACACTAACCCTCACACTAACCCTAACCATCACGCTAAACCTAACACTCACCCTAACCCTAATTCTAACCCTCACCTTCATCCTAGCCCTCACCCTAACCCTAACTTTCATCCTCACGCTAAACCTCACACTAACCCTAAAACTAATCCTCAACAGAAACCACACCCTTACCCTAACCCTAACAATCACCTTCACCTTAACCCAATCCTCACATTTACCCTAATCCTCACTCTCAGCGTAACCCTCAACTTTACCCTTACTGTCACCTTCACCCTAAACCTCACACTAACCTTAAACCTCATCCTAACCCTCACCCTGACCGTAAACCTAAGCATCACCCTAACCCTAAACCTCACCCACACCCTAAACCTAACACTAAACCTCACACTAATGCTCACACTAACACTGAGTCTAACCCTAAACCTCACCCTCACCCTAACCCTAACACTCACCCTCACCCTCATCCTCAGCCTAATCCTAAGGCTAACCCTAACCCTAATCCTCACACTCAACCTCACCTAACCCTAACCCTCACCCTCACCCTCACGGTAACAGTAACCATAACCCTAAACATAACAATTACTCTAACCCTAACACTAACCATAACCCTCAACCTAACACTAACCCTCACCCTAACACTTACCCTTACCGTAAAACTAACCCTAATGCTAACACTAACCCTCATACTAACCCTAACCATCACCTTAACCTTAACCCTCAATCTAACTCTATCCCTAACCCTCACCCTCACACTAGCCCTCACCCTAACCCTAACCCTCATCCTTACCCTATAACTCACACTAACCCTAACACTATTCTTCACACAAACCCTCACCCTATCCCTAACCCTCAACTTTACCCTTGCTGTCACCTTAACTCTAACCCTCACCCTAAACCTAACCCTCATCCTAACAGTAACCCAAACCATGACCCTAACACTAACCCTCAACTTGACCCTCACCCTCAGAATAACACTAAGCCTAACCCTAACCCTAACCATCACCCTCACCCTAGCCCTCACCCTAAACCTAAACCAAACCCTAACCCTCATCCTAACCCTATCCCTAACAATAACCCTAACCCTAACCCTAACCCTCACCCTAACACTTACTGTCACCCTAACACTAACCCTAACCGTAACACTAACCCTCACACTAACCCTAACCATCACGCTAACCCTAACACTCACCCTAACGCTAACCCTAACCCTCACCCTTACACTAGCCCTCACCCTAACCTTAACCCTCATCCTCACGCTAAACCTAATACTAACCCTAAAACTAATCTTCCACCTAAACCACACCCTCACACTAACCCTAACACTCACCTTTACCCTAACCCAATCCTCACATTTACCCTAATCCTCACTCTCAGCCTAACCCTCAACTTTACGCTTACTGTCACCCTCACCCTAAACCTCACACTAACCCTAACCCTCATCCTAACCCTCACCCTGACCGTAAACCTAAGCATCACCCTAACCATAAACCTCACCCACACACTAAACCTAACACTAAACCTCACACTACTGCTCACACTAACATTAAGTCTAAACCTAAACCTCAAACTCAACCTAACCCTAACACTCACCCTCACCCTCAGCCTAATCCTAAGCCTAACCCTAACCCTAATCCTCACACTCACCCTCACCCTAACCCTAATCCTAATCCTAACCATAAACATAACCCTCAAACTAAACCTAACACTCACAATAACCCTAAGCCTAACACAAACCCTAACCCTAACCCTCACCCTAACCCTAAATCTACCAGTAAAACTCACCCTCACCCTAACCCAAACCCTAAACCTCACCCTAACCCTAACCCTAAACCTCACCCTCACACTAGCCCTAACCCTAATCCTAACCCTACCCCTCATCCTAACTCTCACCCTAACCCTAATCCTAACCCTCAACCTAAACCTAACCCTTACCCTCAACCTCACCCTCAGCCTAAACATAAGCCTAACCCTAAACCTAACCCTAACCCACACACTCACCCTCAACCTAACCCTAATCCTAACCCTAACCCTAATTCTAACCCTAACCCTCACACTAACCTAACACTAACCCTAACCTAACACTAACCCTAAACCTAACCCTCACACTAACCCTCACCCTAAGTCTAAATCTAACACTAAACCTCACCCTCACATTAACCCTAACTCTAACCCTAATCCTAACCGTAAACCTCACACTCAGCCTAACCCTAAACCTAACCCTCACCCTAACCCTAACCCTCACCCTCACCCTCAACCTCAGCCTAACCCTAAGCCTAAGCCTAACGCTAACCCTAATCCTCACACTCACCCTCACCCTAACCCTAATCCTAACACTAACCCTAACCCTAACCCTAACCCTAACCCACACCCTAACCCTCCCACTAACCCTAACTCTAAACCTAAACCTCACCCTCAACCTAACTCTAACTCTAACCATAACCCTAAACCTAAACCTCAGGCTAAGCCTAACCCTGATGCTCACCCTCAACCTCACTGTACCCATAATATTTACCCTAACCCTAAAAATAACACTAATCCTAACCTTAACCATAACTCTCACCATAAAACTAACCCTCATCCTAACACTTTCCTTCAACCTAAAACTAACCCTAATCCTAACACTAACCCTCACACTAACACTAACCATCACCTTAAGCCTAAACCTCAACCTAACCCTATCCCTAACTCTGAACCTAACCCTAGCCCTCACCCTAACGCTACCCTTCATCCTCACCCTAACCTCACACTAACCCTAACACTAATACTCAATCTAAACCTCACACTCACCCTAACCCTAACCTTAATCCTCACCCTAACCTTCACCCTAACCCTAATCCTCACCTTTACCCTTACTGTCACCCTCACCCTAACCCTCATCCTAACCCTGACCCTCATTCTAACCCTCAGCCTAACTGTAACTTTAACCATCACGCTGACCATAACCCTCAACCTCACCCTCACCTTCAGCCTAAACCTAAGCCTAAGCCTAACCCTAAAACTCACCCTCAACCTAGCCTTCACCCTAACCCTAATCCTAACCCTAAACCTCATCCTAACACTAACCCTAACCCTAACCCTAACACTAATCCTCACACTCAACCTAACCCTAACCCTCACCCTCATGCTCGGCCTAAGCCTAAGCCTAAACCTAAGCTTAAGCCTAACCCTACACCTCACACTAACTGTCACCCTAACCCTAACACTAACACTAACGCTAACTCTAACCCTAAACCTCACCCTCACCCTAACCCTAAATCTAACTCTAACCCTAAACATAAACCTCACCCTAAACCTAACCCTAAACCTCACCCTCACTGTAACCGTAACCCTAACCCTAACAATAAACCTAAACAAAACCCTAACCCTCATTCTAACCATAACCCTCACCATAAACCTAAACCTCAACCTGACACTAACCCTCACCCTAACACTAAACCTAACACTAACACTAATCCTCACCCTAACCCTAACCCTCACCCTAGCCCTCACCCTAACCCTAACCCTCATCCTCACCCTAATCCTCAGACTAAACCTAAAACTAATCCTCAATCTTAACCTCACCCTCACCCTAACACTAAACCCAACCCTCAACCTAACCCTAACCCTCAGCCTTACCATAATCCTCACTCTCAGCCTAACCTTCACTTTTACCCTTACCGTCACCCTGATTCTAACACTCACCCTAACCCTAACCCTCATCCTAACCCTCACCCTGACTGTAACTCTAAGCATCACCGTAATCCTAAACCTCACCCTCACCCACAGCCTCAGCCTAAACCTAACCCTAAGCCTAAACCTAACCCTACCACTCACCCTCACCCTAGCCCTCACCCAAACCCTAATCCTAACCCTAATCCTAATCCTAACCCTAAATCTAACCATAACCCTAACCTCACCCTAAACCTAATCGTCATCTCCACCCTCACTCTCAGCCTAACCCTAAGCCTAAGCCTAACCCTAACCCTAACCCTCACACTCACCCTCACCATAACCCTAATCCTCAACCTAACCTTAAACCTAACCCTAAACCTCAACCTAACCCTCACCCTAACCCTAACCATAACACTTACCCTAAACCTTACTCTAACCCTAAATCTCACCCTCACCCTAAACCTAACCCTAACCCTAAACCTGACCCTCACCCTCACCCTCACCATAACTCTAACCATAACTCTAACAATAACACTAACCTTAACCCTAACCTTAAACCTCACCCTAACCCTAACCCTAAACCTCAACCTCAGCCTCACCCTCACTGTGAACTTAACCTTAGCCATAACACTAACAATAACCCTTACCCTAATCCTAACCCTCACCCTCAAACTAACCCTAACTCTCACCCTAACCCTAAACCTCACCATCACAGTAAACCTAACCCTAACACTCACCCTAAACCTAAACCTAACCCTAATCTTAAACCTCGCCATAATGCTAACTCTAAACCTCACCCTCACCCTTGCCCTGATGCTAACCCTAAACCTAACTCTAAACCTCATCCTAACCCTCACCCTAACCCTAACCCTAACCTCAACCTAACCGTAACCCTCACCTTCAACCTTACCCTCAGCGTAACCGTATGCCTAAGCCTAACCCTAACCCTAACACTCACACTCACCCTCACCCTAATCCTAACACTAACCCTAACCCTAACCCTCACCCTAACCCTCCCCGTAATCCTAAATCTAAACCTAAACCTCACACTCAACCTAACCCTAACTCTAATCATAACCCAAAACCTAAACCTCAACCTAACCCTAACCCTAACCCTCCCCCTCCCACTCACCGTAACCATAAACCTATCCCTAACCCTAAAATAACCCTAACCCTAATACTAATCCTAAACCTAACCATAACTCTCACCCTAACCCTAACCCTCACCCTAACATTTACCCTCACCCTAAAACTAACCCTAATCCGAACACTAACCCTCACCCTAACCCTAACCATCACCTTTACCCTAAACCTCAACCTAACCCTATCCCTAACCCTCACCCTCACCCTAGCCCTCACCCTAACCCTACCCCTAATCCTCACCCTAAACCTCACACTAACCCTAACACTGATACTCAATCTAACCCTCACCCTCACACTAACCCTAACCCTAATCCTCACCCTAACCCACAACTTAACTCTAGCCCTCACCTTTACCCTTACTGTCACCCTTACCCTAAACCTAACCCTAACCCTAACCCTCAGCCTAACAGTAACCCTAACCATCACCCTAAACCTAGCCCTCACCCTCACCTTCAGCTTCAGCCTAACCCTAAGCCTAAGCCTAAACCAATCACTAAACCTGACACTCACCATAGCCCTCACCCTAACATTAATCCTAACCCTAACCCTCATCCTAACCCTAAACCTAACCATAAACTAAACCAGAATTCTAAACCTAATCCTCATCCCCACACTCACCCTCAGCCTAACCCTAAGCCTAAGCCTAATCCTAACCCTAAGGCTCAAACTCACCCTCACCCAAACCCTAATCCTAACACTAACCCTAAACCTAAACCTAAACCTCAACCTAACCCTCACCCTAAGCCTAACATTAACCCTAACCCTCACCCTCACCTTAGTCCTCACCCTAACCCTCACACCAAACCTAACCTTCACCCTCACCCAAACCCGAACCTTAACCCTCACCCTAAACCTACGCCTAAAGTTAACCCTAAACCTCACCCTAACCCTGACACTAAAACTCACAATCACCCTAGCCCTCAACCTAACTCTAATTGTAACTCTAAACCTCATCCTAACCCTCACCCTAACCCTCATCCTAACCCTAAACCTAATTTTAACCCTCAAACTAAACCTAACCCTGACCCTCACCATAACCCTAACACTAATCCTCAACCTAACCCTAAACCTAACCCGAGCCCTAAACCTCACCCTAACCCTAACCCTAAACCTCACCCTCACGATAGCCCTCACACTAAACCTAATCCTAAACCTAACCCTCATCCTAACCCTCAACCTCACACTCAGCCTAACCCTAAGCCTAACCCTAACACTAACCCGAACCTTAACCCTCATACTCACTCTCACCCAAACCCTAATCCTAAAACTAACCCTATCCCTAACCCTAAACCTCACCCTAAAACTCACCCTATCCCTAAACCTAATATTAAGCCTAACACTAACCCTCACACTAACCCTCACATTAACACAAACTCTAACTCTAAACCTCACCCTCACCCTAACCCTAAACCTCACCCTCACCCTCTCCCTCAGCCTATCCCTAAGCTTAAACCTAACCCAAACCCTAACAATCACACTCACCCTAACCCTAACACTCAGCCTTAACCTAAGACTAAGCCTACGCCTAAATCTAACACTAACCCTCATCCTAACCATAACCCTCACCCTAACCCTAACACTCACACTAACCCTAACCCTAACCCTAACCCTCACCTTCACCCACACCCTCACCCTAACCCTAACCCTCACCCTCACCCTAAATCAAACCCTAACCCTAAGCGTCACCCAAACCCTAACCCTCAAAATCACCCTCAACCTAAACCTAATCCTAAAACTAACCCTATCCCTAACCCTAGCCCTCACACTAACCCTCAACTTAGTGCTCACCCTAAACCTTATCCTAACCCTAAACCTCAACCTAACCCTCACCCTAAGGCTAACGCTCACCCTAAACCTAATTCTAAGACTCACCCTCATGCTAGGCCTAAGCCTAAGCCTAAGCCTAACCGTAACCCTCACCTAACCTTAACCTGAACACTAACCCTAACTCTAACACTAAACCTCACCCTAACCCTAATCCTAACTCTAAACCTCATCTTAACCCTAACCCTCACCCTCACACCAGCCCTCACCCTAATCCTAACATTAATCCTCATCATAACCCTCACCCTAACCCTAACCCTAACCCTCACCTTAACCCTATCCCTAACCCTCAACCTAATCCTAACCTTCACTCTCACCATAACCCTATCCCTAACCATCACCCTAACCCTAAACTTAACCCAAACCCTAACCCTAACCCTAACCCTAACCCCCACACTTAACCTCACCCTCAGCCTAATCCTAAGCCTAACCCTAAACCTAACCCTAACACACACACTCACCCTTACCCTAACCCTAAATCTAAACCTAAACCTACCCCAAAACCTCAACCTAACCCTCACAATCACCATAACATTAACACTAACCGAAAGCCTAACCATACCCCTCATCCTAACCCTAACCCTAATCCTAACCCTCACAGTCACGCTAACCCTTACCCTAATCCTAATCCTAACCCTAAGCCTAACCCTCACCATCACCCTAACCCTCACCCTAACCCTAAATCTAACAATAACCCTAACCCAAACCCTCAAAATCAGCCTCACCCTAACCCTAACTCTAACCCTAAAAATGACTCTCACCCTAACCCTAAACCTAACCCTAACCCTTAACCTCACCCTAACCCTAACCCTAACCCTAATCCTCATCCTCACCCTAGCCCTCACCCTCACCCTAATCCTAACCCTAACCCTCATCCTAACCCTCACCCTAACCCTAAACCTCACCGTCACCAAAACCCTTAACCTACCCCTCACCCTAACCCTAAATTTAACCCAAACCCTAACTCTCACCCTAATCCTAACACTAACCCTCACCCTAAGCGTAACCCTCACACTCAGCCTCAGCCTCAGCTTAAGCCTAAGCCTAACCCTAACACTAACACTAACCCTTACACTCTCCCTAACCCTAACCCTAATCCTAATCCTAACCCTAACCCTCACCCTCACCTTATCCCTCACCTTAACCCTAACCCTAACACTAACCCGAAACCTAACCCTCACCCTGAGCCTCACCCTAGCCCTAACTCTAACCCTAAATCTCACCCTCACCTTAACCCTAACGCTAAACCTCACCCTAACCATAACCATAAACCTCACCCTCAACCTAGCGCTCCCCCTAACCTTAACCCTCATCCTAATCCTCCCCCTAACCCTAACCTTAACCCTCTCCCTAACCCTAACTCTCACCCTCAGCCTCACCCTCAGCCTAAGCCTAAGCCTAACCATAACCCTAACCATCACACTCACCCTAACCCTAACACTAATCCTAAAGCTGACACTAACCCTAACCCTCACCCTCACTCAAACCCTCACCTTAACCCTAACCTAACATTAACCCTAACCCTAACCCACACCCACAGCCTCACCATAACCCTAACTCTAACCATTAACGTCACCCTGACCCTAACCCTAACCTAACCCTAAACCCAACCCTAACACTAAACCTAACCATCACGCTCACCCTAGCCCTTACCCTAGCCGTAATCCTAACCGTAAAACTCATCCTAACCCTCCCCCTATACCTAAGCATAACGCTCACCTTAACCCTAACGTTCTCACCCTCAACCTCACCCTCAGCCTAACCCTAAGCCTAACCCTAAACCTACCCCTAACACACACACTCACCCTCAGCCTAAATCTAAGCCTAACCCTAAATATAACCCTAACCCACACACTCACCCTCACCCTAAACCTCATCCTAACCCTAACCCTAACCCTAACCTTCCCCCTAACTCTCACCCTAACACTAAACCTAACACTAACCCTGAACCTAACCCTCAACCTAACCCTCACCCTAACCCTGAGTCTAAACCTAAACCTCACCCGCACCCTAACCCTAACTCAAACCCTAACCCAAACCCTAACCCTAACCCTAACCCTCACCCTCACCGTAACCGTAAATATAAACCTTACCCTAAGAATAAACCTAACCCTAACCCAAACAATAACCCTAACTCTAACCCTCATCCTAACCATATCCTTCACCGTAACCCTCACCCTCACCCTAACACTTACCCTCAACCTAACCCTATCCCTAACCCTCACACTCACCTTAAACTTTACCCTAATCCTAATGCTAACCCTAAGCCTAACCCTCACACTAACCCTCACCCTAACCCTAACCCTAACCCTAACCCTCAACCTAACCCAAAACTTCACCCTCACCATAACCCTTACCCTAACCCTCAACCTAATTCTAAACTAAACCTGAATCCTAACTCTCAACCTAACCCTAACCCTAACACTCACCCTAAACCTAACCCTCACCACACCCTCAACCTAACCCTAACACTAACCCTAACCCTAACCCTCAACCTAACTCTCACCCTAACCCTAACTCTAACCCTAAACCTCACCTTCACCCTAAACCTAACGCTACCCCTAACCCAAACCCTAAACCTCACCCTAACGTTAACCCTAATCCTCACCCTCAACCTCACAGTAACTGTAACCCTAAACCAAAACCTAACAATAACCCTAACCCTGATCCTAACCCTCACCCTAACCATAACCCTCACCCTAACCCAAACCCTCACCCTAACACTTACCCTCACCCAAACACAAACCCTAACTCTAAAGCTAACCCTCACACTAACACTAACCCTAACGCTAAACCTCAACCTCAACCTAGCCCTCACCCTCACCCTAAGCCTAACACTAACCCTAAGCCTAAACCTCACCCTCCCTCTTCCCATAACCCTATATCTAACCGTAAACCTCACCATCACCCTAACCCTAACCTTAACCCTAAACACCACCCTAACCCTAACCCTAATCCACACCAGTACTCTCAACTTCACAATATCTATAACCCTAACCCTAACAGTAACCCTAACCCTAACCCTAACCATCACCTTTAACATAATCCTCACCTCCACCCTCACCCTCATACTAACCCTAAGCCTAAGCCTAACCCTCACCCTAACCATCACACTCAACCTCACCCTAAACCTAAAACTAACCTTAACCATATCCCTAAAGCTCAACCTAACCCTCACCCTAAACCTAACCCTAACCCTAACCCTAAATCTCAACCTAACCCTCCCCCTAACCCTAACTCTAACCCTAAACCTCAACCTCACCCTAACCCTAACCCTCACCCTAACCCTAACACTAACCCTAACGCTAAACCTCACCCTAACATCCCCCTAAACCTAACTCTAACCCTAAATCTCACCCTCACCCTAACACTAACCCTAACTTTAAACCTCACCCTAATCCTAACCCTCACCCTTACACACCACCTCAAAGTAACTCTAAACATAACCCTAATAATAACACTAACCATAACCCTTAGACTAACCCTAACCCTAACCATAAACCTCACCCTCAGCCTCACCATCACCGCAATCTTAACCCTAACCATAACACTAACAATAACCATAATCCTAAGCCTAACCCTAATCGTCACCCCCACCCTCATCCTCAGCCTAACCCTAAGCCTAACTATAACCCTAACCCTAACCCTCACAGTAAGCCTAACCCTAACCCTAACCCTATACCTAAACCTAAACCTAAACCTAAATTTAACACTAATCCTAAGCTTTACCCTCACCCTAATACAAACCCTAACCCTCACCCTCACCCTAACCCTAAGCCTAACCTAAGCCTAACCCTAACCTTCACACTGACTCTACCCTAACCCTAATCCTAAACCTAACCATATCTCTAAACATCACCCTAAACTTAACCCTCACCATAGCCCTCACCCTAACCATAATCCTTACCCTAAACCTCATCCTAACACTCACCATAACCCTAAACCTAACCCTCACCCTCATGCTCGGCCTAAGCCTAAGCCCAAGCCTAAGCCTAACCGTACACCTGACCCTCACACTAACCCTAACCCTAACACTAACCCGAACTCTAAACCTAAACCTCACTCTCACCCTAAGCCTGACTCTAAACCTAAACGTAAACCTAAACCTCATCCTACCCTAACCGTAACATTCACCCTCACCCTCACCGTAACCCTCACCCTAAACCTAACCCTCAACCTAACACTTTCCCTCACCCTAACCCAAAACCTAAAACTAACACTGACCCTCACACTAAGCTAAACATTACCCTAACCCTAACACTAACCCTAATTCAAACCTAAACCGCACACTAGCCCTCACCCTCACCATAAACCTAAGGCTAACCCTAACCCTAAAACTAACCCTCACACTCACCATAACCCTAACCCTAATCCTAATCCTAACCCTAACCCTAACCCTCACCCTCACCCTAAACCTCACCCTAACCCTAAACCTAAAACTAACCCTAACCCTAACCCTCACCCTCAGTCTCACACTAACCCTAATTCTAACCCTAAACCTCACCCTCACCCTAACCCTAATGCTAAACCTAACCCTAAATCTAACCCAAACCCTAACGCTCCCCCTAACTCTCACCCTAACCCTAACACTAACACTAACCCTAACTCTAACCCTAACCCTAAAACTAAACCTCACCATAACCCTAACCCTAACCCTCACCCTAACCCTAACCCTCACCCTCACCCTCACCCTCAGCCTAACCCTAAGCCTAACCCTAACCCTAACCCTAAACCTCACACTAACCCTAACCCTAACCCTAAACCTAATCCTTACCCTAAACCTATCCCTCACCCTCACCCTAACCCTCACCGTAACCCTAACCCTAATATTAACCCTAACCCTAACCCTCACCTTCAACCTCACCCTCAGCCTAACCCTAAGCCTAACCCTAAACCTAACCCTAACACACACACTCACCCTTACCCTAACCCTAATCCTAACCATATCACTAAGCATCCCCCTAATTCTCACCCTCACCCTAACCCTAAGACTAAGCCTAACCCTAACCCTAAACATAACCATCACTCTAACCCTAACTCTAACCCTAAATCTCACCCTCACCCTAACCCTAACTCTAACCCTAAACCAAACCCTAAACCTCACCCTAAACCTAACCCTAACCGTAACCCTAACATTCACCCTAACCCTAACTCTAACCCTTATCCCCACAATCACCCTCAGCCTAACCCTAATCCAAAGACTAACCCTAAACCTAACCCTCACACTCACCCTCACCCTAACCCTAAACCTAACCCTAACCCTAACCCTCCCCCTAACTCTCACCCTCACCCTAACCCTAAGACGAAGCCTAACCCTAACCCTCAACCTAACCCTCACCCTAACCCTAACTCTAACCCTAAATCTCACCATCACCCTAACCCTAACTCTAACCCTAAACCAAACCCTAAACCTCACCCTAACCATAACCCTAACATTCACCCTAACCCTAACTATAACCTTAACCTCACGCTCACCCTATCCCTAACCCTAACCCAATCCTAAACATCACCCTAAACCTAAACATTACCCTAACACTTACCCTCACCCTAACACTAACACTAACACTAACACTAACCCTCACACTAACGCTAACCATACCGCAAAACCTAAACCTCACCCTAACCCTAACCCTAACCCTCAACTTCACCCTGGCCCTCACCCTAACCCTAACCCTCACCCTCACTCTAAACCTCACACTAACCCTAACACTAATCCTCAATCTAACCCTCACCCTCACCCTAAAACTAAACTGAACCCTCACCCTTACCATAACCCTCACCCTCGGCCTAACCCTCACCTTTTCTCTTACTTTCACTCTCATTCTAACCCTCACCTTAAACCAAACCCTCATCCTAAACCTCAACCTAACCATAACCCTAACAATAACACTAACCCTAACCCTCACCCTCACTATCCCTAAACCTCACACTCACACTAGCCCTCACCTTAACCCTAATCCTAACCGTAACCTTCATCGTAACCCTCAAACTAACGATAACCTGAAGCATCACTCTAAACCTCATCCTTATCCCCACCCTCACCCTCAGCCTAACCCTAAGCCAAAGACTAACACTAACCCTATCCCTCACAGTCACCCTCACCCTAACCCTAATCCTAACCCTAACCCTAACCGTAACCCTAAACCTCCCCCTAACTCTCACCCTCACCCTAACCCTAAGACTAAGCCTAACCCTAACCCTCAACCTAACCCTCACCCTCACCCTAATTCTAACCCTAAATCTCACCCTCACCCTAACCCTAACTCTAACCCTAAACCAAACCCTAAACCTCACCCTAACCTTAACCCTAACCTTAACGCTAACATTCATCCTAACCCTAACTCTAACCCTAAACCTCACCCTCACCCTAACCCTAACACTAAGCCTAATGCTAAACGTCACCCTAAACCTAAACCTTACCCTCACCCTAACACTAACACTAACACTAACCCTCACACTAACGCTAACCATCACCTTAAACCTAAACCTCACCCTAACACTAACCCTAACCCTCAACTTCACCCTGGCCCTCACACTGACCCTAACACTCACTCTCACACTAAACCTCACACTAACCCTAAAACTAATCCTCAATCTAACCGGCACCCTCACCCTCAGCCTAACCCTCAACTTTACTCTTACTGTCACCCTCATCCTAACCCTCACCTTAATCCAAACCCTCATCCTAAACGTGACCCTAACCATAACCCTATCCATCACAATAACCCTAAACCTCACCCTCACCTTCAGCCTCAGCCTAACCTAAGCCTAGGCCTAAACCTATCCCTTAACCTCACACTCAGCCTAGCCCTCACCCTAACCCTAATCCTAACCCTAACCATCATCCTAACCCTCAAATTAACGATAACCTGAACCATCACTCTAAACCTAATCCTTATCGCCACCCTCAAGCTCAGCCTAACCCTAACCCAAACCCTCACCCTAGCACATACCCTAACCCTAATCCTAACCCTAACACTCACACTAACCCTCACTCTAACCCTAAACCTAACCCTCACTCTTAATCTAACCCTCACCCTCACCCTCAGCCTCAGCCTAACCCTAAGGCTAACACTAACCCTAACCCTCACACTCACCTTCATCTTAACCCTAATCCTAACCCTAACCCCAACCCTAAACCTAACACTAACCCTAACCCTAACCCTCAACATAACACTAACCCTAACGCTAACACTCACCCTAGCACATACCCTAATCCTAATCCTAACCCTAACACTCACCCTAACCCTCACTCTAAACCTAAACCTAACCCTAACCCTCACTCAAATGCTAACCTTCAACCCAACCCTACCACTGACCCTCACACTAACCCTAAACCTCACCCTAACCCTCACACTAACCCAACTCTAACCCTAAACCTCACACTTGCCCTAACCCTAACACTAACCGTAACCCTAAAATTCACCCGAACCCTAACCCTAAACCTCACCCTCACCCTAAACCTCACCCTCACCCTAACACTAAACCTCACCCTCACACTAAACCTCACCCTAACCCTAACCCTAACCCTAACCCTCAACCTAACCATAACCCTCACCGTAACCCTAACACTCACACTAACCCTAACCCTAAACCTCACCCTCACCCTCACCCTCACCCTAAGCTAACCATCCCCCTTACCCTAAACCAAACCCTAACCTTAACTCTCACCCTAACCCTAAGCCTAACCCTAACCCTACCCTAATCCTCACACTCACCCTCAACCTAAACCTAATCCTAAACCTAAACCTAACCCTCACAGTAACCCTCACCCTAGTTCTCACCCTAACCCTAATCCTAAACCTACACCACATCCTAAACCTAACCCTCACTGTCACCCTCACCCTCAGCTTAACACTAACATGAATCCTAATCCTAACTCTAAGCCTAACACTCACCCTTACCCTAAACCTCACCCAAACCTTAAATCTAAAAATAACCCTAACCCAAACCCTCACAATCAGCCTCACCCTAAACCTAACTCTAACCCTAAACCTCAATCTCACCCTAAACCTAACACTAACCATAAACCTCACCATAACCCTAACCCTAAACCTCATCCTCACCCTAGCCCTCACCCTAACGCTAATACTAACCCTAATCCTCACCCTAACACTAACGCTAACCCTAACCATCACCCTCACAAACCCTTACCGTACCCCTCACCCTAACCCTAAACTTAACACTAACCCTAACTCTCACCCTAACCCTATCCCTAACACTCACCCTAAGCCTAACCCTCACTCTCAGCCTCAGCCTAAGACTAAGCCTAACCCAAACACTAAACCTCACACTCACACTAACTCTAACACTAATCCTAATACTAACCTTAAGCCTAAACCTCACCCTCACCCTATCACTCATCTTAACCCTAACCCTAACACTAACCCTAAACCTAACCCTCACCCTCAGCCACACCCTAACCCTAACTCTAACCCTAAATCTCACCCTCACTCTAACCCTAACCCTAAAACTCACCTTAATCATCACCATAAACCTCACCCTCCCCCTAGCCCTCCCCCTAACACTAATCCTAACCCTAACCCTCATCCTAACCCTCCCTCTAATCCGAACCTTAACCCTCACCCTAACCCTAACCCTCACACTCACCCTAACCCTAAACTTCACACTCATCCTCACTCTCAGCCTAAGCCTAAGCCTAACCCTAACCCTACCCCTCACACTCACCCTAACCCTAACCCTAATCCTAATGCTGAACCTAACCCTAACCCTCACCCTCACCGTAACCCTCACCTTAACCTTAACCCTAACATTAAACCTAAACCTAACCCACACCCTCAGCCTCACACTAACCCTAACTCTAAACCTAAAGGTCACCCTGACCCTAACCTTAAACCTAACCCTAAACCTCACCCTAACCCTAAACCTAAACCTCAACATCACCCTAGCCCTCACCTTAACCCTAATCCTAACCATAAACCTCATCCTAACCCTCCCTCTAAACCTAAGCATAACCCTCACTTTAACCATAGCATTCTCACCCTCAACCTCACCCTCAGCCTAACCCTAAACCTAACCCAAAATCTAACCCTAACACACACACTCACCCTCAGCCTAACCCTAAGCCTAAGCCTAACCCTAACCCTATCCCTCCCCCTAAATCTCACCCTAACCCTAACCCTAACACTAACGCTAACCCTAAACCTCAACCTAACCCTCAACCTAACTTTGACTCTAACCCTAAACCTCACCCTAACCCTAACCATAACTCTAACCCTAACCCAAACCCTAAACCTCACCTTAACCATAAACCAAACCCTCACCCTCACCTTAACCATAAATATAAACCTTACCCTAACAATAACACTAACCCTAACCATAACAATAACCCTAACCCTAACGCTAACGCTCATCCTAACCATATCCATCACACTGACCCTAACCCTCACCCTAACACTTACCCTCCTCCTAACCCTAAGCCTAACCCTCACCCTCATCCTAACACTCACCCTAACCCTAATTCCAACACTAACCCTAACCCTAACCCTCACCCTCACCCTCACCCTAACCCTAGCTATAAACCTAAACCTCACCCTCACCCTAACACTAACCCTAACAATAACCCTAAGCCTAACCCTAACCCTCACACTCACCCTCACCCTAACACTAACACTAACCCTCACACTCACCCTCACCCTAACCCTAACTCTACCCCTAAAACTCACCCTCACCCTAAACCTAACTCTAAACCTAACCCAAAGCTTAAATCTCACACTAACCCTAAACCTAACCCTCACCCTCACCCTCAGCGTAACTGTAACCCTAAACCTAACCCTAACAATAACCCTAACCCTAATCCTAACCCTCACCCTAACCATAATACTCACCCTAACCCAAACCCTCAACCTAACACTTACAATCACCCTAACACTAACCCTAACCCTAAAGCTAACCCTCACATTAACCCTAACCCTAAACCTAACCATAAAACTCAAACTAACCCTGACCCTCACCCTAACCCTAACACTAACCCTAGCCCTAAACCTCACTCTCCCTCTCCCCCTAACCCAATATCTAACCATAAACCTCACCCTCACCCTAACCGTAACCTTAACCCTAAACACCACCCTAACCCTAAAACTAATCCTCACCCGCACCATCAACTTCAACATAATTGTAACCCTAACCCTAACAATAACACTAACCCTAAACCTAACCATCACCCTAAACCTAATCCTCACCTCTACCCTCACCATCAGCCGAACCCTAAGCCTAAGCCTAACCCTCACCCTAACCCTCACAGTCACCCTCAACCTAACCCTAATCCTAACCCTAAACTTATCTCTAAACCTCAAACTACCCCTCACCATCACCCTAACCCTAACACTAACCCTAACCCTAAACCTCACCATAACCCTCCCCCTAACCCTAATTCTAACCCTAAACCTCACCCTCACCCTAACCCTGACCCTAACCTTAAACCTCACCCTAAACCTCACCCTAACCCTAACCCTCACCCTTACCCACCACCTCACCGTAACTCTAACCCTAACCCTAATAATAACACTAACTCTAACATTAACACTAACACTAACCCTCACCCTAAACCTAACCCTAACCCTCAACCTAACCCTAACCCTCACCCTCACCGTAACACTAACCCTAACCCTCACCCAAACCCTAAACCCAACCCTAATCCAAAACCTCACCATAATGCTAACCCTAAACCTCACCCTCACCCTTGCCCTCATCCTAACCCTAATCCAAACCCTAAACCTCATCCTAACCCTCACCCTAACAATAACCCTAACCCTCAACCTAACCCTAACCCTAACCCTCAAGCTAACCCTAACCCTCACCCTCACCCTCACCCTCAGCCTAACATTAATCCTAAGCCTACCCTAACCCTCACAATCACCCTCACCTTAACCCTAATCCTAACACTAACACTCACCCTAACCCTCACCCTAACCCTCCCACTAACCCTAACCCTAAACCTAAACCTCACCCTCTCCCTAACCCTAACTCTAAACCTGACCATAAACCTAAACCTCACCCTAACCCTAACCCTAACCGTCACCCTCACCGTAACAGTAACCCTAACCCTAACAATAACCCTAACCCTAACAGTAACCCTAAACATAACCCTCACCCTAATGCTAAACCTCACCCTAAAACTCACCCTAATACTAACACGAACCTTCACACTAACCCTAACCATCACCTTAACCCTAAACCTCAAACTAACCCTATACCTAAACCTCAACCTCACCCTAGCCCTCACACTAACCCTAACCCTCATCCTCACCCTAAACCTCACACTAACCCTAAGACTAATACTCAATCTAACCCTCACCCATAGCCTAACCCTAACCCTAATCCTCATCCTAACCCTCAACCTAAGCCTAACCCTCACCTTTACCCATAATGTCACCCTCACCCTAACCCTCACCTTAACCCTAACCCACATTCTAACCCTCACCCTAACCATAAACCTAACCATCACACTAACCCTAACCCTCATCCTCACCCTAGCCCTCACCCTAACCCTAATCCTAACCCTAACCCTCATCCTAACACTCACCCAAACCCTAACCCTAACCTCACCCTTATGCTCGGCCTAAGCCTAAGCCTAAGCCTAAGCCTAACCGTACACCTGACCCTCACCCTAACCCGAACCCTAACACTAACCCTAACTCTAAACATAAACCTCACTCTCACCCTAATCCTAACTCTAACCCTAAACCTAAACTTAAACCTCATCCTAATCCTAATCCTAACCTTTAACCTCACCCTCAACGTAACCCTCACACTAACCCTAACCCTCACCCTAAAACTTACCCTCACCTTAACCCAAACCCTAACACTAACACTGACCCTCACACTAACCTTAACCATCACCCTAACCCTAAAGCTAAACCTAACCTTAACCCTACCCCTCACCCTAGCCCTCACCCTAACCCTAACCCTCATCCTCCCCCTAAAACTCACCCTAACCCTAACACTATTCCTCAATCTAACCCTCACCCTCACTCTACACCTAAACATAAACCTCACCCTAATGCTAACCCTCACCCTTACAGTAACCCTCACGCTCAGCCTAACCCTAACATGTACCCTTACCGTCACCCCCACCCTAACCCTCACCCTAACCCTAACACTAATCCTCAATCTAACCCTCACCCTCACTCTACCAATACCCTTAAGCTCACCCTAATGCTAACCCTCACCCTTATAGTCACCCTCACGCTCAGCCTAACCCTCACGTTTACCCTTACCGTCACCCCCACCCTAACCCTCACCCTAATCCTAAACCTCATCCTCATGCTCGGCCTAAGCCTAAGCCTAATCCTAAGCCTAACTGTAAACCTGACCCTCGCCCTAACCCTAACCGTAACACTAACACTAACTCTAAACCTCAACCTCACCCTCACCCTCACCCTCAGCCTAAACCTAAGGCTCAACCTAACCTTAACACTAAACCTCACACTCACACTAACACTCATCCTAACCCTAACCCTAACACTAACCCTAACCCTAATCCACACCCTCAGCCTCACCCTAACCCTAATTCTAACCCAAAACCTCAACCTCACCCTAACCCTAATGCTAAACCTAACCCTAACCCGAAACCTAAACCTCACCCTAACCCTAACCCTCACAATCACACTCAACGTAACCGTAGCCCTAACCTTAACACTATCCATAACACTCACCCAAAACCTAACCCTCAACCTAACAATTAACCTCACCCTAACACAAACCCTAAACCTAACATTAACCCTCACACTAACCCTAACTCTCACCCTAACCCTAAGCCTCACCCTAACCCTAAACCTAACAATAAACCTCACCCGCACCCTCATCCTAGCCCTCACTTGCACCCTAACTCTAACCCTAAACCTCACCCTCACCCTCACCCTAACTCTAACCCAACCCTAACCCTAAACCTCATTCTAACCCTAACCCTCACCCTCACCCTCACCGTAACCCTAACTCTAAACTTAACAATCACCCTAAACATAACCTTAACCCTCACCCTAACAAAACCCTCACCCTAACCCTAAGCCTCACCCTAACACTTACCCTCACCCTAACATTAACTCTAATACTAACCCTCACAGTAACCCTAACTCTCACCCTAACCCTAAACCTCACCTTAACCCTAACCCTAACCCTCAGCCTCACCCTAGCCCTCACCCTATCCCTAATTCTAACCCTAACCCTCAACCTAAACCTAACCCTCATCCTCACCCTAAACCTCACACAAACCCCAACACTGATCCTCAATCTAACCCTCACCCTCACCCTAAACCTCACCCTAACCCTTACCCTAACCCTCACCCTAATCCTAACTCTCACCCTTAAGGGAACACGCACCCTCAGCCTAACCCTCACCTTTATTCTTACCGTCACACTCATCCTAACCCTCACCCTAACCCTAACACTCATCCTAACATTTATTCGAACCCTAACCCTATCCATCACCCTAACACAAGCCCTCAACTTCACCCTCAACCTAAGCCTAACCCTAAGCATAAGCCTAAGCCTAAACCTAACACTCACCCTCACCCTCGCCCTATCCCTAAACCTAATCCTAACGCTAAGCCTCATCCTAACCCTAACCCTAATCCTAACCCTCACCGTAACCCGAACCCTAAACCTCACCCTAACCCTAAACCTAACCCTAATCCTAAACCTCTACATAATGCTAACCCTAAACCTCACCCTCGCCCTTGCCCTCATCCTAACACTAATCCTAACCCTAAACCTCATCCTAACCCTCACCCTAACAATAAACCTAATCCTCACCCTAACCCTAACCCTCACCTTTACCTTTACTGTCACCCTCACCCTAAACCTCACCCTAACCCTAACCCACATTCTAACCCTCACCCTAACCGTAACCCTAACCATCACACTAACCCTAACCCTCAACCTCAACCTCAGCCTCAGTCTAACCCTAAGCCTAAGCCTAACCCTAACCCTAACCCTCACCCTCACCATAGCCCTCAACCTAATCCTGACCCTCACCCTAACACTTACCTTAACCTAACACTAACCCTAACCCAAACACTAACCCTCACACTAACACTAACCCTAACCCTAAAACTCACCCTAACCCTAAACCTAACCCTCACCCCCACCCTCACCCTAATTCTAACCCTAACTTTAACAATAACACTAATCCTAACCCTAAACCTAACCTTAACAATAAACCTAACCCTCACCCTCACACTCAGCCTCACCTTCACCACAAACTTAACCGTAATCATAGCACTAAAAATAACCCTCACCCTAACCATAAACCCTAACCCTAACTCTCACCCTAACGATAAACCTAAGCCTCACCGTAACCCTAACACTCACCCTCACACTCACCCTCTCACTAACCCTAATCCTAATCCTAACTCTAACTCTAACACACACACTCACCCTCACCCTAACCCTAACCCTAACCCTAACACTAAACCTAACCCTAACCCTCACCCTAACCCTCACCCTTCCCCTATCTCTAACCCTAAACCTCAAAATCACACCGACCTTAACCTTAAACCTAACATTAAACCTCACCCTAAACCTAACACTAAACCGCAACCTCACCTTAGCCCTCAACATAACCCTAATCCTAACCCTAAACGTAACCCTAACCCTAACACTAATCCTAACTCTAACCCTAACCCTAACACTAACCCTAACTCTAAACATAAACCTCACTCTCACCCTAACCCTAACTCTAACCCTAAACCTAAACCTAAACCTCATCCTAATCCTAATCCTAACCTTCACCCTCACCCTCACCATAACCCTCACCCTAACCCTCACCGTCACCCTAACACTTACCCTCACCCTCAAACAAACCCTAACACTAACACTGACCCTCACACTAACCCTAACCATCACCCTAACCCTAAAGCTAACCCTATCCTTAAACCTAGCCCTCACCCTATCCCTCACCATAACCCTAACCCTCATCCTCCCCCTAAACCTCACCCTAACCCTAATACTAATCTTCAATGTAACCCTCACCCTCACTCTACCCCTAACCCTAAACCTCACCCTAATGCTAACCCTCACCCTTACAGTAACCCTCACCGTCAGCCTAACCCTCACGTTTACCCTTACCGACAACCCCACCCTAACCCTGACCCTAACCCTAAACCTCACCCTCCTGCTTGGCCTAAGCCTCAGCCTAATCCTAAGCCTAAACGTAAACCTGACCCTCACCCTAACCCTAACCCTAACCCTAACACTAACTCTAAAACTCAACCTCACCCTCACCCTCACCCTCAGCCTAAACCTAAGGCAAAACCTAACCATAACACTAACCCTTTACACTCACCGTAACACTCACCTAACCCTAACCCTAACACTAACCCTAAACCTAAAGCTCACCCTCATGCTCGGCCTAAGCCTAAGCCTAATCCTAAGCCTAAATGTAAACCTGACCCTCACCATCAGGCTCAACCTAACCCTAATTCTAACCCAAAACCTCAACCTCACCCTAACCCTAACCCTAACCCTAACCCTCACCCTAACCCTCACCTTAAACCTAAATCTAACTATAACACTAACCCTAACCCTAACCCTCACCTTCAACCACACCCTCAGCCTAACCCTAAGCCTAACCTTAACCCTAACCCTAATCATAACCCTCACCCTCAGCCTCACCATCACCGCAAAATTAACCCTAACCATAACACTAACAATAACCTTAACCCTAACCCTAACCCTAATCCTCACCACCACCCTCCCCCTCAGCTTAACCCTAACCCTAACCCTAACCCTAACCTTAACCCTCACTGTAACCATAACCCTAACCATAAACCTAACCTCACCCTAAACCTAACCCTAACCCTCACACTCACCCTCACCCTAACCCTAATCCTAAATGTCAACCTATACCTTACCCTAAGCCTCACCCTAAGCCTCACACTAGCCCTCACCCTAACCCTAATCCTAACCCTAAACATCATCCTTAACCTCACCCTAATCCTAACCCTAACCCTAACCCTCACCCTGACCCTAACCCTCACCCTCAAGTTCGGCCTAAGCCTAAGCCTAAGCCTAAGCCTAGTCCTAACCCTAACCTTCACCCTAACCCTAACCCTAACACTAAGCCTAACTCTAACCCTAAACCTCACTCTCACCCTAACCCTAACTCTAACACTAAACCTAAATCTAACAGTATCTCTAACACTAACCCTAACCTCACCCTTACCATAAGCCTCAACCTAACATTTACCCTCAACCTAACACTCACCCTAACCCTAACACTAACCCTAACTATCACCCTAACCCTAACTCTAACCCTCATCCTAACAGTAACCCTCACCCTCAACATCACCCTCAGCCTAACCCTAAGCCTAACCCTAAACCTAAACCTAACAAAAACCATAACCCTAATCCTAACCCGCACACGAACCATAACCCTCACCCTAACCCATACCCTCACTCTAACACTTACCCTCACCCTAACACTAACCCTAACCCTAACCCAAAACCTCAACCTAATCCTGACACTCACCCTAACCCTAACACTAACCCTAACACTAACCCCCCCTAAACCAATATCTCACCCTAAATCTCACCCTCACCCAAACCCTTACACTAACCCTTACCGTAAACCCCACACTAAACCTAAACCTAACCCTCACCCGCACCCTCCCCATCACCGGAACTCTAATCCTAACCCTAACAATACCACTAAGCCTAACCCGAACCATCACCCTAACCCTAATCTTCACCCCCACACTCAACCTCATCCTTACCCTAAGCCTAAGCCTATCCCTCATCCTAACCCACATACTCATCCTCACCCTAACCCGAATCCTAAACCTAACCCTATCCCTAAACCTCAACCTAACCCTCACCCTCACCCTAACCCTAACACTAACTCTAACCCTAAATCTCACCCTAACCCTCCCCCTAACCCTAAACCTCCCCTCCCTCTCAACCTCATCGGAACGCTAACCCTAACCCTAACAATATCACTAACCCTAACCCTAACCCTAAACATAAACCTCACCCTCAGCTTCAACTTCACAGCAAACTTAACCCTAACCATAACACTAACAATAAACCTAACCCTAACCCTAACCCTATTCTGCACCCCCACCATCACCCTCACCCTCAGCCTAAGCCTAACCCTAACTCTAACCATCACCATAATCCTAACCCTAACCCTCAACCTAACCCTAATCCTTAGCCTCACCCTCACCCTCAATGAAACCCTATCCCTATCCCTAAGCTTAACCCTAACACTAAACCTCACACTCACCCTCACCCTAACCCTAATCCTAAACCTAACACTATCCATAAGCCTAACCCTCACCCTAAACCTCACCCTAACCCTCACCCTAACTCTTACCTTCACCCTAACACTAACCCTAACCCTACACTAACCATAAACTTCACCCTCACCTTATCCCTCACCCTAACCCTAAATCTACCCCTAAACCTCACCCTCACCTACCCCTAACTCTAACCCTAACCCTAACACTAAACCTCACCCTAACCCTAAACCTAACCATCACCCTCACTCTCACCGTAACCTTAAACCTAACCATAACTCTAACAATTACATTAACCCTAACCCTAACCCTCACCCTAACCATAACCCTCACCCTAACGGTAATCCTCACCCTAGAACTTACACTCACACTAACACTAGCCCTAACCCTAACACTAAGCCTCAAACTAACCCTAACATTCACCCTACTCCTAAACCTCACCCTAACCCTAACCCTCACCCGCACCCTAGCCCTCACCCTAAACCTAATTCTAACCCTCACCCTCAACCTAAACCAGACCCTCATGCTCACCCTAAACCTCACACTAACCCTAACCCTAATACTCAATCTAACCCTCACCCTAACCCTAACCCTAAACCTTACCCTAAGTCTAAACCTAACCCTAACCCTCAGCCTTATCTTAACCCTAACCCTCAGCTTAAACTTCACATTTACCCTTACAATCATCCTCACCCTTATGCTCACCCTAACACTAAAACTCATCCTAACCCTCACCCTCACCCTAACCCTAACACTAACTCTAACCCTAAATCTCACCCTAACCCTCCCCCTAACCCTAAACCTCCCCTCCCTCTCAACCTCATCGGAACGCTAACCCTAACCCTAACAATATCACTAACCCTAACCCTAACCCTAAACATAAACCTCACCCTCAGCTTCAACTTCACAGCAAACTTAACCCTAACCATAACACTAACAATAAACCTAACCCTAACCCTAACCCTATTCTGCACCCCCACCATCACCCTCACCCTCAGCCTAAGCCTAACCCTAACTCTAACCATCACCATAATCCTAACCCTAACCCTCAACCTAACCCTAATCCTTAGCCTCACCCTCACCCTCAATGAAACCCTATCCCTATCCCTAAGCTTAACCCTAACACTAAACCTCACACTCACCCTCACCCTAACCCTAATCCTAAACCTAACACTATCCATAAGCCTAACCCTCACCCTAAACCTCACCCTAACCCTCACCCTAACTCTTACCTTCACCCTAACACTAACCCTAACCCTACACTAACCATAAACTTCACCCTCACCTTATCCCTCACCCTAACCCTAAATCTACCCCTAAACCTCACCCTCACCTACCCCTAACTCTAACCCTAACCCTAACACTAAACCTCACCCTAACCCTAAACCTAACCATCACCCTCACTCTCACCGTAACCTTAAACCTAACCATAACTCTAACAATTACATTAACCCTAACCCTAACCCTCACCCTAACCATAACCCTCACCCTAACGGTAATCCTCACCCTAGAACTTACACTCACACTAACACTAGCCCTAACCCTAACACTAAGCCTCAAACTAACCCTAACATTCACCCTACTCCTAAACCTCACCCTAACCCTAACCCTCACCCGCACCCTAGCCCTCACCCTAAACCTAATTCTAACCCTCACCCTCAACCTAAACCAGACCCTCATGCTCACCCTAAACCTCACACTAACCCTAACCCTAATACTCAATCTAACCCTCACCCTAACCCTAACCCTAAACCTTACCCTAACTCTAAACCTAACCCTAACCCTCAGCCTTATCTTAACCCTAACCCTCAGCTTAAACTTCACATTTACCCTTACAATCATCCTCACCCTTATGCTCACCCTAACACTAAAACTCATCCTAACCCTCACCCTAAACTTAAACCTAAACATCACCCTAACCCTAAGCCTCACCCTCAATCGCACACTCAGCCTAAACCTAAGCCTAATCCTAAGCCTTACCCTAACCCTCATCATCACACTAGCCCTCATCCTAACCCTAATCCTAACCAACACACTAACCCTAATCCTCACCCCACCCTCACCCTCAGCCTAACCCTAAGCCTAAGCCCCACCCTAACCCTAACCCTCATGTCACCGTAAACCTAACCCTCATCCTAACCCTCACGGTATCCCTAAACCTAACTCTAAACCTCACCCTAACCCTAAACCTAACCCTCACCCTCAACCTAGCCCTCACCTTAACTCTAATCCTAACGCTAATCCTCATCTTAACCATCACCCTAACCCTAACCCTAACCCTCACCATAACCCTACGCCTAACCCTCAACCTAACCCTAACACTCACTCTAACCCTAACCCTGAACCTCACCCTAACCCTAACTCTCACCCTCACCCTCACCCTCAGCCTAACCCAAAGCCTAACCCTAAACCTAACCCAAACCCTCAGACTTACCTGAAACCTTACCCTTATCCTAATCCTAACCCTAAGCCTTACCCTAAGCCTAACCCTAACCTTAATCCTAACCCTAAATCTAAAACTAACCTAACTCTAATCCTCACCCTCAGCCTCACCCTAACACTAACTCTAACCCTAAACCTCACCCTCACCCTAACCCTAACCCTTACCGTAACCCTAAACCTCACCCTAACCCTTACCCTAAACCTCACACACACAATAGCCCTCACTCTAACCCTAATCCTAAAACTAACCCTCATCCTAACTCTCACGTTAACCCTAACGCTAACCCTCACCCTCACCCTCACGCTAACCATAACCTTCAACCTAACCCTAACCCTCACCCTCACCATAACCTTTACCCTAACCCTAAACTTAACCCGAAGCCTAACCCTCACCCTGAGCCTAAAACTAAGCCTAACCCTAAACCTAACCGTAACACACACACTCACTCTCACCCTAACCCTAATCGAACCCTAACCCTAACCCTAAACCTCCCCCTGACTCTCACCATAACCCTAACCCTAACATTAACCCTAACCCTAACCCTCAACCTACCACTCACCCTAAACCTAACTCTAACCCAAAACCTAAACCTCACCCTAAACCTAAACATAAACTTCACACTAACCCAAACCCTCACCCTAACACTTACCCTGACCCTAATACTAATCCTAACCCTAACACTAACCATCACACTAACCCTAAACCTAACTCTAAACCTCAATCTAACCCTCACCCTCAACCTAATCCTAACACTAACCCTAACACTAACCCTATACCTAACCCTCTCCTGAACCATATATCTAAACTTAAACCTCACCCTCAAACTAACACTAACCCTAACCCTAACACTAAACCCCACCCAAACCCTAACCCTAACCCTCACCCACACCCTCACCCTCACAGGAACTCTAACCCTAACCCTAACAATAACACTAACACTAACCCGAACCATCACCCTTACCCTAATCCTCACCCCCACCCTCACCCTCATCCTAACCCTAAACCTAAGCCTAACCTTCAACCTAACCCTTACACTCACCCTAACCCTAACCCTAACACTCACCCTAAACCTCACCCTAAACCTCACCCTTACCCTAACCCTCACCCTCACCTCAACCTCACCTTAACTCTAACCATAAACCTAACGTTACCACTAAACCTAACACTAAACCTAACCCAACCATAACATTCACCCTCAGCCTCACTCTCACCGCAAATTAACCCTAACCATAACACTAACAATAACCCTAAACCTAACCCTAACCGAAAACCTAATCCTCACCCCCACCCTCACCCTCAGCTTAACCCTAAGATTAACCCTACCCCTAAGCCGAACCCTCACTGCAACCCTAACCCTAACGCTCACCCTCACCCTAACCATAACCCTCACACTCACCTTCACCTTAACCCTAATCCTACACATAACCCTATACCTTACCCTAACCCTCACCCTAAGCCTCATCCTAGCCCTCATTCTAACCCTAATCCTAACCATAAACCTCATCCTAACCCTCACCCTAACCCTAAGATTAACACTGACACTAACCCTAACCATCACCCAAACCGTAAACCTTACCCTAAACCTAAACCTAAACCTCACCCCCACCCTAGCCCTCACCCTAACCCTAACAATCATCCTCACCCTAAACCTCACACTAACATTAACACTAATCCTCAATCTAACCCTCATCCTCACCCTACCTCTAACCCTAACTCTCACCCTAACACTAACCCTCACCCTTATGATAACCCCCACCCTCAGCCTAACCCTCACGTTTACCCGTACCGTCACCCCCATGCTAACCCTCACCCTAACACTAACCCTCACCCTAACCCTCACCCTAACCATGACTCTACCCCTAAACTTCACCCTCACCTTAACCCTAACTCTAACCCTAACCCTAACACTAAATCTCACCATAATCCTAACGCTAAACCTCACCCGCACCCTCACTGTAACTGTAACCCTAACACTAACTCTAACAATAACCTTAACCCTAAGCCTAACCCTCACTGTAACCCTAAGCCTAACACTAACACTAACACTAACCCTAAACCTAAACCTAACCCTAATCCTCAGCCCACCGTCACCCTAACCAAACCCTAACCCTAACCTTCACGCTAACCCTAAGCTTAACCCTAACCCTAATTATAACCCTCATATTCACTCTCACCCTAAACCTAATCCTAAACCTAACACTAATCCTAACCCTAATCCTAACCCTCACCCTAACCCTCAGCCTAACCCTGATCCTAATCCTAAACCTCATCCTAATCCTCACTCTAACCCTAACCTTAACCCTCACCCTAACCCTAACCCTATCCCTCATCCACATGCTGGGCCTAACTAAACCAAAGCCAAAGCCTAAGCCTAACCCTAAACCTAACTCTCACCCTAACCTTAACCCTAAGACTAACCCTAACTCTAACCCTAAACCTCAACCTCACACTAACCCTAACTCTAAACCTAAACCTAAACCTAAACCTCATCCTAACCTTAAGCCTAACAATAACCGTAACCCTAACCTTAACCTAACCCTAACCCTAACACTAACACTAAAACTAACCATAACCCTAACCCTGACCCTAACCATAACCCTCAAACTAACCCTAACCTCACCCTAACACTAAACCTAATCCTCACCCTCACCCTAGCCCTCACCCTAACCCTAACGGTCATCCTCACCCTAAACCTCACACTAACACTAACACTAATCCTCAATCTAAACCTCACCCTGACCCTCACCCTAACCCTAACCCCCACCCATAACCTAACCCTCACCCTACTGTAACCCTCACCCTAGGCCTAACCCTCAACTTTACCCTTACCGTCACCCCCAGCTTAACCCTCACCCTAACCCTAACCCTCAACCTAACCCTCACCCAAATCCTAACTCTACCCCTAAATCTCAACCTCACCCTAACCCTATCTCTAACCCTAAGCCTAACACTAAAAACTTCACCCTCACCGTAACCCTAACCCTAAACCTAAACCTCACACTAACCCTAACACTAACCCTAGCCCTAAACCTCCCCCTAACCCTCCCCCTAACCCTAAGTCTAACCCTTAACCTCACCCTCACCCTAACCCTAACCCTAACCCTAAACATCACCCTAAAACTCACTGTAACCCTATCCTTCACACTCACCCTCAACCTCACTGTAACTCTAACTCTATACCTAACAATAACCCTAACTCTAACCCAAACCCTAACCCTAACCATAATCGTCACCCTCAGCGTCAACCTCACCGCAAACTTAACCCTAACCATAACACTAACAATAACCCTAACACTAACCCTAACCCTAATCCTCACCCCCACCATCACCCTGAGCCTAACGCTAAGCCTCACCCTAACCCTAACCTTAACCTTAAACCTAACCATAAACCTCACCATCAGCCACATCCTCACAGCAAACTTAACCCTAACCATAACACTAACAATAACCCTAACCCTATACCTAACCCGAATCCTCACCCCCACTGTCAACCTCAGCCTAACATTAAGCCTAATCCTAACCCTAACCCTAACCCTAAACCTCACCTTAACCCTAACCATAACCCTAAACCTAACCCTAAACCTAACCCTAACCCTAAATCTAACCATAATCCTCAGCCTCACCCTCACCCTAACCAAAACCCTAAACCTAACCCTCACCCTAACCCTAATCCTAAACCTAACCTTATCCCTAACCCTAACGCCCACCCTAACCCTCACCCTAGCCCTCACCCTAACCCTAATCCTAACCCTAAACATCATTGTAACCCTCACCCTAAACCTAACCCTCACCCTCATGCTCGGCCTAAGCCTAAGCCGAACCCTAACCCTAACCATCACCCTAACGCTAACCCTAACACTAACCCAAAATCTAACCCTAAACCTTATTCTCACCCTAACCCTAATTCTAAACCTAAACCTCATCCTAATCCTTACCCTAATCCTACCCTTCACCCGCACCTTAACCATAACCATAACCTGAACCCTAACCCTAACAATAACCCTAACCCTAACCCTAACCCTAACCCGAAACCTCACCCTCAACTTAACCTTAACCCTCAACCAAACCCTCACACTAAACCTAACCCTAACCCTAAAGCTGACCCTAACACAAACCCTAACCCTCAACCTCACCCTAGCCCTCTTAATTCTAACTCTAAACCTAAACCTCATCCTAAAACTAACCCTCACTCTCACCCTCACCGTAACCGTAACCCTAACCCTAACCCTAAAAATAACGCGAACCCTCAACTTTACCCTTATATCACACTCACCGTAACCCTCACCCTATCTCTAAACCTCATGCTAACCTTAAAGCTAACCGTAACCCTAACCCTAACCCTAACCCTAACCCTAACCCTCACCCTAGCCCTCACCCTAACCCTAATCCTAAACCTGACCCTCATCCAAACCCTCACCCTAACCCTACACCTAACCCTCACCCTCACCCTCACCCTCACCATAGCTCTAACCCTAAACTTAACAATAACACTAATCCTAACTCTAAACCTAACCCTAACCTTAACGCTAATCCTAAACCTAAACCTCACCCTCAGCGTTACCCTAACAGCAAAGGTAACCCTAACCCTCATCCTAACCATAACCTTCACCCTAAACCTAACCCTCACCCTAACACTTACCCTCATCCTAACACTAACCTTCCCCCTAGCACTAACCCTCACACTAACCCTAAGCATAACCCTAACCCTAAACCTCACCCTAATCCTAACCCTCACCCTCAACATAGCCCACAACCTAACCCTAACCCTCATCCTCACCCTAAAGCTCACACTAAACCTAACACTAATCCTCAATCTAACCCTCACCCTCACCCTAACCCTCACACTCACCCTCACAGTAAACCTAATCCTAAACATAAACCAAAACCTAACATTAAACCTCAATCTAACACTCACCCTAACCCTAACCCTAATACTAACCCTAACTTTAACGCTCACCCTAACCCTCCCCCTAACCCTAACTCTAACCCTAAACCTCACCCTAACCCTTAACAATAATCGTAACCCTAACTCTAACCCTTACCCTAACCATAACACTCACCCTAACCATAACCCTCAACCTAACACACTCACCCTTATCTTAACCCTCAGCCTCAGCCTAAACCTCACCTTTAGGCTTACCATCACACTCACCCGAACCCTCACCCTAACCCTCACCCTAACCCTTCCTGTAAACCCCACCCTAACCCTAACCCTAACTGTGACCCGCACCCACACCCTCACGGTAACTCTAACCCTAAACCTATCAATAACACTAACCCTAACACAAACCATCACCATAAACCTAACCCTAACCCTCACCCTCATGCTCGGACTAAGCATAAGCTTAACCCTAACCCTCACCCTAGCCCTAACCCTAACACTAACCCTAACTCTATCCCTAAACTTCACTCTCACCCTAACACTAATTCTAACCCTAAACCTAACCCTAAAACTCATCCTTACCCTAACCCTAACACTCACCCTCACCCTCAGCCTAAACTTAAGCCGAACATTAACCCTAAACCTAACCCTCACACTCACCCTTACCCTAAACCTAACTCTAACCCTAAAACTCACCCTGAACCTAATCCTAAACCTAACACTAAACCTCACCCTAAACCTAACCCTAACCCTCACCCTCACCCTCACCCTCAGCCTAACCCTAAGCATAATCCTAACCCTAACCCTAACCCTCACACTCACCCCCACCCTAACCCTAATCCTAAACCTACCCCTACCCCTATCCCTTAACCTCAACCTAATCCTCACCCTAACCTTAACCCTAACACTAACCCTAACCTTAATCTAAGAACTAACCCTCCCCCTAACCCTAAATTTAACCATAAACCTCACCCTCACCCTAACCCTAATCCTACCCCTAAACCTAAAACTCAACCTCAACCTAAACCTAACCCTGAACATCAACCTCACCTTAACTCTAATTCTAACCCTAACAATAACACTAATCCTAACCATAAACCTAACTCTAACCACATCCCTAATCCTGATCTTAGCACACACCCTCACCCTAACCTAATCCTAAACCTAACCCTCATCATCACCCTAACCCTAAAACTAACCCTAACGTTCAACCGAACCCTAACTCTAAACCTCACCATAACCCTTACCCTAACCCTCACACTAACCCTAAACTTAACCTGAACCCTAACTCACACCCTAACCCTAACCCTAACCCTCACCCTAACCCTAACCCTCACCCTCACCTTCACCCTCAGCCTAAGCTTAAGCCTAAGCCTAACCCTAAACCTAATCCTCACACTCACCCTAAGCCTAATCCTAATCCTAACCCTAACACGGAATAGGACACTCACCCTAACCCTCACCTTAACCCTAATTCTAACACTAACCCTAAACCTCACGCTCACCCTCACCCTAACCCCAACTTCTAACCCTAAACCTCCCCCTCCCCTTAACCGTCACCTAACCCTAACCCTCACCCTCAACCTCAACCTCAGCCTAAACTTAAGCCTAAACCTAAACCTAAACCAAACATACACACTCACCCTCACTGTAACCCTAATCCTAACACTATTCCTAACCTAACCCTCCCCCTAAATCTCACCCTAAACATAACCCTAAAAATAACAATAACCCTAACCCTCAACATAACACTCACCCTAACCGTAACTCTAACCATAAACCTCAACCTCACCCTAAACCTAACTCTAACACTAACCCAAACCCTAACCCTCACCCTAGCCCAAACCCTAACCATCAACTTAACCCTAATCCTCAGCCCCACCCTCACCCTCAGCCTCAGCCTAAGCCTAAGCCTAACCCTAACACTAAACCTCACACTCACCCTCACCCTAACCAATACTAACCCTAAACCTTTACCTCAACCTAACCTTTACCTTAACACTAACACTAACCCACGAACTAACCCACCCCAACCCTAAATCTAACCCTAAACCTCACCCTCACCCTAACCCTAACCCTAAACCTCACCCTAACTCTAAACCTCACCCTGACCCTGACCCTCACCCTCACCGTAACTCTAACCATAAACTTAACAATAACACTAATGGTAACCCTAAACCTAATCCTAAACCTAACCCTAACCCTAATCCTAACACTCACCCTCAACCTAACCCTAAACCTAGCCCTAAACTTCACCCTCACCCTAAACCTGACCCTCATCATTACCCTAACCCTCATCCAAAACCTCACCCTAACGCTAACTCTAAACCTAAACCTCACACTAAAACTAACACTAAACCTCATCCTCACCCTAGCCCTCACCCTAACCCTAATCCTAACCCAAATCCTCATCCTAACCTCACCCTAACCCTCACACTAACCCTAACCATCAACCTAACCCTAACCCTCACGCTGACCGTAACTGTAACCCTAACTCTCATCCTAACCCTAAACTTACCCTGAAACCAAACTCTCACCCTAACCGTAACCCTAACCCTAACCCTCACCCTTATCCTAACCCTCATCCTCACCCTCACACTCAGCCTAACCCTAAGCCTAAAACTAACCCTAACCAAAACCCTCACACTCACCATATTACCCTAATCCTAATCCTAACCCTAACCCTAACCCTCACCCTCAGCCTAACCCTCACCTTAACCCTAACCCTAACACAAACCCTAACCATAACACTCACCCTCAGCCTCAACCTAAAACAAAATCTAAACCTAAATCTTACCCTCACCCTAACCCTAACCCTAAACCTCATCCTAACCCTAACCCTAAACCTCACCCTCACCCTCACCATAGCCCTCAACCTAACCCTAATCCTAATCCTAACCCTCATCCTAACCCTCCACCTAAACCTAAACCTAACCCTCATCTTAACCCTAACCCTCACCCTCACCCTCAGCCTAACCCTAAGCCTAACCCTAAAATTAACCCTAGCATACACACTCACCCTCACCCTAACACTAATCCTAACCCTATCCCTAATCCTTAACCTCCACCTAACTCTCACCCTAACCCTAACCCTAACACTCATCCTAACCCTCACCCTAACCCTAAATCTAACCCTAAACCTAAACCTCAACCTCACCTTAACCCTAATCCTAACCCTCACCCTCACCCTAACCATAACCCTAGCCCTAAACCTTACAATAACAATAACCCTAACCCTAACCCTCATCCTAACCATATCCTTCACCCTAAAACTAACCCTCACCTTAACACTTACCCTCACCCTAACCCGAACCCTAACCATAACTCTTACACTAACCCTAACCCTAACGCTAGATCTCAGACTCAACCTAACGCCAACTCTAACCCTAATCCAAACACTAAATCTCATCCTAACCTTAGCCCTAACCCTCACACTCACCCTCACAATAACCATAACCCTAAACCTAACCCTAACAATAACCCTAAAGCTAATGCTAACCCTCACCCTAACCATAACCCTCACCCTAACCCAAACCCTCACCCTAACACTTACCCTCACCCTAACACTAACCCTCACACTAACCCTAACCATAAACCTCAACCTAACCCTCACCCTCACCCAATCCCTAACACTAACCCTATTCCTAACCCTTACCTTAACCCTCCCCTAACCCTATATCTAACCCTAATCCTCACCCTAACCCTAAACCTAACCCTCAATCTAACCCTAAACCTAATTCTAACCCTCAACCTAACACTAACCCAGACACCAACGTAACCCTAACCCTAACACTCACCCTAAACCTAACACACATCCTAACCCTAACCCTCACCGTCACCCTAACCCTAACATTAATCCTAACCCTAAACCTCACCCTATCCCTCAACCTAACCATAATTCTAACCCTAATCCTGACCCTCACCTTAACCGTAACCCTAACCCTAAACATCACCGTTACCCTAGCCTTCAACCTAACCCTAATCCTAACCTTAACCCTCATCCTAACCCTCACCCTAAACCTAAACCTAACCCTCACCCTAACCCTAACCCTCACCCTTAACCTCACACTTAGTCTAAACCTAAGCCTAATCCTAAACCTAACCCTAACCAACACACTCACCCTCAATCTAACCCTAAACCTAACCCTCACCTTAACCCTAAACCTCACCCTTAGCCTAACCCTAAGCCTAACCCTAAACCTAACCCGAACCCACACACTCACCCTCACCCTAACCCTAATCCTAACCCAAACCCTAACCCTAACCCTAACCCTCACCCTCACCCTAGCCTTCACCCTAACCCTAATCCTAACCCTAACCCAAACTCTAACCATAAACCTAACCCTAAACCTCACCCTAAACCTAACCCTATCCCTCCCCCTCATTGTAAGGGTAAACCTAACCCTAACCCTAACAATAACCGTAACCCTAAATCTAACCCTCACCCTAACCATAACACTCACCCTAACCCTAACCCTCACCCTAACACTTACACTCACCCTTATCTTAACCCTCAGCCTCAGCCTAATCCTCACCTTTAGGCTTATCATCACACTCACCCGAACCCTCACCCTAACCCTCACCCTAACCCTAACCCTACACGTAAACTTAACAGTACCCATAAACCTAACCCTCACCGTAACCCTCACCCTAGCCCTCACCCTAACCCTAATCCTAACCCTAAACCTCACCCTAACCCTAAACCTACTCCTAAACCTCAACCTCACCCTAACCCTAACTCTAACCCTAACACTAACCCTAAACCTCCCCTATGATAACCCTAACCATCACCCTAACCCTAACCCTCAACCTCACCCCCACCCTCAGCCTAACCCTAAGCCTAACCCTAAACCTATCCCTAACACACACTTACCCTCACCCTAAACCTAAACCTCACACTAAACCTAACCCTAAACCTCACCCTCATCCTAATCCTCACACTTACACTAACCCTAACCCTCACCCTAACCCTAACCCTCCCCCTAACTCTCACCCTAACCCTAACCCTCAACCTAACCATAACCCTAACCCTTACTCTAACCCTAAGCCAAACCCTAAACCTCACCCTTACCCTAACCTTAACCCTCATCCTCACCCTCACCTTAACCCTAACCCTAACCCTAACCCTAACAGTAACCCTAACCCTATTCCAAACCCTCACCCTAACCATAACCCTCACCCTAACCCAAACCATCACCCTATCACTTACCCTCACCCTAACTGTAACCCTAAACCTAACACTAACCCTCACACTAATCGAAGACCTAACCCTAACCCTAACCCTAACAATAACCCTAAACATAACCCTCACCCTAACCCTCCCCTTCAACCTATACCTAACCCTCAAACTCAACCTCACCCTCACCCTAAACCTAACCCTAAACCCCACCCTAAACCTGACCCTAACCCTCAACCTCATGCTCAGCCTAAACCTAAGCCTAATCTTAAGACTAACCCTAACCCTTACCATAACCCCAACACTAACACAAACACTAACTCTAAACCTCACCGTCACCCTAAACCTAACTCTAACCCTAACCTCTAACCCTAAGCCTCTATCTAACCCTAACCCTCAACCTCAACCACATCCTCACCGTAAACGTAACCGTCACCCTAAACCTAACAATAACCCTAACCCTAACCCTAACCCTCATCCTAACCATAAATTTCACCCTAAACCTAACCCTCACCCTAACACTTACCCTCATCTTAACACAAACCCTGACCCTAACACTAACTCTCACACTAACCCTAACCCTCACGCTCAAACTAGCCCTCAACCTAACGCTAACCCTTATCCTCACCCTAAACCTCACACTAACCCTAACACTAATCCTCAATCTAACCCTCACTCTCACCCTAACCCTAACCCTCACCCTTACCCTAACTCTCACCCTCAGCCTAACCCTCATCCTTTACCCTTACCTTCAGCCTCAACCTAACCCTCAGCCTAACCCTAATCCTCATCCTAACCCTCACCCTAACGGTAACCCCAACCATCACCCTAATCCTAACCCTCACCCTCAACCTCAGCCTCAACCTAACCCTAAGCCTAAGCCTAACCCTAACCCTAACCCTCACCCTCACCCTAGCCCTCACCCTAACCATAATCCTAACCATAACCCTCACCCTAACCGTAACCTTAACACTACCCGTAAACCCCACCCTAACCCTAACCCTAAACCTCACCCGCACCCTCACCCTCACCCTCACCGAAACTCTAACCCTAACACTATCAATAACACTAACCCTAAACCGAACCATCACCCTAACCCTAACCCTAACCTTCACCCTCATGTTCGGACTATGCCTAAGCCTAAGCCTAACCCTAACACTCACCCTAACCCTAACCATAACACTGACCCTAACTCTAACCCTACAATTAATCTCACCATAACACAAATTCTAAACTTAACCCTAAACCTAAACCTCATCTTAAACTTAACCCTAAAACTCACCCTCACCCTCAGCCTAAACCTAAGCCTAACATTAACCCTAACCCTAACACTGACACTCAACCTCACCCTAATCCTAACTCTACCCCTAAACCTCACCATCATCCTAACCCTAAACCTAACACTAAACCTTACCCTAACCCTAACTCTAACCCTCACCCTAAACCTAACCCTCACCCTCACCCTCAGTCTAAACATAAGGCTAACCCAAACCCTAACCCTAACCATCACAATCACTCTAACCCTAAACCTAAACCTAATCCTAATCTTAACCCTAGCCCTAACCCTCACCCTCACCCTAACCCTAACACTAACCGTAAAGCTAACCCTCACACTCAGCATCACCCTAACCTTAATTCTAACACTAAACGTCACCCACACCGTAACCCTAACGCTAACGCTAACAATAACCCCCCCAACTGTCACCCTAACCGTAACAATAACACTAACCCTAACATTAAACCTCAATCTAACCCTCACCCTAACCCTAACTCTATCCCTAAACCTCACCCTCACTCTAACCCAAACTCTAACCCTAACCCAAACACTAAACATCACCCTAAACTTAACGCTAACCCTCACACTCACCCTCATTGTAACTGTAACCCTAAACCTAACCCTAACAATAACCCTAAAGCTAATCCTAACCCTCACCCTAACCATAACCCTCACCCTAAACAAAACCCTCACCCTAACACTTACCCTCACCCTAACACTAACCCTAACGCTAACACTAACCCTCACACTAACCCTAACCCTAACCCTAACCCCAAAACTAAACCTCAACCTAACCCTCACCCTCACCCTAACCCTAACAATAACCCTATTCCTAACCCTTGCCCTAACCCTCCGCCTAACCCTATATCTAAACCTAAACCTCACGCTAACCCAAACCCTAAGCCTAAACATAACCCTAACCCTAACCCTAAACGTAAACCTAATCCACAGCCTCACCCTCACCTTAACCCAAACCTAACCCTAAACCACACCCTCACCCTCAGCCTAACACTAATCCTAAGGCTAACCCTAACCCTAACCATCACGTTAAACCTAACCCTAACCCTAACCCAAAATCTGAACCAAACCCTAATCCTCAGCCTCACCCTCACCCTAACACAAACCCTAACCCTTACCCTCACCCTAACCCTAAGACTAACCCTAACCCTAACCATCACACTCACCCTCACCCTAACTCTAATCCTAAACCTAACCCTATTCCTAAACCTAACACTCACATTAACCCTCAGCCTAGCCCTCACCCTAAAACTAATCCTAACCCTAAAACTTATTCTAACACTCACCCTAACCCTAACCCTCACCCTCATGCTCAGCCTAAGGCTAAGCCTAAGCCGAAGCCTAAGCCTAACCCTAACCCTCACACTAACCCTAAACCTAACACTAACCATAAACCTAACCCTCACCCTCAGCCTCAGCCTAACCCTAACTCTAATAATAAGCCTCCCCCTCCCCCTAACACTATCTGTCACGCTCATTGAAAAAGTAACCCTAACCCTAACAACAAACCTAACCATAACCCTCACCCTAACCATAAACCTCACCCTAACCCTATCCCTCACCCTAACACTCTCACCCTAACACTAAAACTAACCCTAACACTAACCCTCACACTAACGCTAACCCTCAACCTAATCCTAAACCACACCCTAACCCAAAACCTCACCCTCACCCTAGCCCTCACCCTAAACCTAATTCTAACCCTCACCCTCACCCTAACCCTAACCCTCATCCTCACCCTAAACCTCACACTAACCCTAACCCTAAACCTCAATCTAGCCCTCACCCTAACCCTAACCCTAACCCTTCCCCTAACCCTAAACTTAACCCTAACCCACAACCTTATCTTAACCCTCACCCTCAGCCTAAACCTCACCTTTACCCTTACGATCATCCTGACCCTAAACCTCCCCCTAACCCTAAACCTTATCCTAACCCTCACCCTAACCATAAACTTAAACATCACCCTAACCCTAATCCTCACCCTCAACCTCAAACTCAGCCTAACCCTAAGCCTAAGCCTAACCCTTACCCTAACCCTCACCCTCTCCCTAGCCCTCACCCTAACCCTAATCCTAACCCTAACCCTCATCTTTACCGTCACACTAACCTTAAACCTAACCATCACCCTAACCCTAATCCTCACTCCCACACTCACCCTCAGCCTAAACCTAAGCCGAGGCCTAACCCTAAGCCTAACACTCACACTCATCCTCACCCTAACCCTAATCAAAAACCTAACCCTAAACCTAAACCTTAACCTCAACCTAACCATCACCCTAACCTTAACCCTAACACTAAACCTAACCCACGAACTAACCCTCCCCCTAACCCTAAATCTAACCATAAACCTCACCCTCACCCTAACCCTAATCCTACCCCTAACCAAAACTCACCCTAACCCTCACCCTCACCCTCACTTGAACTCCAACTCTAACCCTAACAATAACACTAATCCTAATCCTAAACCTAACCCTAACCCTAACCATTACCCTAATCCTAACACACACCCTCACCCTAAAACTAATCCTAAACATAACCCTAACCCTCACCCTCACCATAAACTTAACCCTCATCCAAACCCTCACCCTAACGCTAACCCTCACACTAAACCTAACACAAACCCACACCCTAACCCTAAACCTAACCCTAACCTTCAATCTAACCCTAGCCCTCACACTCACCATAACCCTAACCCTAACCTGCATCCAAGCTCTAAACTTCACCCGAACCCTAACTCTCACCCTAACCCTAACCCTAACCCTCACCCTAACCCTCACCCTCACCCTCACCCTAACCCTAAGCCTAACCCTAACCCTCACAATAACCCTAACCCTTATCCTAATCTCAATCCTAACCCTAAGCCTAACCCTCACACTCACCCTAACCCTCATCATAACACTAACTCTAACAAGAACTCTAACCCTAAACCTCAAAATCAGCCTCAACCTAACCCTAACTCTAACCCTCACAGTCACCCTCACCCTAACCCTCATCCTAACCCTAAACCTTAACCTCAATCTAACCCTCACCCTAACTTTAACCCTAACACTAACACTAACACTAACCCACGAACTAACCCTCCCCCTAACTCTAAATCTAACCTTAAACCTCACCGTCACCCTAACCCTAATCCTAACCCTAACCCTAATCCATACCCTAAACCTCACCCTATCCCTCACCCTCAACCTTACCCTCAGCATGAATCTAACCACAACCTTAACAATAACACTAATCCTAACCCTAAACCTAAACCTAAACCTTACCCTAACCCTAATCCTAAAACTCACCCTCACCCTAACCCTAATCCTAAACCTAACCCTCACCCGAACCCTAACCCTCACCCTCACCGTAACACGAACCCTCATCCAAACCCTTACCCTTAGCCTAACCCTAACCCTAAACCTCACCCTATCCCTAACCCTAACCGTCACCCTCACTGTAACCATTACCCTAAACTTAACCCTAACAATAACACTAACCCTAATACTAACCCTCATCCTAACCATAACACTCACCCTAACCCTAACCCTCACACTAACACTTACCCTCACCCTAACACTATCCGTCACACTAACCCTAACCCTAACCCTAACCCTAAACCTCAACCTAAACCTCACCCTCACACTAACACTAACACTAACCCTCACCCTAACCCTCCCTCTAACCCTATATCTAACCCTAAACCTCAACCTCACCCTAACCCTAACCCTCACCCTAACCAAAATCCTAAACCTAACCCTAAGCCTCACCATAACGCTTATCCTCACCCTAACACTAACCCTAACACTGACACTCACCCTCACACTAACCCTAACCCTCATCCTAATCCTAAACCTCACCCTATCTCTAACCCCAACCATAACCCTAACTCTAACTCTAACCCTAAGCCTCACAATTAACCGTAAACCTAACTCTAACCCTAATCCAAACCCTAAACCTCAGCCTAACCAAAAACCCTAACCCTCACCCTCACCCTCAGCATAGCCCTCTCCCAAACCCTAATTCTAACCCTCACCCTCACCCTAACCCTAACCCTCATCGTCACCCTAAACCTCACACTAACCCTAAACCTAATCCTCAATTTAACCCTTACCCTAACCCTAACCCTTATTCTAACCCTAAACCTAACCCTATACCTCTCCCTTAACGAAACCCTCACTCTCTGCCCAAACCTCACCTTTACCTTTACCATAATCCTCAACCTAACCTTCAACCTAACACTAAACCTCGTCCTAACCCTCACCCTAACCATAAACCTAATCATAACCCTAAACCTAACCCTCACCCTCAACCTCACACTCATCCTAACCATAAGCCTAAGCCTAAGCCTTACCCTAACCCTCACCCTCACCCTAGCCGTCACCCAAATCCCAATCCTAACACTAACTCTCATCCTAACCCTCAACCTAACCCTAAACCTAATCGTCACCCTAACCGTAATCCTAACCCCCACCCTTAGCTTCAGCCTAAACCTAAGCCTAAGCCTAACCCTCTCCCTAACCGTCACACTCACCCTCACCCTAAGCCTAACCCTATCACTAAACCTCAAACTAACCCTTTCCTTCACCCTAACCCTAACACTAACCCTAGCCCTAAACCTCACCCTAACCCTCCCCCTAACCCTAAGTCTAACCCTAAACCTCACCCTCACACTATCCCTAACCCTAACCTTAAATCTCACCCTACACCTCACCCTAACCCTAACCCTCACCCTCAGCCTCAATCTCACCATAAATCTAAACCTTTCCCTAACAATAACACTAACCCTAAACTTAACCCTAACCCTAAACATAACCCTCACCCTCAGCCTCACGCTCACAGCAAACTTAACCCTAACCATAACACTAACAATAACCCTAACCCTAACCCTCATCCTCTCCTCCACCATCACCCTCAGTCTAACCCTAAGCCTATCCCTAATCCTAACCCTAACCTTAACCCTAACCATAACCCTTACCCTCAGGGTCACCCGCAGCACAAACTTAATCCTAACCATAACAATAACAATAACCCTATCCCTAACCCTAACCCTAATCCTAATCTTCACCACCACTCTCACCGTCAGCCTAAACCTAAGCCTAATCCAAACCCTAAAACTAACCCTAAACCTCACCGTAACACTATCAATAAACCTAACCCTAACCCTAAACATAACCATAACCCTAAACATAACAATAATCCTCAGCCTCACCCTCACCCTAACACAAACCCTAACCCTCACCCTCACCCTAACCCTAACCCTAACCCTAATCCTCACACTCACCCTCACCCTAACCCAAACCCTCTCCCTAACCCTCACCCTTACCCTTATCCTAAACCTAATCCTAACCCTCACCCTCACCCTAACCCTCACCCTATCCCTAACTCTAACACTAACCGTAACCCTAACCCTCACCCTCAGCCTAACTCTTACCCTAAACCACACCCTCACCCTAACTATCACCCTAAACCTAAACCTCACCCTAACCCGAACCCTAAACCTCAACCTAAACCTCACATTAAACCTAACCCTAACAGTAACCCTAAACCTAACCCTCAACCTAACCCTCCCCCTAAACCTAAGTCTAACCATAAACCTCAGCCTTACCCAAACACTAATCCTAACCCTAATCCTAAACCTCACCCTAAACCTAACCCTAACGCTCACCCTCAGCCTCACCCTCACAGTAACTCTAATCCTAACCCTAACAATAACACTAATCCTAACCCTTAACCTAACCCTAACACTAACCATAACCCTAATCCTAACACCTACCTCACCCTAACCCTAATCCTAACCCTAACCCTCACACTAACCCTAAACCTCACCCTCACTCTAACCCTAACCCTCATCCAAACCCTCACCATAACCCTAAACCTAACCCTCACCCTAACCCTCACCCTCACCCTAACCCTCACCCTATCCCTAACTCTAGCACTAACCGTAACCCTAACCCTCACCCTCAGCCTAACTCTTACCCTAAACCACACCCTCACCCTAACTATTACCCTAACCCTAAACCTCACCCTAACCCGAACCCTAAACCTCAACCTAACCCTCACCTTAACCCTAACCCTAACAGTAACCCTAACCCTAACCCTCAACCTAACCCTCCCCCTAAACCTAAGTCTAACCATAAACCTCAGCCTTACCCTAACACTAATCTTAACCCTAATCCTAAACCTCACCCTAAACCTAACCCTAACGCTCACCCTCAGCCTCAACCTCACAGTAACTCTAATCCTAACCCTAACAATAACACTAATCCTAACACTTAACCTAACCCTAACACTAACCATAACCCTAATCCTAACACCTACCTCACACTAACCCTAATCCTAACACTAACCCTCACACTAACCCTAAACCTCACCCTTACACTAACCCTAACCCTCATCCAAACCCTCACCATAACCCTAAACCTAACCCTCACCCTAACCCTCACACTCACCCTCACCCTAAGCCTACTCCTAAACCTAACCCTATCCCTAAACATGAACCTAACCCTTTCCCTCACTCTAACCCTAACACCAAGCCTACCCTAAACCTCACCCTAACATTCCCCCTAAACCTAAGTTTAACCCTAAACCTCACCCTCACCCTAACACTAACACTAACCCTAAACCTCACCCTATACCTCACACTAACCCTAACCCTCACCCTCACCCTCAAACTCACCATAACTCTAACCCTTACCCTAACAAAAACACTAAGCCTAAATTTAACCCTTACCCTAAACATAACCCTCACCATCAGCCTCACCCTCACTGCAAACTTAACCCTAACCATAACACTAAAAATAACCCTAACCCTAAATCTAATCCTCACCCCCACCATTTCCCTCAGCCTAAGCCTAAGCCTAACCGTAATCCTAACCCTAACCTTAAACCTAAACATAACCCTCGCCCTCAGCATCACCCTCACCACAAACTTAACCATAACCATAACACTAACAATAACCTTATCCCTACCCCTAACCATAACCCTAAACCTAATCCTCACCCCCACTGTCACCCTCAGCCTAAACCTAAGCCTAATCCTAAACATAAACCTAACCCTAACCCTCACCTTAACACTAACACTAACCCTAACCCAAAACCTAACACTAACCCTAAACCTAACCCTCACACTCACACTCACCCTAACCCTAATCCTAAACCTAACCCTATCCCTAACCCTAACCCTCACCGTAATCTTTATCCTAAACCAAATCCTAACCCTAAGCCTAACCCTCACCCTCACCCTAATCCTCACCCTATCCCTAACTCTAACACTAACCCTAACCCTAACCCTCACGCTCAGCCTCACCCTAACCCTAACTCTAACCCTAAACCCAACCCTCACCCTAACCTAACCCTAACCCTAATCCTCACCCTAACCCTAACCCTAAACCTCAATCTAACCCTCACCTTAACCTTAACCCTAACATTAACCCTAACCCTAACACTCATCCTAACCCTTCCCCTAACCCTAAGTCTAACCATAAACCTAAACTTACCCTAGCCCTAATCCTAACCCTAACCCAAAACCTCACCCTAAACATTACCCTAACGCTCACCCTCACCCTCACCCTCACAGTAACTCTAATCCTAACCCTAACAATAACACTAATCCTAACCCTAAACCAAACCCTAACCCTAAACCTAACCCTAATCCTAAAACCTACCCTCAACCTAACCCTAATCCTAACCCTAACCCTCACACTAACCCTAAACCTCACCCTCATTGTAACCCTAACCCTCATCCAAACCCTCAACCTAACCCTAAACCTAACCCTCACATTAACCCTTAGCCTCAACCTGAACCGCACACTCAGGCTAACCCTAAGCCTAACCCTAAATCTAACCCTAACACACACACTCACCCTCACCCTAACACTAATCCTAACCCTAACCCTAACCCTAACCCTCAGCCTCCCCCTAACTCTCACCCTAAATCTAAAACTAACACTAACCCTAAACCCAACCCTCAACGTAACCCTTACCATAACCCTACCACTATAACTAACCCTAAACCTCATCCTCACTTTCAACGTAACCGTAACCGTAACCCTAACCCTAACAAAAACCCTAACCCAAACCCTAACCCTAACCCTAACCATAACCCTCACCGTAACCCTAACCCTCACTCTAATACATCCACTCACCCTAACACTAACACTAAGCATAACAATAACCCTCACCCTCACCCTAGCCCTCACCTTAACCCTAGTTCTAACCCTCACCCTCACCCTAACCCTAACCCTCATTCTCACCCGAAACCTTACACTAACCGTAACCTTAATTCTCAATCTAAACCACACCCTAACCCTAAACCTCACCCTTACCCTAACCCTAAACCTGAACCTAACCCTCACCTTTATCTTAACCCTCACCCTCACGTTTACCCTTACCATCCTCCTCACCCTAACCCTCACCATAAACCGAAACTTCATCCTAACCAACACCCTAATCGTAATCCTAACCATCACCCTAACCCTAACCATCAACCTCAACCTCAAACTCAGCCTAAGCCTAAGCCTAAGCCTAAGCCTTACCCTAACCCTCAACCTCACCCTAGCACTCACCCTAACCCTAATCCTAACTCTAACCCTCAAACTAACCTTCACCATCACCCTAACGCTAACCATTAGCCTAACCCTAATCCTCACCCCCAGCCTCACCCTCAGCCTAAACCTAACCCTAACCCTCACACTCATGCTCACCCTAACCCTAATCCTAACCCTAACCCTAAATCTAAACCTCAAGCTAACCCTCACCCTAACCTTAGCCCTAACACTAACCCTAAACCTAATCCTCGATCTAACCCTCCCCCTAACCCTAAATCTAACCCTAAACCTCACCCTCACTGTAACCCTAATTTTAACCCTAACCCTAAACCTCACCATAACCCACACCCTCACCCTCTCCCTCACCCACACCTTAATTCTAACCCTAACAATAAAAATAACAATAATCCTAACCCTAAATATAACCCTAAACCTAACCTTAATACAAACACTCACCCTAACCCTTACCCTAATCCTAACCCTAAACCTAATGCTAACCCTCACCCTCACTGTAACCCTAACCCTCATCCTAACACTCACCCTAACCCTAAACCTAAACCTCATGCTAACACTAACCCTAAACCTCCCCCTCATCATAGCCCTCATCCTAACCCTAATCCTAACCCTAATCCTCATCCTAGCCCTCACCCTCACCCTAACCCTAACCCTAACCCTCACCCTAACACTAACCCTAACACTAACCCTCATCCTAACCCTAAACTTAACCTGAACCCTAACTCTCACCTTAACCCTAACCCTAACACTCACCCTAACCCTAACCCTCACCCTCACCCTAATCCTACCCTAAACCTAACCCTAACCCTAACCCTAAACCTCACACTCACCCTAAACCTTACCCTAAACCTAATCCTAACCCTAAGCCTAACCCTCACCCACACCCTAACCCTCAACCTATCCCTACCTCTAACACTAACCCTAACCCTAACCCTCACAATCAGCCTCACCCTAACCCTAACTCTAACCCTAAACCTCACCCTCACCCTAACGCTAACCCTAACACTCACCCTAACCCTCAATCTAAACCTCAACCTAAACCTCACCCTCACCCGAACCATAACACTCACCCTCACCCTAGCCCTCACCCAAACCCTAATCCTAACCCTAAAACTCATTCTAAACCTCCACCTAAACTTATGACTAACCCTCACCCTAACCCTAATTTTCTAACCCTCAACCTCACCCTCAGCCTACCCCTAAGGCTAACCCTAACCCAAACCCTAAACCTCACCCTAACCCTAACCCTAACACTAACCCTAACCCTAATCAAAACCATAACCCTCACCTTCAGCCTCACCATCACCGCAAACTTAACCCACACCATAACAGTAACAATAACCCTAACCCTCATCCTAACCCTCACCCTAACCCTAAACCTAAACCTCACCCTCAACCTTACCCTCAACTTAACTCTAACCCTAACCCTAACAAGAAACCCAAACCCTAAACCTAACCCTAACCCTTACCCTCAATTAAACTCTAAACCTAACCCTAACAAAAGCCCTAACCCTAAATCTAACCATAACCCTCACACTCACAGTAACTCTAACCCTAACCCTAACACTAAAGCAGACCCTAACGCTAACCATAAGCCTCACCCTCACTCTAGCCCTTACCCTAACCCTAATACTAACCCTTATCATAACCCTAAACTTCATCCTAACCCTCACCCTAACCCTAAAACCCTAACCCTCACACTAGCCCTCCATCTAACACTAAATCTAAACCTAAACCTCCCCCTCACCTAACCCTAACCCTCACCCTCACCCTCATCCTCTGCCTAACACTAAGCCTAACCCTAACTCCAACCCTAACCCTAACACTAACCCTAACCCTAACCCTCATCCTAACCCTCAACCTCACCCTAGCCCACACCCTAAACCTAAGCCTAAGCCTAAGCCTCACCCTAACTCTCACTCTAACCCTAACCCCAAGCCTCACCCTAATCCTAACCCTCACCCTGACCCTAACTCTAATCCTAACCCTAACTCTAACCCTAACCCTCACACTCACCCTCACCTTAACCCTAGACCTAATCCTAAACTTATCCCTAACCCTCACCCTCACCCTAAACCTCACCCTAACCCTAACACTAACAGTAACCCTAACCCTAACCCTAAGCATAACCCTGACCCTCAGCCTAACCCTCACCGCAAAATTAACCCAAACCATAACACTAACAATAACCCTAACCCTCACCGTAACCCTAACCCTAACCCTAAACCTAACCCTAACCTTAACCCTAATCCTAAACCTAAACCTAAACCTAAACCTAACCCTAATCTTAACCCTCAGCCACACCCTCAAAGTAACCATAACCCTAACCCTAACCCTTACAATAACCCTAACCCTAAACCTATCCCTCATCCTAACCAAATCCTTCACCCTAAACCTAACCTTCACCCTAACACATACCCTCATCCTAACCCTAACCCTAACCCTTACATTCACCCTAATCCTTACCCTAATCCTAATTCTAACCCTAAGCCTAAAATTCACCCTCACCCTAACCCTCACCATAACCCTAACACTAACCTTACCCCTAACCCTCACATTCAGCCACCCCCTAACCCTAACTCTAACCCTAAACCTCCCACTCCCCCTAACCCTAACCCTAACCCTAAACCTCACCCTAACCCTACACCTACACCTCACCCTCGCCCTAGCCCTCACCCTAACCCTAATCCTAATGCTAACACTTATCCTAACCCTCACCCTAACCCTCAACCTAACCCTAACCGTCACTGTCACCAAAACCCTTACCCTAAAAATCACTCTAACCGTAAACTTAACCCAAACCCTAACTCTCACCTTAACCCTAACCCTAACCTTCACCCTAACCTGAACCCTCACCCTCACCCTCAGCCTAACCCTAAGCCTAAGCCTAACCCTAACCCTAAACATTACCATCACCCTAACCATCACCAAAACCATAACCCTAATCATAACACTAAACCTCACCCTAAACCTAAACTTTATCCTAATCCTAACCCTAACCCTAACCCTGACCCTCACCCTAACCCTCACCTTAACCCTAACCCTAACACTAACCATAACCCTATTCCTCACCTCAATCTCATCCTAACCGTAACAGTAACCCTAAACCTCACCCTCATCCTAACCCTCACCCTAAACCTAAACTCATCCTAACCCTAGCCCTAAAGCTCACTCTCACCCTAGCCCTCACCCTAACCCTAATCCTAACCCTAACCCTCATCCTAACCCTTCCCCTAACCCTAAACCTAACCCTCACCCTAATGCTAACCCTCACCCTCAACCTCACCCTCAGCCTAACCCTAAGCCTAACCCTAAACCTAACCCTAACACACATACTCACCCTCACGTTTGCCCTAATCCTAACCCTAAACCTAACCCTAACCCTCATGCTCACCCTAACCCTCACCTTAACCCTAACACTAACATTAACCCTAGCCCTAACGCACACCCTCAGCCTCACCCTAACCCTAACCCTAAACCTCACGCTCACCCTAACCCTAACGTTCACCCTCACCCTAGCGCTCACCCAAACCCTAATCCTAACCCTAAAACTCAACCTAACCCTCCTCCTAACCCTATGACTAACCCTCACCCTAAGGCTAACTTTCTCACCCTCAACCTCACCCTCAGCCTAACCCTAAGCCTAACCCTAAACCTGACGCTAACACAAACACTCACCCTCAGCCTAACCTTAAGCCTGAACCTAAAACTAACGTTAACCCACACACTTACCCTCACCCTAACCCTAATCCTAACCCTAACCCTTACACTATCTCTCCCCCTAACTCTCACCCTTACCCTAACCCTAACACTATTCCTAACCTAAATCTCAACCTAACCCTCACCCTAACCCTGACTCTAACCCTAAACCTCACCCTCACCCTAATCCTAACTCTAACCCTAACCCAAACCCTAAACCTCACCCTAACCCCAATCCTAAACCTAACACTGTCCCTAACCCTCACCCTAATCCTCACCCTAGCCCTCAAACAAACCCTAATCCTAACCCTAAACCTCATCCTAAACCTCACCCTAACCCTAAACCTAATCCTCACCCTCACCCTTACCCCCAACTTAACTCTAACCCTAAGCCTAACAATAACCCTAACCCTAAACCTAACCCTAATCCTCACACTCACCGTACTCTAACCCTAACCGTAACACTAAACCTCATCCTAATGCTAACCATAAACTTCACCCTCACTCTAGCCCTCAACCTAACACTAATCCTAACTGTAAACCTCATCCTAACCTTCACTCTAACCCTAAAAGCCTAACCATCACACTAGCTAAATATAACCCTAAACCTCACCCTCACTTAACACTAACCCTCACCCTCACCCTCACCCTCCGCCTAACACTAAGCCTAACCCTAACTCCAACCCTAACATAAACCACACACTCACCCTCAACCTAACACTATTCCCAACACTAACCCCATCCCTAACCCTCACCCTCACCCTAGCCTTCACCCTAACCCTAATCCTAACCCTAAACCAAACACTAACCATAAGCCTAACCCTAAATCTCACCCTAAACCTAACCCTAACCCTCACGCTCACTGTAAGGGTAACCCTAACCCTAACCCTAACAATAACCCTAACCCTAACTCTAACCCTCACCCTAACCATAACACTCACCCTAACCCTAACACTCACCCTAACAGTTACCCTCTCCCTTACACTAAGCCTAACCCTAACACTAACCCTCACAATAATCTTAAAACTTAACCTAACCCTAAAACTCACCCTAACCCTAAACCTAACCCACACCCTCACCATAACCCTAATTGTCACCCTAACCCTCACCCTAATCCTAACCCTCACCATAAACTTCACACTAACCCTAACCCTAATTCTTAATCTAACCCTCACCCTCACCCTAACCCTAAGTGTAACCCTAACCCTAACCCTAACCCTTATCCTTACCTTAACCCTCACCCTCAGCCTAACCCTCACCTTTATGGTACCGTCACCCTGACCCTAACCCTCACCCTGACCCTAACCCTCATCCTAACCCTCACACTAACCGTAACCCTAACCATCATCCTAACCCGAACCCTTACCCTCAACCTCACCCTCGGACTAACCCTAAGCCTAAACCTAACCCTAACCCTCAACCACACCCTAGCCCTCACCCTAACCCTAATCCTAAACCTAACCCTCCTCCTAACCCTCACCCTAACCCTAACACTAACCATCACTCCAACCGAAATCCTCACACCCAACCTCACCCTAACCCTCACCCTCACCCTCACCGTAACTCTAACACTAACCCTAACAATAACACTAATCCTAACCCTAAACCTAACAATAAACCTAATCATATATCTAACCCTCACCCTCAGCCTCACCCTAACTGCAAACGTAACCATAATCATAACACTAAAAATAATCGTAACCCTAAACCTAACCCTAACACTCACCCGCACCCTAACCCTTATCCTAACCCTAACCCTCACCCTAACCCTAACCTTCACCATAATCCTAACCCTCATCCTATCCCTCACCTTAACCCTAACCCTAACCCTAAACTCACCCTAAAACTAACCCTAACCCTCACCCTCACCCTACCCCTCACCCTAACCCTAATACTAACCCTAATCCTCATCTTAACACTCACCCTAACCCTCACCCTAACCATCACCCTAACCCTAATCCTCACCCTAACCGTCAAACTAACCCTAACCCCCACCCTCACTGTAACCTGAACTATAAACCTCACCCAAAAACTAAAATTAACCCGAACGCTAATTCTCACCCTAACGCTAACCCTAACCCGAACCCTAACCCTCACCCTTACTCTCACCCTCAGCTTAACCCTTAGCCTAACCCTAAACCTAAGACTAACACAAACACTCACCTTAAAACTAAACCTAATACTAATCCTAACCCTAACCCTAACCCTCACCCTCATCTTAACCCTCACCCTAACCCTAACACTAATCCTAACCCTAACCCTCACCCTGACCCTCACCCTAACCCTAACTCTAACCCTAAACCTCACCCTCACCCTCACCCTAAACTTAACCCTAAACCTAAATCTCACCCTAACCCTAAACCTCACCTTCACCCTCACCCTCAGCATAACTCTAATCCTAACCCTAACAATAATACTAATCCAAACCCTAACCCTAAAGCTAACGCTCACCCTAATCCTCACCCTAACCCTAACCCTAAACATCACCCTCAGCCTCACCTTCACCGTAAACTTAAATCACCCTCATTGTAACCCTAACACTAAACCTCACCCTAACCCTAAACCTAACCCTAACCCTAAATCTCACCCTAACCCAAACCCTAACCCTCACCCTAGCTCTCACCCTAACCCTAATCATTCTCACCCTAAACCTCCCACTAACCCTAACACTAATCCTCAATCTAACCCTCACCCTCACTCTAACCCAAACCCGAACTCTCACCCTTACCATAACCCTCACCCTCAGCATAACTCTCACCTTTACTCTTACTGTCACCCTCATCCTAACACTCACCCTCATCCTAACCCTCACCCTAACCGTAACCCTAAACATCACCCTACCCCTAACCCTCACCCTCACCTTCAGCCTCAGCCTAGCCCTAAGCCTAAGCCTAACCCTAACCCTAAACCTCACACTCACCCTAGCCCTCACCCTAACCCTAATCCTAACCCTAACCCTCATCCTAAACCTCAACCTAACCATAATATGAACCATAACTCTAAACCTAATCCTCATCCCCACACTCACCCTCAGCCTAATCCTAAACCTAAGCCGAACCCTAACCCTAACCCTCACACTCACCCTCACCAGAACCCTAATTCTAATCCTAACCTTAACCCTAAACCTAAACCTCAACCTAACCCTCACCCTAACCCTAACCCTAACCCTAAACTTAACCCAAAACCTAACTCTCACCCTAAACCTAACCCTAACCCTCTCCCTAAACCTAACCCACACCCTCACCCTCACCCTCAGCCTAAACCTAAGCCTAAGCCTAACCCTAACCCTCACACTCACTCTAACCTTAAACCTAACCCTAATCCTAACCCTAACGCTCACACTCTCTCTAACCCTTACCTTTACTCTTACTATCACCCTCATCCTAACCCTCACCCTAAACCTAACCCTCATCCTAACCCTCACCCTAACCGTAACCCTTAACATCACCCTAACCCTAACCCTCACCCTCACCTTCAGCCTCAGGCTAATCCTAAACCTAAGCCTAAACTCAACCTAAACCTCACACTCACCCTAGAACTCACCCGAACCCTAATCCTAACCCTAACCCACATCCTAACCCTCAACCTAAACATAAACAGAACCATCACTCTAAACCTAATACTCATCCCCAACCTAGGCCTAAGCCTAACCCTGACACTAACCCTCATCCTCAGAGTAACCCTTACCCTAAACCTCACCCTAAAACTAAACTTAACCTGAAACCTAACTCTCACCCTAAACCTCACCCTAAACCTAACCCTCACCCTCACCCTCACCCTCAGCCTAATCTTAAGCCAAAGCCTAACCCTAACCCTAAAACTCACACTCACCCTAACCTTAACCCTAACCCTAACCCTAAACCTAACCCTAACCCACACAGTCACCCTCACCCTAACCCTAATCCTAACCCTATCCCTAACACTATCCCTACCCCTAACTCTCACCCTAACCCTAACCCTAACACTAACACTAACCCTAAACCTCATCCTAACCCTCATCCTAACCCTGACTCTAACCCTAAACCTCACCCTCACACTAACCCTAACTCTAACCCTAACCCAAACCCTAATCCTCACCGTAACCCTAACTCTAACCCACACACTCAATGTAACCGTAAACATAAACCTTACCCTAACAATAACCCTAACCCTAACCCTAAACCTCACCATAACCCTAGCCCTAACACTAATCCTAAAACTCACCCTCACCCTCACCCTAACCCCAACCCTAACCCGAACCCTAAACCTCAACCTTACCCTAACCCTCACCTGCACCCTCACCCTCACCGTAACTCTAACCCTAACCCTAAGAATAACACTAACCCTAACCCTAACCATCACCATAACCCTAATCCTAACCCCCAAACTCACCCTCAGCCTTACCCTTAGCCTAAGCCTTACCCTAAACCTAACCCTCAAACTCACCCTTACGCTAACCCTAATTCTACTCTAACCATATCCCAAAACATCAACATAAACCTCAGCCTCACCCTAACCCTAACAATAAAGCTAACCCTAACCCTCACCCTAAACGTCCACCTATACCTAATTCTAACCCTAAAACTTACCCTCACACTAACCCTAACCTTCACCATAAACTTCACCCTAACCCTCACCCTCAACATCACCCTCAACCTCACTGTAACTCTAACCCAAAACCTAACAATAAGATTAACCCTAATCCTAACCCTAACCTTAATCCTAACCATAAACCTCACCCTCAGCCTCACCCTCACCGCAAAATTAACCCTAACCATAACACTAACAATAACCCTAACCATAACTCTAAACCTAACTCGAACCCTAAACCTTGCCTTATCCTCACTCCCAACCTCACCCTCAGCCTAACCCTAAGAGTAACCCTAACCCTAACCCTCACCGTATCCCAAACCCTAACCATAACCCTAACCCTAACCGAAACCCTAACCCTAACCCCAAACCTAACACTAACCCTAACCCTAAACCTCACCCTCACCATCACCTTAACCCAAACAATAACCCTAACCCTCACCGTAACCCTAAGACTAACCCTAACCCTAACCCTCACACTCACCCTCACCCTAACCCTAATCGTAAACATAACCCTATCCCCAACCCAAACCCTCACCCTAGCCCTCAACCTAACCCAAATCCTAACCCTAAACCTCATCCTAAACCTCACCCTGACCCTAACCTTAACCTTCACACTAACCCTAACCCTAAACCTAAACTTCACCCTAACACTAAACCTAATCCTCACCCTCACCCTTACCCTCAACTTAACTCTAACCCTAACCCTAACAATAACCCTAACCCTAAACCTAACCCTAACCCTTGCACTCACCATAATTCTAACACTAACCTTAACCCTAAACCTCACCCTAACGCTAACAATAAGCCTCACCCTCACTCTAGCCTTCACCCTAACCCTAATTATAACGCTAAACCTCATCCTAACCCTCACCCCAAACCTAAAAGGCTAACCATTACACTAGCCCTCAACCTAATGCTAAATTTAACCCTAAACCTCACCCGCACCTAACCCTAACCCTCAACCTCACCCTCACCCTCCGCTTAACACTAAGCCTAACCCTAACTCCAACCCTAACCATAACACTAACCCTAATGCTAAACCTCACCCCAACCCTCACCCTAACCCTCAACCTCACCCTAGCCCACACCCTAAACCTAAGCCTAAGTATAACCCTCACCCTAACTCTCACTATAACCCTAACCCCAACCCTCACCCTAACCCTAACCTTCTACATCACCCTCATTCTAACTCTAATCCTAACCCTAACCCTAACTGTAACCCTCACACTCACCCTCACCTTAACCCTAGAACTAATCCTAGCTTTAACCCTCACCCTCACCCTCACCCTAAACCTCACCCTAACCCTAACCCTAACCATAACCCTCACCCTCAGCCTCACCCTCACCGCAAACTTAACCCAAACCATAACACTAACAATAACTCAAACCCTCACCCTAACCCTAACCCTAACCCTAAACCTAACCCTAACCCTAAATCTAAACCTAACCATAACCCTAATACTAACCCTCACCCATACCCTCACAGTAACCATAACACTAACCTTAACCCTTACAATAACCTTAACCCTAACCCTATGCCTCATCCATACCATATCCTTCACACTAACCTTAACCCTCACCCTAACACTTACCCTCACACTAACACTAACACTAACCCTAAAATTAACCCTCACATTAAACCGAACCCTAACCCTAAACCTCAACCTTAACCTCACCCTCACCTTAACATTAACACTAACCCTAACCCTAAACCTCCCCCTCCCCCTCCCCCAACCCTATATCTAACCATAAACCTCACCCTAATCCTAACCCTAACCCTCACCCGCACCCTCAACCTCACCGTAACTCTAACCCTAACCCTAACAATAACACTAACCCTAACCCTAACAATCACCATAACCCTAATCCTCACCCCACCCTGAGCCTCACCCTCACCTCAAACTTAACCCTAACCATACCACTAACAATAACCCTAACCCAAACCCTAATCCTAATCCTCACCCCCACCCTCATCCTCACCCTAACCCTAATCCTATCCCTAACCCTCACCCTAACCTTAACTCTAAACCTAAACCTCACCCTCAGCCTAACCCTAACTCTAACCCTAACCCTAACACTAAACCTCACCCTAACTCTAACTCTAACCCTCATCCTAACCCTAACCCTCACCCTCACCCTCACATTTAGCCTAACCCTAAGCCTAACCCTGAACCTATCCCTAACACACACACTCAGCCTCACCCTAACACTAATCCTAACCCTAAACCTAACCCTCCCCCTAACTCTCCCCCTAACCCTAAACTTAACACGAACACCAACCCTAACACTCAAGCTAACCCTCACCCTAACCCTAACTCTAACCCTAAGCCAAACCCTAAACCTCACCCTAACACTAACCCTAACCCTCATGCTCACCCTCACAGTAACGGTAACACTAAACCTAACGCTAACAATAACCCTAACCCTATTACCAACCCTCACCTTAACCATAACCCTCACTCTAACCCAAACCATCACCCTAACACTTACCCTCACCCTAACACTAAACCTAACCCTAAGCCTAACCCTCACACTAACGCTAACACTAACCCTAACCCTAGACCTCAACCTAACCCTCAACCTCACCATAACCCTAATTCTAACCCTAATCGTAACCCTCCCCCTAACCCTCCCTCTAACTCTATAACTAACCCTCAACTTCACCCTCACCCTCAACCTAACCCTAACCCTAAACCCCACCCTAACCATAACCCTAACCCTCACTGTCATGCTCGTCCTAAGCCTAAGCCTAAGCCTAAGCCTAACACTAACTCTAATCCTCACCTTAACCCCAACACTAACACTAACCCTAACTCCAACCCTAAACCTCACACCCACCCTAACCCTAACTCTAATCCTAACCAGAAACCTAAACCTCATCCTAGCCCTAACCCTCACCCTCAACCTCACGCTCACCGTAACCATAACCCTAACAATAACCCTAAACCTAACCCTAACCCTCATCCTAAAGATAACCTTCACCTTAACCCTAACCCTTGCCCTAACACTTACCCTCACCCTATCACTAACCCTAACCTTTACACTAACCCTCACAATAACCCTAACCATCACCCTAACGCTCACCCTAACTCTGACCCTAACTCTCACCCTCACCCTAGCCCATACCCAAACCCTAACCCTATGCCTAACCCTCACCCTAACCCTCACTCTAAACCTAACCCCAACACTGACCCTAACGGTAACCCTCAACCTCACCCGCATCTTAACTCTAATCCTAACCCTAACCCTAACACTAAACCTAACCCTAACCCTAACCCTCACCCTAAACCTAACTCTAACCCTAAACCTCACCCTCACCCTAACCGTAACCCTAACCCTAATCCTAAACCTCAGCCTAAACCTAAACCTTACCCTAACACTTACCCTCACCTTAATACTAACACTAACCCTAACATTAACCTTCACACTAACGCTAACCATCACCGTAAACCAAAACCTCATCCTAACCCTAACCCTAACACTCAATGTCACCCTAAGCCTCACCCTAACTCTAACCCTCATCCTAACCCTTAACCTCTCACTAACGCTAACATTAATCCTCATTCTAACCCTCAACCTCACCCTAACCCTAACCCGAACACTCACCCTTACCATAACCCTCACCCTCAGCATAACCCTCCGATTTCTCTTACTGTCACACTCATCCTAACCCTCACCCTAAACCTAATCCTCAGCCAAACCCTCATCCTAACTGTAACCCTATCCATAACCCTAATCCTAACCCTCAACGTAACCCTAAACGTAACCCTCATCCTAACAATCACTCTAACCTTAACCCTAACCATCAACTTAACCCTAACCTCACCCTCACCTTCAGCCTCAGCCTAACCCTAAGCCTAAGCCTAAACGTAACCCTAAACCTCACACTTACCCTAGCCCTCACACTAACCCTAATCCTAACCCTAACCATCATCCTAACCCTCAAGCTAACCATAACATGAACCATCACTCTAAACCTAATCCTCATCCCCACACTCACCCTCAGCCTAACCCAATGCCGAAGCCTAACCCTAACCCTAACCCTCACACTCACACTCACCCTAACCTTAATCCTAACCCTAACCCTAAAACTAAACCTCAACCTAATGCTCACCCTAACCCTAAACCTAACCCTCACCTTCACCTTAGGGCTCACCCTAACCCCACCTCAAACTTAACCAGAACCCTCACCGGAACCCGAACCCTAACACTCACCCTAACTCTACCCCTAACCCTAAACCTAAACCTAACCCTAGGCCTAACACTAACCCTCACCCTCACACTTGCCCTCACCCTAACCCTAATTGCAACCCTAAAACTCATCCAAGCACTCACCCTAACGCTAATCCTAACCCTTAACCTAACACTAAACCTAATTCTAACCCTCAACCTAACTGTAATCCTGAACCTTACCATAACCCTAACCCTAACCCTCACACTAATACTAAACCTTACTCGAACCCTAACCCTAAACCTCACCCTAACCCTAACCCTCACCCTCAAACTAGACCGCAACCTAACCGTAACCATCATCCTCACCCTAAACCTCACACTAACCTTAACACTAATCGTCATTCTAACCCTTACCCTCAACCTAACCCTAACCCTCAACCTAAACCTAAACCTCACACTCACCATAAACCTAAAGTGAAACCTCACCCTATCCCTAACCCTAACCCTAACACTAAACCTCACCCTAACCCTAACCCTAACCCTCACACGCACCCTTACCCAAATGCTAATCCTAAACCTAACCATATCACTAACCCTAACCCTCACCCTAAACCTCACCCTAACCCTAACCCTAACACTAACCCTAATTCTAACCGTCACACTAACCGTCACCCTAACGCTAACTCTAACCCTAAAACTCACCCTCACCCTAACCCTAAACCTGACACTCACCCTCACCCTCAGCCTTTCCCTAAGCCTAGCCCTAACCCTAACCCTCAGACTCACCCTCACCCTAAACCTAATCCTAAACCTAAACCTAACCCTCATCCTAAATCTAAGCCTCACCCTAACCCTAACACTAACACTAACCCTAACCCTAAACCTCACCTTATCCCTCCACCTAACCCTAACTCTAACCCTGAACCTCACCCCCACCCTAACCCTGAACCTAACCCTAAACCTCACCCTCACCCTAGCCCTCACCCTAACCCTAATCCAAACCTTAACACTCATCCTAAACCTCACCCTAACCCTAAACCTAACCCTCACCCTAACCCTAACCCTCACCCTTAACCTCATCCTTAGCCGAAGTCTAAGCCTAATCCTAAACCTAACACTAACCAACACACTCAACCTCACCCTATCCCCTAACCCTAACCCTCACCCTAACCCTAACCCTCACACTCAACCTCATACTTAGACTAACCCTAAGGCTAACCCTAAACCTAACCCTAACCCACACACTCACCCTCACCCTAACTCTAATCCTAACCCTAACCCCAACCCTAACCCTCACCCTAGCCTTCACCCTAACCCTAATCCTAAACCTAACCCAAACTCTCACCATAACCCTAACCCTAAACCTCACCCTAAACCTAACCCTAACCCTCACCCTCACTGTAAGGGTAACCCTAACCCTAACAATAACCCTAACCCTAACTCTAACCCTCACCCTAACACTTACCCTAACCCTTACACTAACCCTAACCCTAACACTAACCCTCACACTAATCTTAACCCTTAACCTAACCCTAAACTTCACCCTAAACCTAACCCTAACCCACAACCTCAGGCTAGCCCTCACCCTAAACCTCAAACAAACCCTAACCCTAATTCTCAATTTAACCCTCACCCTCACCCTAACCCTAACTTTAACCCTTACCCTAACCCTCGCCTTAACCCCAGCCCTTACCCTTATCATAATTCTCACGCTCAGACTAACCCTCACCTTTACGGTACCATCACCCTCACCCTAACCCTCACCCTAACCCTAACCCTCATCCTAACCCTCACCCTAACCGTAACCCTAACCATCACCCTAACCCTAACACTCACCCCCAACCTGACAATCAGACTAACTCTAAGCCTAAGCATAAATCTAACTCTAACCCTCAACCTCACCCTAGCCCTCACCCTAACACTTATCCTTATCCAAACCCTCATCCTAACCCTCAACCTAACCCTAACCCTAACCATCTCCCGAAACCTAATCCTCACACCCAAACTCACCCTCAGCCTCACCCTCCACCTAAATTTAACTCTAACCATAACCCTAACAATAAAACTAACCCTAATCCTAACCCTAACCCTAACCCTAAACCTCAACCTAAACCTCCCCCTAACCCTAACCTAACACTAACCCTAACCCTCCCCCTAAGCCTAACTCTAACCCTAAACCTCACACTCAACCTAACCCTAATCCTAAACCTAACCCTTAACCTCACCCTAACCCTAACCCTCACCCTTAACCTCACCCTCACCCTCAATGTAACTCTAACCCTAACCCTAACAATAACACAAATCCTAACCCTAATCCTAACCCTAACCCTAATCCTATATCCAACCCTCACCCTCAGCCTCACCCTCACTGCAAACATAACCATAACCATAACACTAACAATAACCCTAAACCTCATCCTAACCCTCACCCTAACCCTAACCCTAAACCTAAACCTCACCCTAACAATAAACCTAATGCTCACCCTCACCATAGCCCACACCCTAAAGCTAATCCTAAACCTAATCCTCATCCTAACACTCAGCCTAACCCAAACCCTAACCCTCACCCTAGTCCTAACCCTCAAAATAACCCTAACCCGCACCCTCACTGTAACCTGAACCGTAAACCTCACCCAAACCCTAAACTTAACCTGAAACTTAACTCTCACCTTAACACTACCCATAACCCAAAAACTAAACCTAACCTTTACCCTTACACTCACCCTCAGATTAACCCTTAGCCTAACCCACTAACCCTAACACTAACCCTAATGCTAATCCTAATCCTAACCCTAACCCTCACCCTCATCCTAAACCTCACCCTAACCCTAACACTAACCCTAACCCTCACCCTAACCCTCACCCTAAACCTCACCCTAAACCTAACTCTAACCCTAAACTTCACCCTCAACCTCACCCTAACCCTAACCCTAACCCTAACCCTAAACCTCACACTAACCCTAATGCACAACCTCACCCTCACCCTCAACATAACTCTAATCCTAACCCTAACAATAACACTAATCCTAACCCTAACCCTAACCCCCACCCTCATCGTAAACCTAACCTTAACCCAAACCCTCACCCTAACCCTAACACTAACCCTAACCCTAAAATTCACCCTTACCCTAACCCTGACTCTCACCCTCAGCCCCACCCTCACTGTAAACTTAACCCTAACCATAACACTAACAATAACCCTAACCCTAACTCTAATCTAACCCTCACACTCACCCTAAACCTAACCCTAACCCTCACCCTAATCCTAAACCTAACCCTAACCCTAAACCTCCCCATAACCCTAATCCTAACCATCAACTTCACCCTAACCATCACACTAACCCTAATCATCCTCACCCAAAACCTCACACTAATCCTAACACTAATCCTTAATCTAACACTCACCCTCACCCTAACACTAATGTGAACCCTCACCCTTACCACAACCCTCACCCTCAGCCTAAACCTCACTTTTACTCTTAGTGTCACCCTCATTCAAACCCTCACCGTAAAGCTAACACTCATCCTAACCCTCACCCTAACCGTAACCCTAAACATCACCCCAACCCTAACCCTCATCCTCAGCTTTAGCCTCGGCCTAACCCCAATCCTAAGCCTAACCCTAAACCTAAACCTCACACTCACCCTATCCCTCACCCTAACACTAACCCTCACCCTAACACTAATCCTAACCCTAACCCTAACCCTAACCCTAACCCTAAACCTAAACCTCAACCTCACCCTAACCCTAACCCTAACACTAAACCTAACCCTAACCATAATCATAACCCTCACCGTCAGCCTCACCCTCACCGCAAACTTAACCCAAACCATAACACTAACAATAACCCTAACCCTCACCCTAACCCTAAACCTAAACCTAACCCTAACTTAAACCCTAACCCTAAAACTAAAACTGACTCTAACCCTAATCCTAACTCTCACCCTCACCCTCACTGTAACCATAACCCTAACCTAACCCTTACAATAACACTAACCCTAACCCTATCCCTCATCTTAAACATATCCTTCACCCTAACCCTAACCCTCACCCTAACACTTACCCTCACCCTAACCCTAACGCTAACACTAACCCTAACCCTAACCCTCACCCTCAGCTACCCCCTAACCCTAACTCTAAGCCTAAACCTCCCCCTCCCTCTAACCCTAACCCTAACCCTAACTCTAAACCTCAGCCTAACCCTAAACCTAAACCTCACACTCACCCTAGCCCTCACCCTAATCCGAATCCAAACCTAACCCAAATCCTAACCCTCATTCTAACACTAACCCTAACCCTCACCCTCAGCCTCCCCCTAACCCTATATCTAACCGTAAACCTCACCCTCACCCTAACCCTAAACCTAACCTAAACCCCACCCTAACTCTAACCCTAACAATCACCTGCAATCTCAACCTCACAGTAACTCTAACCCTAACCCTAACAATAACACTAACCCTAACCCTAACCATCACCCTAAACCTATTCCTCACCCCACCCTCAGCCTCACCCTCACTGCAAACTTAACCCTAACCATAACACTAACAATAACCCTAACCCTAACACTAACACTAATCCTCAGCCCCACCCTCATCCTCATCCTAACTCTAAGCCTAACCCTAACCCTAAGACTAACCCTCACCGAAACCGTAACCCTAACCCTATACCTAACCCTAAACCTAAACCTAACCCTAACCCTAAACCTAATCCTCAGCTTCACCCTCACCCTAAACCAAACCCTAACCCGAAACCTCACCCTAACCCTAAGCCTAAGGCTAACCCTAACCCTAAACTTCACACTCACTCTACCCTAACCCTAATCCTAAACATAAACCTCATCTGAACACTCACCTTAACGCTAATCCCAACCATCACCCTAACCCTAACCCTCACCCTCACCCTCAGCCTCTGCTTACCATTAAGCCTAACTCTAACCCTAACCCTAACCCTAACACTAAACCTAACCCTCACCCAAACGCTCACCCAAACCCTAACCCTAACCCTCACCCTCACCCTAGCCCAAACCCAAACCATAAGCTTAAGCCTAACCCTCACCATAACCCTCACTCTAACCCTAACCCCAACACTCACCCTAACCTTAACCCTCACCCTCACCCTCACCCTAACTCTAATCCTAACCCTAACCCTAACACTCACCCTCACCTTAACGTTAATCCTAATCCTAACCCTAACACCAACCCTCACCCCCAAAGTAAACATCACCAGAACACTAACTCTAACCCTAACCCTCACCCTAAACCTAACTCTAAACCTAAACCTCACCCTCACACTATCCGTAACCCTAAAACTAATCCTAAACCTCACCCCAAACCTAAACCTCACCGTAACCCTAACCCTAACCCTCAACTTCACCCTAGCCCTCACCCTAACTCTAACCCTCATCCTAACCCTAAACTTCACCGTTACACTAACACTAATCCTCAATCTAACCCGAAACCTCAGCCTAACCCTCACCTTTTCTCTTACTGTCACCCACATCCTAACCCTCACCCTAAACCTAACCCTCATCCTAACCCTCACCCTAACTATAACCCTTACCATCACCCTAACCCTAAACCTCACCGTCACCTTCAGCCTCAGCCTAACCCTAAGCCTAAGCCTAAACCTAACCCTAAACCTCACACTCACCCTAGCCCTCACCCTAAACCTAATCCTAACCCTAACCCTCAGACTAACCCTCAAGCTAACCATATCCTGAACCATTATTCTAAACCTAATCCTCATCCCCACACTCACCCTCAGCCTAACCCAAAGCCTAAGCTTAACCCTAACCCTAACGCTCACAGTCACCCTCACCCTAAATTTAATCCTAAAACTAACCCTAAACCTAAACTTCAACCTAACCCTCACCCTAAACCTAACCCTAACACTCACCCTCACAATAGGCCTCACCCTAACCCTCACCCTAACCCTAAAACTAAACCTCACACTAACCCTAACCCTAAGCCTCACCCTCACCATTGCCCTCACCCTAACATTAATTGCAACCTTAACCCTCATCCAAACACTCACCCTAACCCTAACCCTAACCGTCAACCTAACCCTACACCTAATTCTAACCCTCAACATAACCCTAACCCTGACCCTCACTGTAACCCTAACAATAACCCGCACCCTAACCTAAACCTAATCTGAACCTTAAACCTCACCCTAACCCTAACCCTCATCCTAACCCTATCCCTCATCCTAAACTTAATCCTAACCCGAACTCTCATGTAAACACTCACCCTAACCCTAACACTAAACCTCGCCCTAAACCTAGCCGTAATCCTAACTCTCAACCTAACCCTAACCCTCACCCTCACCATAACCCTAAGCCGAAACATCACCCTATCCCTAAACCTAACCCTAACCCTAAACCTCACCCTAAACCTAACCCGAAACCTCACCCTCATGCTAGCCCTCACCCTAACCCTAACCTAAACCTAACCCTCATCCAAACCCTCACCCTAACCCTAACCCTAACCCTCACCTTAACCCTAACCCTAACACTAACCCTAACCCTAACCCTCACACTAACCCTAAACCTAACACTAACCCTCACAATAACCCTCACCCTAACGCTAATAATAACCCTAAACCTCACCCTCACCCTAAACCTAACCCTCACCCTCACCCTCACCCTCAGGCTATCCCTAAGCAAAACCCTAACCCTAACCCTCACACTCACCCTCACACTGACCCTAATCCTAATCCTAACCCTAAACTTAACCCTCATCCTAACCCTAATGCTGACCCTAACAATAACCCTAACACTAAACCTAACCCTAAACCTCACCCTATCCCTCACCCTAACCCTAACCCTTACCCTAAACCTCACCCTAACACTAATCGTAACCTTATCCCTCATCCTAACCCTCACCCTAACCCTAAACCTAACCCTCACCCTAACCCTAAACCTCACCCTTATCCTCACCCTCAGATTAACAATTAGCCTAAACCTAACCCTAAGCCTAACCTAAACCCTCACCCTAACACTAACCCTAATCCTAATCCTAACCCTAAGCCTAACCCTCACTCTCATCCTAACCCACACACTAAACCTAACACTAAACCCAACCCTAACCCTCACCCTAACCCTCACACTAACACTAACACTAAAACTAAACCTCACCCTCAACCTCACCCTAACCCTAACCCTAACCCAAACCTCACCCTAACCATAAACCTCACCCTCACACTCACCATAACACTAATCCTAACCCTAACAATAACACTAATCCTAACCCTAACCCTAAACCTCACCCTCACTGTAACCCTAACCCTAACCCAAACCCTCACCCTCACCCTCACCCTAACCTTAACCCTAAAACTCACCCTAACCCTAACCCCAGCACTAAAAATACTCTAAACCTAACCCTAACCCTCATCCCAACCAAAACCTTCACCCTATCCCTAACCCTCACCCTAACACTTACCCTCACCCTAACACTAACCCTTACCCTAATATGAACCCTCACACTAACCCTAACCATCACTCTAACTCTAAACCTCACCCTAACCCTAACCCTCACCGTCAACCTACCCTCAACTTAACCCTAACCCTCATCCTCTCCCTAAACCTCAAACTCGCCCTAACACTAATTCTCAATCTTACCAGCACCCTCAACCTTACCCTAACCCTCACCCTTACCATAACCCTCACACTCAGCTAAAACCTCAACTTTACCCTTACAGTCACCCTCACCCTAACCCTCACCCTAACACTAATCCTCATCCTAACCCTGACTATAAGGGTAACCCCAACCATCACCCTAACCCTAACCCTCACCCTCACCCTCAGTCTCAGCCTAACCCTAAGCCTAAGCCTAAACCTAACCCTAACCCTCACCCTCACCCTAGCCCTCTCCCTAACCCTAATCCTAACCCTAAACCTCATCCTAACTCTCACCCTCACCCTGACCCTAGCCCTCACCCTAACCCTAACCCTCACCCTCACTCTCATCCTAACCCTAAGCCTAACGCTAACCCTAACCCTAACCCTCACACTCACCCTCACCCAAACCCTAATCCTCAACCTAACCCTATCCCTAACCCTAACCCTCACCCTTACCCTCACCCTAACCCTAACCCAAACACTAACCCTAACAATAACCCTCACATCAAACCTCACCTTAACAATAACTCTAACCCTAAACCTCACCCTGACCCTAACCCTAAGTCTAACCCTAAACAAAACCATAAACCTCACCCTAAACCTAAACCTAAACTTCATCTGCACCCTCACAGTAACTGTAACCCTAAACCTAACCCTCACCTTCACCCTAACCTAACACTAACCCTGACCCTAACCCTAACCCTAACCCTACTCCTAACCCTCACCCTAACCATAACATTCACCCTAACCCAAACCCTCACCCTAATGCTCACCTTCACCCTAACCATAACACTAACCCTAACCCTAACCCTCAACCTAAACCTTCCCCTAACCCTATATCTAACCCTCATCCTCACCCTCACTTTCACCTTAAGCCTAACCCTAAACCCCACTGTAACCCTAACCCTAACCCTCACACTCATGCTCGGCCTAACCCAAAGCCTAAGCCTAACCCTAACCATAACCCTCACCCTAACCCTAACACTAACACTAACCCTAATTCTAATCCTATACCTCACCCTCACCCTAACCCTAACTCTAACCCTTACCCTAAACCTAAACCTCATCCTAACCCTAACCCTCAGCCTCACCCTCAACCTCACTGTAAACGTAACCCTAACCCTAACCATAACAATAACCCCAACCCTAACCCTAACCATCCTAACCATAACCTTCACCCTAACCTTAACCCTCACCTTAACACTTACCCTCACCCTAACACTAACCCTATCCCTAACACTAACCCTCACACTAACCCTAACCATCACCCTAACCCTAAATCTCACCATAATCCTAACCCTCACCCTCAACCTAGGCCGCAACCTACCCCTCATCCTCACCCTAAATTTCACACTAACCCTAACACTAATCCTCAATCTAACCCTCACCTTCACCCTAATCCTAACCATCACCCTTACCATAACCCTCACCCTAAGCCGAAAACTCACCTTTATGATTACCGTCACCCTCACCCAAACCCTAATCCTCATCCTAACCCTCACCCTAACAGTAACCCCAACCATTACCCTAACCCTAACCCTAAACCTCACCTTCACCCACAGCCTCAGCGTAAACATAAGTCTAAGCCTAACCTTAACCCTAACCCTCACCCTCACCCTCACCGTAACTCTAACCCTAAACCTAACCCTGAACTTCACCCTAAACACAACCCTATCCCTAACCCTCACCTAACCCTAACCCTGTTCCTAACCCTCACCCTAACTCTCACCCTAAACCTCACCGTAAACATAAGCCTAAACCTAACCCTCAACTTCACCCTAAACCTCACCCTAACCCTTACCCTCACCCGAACCCTAAACCTAACCCTCAGCCTAACCCTCATCCTAAACCTACCCCTAACCCTAACCCTCGCTCTAAGCTTAATGCTAATCCTAACCCTAACCCTCACATTAACCCTAACCCTAACCCTCACGCTAAACCTAACCCTCAGGCTAACCCTCATCCTAACCCTAACCCTAACCCTAACCTTCACATTAACCCTAACCCTATCTGTCACGTTCAACCTCACCCTCAACATAAACCTAACCCTAACCCTAATCCAAAACTAACCCTACCCCTCACCTTAACGCTAAACCTAATGCTAACCAAAAACCTCACCGAAATCGTAAACCTATCCCTAACCTTCACCCTAACCATAACCCTAATCCAAAAATTAATCCTCACCTTAACCCTTAACATCACTCTAAACCTTTCCCTCACCCTAACCCTAAATTATCAGTCTAACCCTCATCCTAACCCTAACCCTAATATTCACCCTAACATTAACCCTAACCATAAACCTTACCCTCACCTAAACCCTAACTTTCACCCTCACCCTCAACCTCACCCTCACGCTCACACTAACCCTCACACTCACCCTAACCCTCACCCTAACCCTAACCCTCATTCTAACCCTCACCCTAACCGTAACCCTAACCATCACCCTAACCCTCACCCTCACCCTCACCCTCAGCCTCAGCCTAACCTTAATCCTAAGCCAAACCCTAACCCTCACCCTCACCTTAGCCCTCACAGTAACCCTAATCCAAACCATTACCCTCATCCTAACCCTCAACGTAAACGTAACCCTAACCAACACTCTAAACATAAGCCTCATCCCCACACTCAGCATCAGCCTAACCCTAAGCCTAAGCCTAAGCCTAACCCTACCCCTAAACCTCACCATAAACCTAACCGTAACCTAAGGCTAACCCTAACCCTAATCCTCACAATCACTCTCACCCTAAACCAAACCCTAACCCTAACCCTGAACCTCATCCAAACCCTCACTCTAACCCTAAATCTCACCCTGACTGTAACACTAACCCTCATCCCCACCCTCACCCTCAGCCTAACCCTAAGCCTAAGGATAACCCTAACCCTAACCCTGACACTCACCCTCACCTTAAATAATCCTAACCCTAACCCTATCCCTAAACCGAAACCAAAACCTCACACTCAGCCTAAGACTAACACTAACCCTAAACCTCACCCTCAACCTAACCCTAACACTAAACCTCACCCTAAACCTCACCCTCACCCTAATCCTCACCCACAACCTCACCCTCACAATAACTCTAACCCTAACCCTAACAATAACACTAACACTAACCCTAACCCTAAATCTAACCCTAACCATAAACCTCACCCTCACTGCAAACTAAACCCTAACCATAATACTAACAATAACCCTAACCCTAACCCTAAGCCTAACCCTAAAACTAACCATAAATCTAACCCTAAAACTCAACCTCACCCTAAACCTAACTCTAACACTAACCCAAACCCTAAACCTCACCCTAACCCTAACCCTCAACCGCACCCTCACCCTCACCATAAATCTAACCCTAACCCTAAACCTAACCATCACCCTAAACCTAATCCTCACACCACCCTCAACTTCAGGCTAACACTACACCTAAGCCTAAGCCTAACCCTAACCCTCACTATAACCCTAAACGTAATCCTATCACTAACCCTAACCCTAACCCTAATCCTGACCATCACCCTCACATTAAACCAATCCCTAACCCTAACCCTAACCCTAAGCCTAACCCTCATCCTCACCCTAAACTTCACACTAAACCTAACCCTAATCCTCAATCTAACCCTCACCCTCTCCTTAACCCCTAACCTTCAACCTTACCCTAACCCTCACCCTAACCCTAAACCTCAAACTTAACTTAACCCTCACCCTCAGCCTAACCCTCAACTTTACCCTTACCATCACACTCACCCTAACTCTCACCCTATCCCTAAACCTCATGCTAACCTTCAACCTAACCGTAACCTTAAACATCACCCTAACCCTAAACCTCACCCTCAACCTCACCTTTAGCCTAAGCCTAAAACTAACCCTAACCCTAACCCCCACCCTCACCCTAGCCCTCACCCTAACCCTAACCCTAACCCTCATCCAAACCCTCACCCTAACCCTAACTCTCACCCTCACCCTCACCCTCACCCTCACTCTCACCATAACTCTAATCCTTACCTTAACAATAACACTAATCCTATCTCTAAACCTAACCCTAAAGCTAATCCTAAACCTAACCCTCACCCTCAGCCTCACCCTCACAGCAAAGGGAATCTTAACCATAACACTAACAATAACCCTAACCCTAAACCCAATCCTAACCCTCACCCTCACCCTAACCCTAATCCTAACCCTAACCCTCACTCTAACCCTAACCCTCACCCTCACCTTAAGCCTAATCCAAATTCTAAAACTCACCCTAACACTAATCCTCATCCTCACCATAACCCTAACCCTCACACCTACCTTCACCCTCAGCCTAACCCTAAGCCTAAACCTAACCCTAACGCTAACCCTCACACTCACCCTTACCCTAACCCTAATCCAAAACCTAAGCCTATCCCTAAACCTCAACCTAACCCTAACCCTCATCCTAAACCTCCCCCTAAACCTAACTCTAAACCTAAAACTCACACTCAAACAAACCCTAACCCTAAACCTCACCATAAACCTCACCCTAACCCTAACCCCCACCCTCACCCTAGCCCTCACCCTAACCCTAACCCTAACCCTCATCCAAACCCTCACCCTAACCCTAACTCTCACCCTCACCCTCACCCTCACCCTCACTCTCACCATAACTCTAATCCTTACCTTAACAATAACACTAATCCTATCTCTAAACCTAACCCTAAAGCTAATCCTAAACCTAACCCTCACCCTCAGCCTCACCCTCACAGCAAAGGGAATCTTAACCATAACACTAACAATAACCCTAACCCTAAACCCAATCCTAACCCTCACCCTAACCCTAACCCTAATCCTAACCCTAACCCTCACTCTAACCCTAACCCTCACCCTCACCTTAAGCCTAATCCAAATTCTAAAACTCACCCTAACACTAATCCTCATCCTCACCATAACCCTAACCCTCACACCTACCTTCACCCTCAGCCTAACCCTAAGCCTAAACCTAACCCTAACGCTAACCCTCACACTCACCCTTACCCTAACCCTAATCCAAAACCTAAGCCTATCCCTAAACCTCAACCTAACCCTAACCCTCATCCTAAACCTCCCCCTAAACCTAACTCTAAACCTAAAACTCACACTCAAACAAACCCTAACCCTAAACCTCACCATAAACCTCACCCTAACCCTAACCCTCACCCTCACCCTCACCCTCAACTTAACTCTAAACCTAACCCTAACAATAACACTAACCCTAACCCTAACTCTAAAACTAACCCTAACCATAAACCTCAGCCTCAACGCAAACTTAACTGTAACCATAACACTAACAATAACCCTAACCGTAACCCTAATTTTAACCCTAAGCCTAACCCTAATTCATACCCCCACCCTCAACCTCAGCCTAAGCCTAAGCCTACCCTAACACTAACCCTAACCGTACACTTAAATCTCACCCTCACCCTAACCCTAACTCTAACCCTAACCCTAAACCTCACCTTAACCCACACCCTCAACCTCACTCTCACCGTCACTGTAACTCTAACCCTAAACCTAACAATAACGCTAACCCTTACCCTAACCCTAACCCTAACACTAACCGTAAGCCTCACCCTCACCGCAAACTTAACCCTAACCATAACACTAACAATAACCCTAACCCTAACCCAACCCTCACTGTAACGCTAACCCAAACCCTAATCGAAACCCTAAACCTAACCCTAACCCTAACACTATCCCTATCTATAATCCTCACCCTCACCCTCACCCTAACCCAAACCCTATCCTTAACCCTCACCCTAACCTCAACCCTAATCCTAAAACTAACTCTAAACCTAAACATAACCGTAACACTAAACCTCATCCTAACCCTCACCCTAAACCTAACCCTAAACCTCACCCTAACCCTAACCCTAACCCTCACCCTCAAGCTCGGCCTAAGCCTAAGCCTAAGAATAGTCCTAACCCGAACTCTAACCATCACCCTATGCCTCACCCTAACCCTAACCCTAAAACGAACACTAAATCTAACCCTAAACCTCACCCTCAACCTAAGCCTAACTCTAAACCTAACTCTAAACCTTTACCTCACCCTAACCCTAACACTCACCCTCACCCTCACCGTAACCTTAACCCTAACATTAACCCTAACAATAACCCTAACCATAAACTTAACCCTCACTCTAACCATATCCCTCAAAATAACCCTAATCCTCAATCTAACCCTCACCCTCACCTTAACCCCTAACCCTCAACCTTACCGTAACCTTCACCCTAACCCTAACCCTCACCCTTATCTTAACCCTCACTCTCAGCCTAACCCTCAACTTTACCCTTATATCACGCTCACCCTAACCCTCACCCTATCTCTAAACCTCATGCTAACCTTAAAGCTAACCGTAACCCTAACCCTAACCCTAACCCTAACCCTCACCCTAGCCCTCACCCTAACCCTAATCCTAACCCTGACCCTCATCCAAACCCTCACCCTAACCCTAAACCTAACCCTCACCCTCACCCTCACCCTCACCATAGCTCTAAGCCAAACTTAACAATAACACTAATCCTAACTCTAAACCTAACCCTAACCCTAACGCTAATCCTAAACCTAAACCTCACCCTCAGCGTTACCCTCACAGCAAAGGTAACCTTAACCATAACACTAACAATAACCCTAACCCTAAACCTAATCCTAAACCTCACACTCACCCTAACCCTAATCCTAACCCTAACCCTCACCCTAAACCTAACCCTCACCTTCACCTTAAGCCTAATCCAAATTCTAAATTCACCCTAACACTAATCCTCACCCTAACCATAGCCCTAACCCTCACACCTACCTTCACCCTCAGCCTAACCCTAAGCCTAAGCCTAACCCTAAACCTAAACCTCACACTCATGCTTAGCCTAACCCTAATCCTAACCCTAAGCCTATCCCTAAACCTCAACCTAAACCTAACCCTCACCTAACCCTCTCCCTAAACCTAACTCTAAACCTAAACCTCACCCTCAACTTAACCCTAAACCTCACCATAAATCTCACCCTAAACCTAACCCTCACCCTCACCCTCAACTTAACTCTAACCCTAACCCTAACAAAAACACTAACTCTAACCCTAACCCTAAACCTAACCCTAACCATAAAACTCACCCTCATCAGAAACTAAACCCTAACCATAACACTAACAATAACCCTAACCCTAACCCTAACTTTAACCCTAACCCTAAACCTAACCCTAATTCTCAACCCCACCCTCAACCTCAGCCTAACCCTAAATCTAACCCTAACACTAACCCTAACCCTAAACCTAAATCTCACCCTAAACCTCACCCTAACTCTAAACCTAACCCTAAACCTCACCCTAACCCTAACCCTAACCCTCACCCGCAACCTCATCATCAACGAAAATCTAACCTTACCCTAACAATAACACTAACCCTAAACCTAATCATCACCCTAACCCTAATCCTCACCCCCACCCTCACCCTCAGCCTAACCCTAAGTCTAAGCCTAACCCTAACCCTAACCCTCACACTCACACTCACCCTAAACCTCACCCTAACACTTACCCTCACCCTAACCCTCACCCTAACCCTAAGCCTAACCCTAAACCTCACTCTCACGCTAACAATCACCCTAACCCTTACCCTCACATGAACACTAACACTCAGCCTAACCCTCATCCTAACCCTAGCCCTAACCCTACCCCTCACTCTAACCTTAACGCTAACAATAAAGGTAACCCTCATATTAACCCTAACCCTCACACTCACACTCAACCTCGCCCTCAGTATAACCCTAACCCTAACCCTAATCCAAACCGTAACCCTCACCCTCACCCTCACCCTAACTCTAAACCTAACCAAAACCCTCAACCTAAACCTAACCCTATCCCTAACCCTCATGCTAACCCTAAACCTAATCCTAAAACTAATCCTCATCCTAACCCTAACCCTCACCCTAACCTTAACCCTAACCCTAATCCTCACCCAAAACCTCACTTTCACCCTCAACCTCAGCCTCACCCTCACCCTTACCATCACCCTCACCCTAACACTCACCCTCACCCTAATCCTAACCATAACCCTAACCCTCACCCTAAACCTAACTCTGACACTCACCCTCACCCTCACCCCAAGTGTAAACCTACACCTAAGCCTAATCCTACACCTAAACCTCACCCTCACCCTCACCCTAAACCTAAACCTTACCCTAACCCTAACCCTAGCCCTCACCCTAACACTAACCCTAATCCTCCCCCTCACCTTAACCCTAACCCTAATGCTAACCCTAACACTCACCGTCACAGTAAACCTAATCCTAACCCTCACCCTAAACCTAACCTTAACCCTAATACTATCCGTAACCCTCACCATCACCCTAAACCTCACTCTAACCCTTACCCTAACCATAACCCTCACCCTAACCCTAACCCTAACACTAACACTAAACCTCACCCTAACCCTCACCCTATTCCTAAATCTAAACCTAAACCTCACCCTAACCCTCACCCTAAAACTTACCCTCACCCTATCCCTAACACTAATCCTCACCATATCCCTAACCCTGAAACTCACCCTAACCCTCACCGTCACCTTAACCCTCACCCTAACCCTAACCGTCACTCTCACCCTAAAACTCACCCTCTCCCTAACCCGAACCATCACCCTAACCCTACCCTAAACCTCACCCGAATCCTAATCCTCATCCTAAACCTAACTCTAAACCTAACCCTCATAATAACCCAAACCCTCACCTTAAACCTCACCCTAACCCTCATGCTAACCCTAAAGCTAACCCTAACTCTCACTCTCACCCTAACGCTCATCCTAACCCTTATCCTCACACTAACCCTAACCCTAAACCTAATCCTCACATTAACCCTAACACTCACACTAACCCTAATGCTACCCCTCACCCTACCCCTCACATTAACCCTAACACTAACCCTCACCCTAGCCCTATCCGTAACCCTCACATTCCCACTAACCCTCAATGTCACTGTCACCCTAACCCTCACCCTAACCCTAATACTCACCTACACCCTCACCCTCACCGTCACCCTCACCCTAACCCTCACCCTCACCCTAAACATCACCCTAATCCTAACCCTCACCCTAAACCTAACTGTAATCCTCACCCTAACCCTAAATCTCACCTTAAACCTCACCCTCACCCTAATCCTCACCCTCAGACTAACCCTAACCCTAAGGCTTTCCTAACGGAAACCCTCACCTTCATCCTCACCCTCACCCTAACACTAATCCTAATCCTCACTCTCACCCTAACCCTCACCCTAACCCTAACTTTCACCCCAAGCCTAACCCTAACCCTTACCCTCACCCCAAGCCTAACCCTAACCGTAACCCTCCCCCTAACACAAACCCTCCCCCTAACCCTCACCCTAACCCTAACACTAACCCTAACCCTCACCCTCACCCTAAACCTCACCCTAACCCTTTCCCTCACATAACCCTAACCCTAACCCTAACCTTAATCCTCACCCTCACCCTAATCCTAACACTAATCCTCAACCTAACCCTAATCCTCCCCTTAAACCTCACCCTCAACCTAATCCTCACCCTAACCGTAACTCTAAGCCTTTCCTAACTGAAATCCTTACCCTCACCCTAACGCTCAGCCTAACCCTCACCCTCACCCTAACCCTAACCCTAACCCTATCCCACATCCTAAACCTCACCCTCACCCTAACCCTAACCCTAATCATCACCTATCCCTAACACAAACCCTAACCCTCACGCGAAAGCTCATGCTCACCCTAAGCCTAATGCTAACATTAACCTTCAACCTCACCCTAAACCTCGCCCTAACCCTAACCCTCACCCTAAACCTCGCCCAAACCCTTACCCTCACCCTAACCCTCACCCTATCACTAAGATAACCCTAACACTCACCCTCAGCCTAAGCCTCACCCTATCCCTATCCCAAACCCTCACCCTAAATTTCTGCCTCCATTCAACCGAACCCTAAACGTAACACTAATCCTAACCCTAACCCTCATCCCCAACCTCACCCGAACCATAACACTATCCCTAACGCTAAACCTCACTCTCACACTCACCCTAACCTTAACTCTTACCCTAAAAATAACTCTAACCCTAACCCTAACCTTCTCCCTCAACCTAACCCTAACCCGAAAACTCACACTAACCCTAATCCTTACCCTAAACCTCACACTCACCCTCAACCTAACCCTCACCCTTACCCTCACCCTCACTATCACACTAACCCTAACACTAACACTAACCCTCACCCTAACCATCACAGTCACCCTAACCCTCACTCTAACCCTAACCCTCAACCCCACCCTAATCCTCCCCCTCAACCGAACCCTCACCCTCACCCTAACACTCACCCTCACCCTAAACCTCACCCTCACAATCAACATCATGCTAACGCTAGCCCTTACCCTAACTATAACCCTGAACCTAACCCTAACCCTCACTGTTATCCTCACCCTAACCCTAACCCTAATGCTAAAACTAACCCTAGACCTCATCCTAACACTTACCATATCCCTAAACCTCACCCTCACCCTCACCCTCACACTAACCCTAACCCTCACACTAACACAAATCCTAACCCTCACCCTCACCCTCAACCTCACCCTAAACCTAACCCTAATCGAAACCCTCATCCTAACTCTAATGATAACCCTAACCCTTAACTTCACCCTAAATCTCACCCTAACCCTTAAACTCACCATAACCTTAACCCTAACCCTAACCCTAATCCTCACCCTAACCCTAACCCTCGCACACACCCTAATCCTCACCTTCACCGGAACCCTTATCCTCACCCTAACACTGACCCTAACGCTAACCCTAACCCTAATCCTAAACCTAACACACACCCTCAACTTCACCGTCACCCTAACCCTAACAATAAACCTAACACTCACCCTCACCTTAACACTCACCCTGACCAAAAACATCACCATAACCATAACCCTCACCCTAAACCTAACCCTAACCCTCACCCTAAACTTAACCCTCACCCTAATGCCCTCCCTATCCCTAACACTAACCCAACACCTCACCATCACTCAAACCCTCACACTAACCCTTATCCTAACACTTACCCTAATCCTAAACCTCACCATAACCCTCACACTAACCTTAATCCTTACCCTATCCCTAACCCTAACCCAAACCCTCACCCTAACCCTCACCGTAATCCTTACCCGCACCATAACCCTAACCATCACCCTCACCCTAAATCTCACCCTAACCCTTACCCTCACCCTAATCCGCAAACTAACCCTAACCCTAAACCGACGGCACACCCTAACCCTCACACTCACAAAAACCCTAATCCTCACCCTAACCTTTACCCTCACAATAACCCTATCTCTCACCCTAAACCTAACCCTTATTCTCAAAAGAACACTCACCCTCACGCTAAACCTCGCCCTCACACTAAACATCACCCTAACCCTAACACTCACCCAAACCCTAACCCTAACCCTCAACCTCACCCTAACCCTCACCATGACCCTAAACATTACCCTAACCCCAACTCACACCCTCACCCTAAACCTCACCCAAACCCTAACCCTAACCCTTACCTAACCGAAAACCTCACCCTCACACTCACCCTCACCCTAATCCTCACCCTCACCCTAGCCCTCACCCTAAAACGAACCCTCACCCTAAACCTAAACCTAAGCCTCACCCACACCCTAACCCTAAACCTAATCCTAACCCTAACACACATCCTAACCCTAACTCTAAACCTAATGCTAACCCTAAACCTCACACTCACCCTAACCCGAACCCTATCCCTTACAGTCACCCTAACCCTAACCCTAACCCTCACACTAACCCTAAACCTTCCCCTCAGCCTAACACTCACCCTATACCTAACCCTAAATCTAAAACTCACCCTCACACTAACCCTCACCCTAACACTTGCCCACACCCTCACCCTCACCCTAACACTAAACCTAAACCTATACTTCACCCTAACGCTCACCCTTACCCTAACCCTCACTCTCACCCTAACCCTCACCCTAACCGTTACCCTCACCCTAACCCTTACCCTTACCCTACACCTAACCCTCATACTAACCTAAGCCTAACCCTCAGCCTAAAACTTATGCTAACCCTAAATCTAACCCTAACCTTCACCATACCCCTAAACCTAGCCCTAACCCTAACCCTCACACTAAACCTAAACCTAACCCTCAGCCTAACCCTCATCCTAACCCTAAACCTAACCCTAATCCTATCTTCACCCTCACCCTCACCCTAACTCTAAACCTAAACCTAAACCTAACACTCAACCTCATCCTCACCTTAACCTAAAACTATCCCTAAACCTCACCCTAACCCTAACCATCACCCTAACCCTAACCATCACCCTATATCTCACCCTCACCCTAACCCTAACCCTAACACTCACCCTAACCCTAACGCTAACCCTAACCTTCACCCTCACACTAAACCAAAGCATAACCCTTACCCTGACCATAACCTTAACCCTCAGTCTAAACCTAATCCTCACCATAACTCTAACACTCACCCACACACTAACCCACACCCTCACCCTCACCCTCACCCTCAACAAAACACTTACCCTCACCCTCACCTTAACCTAACACTATTCCTAACCCTCATCCTAACACTAACCCTAACCCTATATGTCACCCTCATAGTAACCCTAATCCTAACCCTCACTCTAACCCTCACCCTAAACTTAACACTAATCCTAACCCTCATCCTCACACTAAACCTCACCTTAACCCTTTCCCTCACCATAAACTTAACCCTAAGCCTAAACCTAATCCTCACCCTAACCCTAACCCTCACCCACTCACTAACCCTCACCCTCACCCGAACCCTCACACTCACCTAAACCTCACCCTAACCCTAACATTACCACTCTACCTAACCATCACCCTAACCATAACACTAACCCTAACCCTCAACCTAACCCTAACCCTAACGCTAACACTCAAACTCACCTAAACCTAAGGTTAACCCTAACATTAACCCTCTACCTAACCATCACCCTAACCATAACACTAACCCTAACCCTCACACTCACCTAAACCTCACCCTAAACCTTATATTACCCCTCTCCCTAACCATCACCCTAATCCCACACTAACACTAACCCTCACCCTAACCTTAACCCTATTCCTAAACCTAGCCCTCACCCTCAAACTAGCCCTAACCCTAACTCTAACATTAACCCACACCCTAACCCTAACCCTAAACCTTAACCCTCAACTTAACCCTAAACCTAACCCTAACCGGCACACATACCTAAACCTGACCCTAACACTAACATTACCACTATCACTAACCATAACCCTAACGCTAACCCTAACCCTAACCCTTAACCTAACGCTAATCCTACCCCTCACCCTCACCCTCACCCTCAAACTAACCATAAACCTAATGCTAACCGTCACCCTAACCCTAACCCTCAACCTAAACATAAACTCAGCTTAACACTCACTCTCACCCGAATCCTCACCCTAACCCTAACACTTACCTAACCGAAACCCTCACCCTCAACCTCACCCTCAGCCTAGCCCTCAGCCAAACCCTGACCCTAACCCTAACCCTCACCCTCAACCTCCCCTTCAACCTCAGCATTACCCTAACCCTAACCCTAATCCTAACCCTAACCTTCAATCCCACGCTCACCCTAACCCTAACCCTAACCCTAACGCTAAACCTCAGCATCACACTCAACCTCTCCCTAACCCTAACCATAACAATAACCATAACCCTAACACTAACCCTAACCCTAAAACTCAACCTAATCCTAATCCTAACCCTAACCCTCACCTAAACCTCATTCTAACACTCACCCTCACCCTGAACCTCAACATCACACTAACCCTCACACTAACCTGAACCCTCATCCTAACCCTAACCCTCAGCCCCACCATAACCCTAACTATAACCCTCACTCTCACCCTCACCCTCACTGGCACCCTCACCCTCACTCTCACCCTAACCCTTACCCTCACACAAACCCTAACCTATCCCTATCCCAACACCTCAACCTAACTCTCACCGTAACCCTAACCCTCAACCACACCCTAACTCTCACCCTCAACAGAACCCTCATCCTGAACCGAACACTCACCCTCACCCTCACAATAAACATCACCCTAACCCTAACTCTCACATTAACCCTAACCCTAAACCTCACCCTAACCCTAATCCTCAACCTAACCCTAACCCTCATACTCACCCTAACCATAACACTCATCCTAATCCTAACCCCCACCCTAAAACTAACTCTCAACCTCACCCTAACCCTCACCCTCACCCTCGCACTAACCTTAACCCTGAATCTAACTTTAACCCTAACCCTAACCTCGACCCTCACAATGACCTTCACCTCAGCCTAACCCTAACACTAACTCTATTCCTAATCCTAACTCTCACCCTCACCCTCACCCTAACAATCAACCTAAACCTAAACCTCACCCTAGCCCTAACCCTAACCCTAACCCTAACCCTCACTGCAAACGTAACCATAACCATAACACTAACAATAATCCTAACCCTACCCTAACCCTAACACTCACCCTCACCCTAACCCTTATCCTAACCCTAACCCTCACCCTAACCCTAACCCTAACCCTCACCATAACCCTAACCCTCATCCTAACCCTCACCCTAACCCTAACCCTAACCCTAAAACTCACCCTAACACTAACCCTAACCCTCACCCTCACCCTAGCCCTCACCTTAACCCTAACCCTAACCCAAACCCTCACCCTAACCCTTACCCTCACCCTAAACCTAAAACTCACCCTCAACCCTTAACCTCACCCTAACCCTTACCCTTAACCTAACCTGCAAACTAAACTTAACCCTAAACCTACTGCTCACCCTAACCCTCACCCTCACCATAACCCTAACCCTAAACCTAACACTCAACCTAACCATAAACCTCACCCTCACCGTAACCCTCACCCTAACCCCTACCCTCATATTAACGCAATCCCTAACCCTAACCCTAACCCTAATTCTCAACAGAACACTCACCCTCACCCTAACCTTTACCCTCACACTAAACATCACCCAACCCTAACCCTCACCATAACCCTAACCCTAACTCTCACCCTCACCCTCACCCTCACCCTCACCCTAACCTTCATCCTAACACTAACCTTCACCTCACCCTCACCCTAAATCTAACCCTAACGACAACCCACACCCTCACCCTATACCTCACCCTAACCCTATCCCTAACCCTTACCTGAATGAAAAAATCACCTTCACCCGAATCCTCACCCTCACCTTAACCCTAACTCTAAACCTAACACTAACACTCATCCTAACCCTAACTCTAAAACTAATGCTAACCCTAAACTTCATACTCACCGTAACCTTCACCCTAACCCTTACCGTCACGCTAACCCTAATCCTAACCCTCACAATAAACCTAACACTCACCCTAAACCTAACTAACCCTTCCCCTCAGCCTAACGCTCACCACAAACCTAACCCTAATCTTCACCCTATCATTAACCTTAAGGCAAAAACTCACCCTAACCCTCACCCTAAACCTAATGCTAACCCTAACCCTCACCCTGACCCTAACACTCATGCTAACCCTTACCCTCACCCTAAACCAAAAACTCACCCTCAACACAACCCTCACCCTAAAACTTACCCACACCCTCACCCTCACCCTGAACCTAACCCAAAACTTCACCCTAAAACTTCACCACAACGCTCACCCTAATCCTAACCCTCACCCTCACCCTAAACCTCACCGTAACCTTACCTTCACCGTAACACTTAACCTATCCCTAAACCTAATGCTCAAACTAACCCTAACCCTATCCTTCAGCCTAAACCTTATGATAAGCCTAAATCTATCCCTAACACTAACCCTAACCCTCACACTAAACCTAAACCTAACCCTCAGCCTAACCCTCATCCTAACCCTAACCCTAACACTAATCCTAACCCTCATCCTCACCCTCACCCTAAATCTAAACGTAAACCTAAACCTAACACTGACCCTCACCCTCACCCTAACCTAACATTATCCCTAACCCTCACCCTAAGCCTAACCCTCACCCTATACCTCACCCTCAACCTAACCCTAAACCTAACCTTAACACTCACCCTAACCCTCACCCTAACCTTAACACTAACCCTAATCCTCAACCTCACCCTATCCCTCAACCTCACCCTAAACATCACCCTAACCCTAACCCTCACCCTAACCTGAATCCTAACACTAACCTGAACCCTAACCCTCACCCTAACACTCACCCTAAACCTAACGATAACCCTAAACCACACCCTCAACCTAACCCTCAACCTAACCCTTATCCTCACACTAACCCTAACCCTACCCGTCACACTAACCCTAAACCTCACCCTAACCCTAACCCTACCCCTCACTCTACCCCTCACCCTAATCCTAACCCTAACCCTAAACCTCAGTTTCACCCTCACCCTCAGCCTAACCCTAACCCTAACACTTACCTAACCCTAACCCTAAACTTAATCCTCCACCTAACCCTGACCATAACCCTCACCCTCACCCTAACACTAACCCTAACCCTAACTCTCACCCTAACCCTAAACCTAAACCTCACCCTAACCCTAATCCTCAACCTAACCCTAACCCTCATCCTGACCCTCACACTAAACCTAACCATAACTCTAACCCTCACCCTAACACTTACCCTGACCCTAACCTTAACCCTAAACCTAACCTGAACCTCACCCTATCCCTAACCCTCATCCTAAACCTAAGCCTCACCCTCACTCTAACCCTAACCCTCATCCTAACCTTAAACCTAAACCTAATGCTAATCCTAAACCTCACCCTCACCCTAAACATCACCCTAACCCTCACCCTCACCCTAACACTAACCCTAACCCTCACACTAAACCTAAACCTCACCCTAACCCTAACCCTAACCCTAATCCTCACACTAAACCTAACCCTCACACTAAATCTAACCCTAACACTCAGCATAACCCTCACCCTATGCCTAATCCTAACACTAATCCTCACCCTATCCCTAAACTTAACCCTAACATCACCCTAACACTCAACCTCAACCTAACCCTAATTCTAACACTAACACTCCTCCTCCTCCTAACCCTCACCCTCACCGTAAACCTCACTCTGACAGTTATCCACACCATAACCCTAACCCTAACCCTAAACCTAAACCTAACCTTCATCATAAACCTCACGCTAACCCTAAATATAACCCTACCTCTAAACCTCACCCGAACCCTCACTGTAACGCTAACCCTCACCCTCTCCCTAAAGCTCACCCTAACCCTAATCCTCATCCACACCCTAACCCGAAATCTCACCTGAACCCACACCCACCCCCAAACTCTCATCCTCAAACTAAACCTCACCCTCACCCTAAACATCACCCAAACCCAAACCCTCACCCTAACCCTAACCCTAACCTTACCACTCACCCTAACCCTACCCCTCACCCTAACCCTTACCGTCACCATAACCCTAACCATAACCATAACCATAACCCTCACACTAACCTTAAACCTCAGCCTAACTACAAACCTAACCCTAACCTTCACCCTCACGATGACCTTCACCTCAGCTTAAACCTAAACCTAACCCTCAACCTAACCCTACCCCTCACCCTCACCCTCACACTAGACCTAAAACTAATGATAGCCCTCACCCTAACCCTAATCCTCAACCCACACCCTAACCCGAAACCTCACCTGAACCCACAACCACACCCAAACTCTCATACTCACCCTAAACCTCACCCTCACCCTAAACATCAACCAAACCCTAACCCTCACACTAACCCTAAACCTAAACCTAACCCTCACTCTAACCCTAACCCTAAACCTAATCCTAACCCTCACCGTCACCCTCACCCTAACTCTATATCTAAACCTAAACCTAACACTCACCCTAACCCTAACCTAACACTATCCATAACCCTCACCCTAACCCTAAACCTCACCCTATACCTCATCCTCAACCAAACCCTAACCCTAACCCTAACCCTCAACCTAACCCTAATCCTCACACTCACCCTAAACCTCACCCTAAACCTAACATTACCCCGCTCCCTAACCATCACCCTAACCCTAACCATAACCCTAACACTCAACCTAACCTTAACCCTACCCCTCACCCTCACCGTCAAACTAACCCTAAACATAATGCTAACCCTCACCCTAAACCTAATCATCACCCACACCCTAACTGGAACCATCACACGAACCCTCACCCCCATCCAAACCCTCATCCCCACCCTAACCCTCACCCTCACCCTAAACATCACCCAAATCCTAACCCTCACCCTAACCCTGATTCTAACCCTAACCTTCACCCTAACACTTACCCTCATCCTAACCCTAACCCTAACCTTCACCCTCACCCTGACCCTCACCCTCAGCCTAACCCTAACCCTAACCCTATTCCTAATCCTAACTTTCAAACTCACACTTACCCTAAACCTAACCCTAACACTCACCCTCATCCTCACCCTAACCCTATCCCTAACCCTCATCCGAACCCTAACCCTCACACTACACCTCAACATAACCCTCACCCTCACCCTAACTCTAATGCTAACCCTAACCCTCACTTTCACCCTATCCCTCAACCTAACCCTTACCCTTACCCTAATCCTAACCCTCACCCTCAACCTAAAGCTCACCCTAAGCCTTATCCTCAGAATAACCGCAAACTAACCCTAACCCTAAACCTACCACTCACCCTAACCCTCACCCTAACCCTAACCCTAACCCTAACCCTCACCCTTATCCTAACCCTCACCATCACCCTAACCATCACCCTCACCCTAACCCTCACCCTAACCCTAACCCAAACCCTCACCCTAAACCTAACCTCAGCATAACCCCCACCCTCATCCTAATCCTCACCCTAACACTTACCTAACCGAAACCCTCACCCTCACCCTGACCCTAAACCTCACCCTAATCCTCACCCTCAACCTCCCCTTCCCCCTCAGCATTATACTAACCTTAACTCTAATCCAATCCCTAACCTTCAATCCCACCCTCACGCTAAACCTAACTCTAACGCTAATCCACACGATCACCCTCACCCTAACACTAAGTCTCACCCTAACCCAAACCCTAACCCAAACCGTAACCCTAACTCTCACCATAACCCTCACCCTAACCCTAACGATAACCTAACCCTAAACCTCAACCTAACCCTAACCCTACCCCTCACATTACCCCTCACCCTAACCCTAACCCTAACCCTCACACTCACTTTCACCCTCACCCTCAGCCTAACCCTAACCCTAACACTTACCCTAACCATAACCCTCACCGTAATCCTCCACTTAACCCTGACCATAACCCTCACTCTAACCCTAACACTAACCCTAACCCTAACTCTCACCTTACCCCTAACCCTAAACTTCACCCTAACGCTAACCCTCAAACTAACCCTAACCCTCACCCTGACCATCACACTAAACCTAACCATAACACTAACCCTCACCCTAACACTTACCCTGACCCTAACCCTCACACTACACCTAACCAGAACCCGAACCCTAACCCTAACAATAATCCTAAACCTAAGCCTCACCCTCACCCTCACCCTCACCCTAACCCTAAGCCTCATCCTAACCTTAAACCTAAACCTAATGCTAACCCTAAACCTCACCCTCACCCTAAACCTCACCCTAAAATTTACCTTCACCCTAACCCTAACCGTAACCCTCACATTAACCTAAACCTCACCCTAACCCTAAACCTAACCAACACACTAAACCTAACCCTCACCCTACCCCTAACCCTAAACCTCACACTAAACCTAAGCCTCAACCTAAACCTAACCCTACCACTCAGCCTAACCCTCACCCTAAATCTAACCGTAACCCAAATCCTCAACCTATCCCTCACCTTAACCCTAAACCTCCCCCTCAACCTCCCCTTCACCCTCAGCTTTACCTAACCGTAAATCTAATCCTAACCCTCAACCTAAACTTCACACTAACACTAACCCTCAGCCTCACCCTAACCCTCACCCTAAACTTTACCCTCAACATAACCCAAAACCGAACCCTAAACCTAACACTCACACTAACTGTAAACCTAACCCTCACCCTATCCTTTATACTAAACCTAAACCTAACCCCAACCCTCACCCTAACCGGAAACCTCACACTAACCCTAAACCTAACCCTAACCCTGAACCTAAACCTCATCCTAACCCTAACCCTAACCCTAACCCTCACGCTAACCTTAACCCTCACCCTCACGCTAACCCTCACCCTAAACCTTACCCTCACCCTAAACGTATCCCTAAACCTAACCCTAACTCTAACTCTCACACTAACACTCACCCTCACCCTAACACACACCCTCACACTAAACATAACCCTAAAGCTAACACTCACCCTAACCCTAACCCTAACCATCACCCTAACCCTAACCCTCATCCTAACACTAACCCTCACCCTCACCCTGACCCTCACCCTAACCCTAACCCTAACCCTCATCCTAACACTAACCCTCACCCTCACCCTCACACTCGCCCTAACCCTAACACTCTACCTCACCCTAAACCTCACCCTAAGCCTTACCCTCAACTTAACTCTAATCCTAACCCTAAACTTAACCCTCACCCCAACCCTAAACCTATCCCTAACCCTAACCCTCACCCTACCTCACACTCACCCTAACCCTCACCCTAACCCTTACTGTCACCCTAACCCTAACCCTAACCCTCACACTAAACCTAACCCTCACCCAAACTCTAATGTTACCCCTCACCCTAAACCTCACTCTCAAACTAACCCTAACCCTAATCCTCACCCTATCGTTAATCTTGACCCAAAATTCACCGTAACCCTCACCCTCACCCTCACCCTAATGCTAACCCTAACCCTCAGCCTCACCCTAAACCTCACCTTAACACTTACCCTCACCCTAACCCTAACCCTCACCCTGACCCTAAACCTCACCCTAACACTTACCCCAACCCTAAACCTCACCCAAACCCTAAACCTAAACCTAACCTTGATGCTAACACTCACCCTCAACCTCAACTTCACCCTAAGACTTACCCAAACCCTTACCCTCACCCTAACCCTAAACCTAAACTTAAACTTGACCCTAACCCTCACCCTAACCCTAAAACTCACCCTCACCCTAACTCTCACCCTAAAATTTACCCTCACCTTAACTCTTAGCCTACCCCTAAACCTAACGCTCACGGTAACCCTAACCCTAACCCTCAGCCTAACCCTTATCCTAACCCTAACGTAGCCCTAAACCTCACCCTAACCTAATCCTAACCTTCAGCCTAACCCTCATCCTAACCCTCACCCTAATCCTAACCCTCACCCTCACCATAACTGTAACCCTAAACCTAACCCTAACACTCACCCTCACAGTTACCCTAACCCTAACATTGTCCCTAAGCCTCAACATAACCTTAACCCTCACCCTAATCCTAAACCTAACCTTCACCCTCAAACTCACCCTAACTCTAACCCAAAACCTAACCCTAACCCTCACCCAGACCCTCAACCTAACCCTCACCCTCACTCTAAACCTCACCCTAAACCTAAACCTACCCCTCTCCCTACCACTTACCCTAATCCTAATGCTTACCCTAACCCTCAACCTAACCGTAAACCTACCCCTAACGCTATCCCTCACCCTAAACCTAATGCTCACCCACAACCTAACAATCACCTGAACCCAAACCCTCATACTCACCCTAACCCTCACCCTCACTCTAAACATCACCCAAACCCTAACCCTCACCCTAACCCTAACACAAACCCTAATCCAAACGCTCACACTCACCTTAACCCTCAGCCTAACCCTTTCCCTTACCCTAACCCTAACCATAACCCTCACACTAACCGTAACCCTCACTCTAACCCTAACCATAACGCTGACCCTAAACTTCCCCCTCACCCTGACCCTCACCCTAATCCTATTCCTAATCCTAACACTCACCGTCAAACTAAACCTAACCCTAACCCTAACCCTAACCATCACCCTCACCCTCTCCCTCAACCTAACCCTCACCCTCACCCTAAACATCACCTTAACCCTAATCCTCACCTTCAACCTAACCCTAACCCTCACTCTGAACCTAACCTCAGCTTAATCCTCACCCTCGCCCTAATCCTCACCCTAACCGTAACTTTTACCTAACAGATACTCTCACCCTCACACTCAGCCTAACCCTCACCCTCACCCATGTCCTCACCCTAACCCTAACCTTAACCCTCACCCTCACCCTCAACCTCCCCTTCTCTCTCAGGCTTACTCTAACCCTAATAATAACTCTAACCCTAACCCTAACCCTAAAACTCATCCTAACCCTAACCCTCAACCTCGCCCTCACCCTCATTCTAAACATTACCCTCATGCTGAACCTCACCATCACATTAACGCTCACACTAACCCTAACCCTCACCCTAGCCTTAACCCTAACCCTCACCCTCACTTCCCCCGTCACACTCAGCCTAACCCTAACTCTAACCCTAATCCTAAACTAACCTCACCCGCACCCTCACCCTAACCCTCTCCCTCAAACTCCCCTTCCCCCTAACACTAACCCTCAACCTCACCCTAAGCATCACCTTAACCCTAATCCTCACACTGAACCTAACCCTAACGCTCACCCTAACCCTCACCCTCAAACTAACCCTCACCCTAAACAGTATCCTCACACTAAACCTAACCCTAACCCTAAACTTCACACTAATCCTAACCCTCAACCTAACCATATCCCTCCACCTCAACCTAAATCTCACCTTAACCCTAACCCTAACACTCACCCTAACCCTAAATCTAAACCTAACCCTCACCCTCACCCTAACCCTCACCATCACGCTAATGCTCACCGGAACCCTAACACTCACCCTAAACCTAAACCTCAAACTAAACCTAAGCCTCACCCTGACGCTCACCTTAAATCTAACCGTAACCCTAACCCTCACCCTCACCTTACTTTAACCATAACCCTCACCCTAAACCTAACCCACACCCTAACACTAATCCTAAACCTAACCCTAAATATAAACTTCACATTAAACCTAAACCTTACACTAACCATAATCCTCACACTATCCTTAACCTTAACCCTAACCCTCACCCTAACCCTCACCCTCACCCTAACCCTAATGCTAATCTTAACCCTCACCCTCACCCTAACCCACAACCTTACCCTTAACCTCACTATAACCCTTACCCTCACCCTAAGCCCAACCCTCACCCACGCCCTAACCCTCACCCTAACATTTACCCACACCCTGACCCTCACCCTAATCCTCACCCTCACCCTCACCCTAACCCTAGCCCTCACCCTAAACCTAACCCTCACCCTAACCCTAACCCTCACTCTTATAGTCACCCTCACCCTCAGCCTAACCCTAATCCTTACCCTAATCCTAACCCTCACCCTCACCCTAACTCTAACCCTAAACCTAACCCTCACCCTAACACTAAAACTCACCCTATATCTCACCCTCACCCTAACCCTAAACCAAAACCTAACCCTCAACCTAAACTTCACCCTAACCCTAACACTAACCATAACCCTCATCCTCACAATAAACCTCACACTATACCTTACCCTCACAATATCCCTAACCATAACCCTAATCCTCAACCACACCTAAACTTCACCCTCACCTGAACCTTCACCCTCACCCTCACCCTCACCCTCATCCGCACCCTAAACATCACCCTAACACTAACACTCACCCTCATGCTAATCCTCACCATAACCCTAACCCTGACCGAAAAGAAACCCTCAACCTAACCCTCACACTAACCCTCACCCTGACCTTAGCCCTCACCCAAACACTAACCCTAACCCGAACCCTAATCCTCACATTCACCCTAACCCTTACCCTAACCGTTACCCTCACCCTCACCGAACCCTAACCCTAATCATAACCCTCACACTAGCCATAACCCTCACCCTAAACATAACCCTAAACCTAACCCTAACCTTCACCCTCACACTGACCCTCACACTCACCGTAACCCTAAACCTATTCCTAATCCTAACCCTCACAATAACCCTCAACCTAAACCTAACCTTAACACTAACCCTCACCCTCACCCACACCCTCACCGAACACAAACCCTCATTCTAACCCTAAGCTCAGCTTAACCCTCACCCTCAACCTAATCCTCACCCTAACCCTAACCCAAACGTAAATGTAACCCTCACCCTCACACTCACCCTCATCCTCACCTTAGCACTAACCCTAACCCTAACCATAACACTTACCCACACCCTAACCCTCACCCTCATCCTCGCTCTAACCCTAATCCTAACCCTAATGCTCACACTACCCCTCTCCCTAACCCAAACTGTAACCCTAAGCCTCACCCTCATCCTAACCCTCACGCTCAGCCGAATACTCACCCTCACCCTAAACCATACTCTCACAATAAACATCACCCTAACCCTAACCCTCAACCTAACTCTAACCCTAACCCCCAACCTAACCCTAACCCTCACCGTAACCCTCACCCTAACCCTTACACACAACATAATCCTATCCCTCACTCACAAACTTACCATCACCCAAACCCTTACCCTCACCCTAAACCTCAGCCTAACCTGCAACCTAACGCTCACCCTAACCCTAACCCTCACCCTTGCCCTAACCCTCACCCTAACCTTTACCCTCACCCTCACCCTAACCCTCACCCTAACCTTTACCCTGACCCTAACCCTAACCCTAAATCTAACCCTCAAACTAACCCTAAACCTAACCCTCAACCTAACCCTTATCCTATCCCTAAACCTAACCCTAACCCTCACCCAAAGCCTAAACCTAACTCTCACACTAACCCTAAACCTAACCCTCAGCCTAACGCTCATCCTAACCCTAACCGTAACCCTACCCGTCACCCTAACCGTAACCCTACCCATAAAACTCACCCTATCCCTAACCCTCCCACTCACCCTCAGGCTAACTCTAATACTAACCCTAACCCTCACCCTCACCCTAACTCTAACCCTAAACCTAATCCTAAACCTCACCCTCACCCTCACCCAAAGCCTAAACCTATCCCTAACCCTCACTCTAAGCCTAACCCAAACCCTATACCTCACCCTCACCTTAACCCTAACCCTAGCATTCACACTGAAACTCACCCTAACTTTACCCTCACCATAAACCTAACTATAACCCTAATCCTCACGCTAAACCTAAGCCTCATACACCCCCTTAAACTCACCCTAACCCTAAACCTAACCCTATTCCTAAACCTAAGCCTCACACTTAAACTCACCCTAACCCTACACCTAATCCTTACCCTCACACACACCCTCACCCTAAGCCTCACCGTCACCCTAACCCTCACCCTAAACCTAACGCTACCCTTCACTCTAACCCTCACACTAACCCTAACCCTAATCCAAACCCTCAACCTAACCCTAACAATAACCCTAACCCTCACCCTCACACTCACCCTTAACCTAACACTAACACTCAACCTAACCCTAATCCTCACCCACACCCTAACCCTCACCCTCACCTTAACCCTCACCCTCACGCTAAACATCACCCAAACCCTAACCATCACCATAACCCTAGCTCTAACCCTCACCCTAACCCTAACCCAAAACCTAATCCTCAATCTCACCCTATTCCTCCCCGTAAGCCTAACCCTTGGCTAAAAGAAAACCTCAACCTTAAACTCACACTAACCCTCATCCTCACCCTCACCCTCACCGAACACAAACCCTCACCCTAACCTTAACCTCAGCTTAACCCTCACCCTCAACCTAATCCTCATCCTAAACCTAACCCAAAAATAATCTTAACCCTCACCCTCACACTAACCCTCACCCTCACCCTAGCCCTCAACCTAATCCTAACCCTAACCCTAATATTCAACCTCACCCTAAACCTCACTCTAACCTTTTCCCTCACCCTAACCCTAACCCTATCCCTAACCATAACTCTCACATTAACCATAACCATCAGCCTAACACTAACCCTAACACTAACCTTAAACCTAACCCTCAGCCTCACCCTCACCCGCACCTTCAGCCTAACCCTAACCCTAACCCTATTCCCAATCCTAACCCTCACCCTCACCCTTACCCTAACCCTCACCCTCACCTAACCTTCACCCTCACCCTAACCATAAACCTCACCCTAACCCTAACTCTAACCCTTACAATAACCCTAACCTCATCTTAACCCTAACCCTGACGTAAACGATACCCTCACCCTCACACTAACCCTCACCCTCACCCTAGCCCTCTCCCTCACCGTAACTGTAACTCTAACCCTCAATCTCACCCTCACCCTCACCCTCAACCTCAGCCTAAAGCTAACCCTAACACTAACCCTAACCCTAACCCTCACACTAACCATAACCCTAAATCTCAGCCTAAACCTTATCCTAACCCTAAACCTAAAACTAACCTTCACCCTAACCAAACCTTAACCCTAAACCTAACCCTAACCCTAACCCTAACCCTCACCTAAAACCTAACCCTAAACCTAACCCTCACCCTAACCCTAAACCTCACCTTCAACCTCACCCTGACCCTCAGCCTAAACTTAGGGTTAACCTTAATCCTAACCCTCACCCTCAACCTAACTCTAAGCCTAAACCAAACTCTCCCCTTCCCCCTCACCCTCACTCTAACCATCACTCTAACCCTAACGCTCACCCTCAACCTCCCCCTCCCCCTCAGCCTAACCCTAGTCCTTAAACTAATCCTAACCCTCAACCTACCCCTGACCCTAACCCTAACCCTAACCCTAACCTTCACCCTAATCCTCACCCTCACCATAGTCCACACCCTAATCCTAACCCTAAACCTATCCCTAACACTAACCCTAACCCTAACCCTCTGCCTAAACCTTATCCGAACCCTAAACCTAAAACTAACCTTCACGCTAACCAAAACCTAACCCTAACCCTAACCTAACCCTAACCCTCAGACTAACCGTAACCCTAACCCTCAGCCTAAAGCTCATCCTAACCCTAACCCTAACCCTAACTCTATAACTCCACATAACCCTCAGACTTACCCTAACCCTAACACTAACCCTAAACCTGACCCTCAATTTAAGCCTCCCCATAACTCTAACTCTAACCCTAATCCTCACCCTCACCTGAACCCTAATCCTAACACTAACCCTAAACCTCACCCTGTCACCCTAACCCTCACCCTCACCCTAAATGTCACCCTAAACTTAATCCACACCCTAACCCTAACCCTAACCCTCACCCTAAACCTAAACTCAGCTTAACCCTAACCCTGATGTAAACGACACTCACCATCAACCTCACCTTAATCCTCACCCTAACCCTAACCCTGACATAAACGAAACCCTCACACTCAACCTCACACTAACCCTCACCCTCACACAAGCCCTCACCCTCACCCTAACCCTAACACTGACCATCAACCTCACCCTCACCCTCAACCTCAGCATAAACCTAACCCTACCCTAACCCTAATCCTCACCCTCACCCTCACCCGCACCCTAACCCTAACAATAACCCTAACCCTCACACTAACACTAAACCTCACCCTAACCCTCACCCTAACCCTTACCCTCACCTTCACCTAACCCTAACCTTCACACTAACCCAAACCCTCACCCTAAACCTATCCCTACCCCTCACCCTAACCCTCACGCTCACCCTAACTCTAACCCTAACCCAACCCTAACCCTAACCCTCAAGCTAACCCTAAACTTAACCCTCCCCCTCAGCCGAACCTTCACCCTCACCCTCACCCTAAACATCACCCTTACACTAACCCTCACCCTAATCGTAACCTTAACGGTCACCATAACCCTAACACTCATCTTAAACCTCAAACTCACCCTAATCCTCACCCTAACCTAACCTTAACCATTACCTAAACTCAACCCTGAACCTAACCCTCACCCTTACCGTAGCCCACACCCTAACCCTAACGCTAAACATAACCCTCACACTAACCCTAAACCTAACCCGCAGCCTCAATCTTATCCTAACCCTAAACCTATAACTAACCTTCACCCTAACCAAACACTAACTCTAAACCTAAACTTAACCCTAACCCTCACACTAACCCTAAACCTAACCCTCAGCCTAACGCTCATTCTAACCCTATCCCTAACACTAACACTAACCCTCACCCTAAACCTAACCCTCACCCTAAACCTAGCCCTAACCCTCACGCTCAACCTCACCCTCACCTTAAGCCTAAACCTAACCCTAGTCCTAAACATAACGCTCACCCTCACCCTAAACATAATCCTCACCCTAAACCTAACCCTCACCCTCACACTAACCCTAACCCTCATTCTTACCCTAACCCTCAGCCTCACCCTCTCCCTAACACTAACCCAAACCCTAACCCTAACCCTAACCTTCACCCTAACCCTCAACCTAACCCTAAAACTAACCCTCACCCTGACCCTCACCATACCCCTAAACCTAACCATAAACCTCACCCTCATGCTAACTGTCATCCTAATCCCTACCCTCACCCTCACCCTCACCCTAATCCTAACCCTAACCCTAACCCTAACCCTCACCCTAACCCTAACCCTCACCCGAACCCTCACTCTCACCTTCACCCTCACCCTAAATATCACCATAACCTTAACCGTCACCCTAACCCTAACCCTCACCCTAACCGTAAACCTCACCTTAAACCTCACCCTCACCCCAATCCTCACCCTAAACCTAACCCTGAACCTTTTCTAACCAAAAATATCACCCTCACCCTAGCTCTCACCCTAAACCTAACCCTAATCTTAACCCTCACCCTCAGCCTCACCCTCAGCCTCACCCTAAACCTAAACCTAATCCTAACCATAACCCTCACCCTCACCCTCACTCTCACCCTAGCCCTAATGTGCATCCTAACCCTAACCCTAAACCTAACATACAACTTTACCCTAACCCTAACCCTAATACTAAACCTAACCCTCACCCTCACCCTAACCCTGACCCTAATAAACCTTACCCTTAACCTCACCCTCACCCTAACCCTAACCCTAACCCTTACCTAACCGAAACCCTCAACCTCAACCTCACAGTCACCCTCACCCTCAGCCTAACCCTTACCCTAACCCTAACTCTTACCCTCACCCTAAACCTAACTGTAAACCTAACCCTCACCGTCACCCTCCCACTCACCCTCACCCTAACCATAATCCTCACGCTCAACCTCACCCTCACTCTAACCCTCACTGTCACCCTAAACATCACCATAAACCTAACCATCACCCTAAACCTAACCCTAAGCCTAACCCTCACCCTAACCCTAACCCTAACACTAAGCCTAACCCTAACCCTTACCCTAACCCTAACCCTTACCTAACCCTAACCCTAACCCTTACCTAACCCTAAGCCTAAACCTATCTCTCACCCTAAACCTTATGCTAACCCTAACCCTCACCCTCAACTTAATCCTCACCCTAACCCTTATCCTCACACTAACCCTAACCCTAACCCTCAGCATCACCCTCACCCTAACACTAAACCTAAAACTAACCCTCAACCTTACCCTAACCCTTACCCTATCCTTAACCCTACCCTCACTCTAACCCTCACTCTCACGCTAATCCTTACCCTAACCCTCACCCTAAACCTAAACCAAACCCTAACCCTCAACCTAACCCCAAACCTAACACTCACCCTAACCCTAATCCTTACCTTAAGTCTAACCCTAATCCTAACCCTAACCCTAACCCTCATCCTCAACCTACCCTCACCTAACCCAAACCCTAACCCTAAACCTCACCCTAACCCTAACCCGAATCCTAACCCTAAATCTCACCGTCACCATCACCCTCACCCTAACCCTCAACTTCAAACTCAACTTCAACCTAACCCTCAAACTAAACCTAACTCTCACCCTAACCCTAACCCTCTCCCTAACCCTAACCCAACCCATCACCCAAAACCTCACCCTAAACCTAACCCTCACCCTAACCCTAATCCTAACCCTCACCCTCACCCTAACCTTGAAAGTCACCCTAACCCTCAGCCTAAACCTAACCCTAATCCACAACCTCACCTTCACCATCACCCTCACCCGAACCCGAACCCAAACCTTAACCCTCAGCCTCACCCTAACCCTCACCTTAACCCTAACCCTCAACCTAAACCTCACCCTACCCTAATCCTCACCCCAACCCTAACCTTAATCATTACCTAACTGAAACCCTCACCCTTGCACTCACCCTAAACCTCACCCTCACTGTAGCCCTCACCCTAAACCTAAAACTCACCCTAACCTTAAACCTCACACTCACCCTAACTCTAAACAAAACCCTCACCATAAACCTCACCCTAACCCTAATCCTAACCTTCACCCTAACTCTAACCCTTACACTAACCCTAACCCTAACCCTAAACCTCACCCTAACCTAACCCTCAACCTCACCCTCACCCTAACCCTAACCCTAACCCTAACCCTCACCGTAACCCTATACCTTACTGTATACCTAACCCTCAGCATCAACATAACCCTAATCCTAATCCTCGCCATAACACTAACCCTCACCCTAACACTCAGCCTCACCCTAATCCTCACCCTAACTCTAACCTTCAACCTAAACCTCACCCTCAACCTAATTCTCACCCTAACCCTAACCCTAACCATTACCTAATAGAAACCCTCAACCTCACCCTCACACTCACCCTAACACTCAACCTCACCATAGCCCTCACCCTAAACCTAAACTTCACCCTAAACCTAACCATAAGCCTCACCCTCACCCTCATCCTAAACCTAACCATAACCCTAACCCTAATCCTAACCCTAACCCTCACGATCAACCTCAGCCTAATTCAAACCCAAACCCTAACCCTCACAGTCAATGTGACCTAACTCTAACCCTAACCCTAATACTAATTCTAACCCTCACCCTCACCCTCACCCTAAATCTAAACCTAACCCTAATCCAGACCCTCACCCTCACACTAACCCTAATACTCACCCTATCCCGAACAATGACACTAAACCTCAACCTAACCTTCACCCTGAACCTAACCCTAATGCTAACCCGAACCCAAACCCTCACACTAACCCTCACCCTAACACTTACCCTCACCCTAACCCAAACCCTCACCCTCACAGTAACTCTCACTATAACCATTAGACTAACCCTAACCTTAACCCTAACATTAACCCTAAATCTCACCCTAACCGTCTCCCTAACCCTAACCCTCAAACTCAACCTAACCCTCACCATAACCCTTGCCCTCACCCTAACCATAACCCTAAACCTAAACCTCACACTAACCCTAACTCTAACCCTCAGCCCAACCCTCATCCTAACCCTAACCCTAACCCTAATCCTAACCCTAAGTCTCACCCTCACCCTCACCATAACCATAACCGTAACCATCACCCTCATGCTAACCCTCACCCTCACTCTCACCTTATTACTATCCCTAACCCTAACCATAAAAATAACACTAACCCTAACCCTAACCCTCACCCTCACCCTCAACCTAACCATAACCCTAACCCTAACCCTCACCTTCAATGTCACTCTCAACCTCTACCAGAACGTGAACCTCACCCTCGCTCTAACCCTCACACTAACCCTAACCCTCAACCTAACCCTAACCCTAACCCTCACCCTCACCCTCACCCTCAGCCTAAGCCTTACACTAACCATAATCCTAAAGATAACCCTTACAATCATCCTAAACCTAATCCTAATCGTCAAACTCACACTCACCCTCACACTCACCCTAAACCTCACACTCAAACTCACCCTCACCCTAACTCTCAGCGGCACCCTAAAAATCACCCTAACCCTAACCCTCACCCTAACCCTAACCCTTAGCCTCACCCTAACCCTAACCCTCACCCTCAACCTCACCCTCACCCTCAGCCTAAACCTACTGCTACCCCTAATCCTAACCCTCACCCTCAACCTAACTCTAACCCTAAACCAAATTCTCCCCTTCCCCCTCACCCTCACACTAACCCTCACTCTAACCCTAAACCTCACCATCAACCTCACCCTCACCCTCAGCCTAAACCTAGTCCTTACCCTAATCCTAACCCTCAACCTACACCTGACCCTAACCCTAACCCTAACCCTAACCCTCACCCTAACCCTCACCCTAACCCTAAACCTAACACTCACCCTAAACCTTACCCTTAACCTAAACCTAAACCTAATCCTAAACCTAACCCTAACCCTAACACCCACCCTCACCCTCACCCTAACCCTAACCCCAACCCTCACCCTCAACCTAATCCTAACCAGAATCCTAACCCTAAACCTCACCGTCACCATCACACTAACCTTAACCCTCAAACTCAAACACACCTTCACCCTAACACTCAAACTAACCCAAACCCTCACCCTAACCCTAAACCTCACCCTATCCCTAACCCTACCACTCACCCTAACCCTAACACTAAACCTAACCCTCACCCTCACCCTCACCCTCTGCCTAACACCAACCCTAACCATAATCCTAACACTAACCCTCACCGTCATACTCAACCTAACTCAAACCCGAACCCTAACAATAACCCTCACCCTAACCCTAACCCTATCCCTAACCCTCACCCTAACCCTAAACCTCAATTAAACCCTAAATCTAACCCTCAACCTCACCCTAACCCTAACCCTAACCCAAACCCTATATCTCAGCGTAACCCTAAAGCTAACCCTAACCCTGACCCTCACTCTAAACCTAACCCTAACCCTTACCCTCACCATAACCTTAATCCTAACGCTAAACCTAATACTCACACTAACTCTAACCATCACCCTCACCCAAACCGTCACCATCACCTTAAACCTCACGCTAACACTAACCATCATCAACACCCTAACCCTCACCCTCACCCTCACACTCACCCTCACCCGAACCCTCACCATAACCCTAACCCCAAACCTCACCCTAAACTTAACCCTTGCCCTCACCCTCACCCTCACCCTAAGTCTAATCCTAGCATTAACCCTAACCCAAACCCTCACATTCACCCTCACGTTAACCCTAATACTAATCCTAACCCTAACCCTCACCCCCACCCTAAACCTCACCATAACCGTAACCCTAACACTAAACAAAACCCTCACACTAACGCTAAACCCTAACTCTAACCCTCACCCTACCCCTAACAGTAACCCTATCACTCATCCTCACCCTAACCCTCACCCGAACAATTACCCTTACCCTAACGCTCACACTAAACCTAACCCTAAACCACACTCTAAACCTCACCCTAAACCTAAACCTAAACCTCACCCTAGCCCTCACCCTTAGCCTAACCCTATACCTCAGCCTCACACTAAATCTCACCCTAACCCTTAACCTCACCCTCACCCTAACCCTAACCCTAACCCTCACCCTCACACTAAATCTCAACCTAACCCTTAACCTCAGGCTAACCCTAACCCTAACCCTTACCCTAACTCTCACTCTAACCCTAACCCTCACACTAACCCTAACCCTCACCCTCACCCTCACCATCCACCTAACACTAAGCCTATACCTAACCCCAACCCTAACCCCAACAATAACCCTAACCCTAACCCTCACCCTAACCCATACCCTAACCCTAACCCAAACCCTCACCCTCACCCTAGCCCATACTCTATCTCTAAGCCTAAGCCTAAACCTCACCCTAACCCTCACCCACACCCTCAACCTAAGTCTAATCCTAACCCTAAACCTAACCCTCACACTCACCCTCACCCTAACCCTAATCGTAATCCTAATCCTAAACCTAACCCTAACCCTCACCTCCACCCTAAACCTCACCCTAACCCAAATCCTAACACTAAACCTTACCCTGACCCTCAAACTAACCTTAACTCTAACCCTAAACATCACCCTCACCCTAATCCTAAACTTAACCCTAACCCTAAACCTCACCCTAATCCTTAACCGCACACTAACACTTACCCTCAACCTAACACTAACCCTAACCCCAACACTAACCCTCACACTAACCTAACCATCAACCTAAACCTAAACCTCACCCTAAACCTAAGCCTCACCCTCACCCTAACCCTAACAATAACCCTAACCCTCATCCTAAACTTAACCCTCACCCTAACTCTAAGGTTAAACCTCACCCTCACCCTCAACCTAAACCTAAATCTAACCCTAACCCTCAGGCTAATACTAACCCTAACCCTAATGCTAACCATAACCCTCACCCTAACCCTAACCCTCACCCTAACCCTAACCCTAACCTTTAATCCTCACTCTATCCCTAACCCTAACCCTCACCCTCACCCTAGCTCTCACCCTAAACCTAATCCTAAACCTCACCCTCACCCTAACCCTAATGCTAACCCTACACTCACCCTCACATTAACCCTCACACTAACCCTAACCCTAACCCTACAACTCACCGAACCGTAACCCTAAACCTAACCCTAACCTGCACCCTAAGCCTAGACCTAACACAAACCCTCAACCTAACACTCAGCCTAAACCTAACCCAAACCATCACCGTAACCCTAACCCTCCCCCACACCCTAACCCTTACTTTCACCCTAGCCCTCACACTAACCCAACCCTAACCCTACCTCTCACCCTAACCCTCACCCTAAACCTAACCTTAAACCTCACCTTGAGCCTAACCATAACCCTCACCCTAACCCTAGCCCTCACACTCACCCTAACCCTAACCCTCACCATCACCCTCACCCTCACCCTAACCCTAACCCTAACACTAAACCTCGCCTTAAACTTAACCCTCACCCTAACCTCAGCTGAACCCTAACCCTCACCCTAACCCTCTCCCTAACCCTAATGCTAATTCTAACCCTTACACTCAACCTAACCCTCATCCTAACCCTTACCCTCACCCTAACTCTCACTCTCAACCTAACCCTAATCCTAACCCTCACCCTCACCCTAAACCTTAGGCTCACCCTAACCCTCACCCTAACCCTAACCCAACACTAACCCTCACACTAACCCTAATTCTCACCCTAACCCTAACTGTACCCCTCAAGCTAACCCACATCCTAAACCTAACCCTCAACCTAACCCTAAACATAACCGTAATCCTTACCTAACACAAACCCTCACCCTCACCCTAACCCTCACCCTAAACCTAACCTTAAACCTCACCCTAAGCCTAACCCTAACCCTCACCCTAACCCTAGCCCTCACACTCACCCTAACCCTAACCCTCATCATCACCCTCACCCTCACCCAAACCCTAACCCTAACACTAAACCTCGCCTTAAACTTAACCCTCACCCTAACCCTAACCCTCACCCTCAGCTGAACCCTAACCCTCTCCGTAACCCTAATGCTAATTCTAACCCTTACACTCAACCTAACCCTCACCCTAACCCTTACCCTCACCCTAACTCTCACTCTCAACCTAACCCTAACCCTAACCCTAAACCTAACCCTCACCCTCACCCTAACCCTTAGGCTCACCCTAACCCTCACCCTAACCCTAACCCAACACTAACCCTCACACTAACCCTAATTCTCACCCTAACCCTAACTGTACCCCTCAAGCTAACCCTCATCCTAAACCTAACCCTCAACCTAACCCTAAACCTAACCGTAATCCTTACCTAACACAAACCCTCACTTTCACCATAACCTTCACCCTAACACTCACCCTCAACTTAGCCCTCACCCTATCTCTAACCCTAACCCTAAACCTAATTTTCACCATAAACGTAACCCTAATCCTCACCCTCACCGTAACTCTCACTGTCAGGCTAACCCTCACGCTAACCCTAAATCTCTTCCACACCCTCACCCTCAAAATCACCCTACACATCACCCTAACCCTAACACTCACCCTAACCCTAACCCTAAACCTCCCCCTAAAGGTAACCCTCACCCTAACCCTCACCCTCACCTAATCCTAACCTTAACCATAACCCTTACCAAAACGAAACCCTCTCCCTCACCTTCACCTTAACCCTCACCCTCATCCTAGCCCTCACAATATCCCTAACCCTAACCCTAAACCTCACCTTCACCCTCACCCTCACCAATACTCTAACCCAAACTCTAGCCCTCACCCTAACCCTAACCTCCACCCTAACCCTAAACCTCACCCTCACCCTCACCCTCAGCCTAACCCTAACTCCAATCCTCACCTTAAACCTCACCCTCACTCTAAGCCTAACCCTACACCTAACCCTCACTCTCACCCGAACCCTAACCTCCACTGTAACCCTAACCCTGACACTAACCATAATCCTAAACCTAAACCTCACCCTGACCCTAACCCTCACCCTAATCCTTACCCTCACCCTAACACTCACCCTAACCCTAACAATAACCCTCACACAAAACCTAAATCTCACCCTAACCCTAACCCTCACCCTAACCCTAACTCTAACTCTCACCCTAGCCCTCACCGTAACCCTATCACTAACCCTAACACTCAACCTCACCCTAACCATAACCCTCACCATAAACCTTAACCTAACCTTAACCCTCACCCTAACACTAACCCTAACCCTAACCCTCACGGTAACCCTAACCCTCACTCTCACCCTAAACTTCACCCTAACCCTTACCCTGACAATAATCCTAACCCTATCTGTAACCCTAATGCTCTTACTAAACCTAACCAGCACTAGAAATCTATCGCTACCCCTCACTCTAGCCCTCACCCTAACTGTAACACTAACCCTAACGCTAAACCTCACCCTAACCCTAACCCTAACCCTAACCCTTGCCCTCACCCTCGGCCTAATCCTAACCCTAACCCTCACCCTAACCCTCACCCTCACCCAATCCTCACCCTTACAGTAACTCTCACCCTCACTCTAATCCTCACCATCACCCTTACCCTCACACTAACCCTAATCCTCACCCTAACCCAAACCGTACGCCTCAAGCTAACCCTCACCCTAAACCTAACCCTCACCCTAACCCTAAACCTATACGTAATCGTTACCTAACACAATCCCTCACCCTCACCATAACCCTCACCCTAAAACTCAACCTCAACTTAGCCCTCACCCTAACCCTAACCCTAATCCTCACCCTAACCCTAAATCTCACCCTAAACCATACCCTCACTCTAACCCTCACCCTAACCCTTACTGTAACCCAAAACCTCACCCTAACCCTCACACTCACCCTAACCCTAACCCAAACCCTAACCCTCAAACTAACCCTCACCATAACCCTAACCCTAAGCCTAAACCTCACCCTCACCCTAACCCTCACCCCAACCCTTACTCTCACCCTAACCCTAACTCTCACCCTCACCTCAAACCTCATACTAACCCTTACCCTAACGCTAACCCTAACCGCAACACTCACACTAACCCTAACCCTCACCCTAACCCTAACCCTCACACTTACCTTATCCTCAGCCTAACCCTAACGCTAACACTAACCCAAAACCTACCCCTCACCCTATCTCTAACCCTAACCCTAAACCTAACTTTCACCCTAAACGTAACCCTAATCCTCACCCTCACCCTAACTCTCACTGTCAGGCTAACCCGCACGCTAACCCTAACTCTCTTCCACACTCTCACCCTCAACATCACCCTACACATCACCCTAACCCAAACACTCACCCTAACCCTAACCCTAAACCTGACCCTAAAGGTAACCCTCACCCTAACCCTCACCCTCACCTAATCCTCACCTTAACCATAACCCTTACCTAAACGAAACCCTCACCCTCACCTTCACCTTAACCCTAACCCTCACCCTAGCCCTCACAATATCCCTAACCCTAACCCTAAACCTCACCTTCACCCTCACCCTCACCAATACTCTAACCCAAACTCTTACCCTCACCCTAACCCTAACCTCCACCCTAACCCTAACCCTCACCCTCACCCTAAACCTCAGCCTAATCCTAACTCCAATCCTAACCTTAAACCTCACCCTCACTCTAAACTTAAACCTACCCCTAACCCTAATTCTCACCCGAACCCTAACCTCCACTGTAACCCTAACCCTCACCCTAAACTTAACCCTAACCCTAACCCTCACCCTCACGCCAGCCCTCAACCTAACCCTAATTCTTACCCTAACCCTCACCCTAACCCTCATGCTCACCCTAAACCGCACACTAACCCTAACCCTAATCCTCAATCTAACCCTAACCCTAACCCTTACCCTAAACTTCACCCTAACCCTAACCCTCACCCTTACCGTAACCCTCACCCTCAACCTAACCCTAAACGTTACTATCACCCCAATGCTCATTCTGACCCTCACCGTAACCCGAACCCTCACCCTAACACTAACCCTAACCCTAACCCTCACCCTAACCCTAACCCTAACCCTAACCCTCACCGTAACACTCACGGTAACCCTAACCCTCACTCTCACCCTAACCATCACCCTAACCCTTACCCTCACACTAATCCTAATCCTAACTGTAACCCTAATGCTCTTACTAAACCTAACCATCACTCGAACTCTATCCCTACGCCTAACTCTAGCCCTCACCCTAACTGTAACACTAACCCTAATGCTAAACCTCACCCTCACCCTCACCCTCACCCTAACCCTGGCCCTCACCCTCGGCCTAATCCTAACCTTAACCCTCACCCTAACCCTCACCCTCACCCAATCCTCACCCTTACAGTAACCCTCACCCTCAGTCTAATCCTCACCATCACCCTTACCCTTAATGTCACCCTAACCCTCACCCTAACCCTAACCCTCAACCTCACCCTCAACCTCACCCTAACCCTAACACTCACGCTAAACCTTATTGTCACCCTAACTCTCACCCTATCACTAACCCTAACCCTAAACCTCACCCTAACCCTCAACCCCAACCTAACACTAACCCAAACCCTAACCCTCAACCTAACCCTCACTATAACGCAAACGGTAAACCTAAACCTCACCCTCACCCTAACCCTAACCCTTACCCTCAACCTAACACTAACCCTCACCCTCACTCTCAACCTAACCTTACCCCAACGCTAACACTCACCCTAACCCTAAACTCCACCCTAACCCTAATCCTGACTCTAACGCTAACCCTAACCCTAACCCTCACCCTAACCCTCTACCTAACCCTTACCCTCACCCTAACCCTAAACCTAACCCTCACAGTAACCCTAACCCTCATCCTAAACCAAACCCTAAACCTAACCGTACCCCTCATCCTAACCTTCACCCTCACCCTCACCCTCAGCCTAACCCTAACCCTAATCCTAACCTAAACTGTCACCCTCCCCCTCCCCCTAAACCTAACCCTAATCTTAACCCTCACCCTCACCGTCATCCTCAACCTCACCCTAATCTTAACCCTAACAATAACCTTAACCCTAACCCTAACCTCACCCTAACCCACACCCTCATCCTCACCCTAAGCTTAACCCTAACCCTATTCCTAATCCTAAACGTAACCCTCTCCCTCACCCTCACCCTAACCCTAAGCCTAACCCTAACCCTAACTCTAACCCTCACCATCCCCCTCACTCTCACCCTAAACGTAACCCAAGCCCTCAACCGAACCCTCAACCTCACCCTCCACCTAACCCACACCCTCACCCTAAACATGATCCTAACCCTAATAATCACCCTAACCCTAAGCCTCACCCTCACCCTTACCCTAAACCTCACCCTTGCCAACACCCTCAGCATAAACCTAACTCTAATCCTAACACTAAACCTCACCTGCACTCTAAACCTAACCCTACACCTAACCCTATCCCTCACCCTAACCCTCAACCTAACCCTAACCTCCACCCTAACCCTAATCCTGACACTAACCCTAACCTACCCTAACCCTCACCCTAACCCTAACGCTCACCCTATCCCTTAAGCTCACCCTAACACTCACCTTAACCCTAACAATAATCCTCACACTAAACCTAACGCTCACCCTAACCATAACCCTCACCCTAAGCCTAAAGCTAACCCTAACTATCACTCGCACCCTAGCCCTCACCGTAACCCTAAACCTAACCCTAACCCTCAACCTCACCCTAAAACTCACCCTAACCCTAACCCTCAGCCTAACACTTACCTTCGCCCTAACCCTCACCCTAACCCTAATCTTAAGCCTCACACTACCCCACACCCTCACCCTCACCCCCACCTCACCCTAACCCGAACACAAATCCTAACACTAACCCTCACTCTTACTCTCAACCTAACCCTACCACTAACCCTAACCTCCACCCTAACCCTAATCCTGACTCTAACCCTAACCCTAAAACTAACCCTCACCCTAACCCTTACCTTCACCCTAACACTCAGCCTAACCCTCAACCTAACCCTTAATCTCACCTTAACCCTAAACCTAACCCTCATACTAACCCTAACCCTCATCTTAAACCTAACCCTAAACCTAACCGTACCCCTCATCCTCAACCTCACCCTCACCCTCAGACTAACCCTAACACTAACCCTAATCCTAACCCTAACCCTCACCCTCACCCTCACACTAAACCTAACCCCAATCTTAAACCTCACCCTCACCCTCAACCTCACCCTAACCCTAACCATAACAAAAAACCTAACCCAACCCTAACCCTAACGATCACCCTCATCGTCAACCTAACCCTAATTCTAAATATAACCCTCTCCCTCACCCTCAACCTAAACCTAAACCTAACCCAAACCCTCAACCGAACCCTCACCCTCACCCTCCACCTAACACTCACCCTCAACCTAATCCTAACCCTAACCTTCAACCTCATCCTCACCCTAACTTTAACCCAAACCCTAACACGCAACTTAACCCTCAACATACCCCTATCTCTAACACTGAAAATGTCCCTCACCCTAATGCTCTCCCTAACCCTTACCTTCACCCTAACACTTACCCTAACCCTAATACTCACCCACACCCTAACCCTCACCCTAACCCTGACCCTCACACTAAACCTGCCCCTCACCCTAACACTAACCCTAAACCTCACCCTAACCTTCACCCTCACCCTCACCCTTACCCTTATCCTCAGCCTCACCCTAACCTTCACACTAAATTTAACCAAAACACTAACCCTCAACCTAACCCTCACCATACACCTGAAACTGTCCCTCAACCTAACGCTCTCCCTAACCCTAACCCTAAACCTAACCCTAGCGCTAACCCTACCCCTAACCCTAACCCTAACCCAAACTCTCACACTAAACCTAACTCTCACCCTAACCGTAACCCTAACCCTTACCCTAACCCTCACCTTAACCCTAACTCTAACCCTCACCATAACCCTCAGGCTAACCCTCACTCTCACCCACACACTCACCCTATCCCTAACCCTAAGCAAAACCCTAACCTTAACGGTCACCCTAACCCAAACCCTAACCCTATCCCTCACCCTCACCCTAACCCTCACCCTAACCCTTAACTTCATCCTCACCCTAAATGTCACACTTATCCGAAACCTCACCATAACTCTAAACTTAACTCTCACCCTCACCATCACCCACACCCTAACCCTAACCCTAACCCTCACCTTAACCCTAAAACTCACCCTAATCCTCACCCTAACCCTCACTCTCACCCGCAACCTCACCCTACCCTAACCCTAACCCTCACCCTAACCCTAACCCTCACCCTAACACTTACCCACAGCCTAACACTAACAATACCTCTAACACTAACCCTCACACTAACCATAGCCCTCACCATAACCCTAAACCTCACCCTAACAATAACCCTAAACCTAAACCTCACCCTCACCCTAGCCCTCACCTTAACCCTCATTCTAACCCTAACCATCAACCTAACCCTTACCCTCATCCTCAACATAAACCTCAAACTAACCCTAACCATAATCCTCAATCTAACCCTCACCCTAAACCTAACCCGAAACCTTAACCTAACCCTCACCCTAACACTAACCCTCACCCTTATCTTAACAATCACGCTCAGCCTAACCCTCAACTTTACCCTTACCATCACCCTCACCCTAACCCTCACCCTTACCCTAATCCTCACCCTAGCCCTCACCCTAACCCTAACCTTCACCCTCACACTCACCCTCACCCTCAGTGTAACACTAACCCTATCACTTTTCCTAACCCTAAACCTCACCCTCACCCAAACCGTTACCCTAACCGTAACCCTCACACTGAACCTAACCCTCAACCTAAACCTAACCCTACCCCTCACCCTAACCCTCACCCTAAACTTAACCCTAACCCTAACCCTCACCTTCACGCCAGCCCTCACCCTAACCCTAATTCTTACCATAACCCTCACCCTAAACCTCATGCTCACCCTAAACCTCACACTAACCCTAACCCTAATCCTCAATCTAACCCAAACCCTAACCCTTACCCTAAAATTCACCCTAACCCTAACCCTCACCCTTACATTAACCCTCACCCTCAACCTAAGCCTAAACGTTACTATCAACCCAATGCTCAATACTGACCCTCACCCTAACCTGAACCGTCATCCTAACACTCACCCTACCTCTAACCCTATCCATCACCATAACTCTAACACTCACACTCACCATCGCCATCAGCCTAAAGCCTATGCCTAAGCCTAACCCTAACCCTATCCCTCACCCTCACCCTAGCCCTCACCCTAACCCGTATCCTAACCCTAACCCTCATCCTAACCCTCACCCTCACCCTATGGCTAACCATCACCCTAAGCCTAATTCTCACCCCCACCCTCACCCTCAACCTAACCCTAAGCCTAAGCCTAATCTTAACCCTAACCCTATACTCACCCTCACACTAACCCTAATCCTAACCCTAACCCTAATCCTAACGCTTAACCTCAACCTAACCCTCACCCTAAACCTAACGCTAACCCTAACATTAACCCTAACTCTAACCCTCACCCTAACCTTCACCCTTAACCTAAACCTAACCCTAACCCTCACCCTCACCCTCACCCAAACCCCAACTGTAACCCTAAACCTATTATTAACACTAATGCTAACCCTAAAACTAACCCTAAACCTAACCTTCACCCTCAGCCTCACTCTATATGCAAATGTAACCCTAACAATAACACTTACAATAACCATAACCCTAATCCTAACCATCACCCTCACCCGAATCCTAATTCTAACCCTAACTCTCACCCGAAACTTAACCCTCACCCTCACTGAAACCCTAACTCTCATCTTAACCCTCATCCTAACCCTAACCCTAGCCCTCACCCTAACCTATAACCTACCCTAACCCAAACCCTAACCCTCAACCTAACCCTCACCCTCACCCTAACCCTAACCCTAAACCTCACATTAACGCTAACCCTAAACCTACAACTCAACCTCCCCCTCATCCTAACTCTAACCCTAAACCTCACACTCACCCAATCCCTAATCCTAACCCTAAACCTAAACGTCACCCTAACCCTCACCCTAACCCTCACCCTCACCCTCACCCAAACCATAACTCTAAACCTAACCCTAACATTAACACTAATCCTAAACCTAAAACTAACCCTAACCCTATCCCTAACCTTCACCCTCAACCTCACCCTCACTGCAAATGTAACCCTAACCATAACACTTAAAATAACATTAACATTAATCCTAAACATCACCCTCACTCTAATCCTAATCCTAACATGAACCCTCACCTTAACCCTAACCCTCACCTTCATTTTAACCCTAAACCTCATCTTAACCCTCACCCTAACCTTAAACCTAATCAACACCCTAATGCTTAACCTCACCCTAATCCTAAAACTAAGCCTAACCTAAACCTCAACCTAAACCTCATGCTCACCCTAACCCTAACCCAAACCCAAACCCTCAACCTAAGCCTCACCCTAACCCTCAACCTAACCCTAATCCTACTTCTCACCCTAACCATCATGCTAACTCTAAACCTCAACCTTACCAGAACCCTAACCTTAACCCTAACCCTAAACCTCTCCCTAAGGCTAATTCTAACCCTAACCCTAACTCTCACCCTCAACCTCTCCCTCAGCCTAACCCTAAACCTAGCCCTAGCCCTAACCCTAACCCTCACACTCACCCTCACCCTAACCCTAATCCTAAACCCAACCCTAACCCTCACACTAAAGCTCACCCTAACCCTAACCCTAACACTAACCCTAACCCTAAACCACACCCTCACCCTTACCCTAACCCTAACTCTAACCCTAAACCTCAACTTCACCCTAACCCTAACTCTAACCCTAACCCTAACCCAAAATCTCATCCTAACCCTAACCCTAATCCTCACCCTCACCCTCACCCTCAGCGTAAACCTAACCCTAAACCTCACCCTAAACCTAACCCTCACCATAACACTTACCCTCACCCTAACACTAACCTTAACACTATACCTCACACTAAACCTAACCCTCACCCTAATTCTAACCCTCACCCTCACCCAAACCCTAACCCTAACCCTAACCCTCACCCTAAACCTAAATCTAACCCTAAACCTCTAACCCTAACCCTCATCCTCACCCTAAACCTCACCCTCACCCTAACCCTAATCCTCATTCTAACCCTTACCCTCACCCTAACTCTAACCCTAGCCCTTATCCTAACACTCACCCTAACCCTAACCCTCACCATTACCGTAACCCTCATCCTCAGCATAACTCTCACCTTTAAACTTACCGACACCCTCAAACTAAATCTTACCCTAACCCTAAACTTAACCCGAAACCTAACTATCACCCTAACCCTAACCCTCACCCTCAACCTCAACCTCACCCTCAGCCTATCCCAATGCCTAACCCTAACCCTAACCCTCACATTCACTGTCTCACTAACCCTAATCCTAATCCTAACCCTAACCCTAACACACAACCTCACCCTAACCCTCACCCTAACCCTAATCCTAACACTTACACTTACCCTAACCCTCATCCTAACCCTATCTAACCCTAAACCTCAAACTCACCCTGACACTCACCCTAATCCTAACACTAAACTTCACCCTAACCCTAACCCTGAACCTTACCCTCACCCTAGACCTAACCCTAAAACTAAACCTAAACCTAAACCTCACCCTCACACTAACCCTAACTCAAACCTTAACCCTAAACCTAAACCTCACCCTTACTCTAACCCTCACCCTCACTCTCACTGTAACACTAAACCTAAACCTAACAATAATCCTAAACCTAACCCTAACCCTCACTCTAACCATAACACTCACCCTAACCCTAACCCTCACCCTAACACTTACCCTCAACCTTACCCTAACCCTAACTCTAATACTAACCCTCACAGTAACCCTAACTCTCAACCTAAACCCAAACCTCGCCCTAACACTAACCCTAATCCTCACCCTAAACCTCATACTAACCCTAAGCCTCAATCTAACCCTCACCCTCACCCTACCCTCACCCTAACTCTTACCCTAACCCTCACCCTAAATGTAACCCTCACTCTTAGTGGAACACTCACCCTCAGCCTAACCCTCACCTATACTCTTACGGTCACACTCACCCTAATCCTCACCCTAACCCTAACCCTGATCCTAAAATTCACCCTAAACCTAACCCTAACCATCACCCTAACCCTAATCCTCACCCTCACCCTCACCCTCATCCTAACCCTAACCTTCATCCTAACCCTCCCCCTAACCCTTACGCCAACCCTCACTCTAACCCTAATCCTAAACTTAGCCCTATCCCTAAACCTCAACCTAAAACTCACCCTCAACCTAACCCAAACCCTAACCCTAAACCTCACACTAACCCTAACCCTAACACTAACCCTAAGTCTAACCCTCAACCTCACCCTCATTCTAACCCTAACCCTAAACCTAAACCTCATCTTAAACCTAATCCTCACACACACCCTAACCGTTACCACAATCCTAATCCTATCATTAAGCCTAACCCTCACCCTAACCCTCACACTCACCTTCAACGTAACCCTAATCCTAAACCTAGCACTATCCCTAAACCTCAACCTAAACCTCAACTTCACCCTAAACCTAACACTAACCCTAACCCTAAACCTCACGCTAACTGTCCCCCTAACCCAAACTCTAAACCTAAACCTCACCCTCACCCTAACCCTAACCCTAAACCTAAACCTCACCCTAAACCTCACACTAACCCTAACCTTCACTCTCTCCCAAAACCTCAAAGTAAGTCTAACTCTAAACCTAACAATAACCTAACCCTAACCCTAACCCTAACCCTAACCCTCACCATCAGCCTCACCCTCACAGCAAACTTAACCCTAACCATAACACTAAAAATAACCCTAACCCAAACACTAACCCTAATCCTCACACCCACCCTCAACCTCAGCCTAACTCTAAGATAAACCCTAACTCTAAACCTCACCATAACCATAACCATAAACCTAAAGCAACCCTAAACCTAACCCAAACCCTAAACCCAAACCTAACCCTAATCCTCAGCCTCACGCTCACCCTAACACAAACCCTAACCCTAACCCCCACCCTAACCCTAAACCTAACCATAACCATAACCATAACCATAACCTTCACTGTAACTCTAACCCTACCCTAACCCTAAACCTAACACTAATCCTCAGCCTCACCCTCACCATAACCAAAATCCTAACCCTAACCCTCACCCTAACTCTAAGCCTAACCCTAAACCTAACCTTAACTCTCACACTCACACTCACCCTAAACCTAATCGTAAACCTAAATCTATCCCTAACCCCAACCTTCACAGTCAGCCTCAACCTAGCCCTCACCCTAACCCTAATCCTAACCCTAAACCTCATCCTATACCTAACCCTAACCCTCACACTCATGCTCAGCCAAAGCCTACACTTAAGCCTAAACCCAAGCCTAACCCTTACACTAACCCTAAACCTAACACTAACCCTAACCCTAACTCTAAACCTCATCCTCATCCTAACACTAACTCTAACCCTAACCCTAAACCTAAACCTCATCTTAACCCTAAACCTCACACACATCCTAACCCTTACCCTAATCCTAATCCTTTCACTAAGCCTAACCCTCATCCACACCCTAACCCTCACCCTAACCCTAACTCTAACCCTAACCCTAACCCTAACCCTCACCCTCACCCTAAATATAACCATAAACCTCAACCTTACCCTAACCCTAAACCTAAACCTAATGCTAAACCTCATACTAACCCTAACCCTAAAACTCACCCTCACCCTAGTCTTCACCCTAACCCTAATACTAACCCTAAAGCTCATGCAAGCCCTCCCCATAACCTTAACCGTAGCCCTCACCCTATCCCTAACCCTCAACCTCTCCCTCACCCTCAGCCTAACCCTAAGCCTAAACCTAACCCTCACCCTAACACTCACACTCACCCTCACCTAACCCTAATCCTAAACATAACCCTATCCCTAAACCTCAACCTAAACCTCACCCTCACCATAAACCTAACACTAACCGTAACGCTGAACCTCACCCTAACTATCCCCCTAACCCTAACTCTAACGCTAAACCTCACCCTTACCCTAACCATAAACCTAAGACTCACCCTAAACCTAACCCTAACCCTAACCCTCACCCTCACCCAAAACCTCAAAGTAACTCTAACTCTAAACCTAACAATAACACTAACCCTAACCCTAACCCTAAACCTAACCATAACCCTCACCCTCAGCCTCACCTTCACCGCAAACTTAAACCTAACCATAACACTAACAATATCCCTAACAGTAAAACTCACCCTAATCCTCACCCCAACGCTCACCCTCAGCCTAACCCTAAGCCAAAACCTAACCCTAACCCTCACTGTAAACCCTAACCCTCACTGTAAACCCAACCCTCACTGTAACCCTAACCCTAACCCTAAACCTAACCCAAACCCTAACCCTAATCCTCAGCCTCAGCCTCACCCTAACCCAAACACTAACCCTAACCCCCACCCTAACCCTAAGCCTAAGCCTAAGCCAACCCTAACCCTCATACTCACCCTCACCCTAATCCTAAACCTAACCCTATCCCTGAACCTAACCCTCACCCTAACCCTCACCCTAGTGCTCATCCTAACCCTAACTCTAACACTAACCCTAAACCTAAACCTCATCCTAACCCTAAACCTAAACCTCACCCTCACCCTCACCGTAACCGTAGCCCTAACGCTAACAGTAACACCTAACCCTAGCCCTAACACTCAACCTTACTATAACCCTCACCCTAACCCTCACCCTCACCCACCACTTATCCTCACCCTAATACTAACTCTAACCTTAACACAAACCATCACCCTAACCCTAATCCTCACACTCACCCTAACCCTAACCCTCACCCTCAACCTAACCCTCAACCTAAACCTAACCCTCATCCTCACCCTGAATCTCACAATAACCCTAACACTAATCCTCAATCTAGCCCTCACACTCACCCTACCCCTAAATCTAATCCTCACGCTAAACCTAACCCTCACCCTAGCCCTCACCCTAACCCTAACTCTACCGCTAAACCTCATCATAACCTTAACTCTCCTGCTCACCCTCTCCCTCAGTGTAACCCTAAGCCTAAACCTAACCCTAACCCTAACCTGCACACTAACTCTAACGCTTACCCTCACACTAACCCTCACCGTAACCCTAAACATTACCCTCAACCTAAACCTAACCTTCACCCTCAACCTCACCCTCAGCTTAATCCTAAGCATAACCCTAACCCTAACCCTAACCCTCACACTCAACCTAACCCTTACCTTAATCCTAATCCAAAACCTAAGCCTAAACCTCAACCTCACCCTAACCCTCACCCTAACCCTAACTCTAACACTAACACTAACCCTAACCCTCACCCTCAGCCTCACCCTAACCCTAAACCTCACCCTAAGCCTAACCCTAAATCTCACCCTCATCCTAGCCCTCACTCTAAACCTAATCCTTACCGTAATGCTCATCCTAACCTTCCCTAACCCTAACCCTCACCCAAACGCTAACACTCACCCTCACCCTCACCCTCAGCCTAAACCTAAGCCTAACCCTAACCCTGACCCTAACCCTCACACTCACCCTAACCTTTACCCTAATCCTAATCCTAACACTAAAACTAACCCTCACCCTCATCCTAACCCTCAAAATAACCCTAACTCTAAAACTAACCCTAAACCTAACCTTCACCCTCAGCCTCAGCTAAACCCTAACTCTAACCCTAAACTTCACCTTCACCCTAACCCTAATCTTATATCTCACCCTAAACCTAACCCTAAACCTCACCCTCAAACTAGCCCTCACCCTAAACCTATTCCTAAACCTAACCCTCATCCTAACCCTCACCCTCACACTAAGCCTAATCCTCAACTACACACTAACCCTAAACCTAACACTAAAGCTCAAACTAACCCAAAACATCACCCTCACCATAACCCTTACCCTAACCCTCACCCTTACCCTAAACCTAACCCTCACCCCCACCCTCACCCTCACCATAACTCTAACCCTAACCCTAACAATAATACTAACCCTAAATCTAACCATCACCCTAACCCTAATCCTCACACTCACCCTCATCCTCAGCTGAACCCTAAGCCTAAGCCTAACCCTCACCCTAACCCTCACACTCACCCTCATCCTAACCCTAATCCTAAACCTAGCCCTATCCCTAAACCTCAACCTAAGACTCACCCTCACCCTAACCCTAACCCTATCCCTAAACCTCACACTAACCCTAACCCTAACACTAACCATAACTCTAACCCTAAACCTCACCCTCATTCTAACCCTAACCCTAAACCTAACCCTAAACCTAACCCTAAACCTAAACCTCATGCTAACCCTACTCCTCACACACAGCCTAACCATAACCACAATCCTAATCCTATCACTAAGCCTAACCCTCACCCACACCCTAACACTCACCCTAACCCTAACTCTAACACTAACCCTAACCCTCACGCTCAGCCTCACCCTAACCCTAACTCTAACCCTAAACCTCAACCTCACCCTAACACTAACCCTAAAACTCACCCTCACCCTATCCCTCACCCTAACCCTAACCCACAAACTCACCCTCACCCTCGGCCTAACCCTAAGCCTAAACCTAACCCTCACCATAACCCTCACACTTACCGTCAACGTAACCCTAATCCTAATCCTAGCACTATCCCTAAACCTCAACCTAAACATCAACCTCACGCTAAAACTCACCTTCACCCTAAACATAAACCTCACGCTAACTGTCCCCCTAACCCTAACTCTAACCCTAAACCTCACACTCACCCTAAACCTAACCCTAAACCTAAACCTCACCCTAAACCTCACACTAACCCTAAGCTTCACCCTCACCCAAAACCTCAAAGTAAGTCTAACTCTAAACCTAACAATAACCCTAACCCTAACCATAAACATAACCATAACCCTCACCCTTAGCCTAACCCTCACAGCAAACTTAACCCTAACCATAACACTAAAAATAACCCTAACCCTAACACTAACCCTAATCCTCACCCCCAACCTCACCCTCTGCCTAACCCTAAGCTAAAACCTAACCCTAAACCTCACCATAACCATAACAATAAACCTAAACCTAATCCTAACCCTAACCCAAAACCTAATCCTAAACCTAACCCTAATCCTCAGCCTCACCCTCACCCTAACACCAACCCTAACCCTAACCCCCACCCTAACCCTAAACCTAACCATAACCATAACCATAACCTTCACTGTAACTCTAACCTTAACCCTAACCCTAAACCTAACACTAATCCTCAGCCAAACCCTCACCATAATCAAAATCCTAACCCTCACCCTAACCCTAACCCTAAGCCTAACCCTGACCCTAACCCTAATTCTCACACTCACACTCACCCTAAACCTAATCGTAAACCTAAATCTATCCCTAACCCCAACCCTCACAGTCAGCCTCAACCTAGCTCACACCCTAACACTAATCCTAACCCTAAACCTCATCCTAACCCTCACCCTAATCCTAACCCTAACCCTCACCCTAACCCTAACCCTAACCCTAACCCTCATGATCAGCCAAAGCCTACACCTAAGCCTATACCTAAGCCTAACCCTAAGCCTAACCCTCACCCTAACCCTAAACCTAACACTAACCCTAACCCTAACCCTAACCCTAAACCTCACCCTCACCCTAACCCTAACTCTAAACCTAACCCTAAACCTAAACCTCATCCTAACCCTAATCCTCACACACACCCTAACCCTTACCCTAATCCTAATCCTTTCACTAAGCCTAACCCTCATCCACACCCTAACCCTCACCCTAACCCTAAGTCTAACCCTAACCCCAACCCTCAACCTCACCCTCAGCCTCACCCTAACCCTAAATATAACCATAAAACTCAACCTCACCCTAACCCTAACACTAAACCTAACGCTAAACCTCACCCTAACCCTAACCCTAAAACTCAGCCTCACCCTAGCCTTCACCCTAACCCTAATACTAACCCTAACGCTCATACAAGCCCTCCCCATAACCTTAACCCTAGCCCTCACCCTAACCCTAACCCTCAAACTCTCCTTCACCCTCAGCCTAACCCTAAGCCTAAACCTAACCCTCACCCTAATACTCACACTCACCCTCACCCTAACCCTAATTCTAAACCTAAACATATCCCTAAACCTCAACCTAAACCTCACCCTCACCATAAACCTAACACTAACCATAACGCTGAACCTCACCCTAACTATCCCCCTAACCCTAACTCTAACCATATACCTCAACCTCACCCTAACCATAAACCTAAGACTCACCCTAAACCTAACCCTAACCCTAACCCACATCCTCACCCAAAAACTCAAAGTAAGTCTACCTCTAAACCTAACAATAACACTAACCCAAACCCTAACCCTAAACTTACCATACCCCTCACCCTCAGCCTCATCCTCACCACAAACTTAACCCTAACCATAACACTATTAATAACCTAACCCTAAAACTCTCCATAATCCTCACCCCCAAGCTCACCCTCAGCCTAAACCTAAGCTAAACCCTAACCCTAACCCTCACTGTAACCCTAACCCTAATCCTAATCCTAACCCTATCCCTAAAACTAACCCTCACCCTAACCCTCACCCTAGCCCTCACCCTAACCCTAACTCTAACCCTAACCCTAAACCTCATCCTCATCCAAACCCTAAACCTAACCCTCACCCTCACCCTCCACGTAACCGTAGCCCTAACTAACAGTAACCCTAACCCTAGCCCTAACACTCAACCTTACTATAACCCTCACCCTAACCCTCACCCTCACCCTAACACTTACCCTCACCCTAATACTAACTCTAAACCTAACACAAACCATCAACCTAACCCTAATTCTCACACTCACTCTAACCCTAACCCTCACCCTCAACCTAACCCTCAACCTAAACCTAACCCTCATCCTCACCCTGAACCTCACAATAACCCTAACACTAATCCTCAGTCTAGCCCTCACCCTCACCGTACAACTAATCTAATCCTCAAGCTAACCCTAACACTCACCCTAGCCCTCACCCTAACCCTAACTCTACCACTAAACCTCACCCTAACCCTAAACCTCATGCTCACCCTCTCCCTCAGTGTAACCCTAGGCCTAATCCTACCCCTAACCCTAACACTCACACTAACTCTAACGCTTACCCTCACCCTAACCCTCAACCTAAACCTAACCCTCACGCTCAATGTAACCCTGACCCTTACCCTCAACCCAACCCTAACCTTCACCCTCAACCTCACCCTCAGCTTAATCCTAAGCATAACCCTAACCCTAACCCTAATCCTCACACTCAACCTAACCCTTACCATAATCCTAATCCTAATCCTAAACCTAAACCTAAACCTCACCCTCACCCTAACCCTCAACCTAACCTTAACTCTAACACTAACCCTAACCCTAACCCTCACCCTCAGCCTCACCCTAACCCTAAACCTAACCCTAAACCTCATCCTAAGATAACCCTAAATCTCACCCTCATCCTAGCCCTCACTCTAACCCTAATCCTTACCGTAATGCTCATCCTAAACTTCCCCTAACCCTAACCCTAACCCCTACCCTAATCCTCAAGCCCACCCTCACCCTCAGCCTAACCCTAAGCCTGACCCTAACTCTAAACCTCACTGTAACTTTAACCCTAACCCTAACTCTAACCTTAACCCTAACCCTAAACCTAACCATAATACTCAACATCACCCTCACCCTAACCCAAACCCTAAACCTAACGCTCAACCTATCCCTAATCCTAACCCTAACCTTAACCCTCAACCTAACCTTCACCCTATCCCTAACTCAAACATTAACCCTAACCCTAAGCCACACCCTCAGCCTCACCCTAACCCTAACTCTATCCCTAACCCTAACACTAAACCTCACCCTAAGCCTAAGCCTAATCCACACCCTCACCCTCACCATAACCGTAACCCTAACCCTAACCCTAAAATTAACCCTAACCCTATCCCTAACCCTCACCTTAACCATAACCCTCACCCTAAGCCTAACCCTCAACATAACACTTACCCTCACTCTAACACTAACCCTAACCCTATCACTAACCCTCACACTAACCTAACCCTCATTCTAATACTAAACCTCACCCTAACCATAACCCATACCCTCACCCTCACCGTAACGCCCACCCTAACCCTAATTCTAATGCTCACCCTCACCCTAACCCTAACCCTCATCCTTACACTAAACCTCACACTGACCCTAACCCTAATCCTCAATCTAATACTCACCCTAACTCTAACCCTAACCCTTACCCTAACCCTAAACCGAACTTTAACCCTCACCCTCAGCCTAAACCATACCTTTACCCTTAGCATCTTTATCACCCTAAACATCACCCTAACCCTAAATCACATCCTAATCCTCACCCTACCATAAACCTAACCATCCCCCTAACCCTAACCCTCACCGTCAACCTCACGCTCAGCCTATTCCTAAGCATAAGCCTAAGCCTATCCCTTACCCTCACGCTCACCCTCACTGTAACTCTAACCCTAACCCAAAAAATGAAACTAATCCTAAGACTAAGCCAAACCCTAACCCTAACCCTACCTTAATCCTAACACTCAACCTCACCCTAACACTAATCCTAACCCTAACCCTCACCCTAATGCTAACCCTCACCCTTATAGTAACCTTAACCCTCAACCTAACCCTCACCCTAACCCTAAACCCTAAACCTAGACCTCACCCTAACACTAACCCTGACCCTCACCCTCTCACTAGCCATCACCCTAACCCTAATCCTAACCCTAATCCTCATCCTAACCCTCACACTAACCCTAAGACTAACCCACACCCTAATCATAACCCTAAGACTAACCCACACCCTAACCCTAACCCTAACACTAAACCTCACCCTAAACCTAACCTTCACCCTAAACATATCCCTCACGCTGACCATCAACCTCAGCGAAACCCTAACCCTAACAGTCACACTCACCTTAACCCTTAACCTAATCCTAATCCTAACCCTAAGCCTAACCCTCTCCCTCACTCTAACCCTCACCATATCCCTAACACTAAAACTAGCTCTAAACCTAACCCTCACCCTAAGCCTCACCCTAACCATAACTCTAACCCAAAACCCCACCCTCACCCTAACCCTAATCCTAACCCTAAACCTAAAGCTCACCCTAAACTTAATGATAAATCTCAACCGAACCCTCACAGGAACCCTTACCCTAATCCTAATCCTAACCCTAACCCTTGACCTAAACCTCCCCCTAACCCTAACTCTAACCCTAAACCTCACCATAACCCTAACCCTAAACCTAAACCTAACTCTACACCTCACGCTAACCCTAACCTTAATCCTCACCCTCACCATAACTCTAACCCTAACGCTAACAATAACACTAATCCTAACCCTAACCCTAACCCTAACCCTAATCCTAAGCCTCATCCTCACCCTAACTGTAATCCTAATCATAATCCTCACCCTAACCCTAACCCTCACCATTACTGTAACCCTAACCCTCATCCTAACCCTCACCCTAACCATAACCCTAAACCTCACCCTAACACTAACCCTAACTCTCACCCTCACCCTAGCCCTCACCCTAACACTAATCCTAACCCTAATCCTCATCCTAAACCTCACCCTAACCCTAACCCTAACCCTCACCCTAACACTAATCCTAACGATAACCCTCACTCTAACACTAATCCTAATCCTCACCCTCAACCTCAGCCTAAACCTAAGCCTAACCCAACACTAACACTAACCATCACCCTCAACAAACCCTCACCTTAACCCTAACTCTAACACTAACACTAACCCTAACCCTCACACTCAGCCTCACTCTAAACCTAACTCTAACCCTAAACCTCACCCTCACCCTAACCCTACCCTAACCTAATCCTAAACCTCATCCTAAACCTAACCCTAAACATCAACTTCACCGTAGCTCTCACCCTAACCCTAATCCTAAACCTAACATTCATCCTAACCATAGCCATGACCCTAACCCTAACCCTCACCCTAACCCAAAACCTCACCCTCACCCTCTCCCGTAGCCCAACATTAAGCCTAACCCTAACATTAACCCTAACCCCCACACTCACCCTAAACCTAACCCTAATCCTCATCCTAACCCACACCCTCACCCTAACCCTCACCCTAACCCTAACCCTAAAACTAACCCTAACCCTAAACCTCACCCTCAGCCTCATCCTAACCCTAACTCTAACCCTAAACCTCAACCTCACCCTCACCTTATCCCTAACCCTAACCCTAAACCTCACCCTAAACCTAACCCTAAACCTCACCCTCACCCTAGCCCTTACCCTAACCCTAATCCTAACTCTAACCCTCATACTAACCCTCCCCCTAAACCTAACCCTAACCCTGAACCTTACCCTAGACCTCACCCTCAACCTCACCCTCATCCTAACCCTAAGGCTAACTCTAAACCTAACCATAACACACACACTCACACTCACCCTAAGCCTAAACCTATCCCTAACCCGAACCCTAAACCTCACCCTAACTCTTACCATAACCCTAAACCTAACACTATCACTAAACCTAACTCTCACCCTCAGCCTCACCCTAACCCTAACTCTAACCCTAAACCTCACCCTCACCCTAAACCTAACTCTAACCTTAACTAAAACCTAAACCTCACCCTAAAACTAAACCTAACCCTCAACCTCACCGTAACCTTAACCCTAAACCTAACCCTAACAATAACCCTAACCCTAATCCTAAACCTCACCCTAACCACAACCCTCACCCTAAACCAAGATCTCACCCTAACACTTAACCTCACCCTAACACTAACCCTAACCCTAACACTAACCCTCACACTAACACTAACTGTAACCCTAAGCCTAAACCTCAACTTAAGCCTCACCCTCACCCTAACCCTAACACTAAGCCTAACCCTAACAATAACACTAACCCTAACCCGAACCATCACCATCATCTTAGTCCTCACCCCCAACCTCTCCCTCAGCCTAACCCTAATCCTAAGCCTAACCCTCACCCTAATACTCACACTCACCCTCACCCTAACCCTAATCCTAAACCTAAACCTATCCCTAAACCTCAACTTAACCCTCACCCTCACCCTAACCCTTACACTAACCCTAACCCTAAACCTCACCCTAACCCCAAATCTAACACTAACCCTAATAGTAACACTAACACTAAATCTAAAACTAACCCTCACCCGAAGCCTCCCCCTAACACTATATCTAATGCTAAACCTCACCCTCTGCCTAACCCTAACCCTAACTCTTAATCCCACACAAAACCTAAACCTAACCCTCACCCTCACCGTAAATCTAACACTAACCCTAACAATAACACTAACCCTAACCCTAACACTCACCCTCACCCTTACCCTCGGCCTAACCCTAAGCCTAAGCCTAACCCTGAACCTAACCCCCACACTCACCCTAACCCTTACCCTAATCCTAATCCTAACCCTAAGCCTAACCCTCACCCTCATCCTAACCCTCACGCCAACCCTAACTCTAACACTTACCCTAACCTTAACCCTCACCCTCAGCCATATCCTAACACTAACTCTAACCCTAAACCTCACCTTAACCCTAACCCTAACCCTAAACCTCACCCTAAACCTAACCCTAAACCTCACCCTCACCCTAGCCCTCACCCTAACCCTAATCCTAAACCTAACCCTCAACCTAATCCTCAACCTCACAGTAACCCTAACACTCACCCACACCCTAACCCTAAACCTAACACTGAAGCTCAACCTAACCCTAACCCTCACCCTCACCATAACCCTTACACTAACCCTCACCCTAAACCTAAACCTAACCCTCACCCCCACCCTCACCCTCACCATAATTCTAACCCTAACTCTAACACTAAACCTAACCCTAACCATCACACTAACCATAATCCTCAGCCCAACCCTCATCCTCAGCCTAAACCTACTCCAAAGCTTAACCCTCACACTCACCCTCACACTAACCCGAATCCTAAAGCTAGGCCTATCCCTAAACTTCAACCTAAACCTCACCCACACCCTAACCCTAACACTAACCCTAACCCTAAACCTCACCCTAACCCTCACCCTAACCCTAACTCTAATCCTAAACCTCACACTCACCCTCACCCTAACACTAAATTTCACGCTAAACCTCACCCTAACCGTAACCCACACCCGCACTCTCAACCTCATCATAACTCTAACCCTAACCTTAACAATAACACTAACCCTAACAATAACCCTAACCCTAACTGTAATCCTCACCCTCAGCCTCAATCTCACCACTAACTTAACCCTAAGCATAACAATAACAATAACCAAAACCCTCACCCTCACCCTAATCCAAACCCTCAACCTCACCCTCACCCTAACCCTAAGCCTAACCCTAACCCTAACCCTCACACTCACCCTTTCCCTCACCGTAACCCTAAACCTAACCCTAAAGCTCACCCTAACCCTAACTCTCAACCTCACCGTAACCCTAACCCTCATCCTAACCCTCACCCTAACTCTAACCCTAACCCTAAACCTCACCCAAATTCTAACCCTAACCCTCACTCTCACACGAGTCCTCATCCTAACCCTAACCCTAACTCTAACCCTAACCCTAAACCTCACCCAAATTCTAACCCTAACCCTCACTCTCACACGAGTCCTCATCCTAACCCTAATCCTAACCCTAATCCTCATCCTAACCCTCACCCTAAACCTAACCCTAACCCTAACACTAACACTCACACTCACCCTAAACCTTACCCTAATCCTCACCCTCAGCCTCACCATAACCCTAACTCTAACCCTAAACCTCAACCTCACCATACCCCTAAACCTAAACCTAAACCTAAAGCTCACCCTAACCCTAATCCTAAACCTCACCCTCACCCTAGCCCTCATCATAACCCTAATCCTAACCCGCACTCTAACCCTAACCCTCCTCCCTCACCCTCACCTTCAGCCTAACACTAACTCTAACCCTAACCCAAACCTAACCCTCACACTCACCCTAACCCTAACCCTAATCCTAATCCTAACACTAATCCTAAACCTCACCCACACCCTAACCCTCACCTTAAGCCTAACCCTAATAATAATTCTAACCCTAACCTTAACACTAAACCACATTCTAAACCTAAACCTCACATTAACCCTAAAACTAATACTCAATCTAACCCTCACCCTCACCCTCACTCCAGACCTCACCCTAACCCTAACCCTCATCCTCACCCTAAACCTCACACTAACCCTAATCTTAATCCTAACCCTAACCCTAACCCTAAACCTCAACCTAACCCTCACCCTAACCTTAACACAAACACTAACACTAAACCTTACCCTAATCCTAATCCTAACCATAATCCTAAACCTCACCTTAATCCTAAATCTAACCCTAAACCTCACCCTCACCCTAACCCTAACCCTAACCTTAAACCTCACCCTAACCCTAACCATAAACATCACCCTCACCCTAGCCCTCACCCTAACCCTAATACTAACCCTAACCCTCACCCTAACCCTCCCCATAACTATAACCCTACCCCTCACCCTAACCCTAAACCTCACCCTCACACTCACAATCAGCCTAACCCTAAGCCTAACCCTAAGCCTAACCCTAAACCTAACCCTAACCCTCACACACACCCGCACCCTCACCCTCACCGTAATTCTAACCCTAACCCTAAACCTAACCCTCACCCTCACCCTAACCCTAACACTATCCCTAACACTAACCCTCACCCTAACACAATATCTAACCCTAAACCTCACCCTCACCCTAACCCTAACCCTCAACCTCACCCCCACACTCAACCTCACCGTAACTCGAACCCTAACCCTAACAATAACCCTAACCCTAACCCTAACCATCACCCTAACCCTAATCGTCACAGCCACCCTCACCCTCAGCCTAACACTAAGCCTAAGCCTAACCCTCACCCTAATCCTCATGCTCACGGCACCCTAACCCTAATCCTAAACCTAACACTATCCCTAAATCTCAACCTAACCCTCTCCCTCCCCCGAACCTTAACAATAACCCTAACCATAAACTTCACATTAACACTCCCCCTGAACCTAACTCTAACCCTAAAACTCACCCTCACCCTAACAATAAACCTAAACCTAACCTTAATCCTCACACCCACCCTCACCCTCAGCCTAACCCTAAACCTAACCCTAACACTAACCCTAACCCTAAACCAAACCCTAAACCTAACCCGAAACCTAACCCTAATCCTCAGCCTCACCCTACCCCTAACCAATCCCTAACACTAAACCTCACCCTAACTCTAAGCCTAACCCTAACCCTAACACTAACCCTCACACTGACCCTCACCCTAACTCAAATCCTAAACCTAACCCTATCCCTAACCCTAAACCTTACCCTAACCCTCACCCTAGCCTTCACCCTAAACATAATCCTAACCCTAAACCTCATCCTAACCCTCACCCTAAACCTAACCCTCACCCTCATGCTCAGCCTAAGCCTAAGCCTAAGCCTAAGCCTAACCCTAACCCTAACACTCACCCTATCCCTAACACTAACACTATCTCAAACTCTAACCCTAAACCTCACCCTCACCCTAACCCTACCTCTAATCCTAACCCTAAACCTAAACCTCATCCTAAACCTAACCCCAACCCTCACCGTCACCCTCACTGTAACAGTAACCCCAAACCTAACAATAACCCTAACCCTATTCCTAACCCTCACCCTAACCATAATCCTCACTCTAACACTTACCCTCATCCTAACATTTACCCTCACCCTAACACGAACTCTAACAATAACACTAACGCTCACACTAACCCTAACTATCAACCAAACCCTAAACTGCACCATAAAAATAACCCTAACGCTCAACCTCACCCTAGCCCTCACCATAACGCTAATCCTGGTCCGCATCCTAAACCTCACATTAACCCTTACACTAATCCTCAAACTAACCCTCACCCTCACCCTAAACATAAACCTAACCCTCACCCTAACCCTAACCCTCACCCTTAGTGTAACCCTCACCCTCAGCCTAACCCTCACCTTTACCCTTACCATCAACCCAACCCTAACGCTCACCCTAACCCTAACCCTCACCCTAACCCTAACTCTACCCCTAAACCTCACCCTCACCCTAACCCTAATTCTAACCCTAACCCTAACTCTAAACTTTACCCTAAATCTAATCCTCAACTTCACCCTCACCTTAACCTTAACCCTAACCCTAACCCTAACAATAACCCTAACCCTAACCTTAACCCTCACCCTAACCATAACCCTCACCCTAACATTAACCCTCACCCTAACACTTACCCTCATCCTAACACTAACCCTAACACTAACAGTAACCCTCAAACTAACCCTAACCCTCACCCTAATCCTAAACCTCACCCTAACCCTAACCCTAACTCTAAAACTCACCCCCAACTTAGACCTCAACCCAACCCTAATCCTAACACTCACCCTCACCCTAACCATAATCTTAACACTAACCCTCAACCTAACCCTAACTCTCACCCTCACCATAACCCTAACCCTCATCCTAACCCTAACCCAAACCCTAACCCTAACTCTAAACCTTATCCTAAAACTAAACCTAACCCTCACCTTCACCCTAGCCCTCACCCTAACCCTAATCCTAATCCTCACCCTAACCCAAAACTTAACCGAACCGTGACTCTCACCCTAAACCTAACCCTAACCTTCACCCTAACCCTTACCCTCACACTCACCCTCACTCTCAGCCTAACCCTAATCCTAAGCCTAACACTAATCCTAACCGTCACACTCACCCTAACCCTTACCCTAATCCTAATCCTAACCCTAAGCCTAACCCTCACCCTCAAACTCAACCCCACCCTAACCCTCACCCTAACCCTATCTCTAACACTAACACTAAACCTAACGCTCAACCTCAGCCTCAACATACCCTAACTCTAACCCTGAATCTCATCTTCTCCCTAACCCTAATTCTAACCCTAACCATACCACTAAACCTCACCCTCACCCTAACCCTAACCCTAAACCTAAACCTAATCCTCACCCTAACCCTAACCTTAAACCTCACCCTCTCCCTAGCCCTTACCTTAACCCTAAACCTAGCACTAACCCTCATCCTAACCCTCCCCCTAACCCTAACCCTAACCCTCAACTTAACCCTAAACCTCACCCTCAAACTTACTCTCAGCCTAACCCTAAACCTAATCCTAAACCTAATCCTAACACACACACTCACCCTCATCCTAAACCTAATCCTATCCCTAAGCTTAACATTAACCCAAACACACCCTCTAACTCTCAATCTAAACCTAACCCTAACACTAACCCTAAACCTAACCCTCAACTTAAACCTCACTCCAACCCTAAATCTAACCCTAAAACTCACCCTCACACTAACCCTAACTCTAAACCTAACCCAAAACCTACACCTCACCCTAAACCTAAACCTCACCCTCACCCTCAAACTCAACATAACTCTAACCCTAACCCTAAAAATAACATTAACACTAACCCTTACCCTAACCCTAAACATAACCTTCACCCTTAGCCTCAACCTCACCGCAAACTTAACCCTAACCATAACACTTACAATTACCCTATCCCTAACCCTAATCCTCATCCTCAACCCCACCCCCACCCTCACCCTCAGCCTAACCCTAACCCTAACCCTAACATTAACCCTAGCCCTCACTGTAACCCTAAACCTAACCCTAACAATAACCCTAACACTAACCCTAATCCTAACCCTCACACTCACCTTAACCCTAATCCTAACACTAACCCTCACCATAACCCTAACCCTCACACTTACTGTAACCTTAACCCCCAACCTAACCCTCTCCCTAACACTAACCCTAACCCTGAACCTCACCCTAACACTAACACTAAACCTCACCCTCAACCTAGCCCTCACCATAACCCTAATCCTAACCCTAATCCTCATCCTAACCCTCACCCTAAACCTAACCCTAAACCTCAACCTAACCCTAAACCTAGCCTGAAACCTCACCCTCACCCTAACCTGAACCGTAACCCTAGCCCTAAACCTCTCCCTAACCCTAATCCTAAACTTCACCCTCACGGTAGTCCTTACCCTAACCCTAATCCTAACTCTAAACCTCATCCTAACCCTCCCCTTATCCCTAAACATAACACTATACCTAACCCTAACCCTCACCCGGACCCTAACCCTATCCCTAAACCTCACCCTCACCCTCACCCTAACTCTAAACTTAACCCTAACACTAAACTTCACCCTATCCCTAAACCTAACACTCATTCTAACCCTCACCCTAACCCTAACCCTAACCCTAAACATCACACTAACCCTAATCCTCACCCCCACACTCACCCTCAGCCTAAGCCAAAGCCTAACCCTAACCCTAACAATCACACTCAACCTCATCCTAACCCTAATCCTAACCATAACCCTAACCCTAAACCTCAACCTAACCCTCACCCTAACCTTAACACAAACACTAACCCGAAAACTTACCCTAATCCTAATCCTAACCCTTACCCCAAACCTCACCCTAAGCCTCAACTTAACCCTAAGTCTAACCCTAAATCTTACGCTCACCCTTACCCTATCCTAATCCTAAACCTCACCCTAACCCTAACCCTAAACATCACCCTGACCCTAGCCCTCACCCTAACCCTAATCCTAACCCTAACCCTCACCCTAACCCTCCACATAACTATAACCCTAACCCTCACCCTAACCCTAACCCTCACCCTCAACCTCACAGTCAGCCTAACCCTAAGCCTAACCCTAAGCCTAAATCTAAACCTAACCGTAACCCTCACAGTCACCCGCACGCTCACCCTCACCGTAATTCTATCCATAACCCTAACCCTAACCCTAAACCTCACCTGAACCCTAACCCTAAACCTAACCCTCACCCTCACCCTATCCCTAACACTATCCCTAACACTAACCCTCACCCTAACCCTCACCCTAACCCAATATCTAACCCTAAACCTCACAATCACCCTAAACGGAACCCTAAACCTAAACCCCACCCTAACCCTAAACCTAATCCTCACCCGCAAGCTCACCCTCAGCCTCAGTCTAACCCTAAGCCTAAGCCAAACCCTCACCCTAATCCTCATACTCATGGCACCCTAACCCTAACCCTAAACCTAACCCTAAACTTCAGACTCACACTAACCCTAACCCTAATCGTAATCCTAAACCTAACCCTAACCCTCACACTCACCCTAAACCTCACCTAAACCTAACCCTAATCCTAACATTAACCCTAAACCTAACACTCACCCTTAGCCTCACCCTAAACCTAACTCTAACCCTAAACCTCAACCTCAACTTAATCCTAAACCTAACCCTAACCCTAAACCTCATCCTAACACTAACCCTAAACCTAACCCTCACCCTTGCCCTTACCTTAAGCCTAATCCTAACCCTAACCCTAATCCTAACCCTCTCACTAACCCTAACCCTAACCCTCACGCTAAACCTAACCCTCACCCTCAATCTCACCCTCAGCCCAACCCTAAACCTAACCCTAACACACACACTCACCCTCACCCTAATCCTAATCCTATCCCTAACCCTAACCCTAACCCAAACCCTCCCCCTAAATCTCACTCTAAACCTAACCCTAATACTAACCCTAAACCTCACCCTCAACATAACCCTCACCCTAACCCTAACTCTAACACTAAACCTAACCCTCTCACTAACACTGACTCTAAACCTAACCCAAACCCTAAACCTCACCATAAACTTAACCCTCACCCTCACCCTCAACCTCACCATAAGTCTAACCCTAACCCTAACAATAACACTAACCTTAACCCTAACCCTAACCCTAACCATAACCCTCACCCTCAGCCTCACCCTCACTGCAAACTTAACCCTAACTATAACACTAACAATAACCCTAACCCTAATCATAATCCTCACACCCACCCCCACCCTCACCCTCAGCCTAACCCTAACCCTAACAATAACGCTAATCTTAACCCTCACCATAAACCTAACCCTAACCCTAACAATAACCCTAACTCTACCCCTAATCCTAACTATCACCCTCACCCTAACCCTAATCCTAAAACTAACCCTCACCCTAACCCTAACCTTAACTCTAACCCTAACCCTAATCCTAACCCTAACCATTACTTTAACCCTAAATCTCAACCTAACCATCACCCTAAACCTAACCCTAACACTAAACCTCACCCTAACACTAACCCAAACACCGCCCTCACCCTAGCCCTCACCCTAATCTTAACCCTAATCCTCATCCTAACCCTCACCCTAACCCCAACCCTAAAGCTCACCCTAACCCTAACCTTAACCCTAAACCACAACCTAACCCTAACCCTCACCCTAACCCTAAACTTAACCTGAAATCTAACTCTCATCCTAACCCTAACACTAACCCTCACCCTAACCGTAAACCTCACCCTCTCCCTCACCCTCAGTGTAATGCTTAGCCTAACCCTAACCCTAAAATTACCCCTCACACTCACCCTAACGCTTACCCAAATCCTAATCCTAACCCTAATCCTAACCTTTACCCTCAGCCTCAACTTAACCCTAAGTCTAACCCTAAACCTCACACTCACCCTCATCCTAACCCTAACCCTAACCATAAACCTCACCCTAACGATAACCCTAAACATCACCCTCACCCTAGCCCTCACCCTAAAGCTAATCCTAACCTAAACCCTCATCTTAACCCTCCCAATAATCCTTACACTAACCCTCACCCTAACCCTAACCCTCACACTCACCTTTACCTTACTCTAATCCTAATCCTAACCCTAAGCCTAACCCTCACCCTCAACTAAACCTCACCCTAACCCTAACTCTAACACTACCCCTAACACTAACCCACAACTTCAGCCTCAACCTTACCCTAGCTCTAACCCTCAAACTCACCCTCAGCTTAACCCAAACCCTAACCCTAACCCTCACCCTAACCTTAAATCTAACCATCACCCTAACCCTAAACCTCACCCTCAACCTCACACTCAGCCTAAACCAAAGCCTAAGCCTAACCCTAACCTTACCCTCACCCTCACACTAGCCCTCACCCTAACAATAATCCTAACCCTATCCCTCATCCTAACCCACACCCTATCCCTAACCCTAACCATCACCCTAACCCTAATCCTCATCCCCACCCTCACCCTCAGCATAACCATAACCCTAAGCCTAACCCTAACCCTAACAATCACATACCCTAATCCTTACTGTAATCCTAAACCTAACCCTATCCCAAAACCTCAACCTAACCCTCACCCAAACCTTAACCCTAACACTAACCCTAACCCTAAGCCTTGATCTAACCCTCCCCCTAACCCTAAATATAATCCTAAAACTCACCCTCACCCTAACCCAAATCCTAACCCTAACCCTCACCCTAACCCTAACCCTCAACCTCACTGTGACCCTAACCCATATCCTAACCCTCACCCTAACCCTAACCCTAAACCTCACCCAAACACTAATCCCAACCCTCACCCTCAACCTAGTCCTAAACCGAACCCTAATCATAACCCTAATCGTCATCCTAACCATCACACTAACACTAACCCTAACCCTCACCCTAATCCTAAGCCTAACCCTAACCCTCAACCTAACCCTAACCCTCACCCTCACTGTAACCTTAACTCTAACCCTCACCCTAACCCTAAACTTAACCCGAACTCTAACTCTCACCCTAACCCTACCCATAACTCTCACCCTAACCCTAATCATTAACCTCACCCTCACCCTAAGCCTAACCCTAACCCTACACCTAACTCTAACCCTAACCTTAACCCTCACCATAACACTAAATTTAAACCGAACCCTAACTCTCACCCTAACCCTTCCCCTAAATCTCACCCTAACCCTAAGGCTCACACTAAGCCTAACTCTAAGCATAAACCTAACCCAAACCCTAACTCTCACACTCACCCTAATCCTTACCCTAATCCTAAAAAGAACACTAAGCCTTACACTCAACCTCAACCTAACCCTCACCGTAACCGTAATTCTAACACTAACCCTAATCCTCACCCTCACCCTCAGACTCACCCTAACTCTAACTCTAAACCTCACCCTCTCCCTAACACTAACCCTAAACCTAACCCTAAACCTCACCCTAATCCTAACCCTAAACCTCACCCTCACCCTAGCCCTCACCCTAAACCTAATCCTAACCCTAACCTTCATCCTAACTCTCACCCTAACACTAACCCTAACCCTAACACTCACCCTAACCCTAAACTTAACAGGAATGCTAACTCTCACCCTAATCCTAACCCTAACACTCACCCTAACCCAAACCTCACCTTCAGCCTAACACTAAGACTAAATGTAACCCTAACTCTAACCCTCACACTCACCATAAACCTAACCCTAATCCTAACACTAACCCTAATCCACACCCTCACCCTAACCCTCACCTTAAGCCTAACCCTAATATTAATCCAAACCCTAACCCCAACCCTAAACCTCATCTTCACCCTAAACCTCACACTAACACTAACACTAATCCTCAATCTAACCCTCACCCTCATACTCACCCTAGCCCTCACCCTAACCCTATCCCTCATCCTCGCCCTAAACCTCACACTAACCCTAACACTAATCGTCAGTCTAACCCTCACCCTTACCCTAACCCTAAACCTAACCCTCACCCTGATCCTAACCCTACCCCTAAAGCTCACCCTCAACCTAAACATAACTCTAACCCTATCCCTAACACTAAACCTCACCCTATCCCTAACCCTAACCCTCACACTCAACCTCATGCTCAGCCTAACCCTAAGCCTAACACAAACCCTAACCCTAACACTCAGCCTAACCCTAAACCTAACTCTAACCCTAAACCTCACACTCACCTGCACCCTCACTGTCACTGTAATTCTAACCCTAAACCTAACCCTAACCCTAAACCTCACCCTAACTCTAACCCTAACCTTAACCCTAACCCTCACCCTTACAGTAACTCTAAACCTAACCTTAACCCTAACCCTAAACCTCACCCTAACCCTAACCCTAACCCTAACCCTAACCCTCCCAATAACCTTATATCTAACCCTAAACCTCCCCCTCACCCTAACCTTAACACTAACCCTAACCCTAACCCTCAACCTAACCCTCATCCTAACCCTATATCTAACCCTAAACCTGACCCTCACCCTAACCCTAACCCTAACCCTAACTCTAAACCCCACCCTAACCCTAACCCTAACCCTCACCCGCACTCTCACATTCACCAGAATTCGAACCCTAACCCTAACAATAACACTAACGCTAACCCTAACCATCACCTTAACCCTAATCCTCATCCCCACCCCCACCCTCAGCCTAAGCCTAACCCTCACGCTAACCCTCATACTCACACTCACCGTAACCCTAATCCTAACCCTAACCCTAACCCTATCCCTAACCTCAACCTACCCCTCACCCTCACCCTAAAACTAACCCTAACCCTAAACCTCACCCTAACCCTCCCCCTAACCCTACCTCTAAACCTAAACCTCACCCTCACCCTAACCCTAACCCTAACTCTAACCCTAAACCTCATCCTAAACCTCACCCTCACCTCAAAACGTACTCTCACACTGACCCTAAACCTAAACCTCATCCTAACCCTAAACCTAACCCTCACCCTCACCATAACTGTAACCCTAACCCTAACAATAACACTAACCCTAATCCTCACCCTCACCCTAACCATAACCCTAACCCTAACCCTCACCCTAAACCTAACCCTAATCCTAAACCTCACCCTAACACTAACACTAAACCCTCAACCTAGCACTCACCCTAACCCTAATCCTAACCCTAATACTCATCCTATCCCTCACACTAACCCTAACTCTAAACCTCACCATAACCCTAACCCTAACCAACAACCTAACCCTAACCCTCACCCTAACCCTAACCCTAACACTCACCCTCATGCTCAGCCTAAGCCTAAGCATAAGCCTAAGCCTAACACTAACCCTCAACCTATCCCTAAACCTAACACGATCACTATCTCTAACCCTAAACCTCACCCTCACCCAAAACCGTACTCTAACCCTGACCCTAAACCTAAACCTCATCCTAACCCTAAACCTAACCCTCACCCTCACCATAACTGTAACCCTAACCCTAACAATAACACTAACCCTAATCCTCACCCTCACCCTAAGCATTACCCTCACCCTAACCCTCACCCTAAACCTAACCCTAATCCTAAACCTCACCCTAACACTAACACTAAACCCTCAACCTAGCACTCACCCTAACCCTAATCCTAACCGTAACCCTCATCCTAACCCTCCCCATAACCCTAACCCTAACCCTGACCCTAAACCTAACCCTCAGCCTCACCCTCAGCCTATCCCTAAGCATAAACCTAAGCGTAAGCATAAACCTAACCCTAAACCTCACACTCACCCGCACTCTCACCCTCAACCTAACCCTAACCCTAAACCTAACCCTCAACCTGACCCTAACCCTAACCTAACCCTCAACCTAACCCTCTCCCTAACCCTATATCTAACCCTAAACCTCACCCTCACCGTAAACCTAACCCTAAACCTAAACCCCACCCTAACCCTAAACCTAACCCTCACCCGCACGCCCACCATCACCAAAAGTCAAACCCTAACGATAACAATAACACTAACCCTAACGCTAACCATCACCCTAACCCTAATCCTCACCCCTAGCCTCCCCCTCAGCCTAAGCCTAAGCCTAAGCCTAACGCTCAACCTAAGCCTCATACTCATGCTCACCCTACCCCTAATCATAAACCTAACCCTATCCCTAAAATTCAACCTAACCCTCACCCTCACCCTAACCCTAACACTAAACCCAACCGTAACCCTCACCCTAAACCTCCCCCTAACCCTATATCTAACGCTAAAGCTCACCCTCATCCTAAACCTAACCCTAACCCTAAACCTAAACCCCACCCTAACCCTAAACCTAACCCGAAACCTAATCCTCACCCGCACCCTCACCCTCACCGAAACTCAAACCCTAACCCTAACAATAACACTAACCCTAACCATAAACATCACAATAACCCTAATCCTCACCCCCACCCTCACCCTCAGCCTAACCCTAAGCCTAAGCCTAACCCTCACCCTAAGCCTCATACTTATGCTCACCCTAACCCTAATCCTACACCTAACCCTATCCCTGAACCTCAACCGAACCCTCACCCTCACCCTAACCCTAACACTAACCCAAACCCTAAACCTCACCCTAACCCTCCTCCTAAACCTAACTCTAACCCTAAAACTCATCATCACCCTAACAATAACCCTAAGCCTAACCCAAATCCTCAGCCCCACCCTGACCCTCATCCTAACCCTAACCCTAAATTTAACACTAACCCTAACACTAAAACTCACCATATCCCTAACCCAAACCCTCACACTGAACTGCATGCTCAGGCTTACCCTAAGCCTAACACTAAACCTAACCCTAACCCTCACACTCACCCTAACCCTTAAGGTATTCCTAATCTGAACACTAAGCCTTACACTCACCCTCACCCTAACCCTCACCATAACCCTAACTCTAACACTAACCCTAACCTTAACACTCAGCCTAACCCTAACCCTAACTCTAACCCTAAACCTCACACTAACCTGCACCATCACTGTCACTGTAATTCTAACCTTAACACTAACCCTAACCCTAAATCTCACCCTAACCCTAACCCTAATCCTCACCCTAACCCTATATCTAACCCTAAACCAGACCCTCACAATAAACCTAACACTAACCCTAACACTAACCCTCACCCTAACCCTCCCCATAACCCTATATCTAACTCTAAGCGTCACCCTCACCCTAACCCTAACACTAACCCTAACCCTAAACCCCACCCTAACCCTAACCCTAAACCTCACCCGCACTCTCACCTTCACCGTAACTCGAAACCTAACCCTAACAATAACATTAACCCTAACCCTAACCCTCACCCTAAACCTAATCCTCACCCCTACCCTCACCCTCAGCCTAACCCTAAGCCTAAGCCTAACCCTCACCCTAACCCTCATACACATGCTCAACCTAACCCTAATCCTAACCCTAACCCTATCCCTAAACCTCATCCTAACCCTCACCCTCACCCTAACCTTAACACTAACCCTAACCCTAACCCTCACCCTAACCCTCCCCCTAACCCTAACTCTAACCCTAAACCTCACCCTCACCCTCAACCTAACCCTAACACTAAACCCCACCCTAACGCTAAGGCTAACCCTCACCCGCACCCTCACCGTCACCATAACGCAAACCCTAATCCTAACAATAACACTAAACCTAACCCTAACCATCACCCTAACCCTAATCCTCTCCCCCACGCTGACCCTCAGCCTAACCCTAAGCCTAACCTTCACCTTAAGCCTCATACTCATGCTCAACCTAATCCTAATCCTAAACCTAACCCTATCCCTAAACCTCAACCGAACTCGAACCCTCACCCTAACCCTAACACTAACCCTAACCCTAAACCTCACACCAACCCTCCCCCTAATCCTAACTCTAACCATAAAACTCACCATCACCCTAACAATAACCCTAAGCCTAAACCTAATCCTCAGCCCCACCCTCACCCTCATCCTAACCCTAACCCTAACTCTAACCCTAACCCTAACTCTAAACCTCACCATATCCCTAACCCTAATCCTCACATTCAACCTCATGCTCAGCCTTACCCTAAGCCTAACACTAACCCTAAACCTAAGCCTCACACTCACCCTAAACTTACCCTATTCCTAATCCTAACACTAAGCCTTACACTCACCCTCACCCTACTCCCTCACCATAACCCTAACTCTAACACTTACCCTAACCCTAACACTGAGCATAACCCTAACCCTAACTCTAAACCTAAACCTCACACTAACCTGCACCCTCACCGTCACTGTAATTCTAACCCTAACTCTAACCATAACCCTAAACCTCACCCTAACCATAACCCTAACCCTAACCCTAACCCTCAACCTAACTCTAACCCTCACCTTCACTGTAAACCTTACACTAAACCTCACTCTAACCCTAAACTTAACCCGAACCCTAACTCTCACCCTAACCCTAACCCTAACACTCATCTTAACACTAACCCTCACACTCACCCTCACCTTCAGCCTAACACTAAGCCTAACACTAACACTCACACTCACCCTGAACCCAACCCTAATCCTAATCCTAACACTAACCCTAAACCTCACCCTCACCCTAACCCTCACGTTAAGACTAACCCTAACATTAATCCTAACACTAAACCTAACCCTAAACCTCATCCTCACCTAAACCTCACACTAACCCTAACACTAATCCTCAATCTAACCCTCAACCTCACCCTCACCCTAGCCCTCACCCTAACCCTAACCCTCATCCTCACCCTAAACCTCACACTAACCCTAACACTAATCCTCAAACTAACCCTCACCCTCACACTCACCCTAACCCTAAACGTCACCCTAAACCTAACCCTCACCCTTGTCATAACCCTGACCCTCAGCCTAACTTTCACCTTTACCCTTACCGTCACCCCCACCCTAACCCAAACCTACGCCTAAACCTCACCCTCACCCTAACCCTAACTCTAACCCTAAACCTAACATTAACCTTACCCTATCCCTAACCCTCAAACTCATGCTCAGCCTAACCCTAAGCCCAAGCTTATCCCTTACCCTAAACTTCACCCTCATCCTAGCCCTCACCATAACCCTAAGCCTAACACTAAACCTCATCCTAACCCTCACCCTAACCCTAACCATAACCATCACCCTAACCCTAATCCTCACCCCCACCCTCGCCCTCAGCCTAACCCAAAGCCTAAGCCTAACCCTAACCCTCACACTCACCCTCAACCTAAACCTAATCCTAGCCCTAAGCCTAAACTTAACCCTATCCCTAAACCCCAGCCTAACCCTAACCATAACCTTAACCCTAACACTAACCCTAACATTAACGCTCGACCTAACCCTCCAACATTAAATCTATCACTAAACCTCACCCTCACCCTAACTCTAATCCTAAACCTAACCCTAAACCTCACCCTAACCCTATCCCTAACCCTCACCCTCACCCTGACCATAACTCTAACCCTAACCCTACAAATAACACTAATCTTATCCCTAAACCTAACCCTAAACCTAACCCTAAACCTAACACTTACCCTAACCATAATCTTAACACTAAGCCTCATCCTAACCCTAACCCAAACCCTACCCCTAACCCTACACCTTACCCTAACACTAACCCTAAACCTCACCCTTACCTTAGCCTTCACCCTAACCCTAATCCTAACCCTAACCCTCATCCTAACCCTCCCCATAACCCTAACCCTCACCCTCACCCTAACCCTAACCCTCACCCTCACCCTCACCCTCAGCCTAACCTTAAGCATAACCCTAAACCTAACCCTAACCCTCACACTCCACCTAACCCTAACCCTAATCGTAATCCTAACCCTAACCCTAACCCTCAACCTTATCCTAACATTCACCCTCACCCTCACTCTCAGCCTAACCCTAAGCCTAAGCCTAACCCTAACCCTAAATCTGACACTCACCCTAACCCTTAAACTAATCCTAATCCTAAACCTAAGCCTAACCCTAACCCTAAACCTCAACCTCACCTTTACCCTAACTCTAACCCTAAACCTCGCCCTCACGCTAAACATAACTCTAACCTTAACCCTAACACTAAAACTCACTCTTAAACTAACCCTAACCCTCAACCTCACCATAAACCCAACTGTAACCCTAACCCTAACAATAACACTCACCCTCACCGTAACCCTAATCCTAACACTAACCCTCACCATAACCCTAACCCTCACCCTCACAGTAACACTAATCCCCATCCTAACCCTCACCCTAACCCTAACCCTAAACCTAAACCTTACCTTAACACTAACCCTAACCCTCACCTTCACCCTAGCCCTCACCCTAACCCTAATTCTAACGCTAACCCCAAATTTAAACGCACCCTTACTCTCACCCCAACCCTAACTCTAACCCTCACCCTAACCCTAATCCTCACCCTTACCCTCACCCACAGCCTAACTCTAAGCCTAAGTCTAACCCTAAACCTAACCCTCACACTCACCCTTACCTTACCCAATCCCTAATCCTAACTCTAAGCCTAACCCTCACCCTCACCCAAACCCTAACTCTAAAACTAACCTGAACACAAAATCTCAACTTCAGCATCAACCTTACCATAACTCTAACCCTAAATCTCACCCTCACCCTAACCCTAACCCTAACCCTAAACCTCACCCTAAGCCTAACACTAAACCTAACCCTCACCCTAGGCCTCATCCTAAAACTAATCCTAACCCTAACCCTAATCCTAACCCTCCCCATAACCCTAACCCTAACCCTCACCCTAACCCTAACCCTCACCCTCACCCTCACCCTCAGCCTAACCTTAAGCCTAACCCTAAACCTTACCCTAACCCTCACACTCCCCCTAACCCTAACCCAAATCGTAATCCTAACCCTAACCCTAACCCTCACCCTCACCCTAAACCTCACCCTAACCCTAACTCTAACCCTAACACTAACCTTAAACCTAACCCTCAAACTCAGCCTCACCCTAACCCTAACTCCAACCCTAAACATCAACCTCACCCTTTCCCTAACCCTAATCCTAAAGATAAACCTCACCCTAAACCTCACCCTCACCCTAGTCCTTACCTTAACCCTAATCCTAAACCTAACCCTCATCCTAACCCTCCCCCTAACCGTAACCCTAACCCTCAACCTAAACTTAACCCTACACTCAACCTCACCCTCACCCTAACCCTAAGCCTAACCTTAAACCTAACCCTAAAAAACACACTCACCCTTACCCTAACAATAATCCTATCCCTAACCCTAACCCTAACCCAAACCTTCTCCCTAACACTCACTCTAAACCTAACCCTAACACTAACCCTATCCCTAACCCTCTACCTAAACCTCACCCTAAACCTAACTCTAACCCTAAACCTCACCATCACCCTAACACTAACTCTAACTCTAAACCTCAACCTAACCCTAACCCTAACACTAACCCTAAACCTAAACTTCACCCTAACCCTAAACATAAACATAACCCTCACCCTAGCCCTCACCCTAACCCTAATCCTAACCCTAACCCTCATCCTAACCCTCCCCATAACCCTAAAGCTAACCCTCACCCTAACCCTAACCCTCACACTCACCCTCACTCTCAACCTAACCCTAAGCATAAACCTAAGCCTAACTATACTCTTAACCCTAAACTTCACACTCACCCGCACCCTTACCCTCACCGAAATTCTAACCCTAACCCTAAACCTCACCCTAACCCTAACCTTACACCTAACCGTAACCCTCACCCTCACACTAACCCTAACACAAACCCTAACCCTAACCCTCACGCTAACCCTTCCCCTAACACTATATCTAACCCTAAACCTCATCCTCATTCTAAAACTAACCCTAATTCTAAACTCCACCCTAAGCTGAAGCCTAAACCTCACCCCCACCCTCACCATCACCGTAACTCAAACCCTAACGCTAACAATAACACTAAACCTAACCCAAACCATCACCCTAACCCTAATACTCACGCCCACCGTCACCCTCAGCATAACCCTAAGCCTAAGCCTAAACTTCATACTCATGCTCACCCTAACCCTAATCCTAAACCTAACCCTATCGCCAAACCTCAACCTAACCCTCACCCTCACAATAACCCTAACGCTAACCCTAACCTTAAACCTCACCCAAACCCTCCCCCAAAACCTAACTCTAACCCTAAATCTCACCCTCACCCTAACAATAACCCTAACCCTCACCCTAATCCTCACCCTCACCCTCACCCTAGCACTCACCATAACCCGACTTCTAAACCTCAAACTCACCCTAACCCTAACCCTCATGCTCACCCTAAACCTAACACTAACCCTACCCCTTACACTAATCCTCAATCGAACCCTCACCCTAACACTAACTTTAACCCTAAACCTAAACCTAAACCTCACTCTAACCCTAACCCTAAACCTCACCCTCACCCTAGCCCTCACCCGGACCCTAATCCTAACCCTAACCCTCATCCTAAACCTCACCCTAACAATAACCCTAACCCTAACCCTCAAACTAACCCTAACCCTCACCTTCACTGTAACCCTTAACCTAACCCTCACCCTACCCCTAAACTTAATCCGAACCCTAACTCTCACCTTAACCCTAACCCTCACCCTGACCCTCACCCTAAACCTCACCCTAACCCTAACCCTCACCCCCACCCTAAACCTATCCCTAAACCTCACCCTCAACCTAACCCTAACTCTAACCCTAACCCTAAAATTAAACCTCACCCTATCCCTAACCCTAACACTCACACTCAACCTCAAGTTCAGCCTAACCCTAAGCTTAACAGAAACCCTAACCCTAACCCTCACACTCCCAATAACTCTTACCCTAATCCTAATCCTAACACTAAGCCTTACCTTCACCCTCACCCTAACCCTCACTATAACTCTAATTCTAACACTAACCCTAACCCTAACACTCAGCCTAACCTTAACCCTAACCCTAACCCTAAACCTCACACTAACCTGCACCCTCAACCTCACTGTAATTCTAACCCTAAACTTAACCCTAAACCTAAACCTCACCCTAACCTTATCCCTAAACCTAACCCTAACCCTAACCCTTCCCCTAACGCTATATCTAACCCTAAACCTCATCCTCTCCCTAACCCTAACACTAACCCTAAACCTAACCCTCACCCTAACCCTCACTCGAACCCTCACCGTAACATGAACCTTAACCCTAACAATAACACTAACCCTAATCCTATCTATCACCCTAACCCTAATCCTCAAGCCCACCCTCCCCCTCAGCCTAATCCTGAGCCTAAGCCTAACCCTTAACCTCACCCTCACCCTCACCCTAGCCCTCACCCTAACCCTAATTCTAACCCTCACCCACACCCTAACCCTAACCCTCATCCTCACCCTAAACTTCACACTAACCGTCACTCTAACCCTAATGCTCAATCGAACCCTCACACTAACCATAACCATAACCCTAAACCCATAATCCTAACCCTCACCCTTATCTTAATCCTCACCCTCAGCCTAAATCTCTCGTTTACCCTTACCATCATCCTCATCCTAACAATAAACCTCATCCTAACCCTCACCCTAACCGTAAACCTAACCATCACCCTAACCCTAACCCTCACCCTCAACCTCACGCTCAGCCTAAACCTAAGCCTAAGCCTAACCCTTACCCTTACACTCACCCTCACACTAACCCTCACCCTAACCCTAATCCTCACCACCACCCTCACCCTCAGGACAACCCTAACTCTAAGCCTAAGTCTAACCCTAACTCTCACATAGCCTTACCCTAACCCTAATCCTAACCCTAAACCTAAACCTCAACCTAACGCTCAACCTAACCTTAACCCTAACGCTAACCCTAACCCTAACCGTTGACCTAACCCTCACCCTAACCCTAAATATAATCCTAAAACTCACCCTCACCCTAACCCAAATCCTAACCCTAAACCTCACCCTAACCCTAACCCTCACCCTCACTGTGACCCTAACCCATATCCTAAACCTCAGCCTAAACCTAACCCAAAACCTCACCCAATCACTAATCCTAACACTCACCCACACCCTAGCCCTCACCCGAACCCTAATCATAACCCTAATCCTCATCCTAACCCTCACCCTAACACTTACACTAACCCTCACCCTAATCCTAAGCCTAACCCTAACCCTCAACCTAACTCTAACCCTCACCTTCACTGTAACCCTAACCCTAACCGTCACTCTGACCCTAAACTTAACCTGATCCCTAACTCTCACCCTAACCCTACTCCTAACTCTCACCCGAACCCTAAAACTCACCCTCACCATAAGCTTAACCCTAAGCCTAAGCTTAACCCTCACCCTAACCCTCACACACACCCTAACACTTAAACTAAATCTAATACTAACACTAAGCCTTACCCTCAACCTCACTCTAACCCTCACCTTAACCCTAACTCTAACACTAACCCTAAACCTGACCCTCACTCTCAGCCTCACCCTAATGCTAACTCTAAACCTAAACCTCACCCTCACCCTAACCCTAACCCTAAACATAAACATAAACCTCACCCTAACCCTAAACCTAAACCTCACCCTCACCCTAGCCCTCACCCTAACCGTAATCCTAACCCAGACGCTCATCCTAACCCTCACCCTAACACTAAACCCAACCCTCACCCTCCCCCTCACCCTAACCCTAACCCTCAACCTAACACTAAACCTCACCCTAACCCTAAACTTAACCTGAACCCTAACTCTCACCCAAACCCTAACCCTAACAATCACCCTAACCATAACCCTCTCCCGCACCCTCACCTTCAGCCAAACACTAAGCCTAACCCTAAAACTAACCCTAAACCTCACACTCACCCTAAACCTACCCTAATTCTAATCCTAACACTAACCCTAAAACTCACCCTCACCCTCACCCTCACCTTCACCCTAACCCTAACATTAATCCTAACCCTAACCCCAACCCTAAATCTCATCCTCACCCTAAACCTCACACTAACCATAACAGTAATCCTCAATCTAACCCTCACCCTCACCCTCACCCTAGCCCTCACCCTAATCCTAACCCTCATCCTCACCCTAAACCTCACACTAACCCTAACACAAATCCTCAACCTAACCCTCCCCCTCACCCTAACCTTAACCCTCACTCTAAACCTAACCCTCACCCTTAACATAACCCTCACCCTCAGCCTAACTCTCATATATACCATTACCGTCACCCCCACCCTAACACTCACCCTAACCCTAGCCCTCACCCGGACCCTAACCCTAGCGCTAAACCTCACCCTCACCCTAACCCTAACTCTAACCCTAACCCTAACACTAAAACTCACCCTATCTCTAATCCTAACCCTCAGCCTAAACCTCATGATCAGCCTAAACCTAAGCCTAAGCTTATCCCCTACCCTAAACTTCACCCTCACCCTAGCCCTCACTTTAACCCGAATCCTAACCCTAACCCTCACCCTAACCCTAACCATAACCATCACCCTAACCCTAATCCTCACCCCATCCTCACCCTCAGCATAACCCTAAGCCTAAGACTAACCCTAACCCTAACCCTCACACTCACACTCACCCTAACCCTAATCCTTACCTTAACCCTAACCCTAAACCTAAACCTCAACCTCAACCTAACCTTAACCTTAACCCTAACACTAACCCTAACATTGACCCTCGAACACTTCAACTAACCTTAAATCTAACCCTAACCCTCAACCTCACACTCACCCTCACCCTCACCATAACTCTAACCCTAACCCTAACAATAACACTAATCCTATCCCTAAACCTAACCCTAATCCTTACACTCATCCTCACCCCAACCATAATCTTAACCCTAACCCTCATCCTAACCCTAAACCAAACCCTAACCCTAACCCTAAATCTTACCCTAATCCTAACCCTAAACCTCACCCTAACACTAAACTTAACCAAACCCTAACTCTCACCCTAAACCTAAACCTAACCCTCAACTTAACGCTCACCCTCTCTCTCAGCCTAACCCTAAGCCTAAGACTAACCATATCCCTAACCCTCACACTCACCCTAACCCTTACCTTAATCCTAATCCTAACCCTAAGCCTAAACCTCACCCTCACCCTCACCCTCACCCTAACACTCACCCTAACCCTAACTCTAACACTAACCCTAAACCAAACCTCAACCTCAGCCTCACCCTTACCCTAACTCTAAACCTAAACCTCAACCTCACCCTAACCCAAACTCTAAACCTAACCCTAAGATTAAACCTCACCCTAACCCTAACCCTCACCCTCACCCTCACAGTAACCCTAACCCTAACCCTAACCCTAACAATAACCCTCACCCTCACTGTAACCCTAATCCTAACCCTAACCCTCATCATAACCCTAACTCTCACCCTCAACTTAACTCTAACGCTCATCCTAACCCTCACCCTCACCCTAAACCTCACCTTAAACCTCCCCTAACCCTAACTCTAACCCTAAACCTCACCCTCACCCTAACCCTAACCCTAACTCTAACCGTAAACCTAACCCTAAACCTAACCGTCACCCTCAACCTCAATGTAACTCTAACCCTAACCTAAACAATAACACTAACCCTAACCCTAATCCTAACACTAACCATAACTCTCACCCTCAGCCTTACCCTCACTGCAAAACTAACCCTAACCATAACACTAAAAATAACCCTAACCCTAACCCTAATCCTCACCCGCACCCTCACACTCAGCCTAACCCTAAACCTAAACCTAAACCTAACCCTAAACCTCAAAGTAACCCTAACCCTAACACTAACACTAACACTAACCCTAACCTGAAAACAAACCCTAAACCTAACCCTAATCCTCAGCCTCAACCTCACCCTAACCCAAACCCTAACACTAAACCTCACCTAACCCTAAGCCTAACCCTAACCCTAACCCTCACACTCAACCTCACTCTAATCCAAATCCTAAACCTAAACCTATCCCTAACCCTCACCCTAGCACTCAACTTAACTCTAATTCTAACCCTCACCCTCACCCTAACCCTAACCCTCATCCTCACCCTAAACTTCACACTAACCCTAACCCTAACCTTAATGCTCAATCGAACCCTCACCCTCACTGTAACCCTAATCCTAACCCTAATCCTCACCAAAACCCTAATTCTCACCCTCACCTGTTACCTTAACCCTCATCCTAACCCTCACCCTAACCCTAACCCTAACCCTAAACCTAACCCTAACCCTAACCCAAAATCTCACCTTCTCCAGAGCCCTCACCTTATGCCTAATCCTAACCCTAATCCTCATCCTAAGCCTAACCCTATCCCTCACCCTAATCCTAAGCCTAACCCTAACCCTCAACCTAACCCTAACCCTCACCTTCACTGTAACACTAACCCTAACCCTCACCCTAAACCTAAATTTAACCCGAACCCTAACTCTCACAAAAACCCTACCCCAAACTCTCACCCTAACCCTAACCTCACCCTCATCCTAAGCCTAAGCCTAAACCTAACCCTAACCCTAAAACTAACCCTCACACTCATGCTAACCCTTACCCTAATCCTAATCCTAACACTAAGCCTTACCCTCATCCTCACCCTAACCCTCACCGAAACCCTAGCTCTAACACTAACCCTAACCCTAACCCTCACCCACAGCCTCACCCTAACCCTAACACTAACCCTAAACCTCACCCTCACCCTAAATCTCACCCTATACCTAACCCGAAACCTCACCCTAACCCTATCCCTAAACCTCACCCTCACCCTAGCCATCCCCTTAACCCTAATCCTAACCCTAACCCACATCCTAACCCTCACCCTAACACGAAACCTAACCCTCAACCTAACCCTAACCCTCACCCTCACTCTAACCCTTACCCTAACCCTCACCCTAACCCTAAACTTAACCCGAAACCTAACTCTCACCCTAACCCTAACTTTAACACTCACCCTAACCCTAACCCGCAACCTCACCCTCACCTTCAGCCTAACAGTAAGCCTAACCCTAACCCTAACCCTAACCCTCACACTCACCCTAACCCTAAACCAAATCCTAATCCAACACTAACTCTAAACCTCATCCTCAGCCTAACCCTCACCTTAAGCCTAACCATAATATTAATCCTAACCCTAACCCGAACCCTAAACCTCATCCTCACCCTAAACCTCGCATGAACCCTAACACTAATCCTCAATCTAACCCTCACACTCACCCTAATCCTAACACTAACCCTCACCCTAAAACTAACCCTCACCCTTACCATAACCCTCACCCTCAGCCTAACCCTCAACTTTACCCGTACAGTCACCCCCACGCTAACCCTCATTCTAACCCTAAACCTCAACCTGACCCTAACCCTACCCCTAAAGCTCACCCTCAACCTAAGCCTAACTCTAACCCTAACCCTAACACTAAAACTTACCCTATCCCTAACCCTAAACCTCACCCTCCACATCATGCTCAGCCTAACCCTAAGACTAACCCTAACCCTAACCCTCACACTCACCCTAACACTTACCCTAATCCTAATTCTAACACTAAGCCTTACCCTCACCCTAACCCTCACCATAACCCTAACTCTAACATTAACCCTAACCCTAACCCTCATACTCACCCTACCCCTAACTCTAACCCTAAATCTCACACTCACCCGCACCCTCAACCTCACCGTAATTCTAACCCTAACCATAACCCTAACCCTAAACCTCACCCTAACCCTAACCCTAACCGTAACCCTAACCCTCACCCTCACAGTAACTCTAACCCTAACCCTAATCCTAACCCTAAACCTCACCGTTACCATAACCCTCGCCCTAACTCTAACGCTAACCCTAACCCTCCCCCTAGTCCTATATCTAACCCTAAACCTCAGCCTCACCCTAACCAAAAACACTAACCCTAACCCTAACCTTCCCCCTAACCATATGTCTAACCCTAAACCTCACCCTCACCTTCACACTAACCCTAACCCTAAACCTAAACCCCACCCTAACCATAAACCTAACCCTCACCTGCAACCTCAACTTCACCATAACTCGAACCCTAATCCTAACAATAACACTAACCCTAACCCTAAACATCACCCTAATCCTAATCCTCACCCCCACCCTCACCCACAGCCTAACCCTAAGCCTAAGCCTAACCCTCAGGCTAACCCTCATACTCACGCTCACCTTAACTCTAACCCTAACCCTAACCCTATCCCTAAACAGCAAGCTAACCCTCACCCTTACCCTAACACTAACACTAACCCTAACCCTAAACCTCAACATAACCTTCCCCCTAACCCTAACTCTAACCCTAAACCTCACCCTCACCCTAACCCTAAACCTAACCCTAATCCTAAACCTCACCCTAAACCTTACCCTCACCCTCAACCTCAACCTCACTGTAACTCTAACCCTAACCCTAGCAATAACACTAACCCTAACCCTAATCCTAACCCTAACCATAACCCTCACCCTCAGCCTCACCCTCACTGCACACTTAACCCTAACGATAACACTAACAATAACACTAACCTTAACCCTAACCCTAATCCTCACACCCACCCTCAAACTCAGCCTATCCCTAACCCTACCCCTAACCCTAACCCTCAAGGTAAACCTAACCCTAACACTAACATTAAACCTAAACCAAACCCTAAACCTAATCTTAAACCTAAACCTAATCCTCAGCCTCAACCTCACTCTAACCCCAACCCTAACACTAACCCTCACCCTAAACCTAAGTCTCACCCTAACCCTAACCCTAACCCACACACTCACCCTCAACCTAACCCAAATCCTAAACCTAAACCTATCCCTAAACCTCACCCTAACCCTCACACGAGCCCTTACCCTAAACCTAATCCTAACCCTAAACCTCATCCTGAACCTCACAATAACCCAAACCCTAACCATCTCCCTAACCCTAGCACTAACCCTCACCCTCATGCTCGGCCTCAGCCTAAGCCTAAGCCTAAGCCTAACACTAACCCTCACCCTATCCCTAACCCTAACACTATACTTAACTCTAACCCTAAAAGTCTCACTCACCCTAACCCTAACTCTAAAACTAAACCTCATCCTAACCCTAAACCTAACCCTAATCTTCACACTCACCGTAACAGTAACCCTAACCATAACAATAACAATAACCCTAACCTAACCCTATCCCTCACCCTCACCCTAACATTTACCCTCACCCTAACACAAACCCTAATGCAACACTAATGCTCACACTAACACTAACCATATTCCTAACCTTAAAACTCACTCTAACCCTAACCCTAACCCTCAAACTCATCCTAGCCCTCACCCCAACCCTAATCCTCATCCTAACCCTAAACCTCACACTAACCCTAACACTAATCCTCAATCTAACCCTCATCCTATCCCTAACCCTAACAATAACATTAACCCTATCCCTAAACCTCACCTTAACCCTAACCCTAACCCTAATCCTAAGCCTAACCATATACCTCAACCTAACACTAACCCTCACACTTACCGTAACCCTAACCCTAACCCTCACCCTAACCCTAAACTTAAACCGAACCCTAACTCTCACCCTAACCCTAACCCTAAGACTCACCCTAACCCTAAACTTCACCCTAACCCTCACCTTCAGCCTAACACTAAGCCTAACCCTAACCCTAATTCTAACCCTCACACTCACCTTAAACCTTACCCTAATCCTAATCCTAACACTGAGCCTAACCCTCACCCTCACCCTAACCTTCAATGTAACCCTAACTCTAAGGCTAACACTAACCCTAACCATCAATGTCACCCTAACCCTAACACTAACCCTAACCCTCACCCTCACCCTAACTCTAACCCTAAGCCTAACCCTCAACCTAACCCTAACCCTCACCCTCACTGTAAACCTTACCATAACCATTACCCTAAGCAAAACTTAAATCGAAACCTAACTCTCACCCTAAACCTAACCTTAACCCTCAACCTAACCCTAAACCTCACACTCATTGTAACCCTTACCATAACCCTCACTCTAACCCTATAATTAAACCGAACCCTAACTCTCACCCTAAACCTAACACTCACCCTAATCCTAACCCTCACCCTCACCCTCACCTACAGCCTAACACTAAGCCTAACCTTAAAACTAACCCTAACCCTCACACTCACCCTAAACCTAACCCTAATCCTAATCCTAACACTAACGCTAAACCTCACCCTCACCCTATCCCTCACCTTAAGCCTAACCCTCACATTAATCCTAACAATAACCCTAACCCTAAAACTTATCCTCACCATAAACCTCACACTAACCCTAACACTAATCCCCAATTTAACCCTCACCCTCATCCTCACCCTAGCCCTCACGCTAACCCTAACCCTCATCCTCACACTAAACCTCACACTAAACCAAACACTAATCCTCAATCTAACCCTCACCGTCACCCTAACACTAAACCTAACCCTCACCCTGACCCTAACCCTACCCCTAAACCTCACCCTCAACCTAACCCTAACTCTAAAGGTAACCCTAACACTAAACCTCACTCTATCCAGAACCCTAACCCTCACACTCCAACTCATGCTCAGCCTAACCCTAAGCCTAACTCTAACCCTAACTCTAACCCTCACACTCACGCTAACACTTACCAAAATCCTAATCCTAAAACTAAGCCTTACCCTGACCCTCACCCTAACCCTCACTATAACCCTAACTCTAACACTAACCCTAACCCTAACACTCAGCCTAACCCTAATCCAAAACCTCACCCTAACCCTAACTCTAACCCTAAACCTAAATCTCACCCTAACCCTAACCCTAACCCTAACCGTCACCATCACCATAACCGTAAACTAACCTTAACCCAAACAATAAACCTAAGGCTAAACCTCACCCTAACCATAACCCTCACCCTAACACTTACCCTCACCCTAATACTAACCCTAACCCTAATATGAACCCTCACACTAACCCTAAGCATCACCCTAACCGTAAACATAACCATCACCCTAACCCTAAACCTCACCCACAACCACACGCTCAGCCTAAACCTAAGCCAAAGCCTAACCCTTATCTAACTCTCACTCTCAACCTAGCCCTCACCCTAACCCTAATCCTAACCCTATCCCTCATCCTAACCCTAACACTAACCCTAGCCCTAACCATCACCCTAACCCTAATCCTCACCCCCAACCTCACCCTCAGCCTAACCATAACCCTAACCCTAACCCTGACCCTAACCCTCACATACCCTCACCCTCACCCTAACCCTAACCCTAAACCTCAACCTAACCCTCACCCTAACCTTATGCCTAACGCTAACCCTAACCCTCAACCTAAACTTCCCCCTAACAATAAATCTAACCCTAAAATTCACCCTCACACTAACCCAAATCCTAACCCTAAACATCACACTTACCCTAAACCTCACACTCACTCTAACCCTAACCCTCATCCTAACCCTCACCCTAACACTAACGCTAAACCTAAACCTCACCCAAACACTAACCCTAACACTCACCCTCACCCTAGCCCTCACCCTAAACCTAACCCTAACCCTAATCCTCATCCTAACCATCACCCGAAGCCTAACACTTAAACATCACCCTAATCCTAAGCCTAACCCTAACACTCAACCTAACCCTAAACCTCATGCTCACAATACCTCTAACCCTAACCCTCACCCTAAACGTAAACTTAAACCGAACCCTAACTCTCACACTAACCATAGCCCTAACTCTCACCCCAACCCTAACCCTAACCATTAACCTCACCCTCACCTTCAGCCTAACCCTAAGCCTAACCCTAAGCCTAACCATAACCCTCACACTCACACTAACACTTACCCTAATCCTATGCCTTACTCTAAGCCTAACCCTCTCACTCACCCGAACCCTCATCGTGACCCTAACTCTAACACTAACCCTAACCATGACCCTCACCCTCAGCCTAACCCTAACCCTAACTCTAACCCTAAACCTCACCCTCACCCTAAACATAACCTTAAACCTCACCCTCAACCTAGCCCTCACCCTAACCCTGATCCTAACCCTAACTCTCATCCTAACCCTCACCCTAACACTAACCCTAACCTTCACCCTCATCCTAACCTAAACCTAGCCCTAACCCTCAACCTAACCCTAAACCTCACCCTCACTGTAACTGTTAACTTAATCCTCACCCTAACCCTAAACTTAACCGAACCCTACCTCTCACACTTTTCCTGACCCTAACACTCACCCTAACCCTAAACCTCACCCTTACCCTCACCCTCAGCCTAACCTTAAGCCTAACCCTATCCCTAACCCTAACCCTCATCGTATTCCTCAACCTAACACTAACCATAATCCTAATCCTAACCCTAACCCTAAACCTCACCCTCACCCTAACCCTCAACTTAAGCCTAAACCTAACACTAATCCTAACCCTAACCTTAGCCCTAAACCTCATCCTAAACCCTAAACCTCAACCTAACACTAAACTTAACCCGAACCCTAACACACAACCTAATCTTACCCCTAACTCTCACCCTAACCCTATCCCTCACCCTCACCCTAAGCCTAAACATAAGGCTAACCCTAATCCTAACCCTAACCCTCACACTTACCCTAACCTGTCCCCTAATCCTAATCCTAACACTAAGCCTAAACCTCACCCTCACCCGAACCATCACTGTAACCCTAACTCTAACACTAACACTAACCCTAACCCTTAACCTCAGCCTCACCCTAACCTTACCTATAACCCTAAACCTGACCCTCACCCTAACCCTAACCCTAAACCTAACCCCAAACCTCACCCTAAACCTAAACCTAAACCTCACCCTCACCCTAGCCCTCAACCTAACCCTAATCCTAACCCTAACCCTCACCCTAACACTAACCCTCACACTCACCCTCACCTTCACTCTAACCCTAACCCTAACCCTAACCCTCAACCTAACCCTAACCCTAACCCTCACCGTAACCCTCAACCTCACCCTCACATTCAGCCTAACACTAAGCCTAACCCTAACCCTAACACTAACCTTCACCCTCACCCTAACCCTAACCCTAACACTAACACTAAAGCTCACCCTCACCCTAACCCTCACCTTAAGCCTAACCCTAACATTAATGGTAACCCTAACCCTAACCTTAAACCTCATCCTCACCCTAAACCTCACACTAAACCTAACACTAATCCTCAATCTAACCCTCACCCTCACCCTAACCCTAACCTTAACCCTCATCCTAAACCTAACACTCACCCTTACCATAACCCTCACCCTGAGCCTAACCCTCACCTTTACACGTACCGTCACCCCCACCCTAACCCTCACCCGAACCCTAACCCTCACCCTGACCCTAACCCTACCCCTAAACCTCACCCTCATCCTAACCCTAACTCTAACCCTAATCCTAACACTAAACCTCACCGTATCCCTAAACCTAACCCTCACACTCAACCTCATGCTCAGCCTAACCCTAAGCCTAAGCTTAATCCTTACCCTTACTCTAACCCTCACCCTCACCCTAGCCCTCACCCTAAACCTAAGCCTAACCATAAACCTCATCCTAACCCTAAGCCTAAACCAAACCCTAACCATCACCCTAACCCTAATCCTCACCCTCAGCCTAACCCTAAGCCTAAGCCTAACCCTAACCTTAACCCTCACACTCACCCTCAACCTAACCCTCATCCTAACCCTAACCCTAACCCTAAACCTCAACCTAACCCTCACCCTAACTTTAACCCTAACACTAAACCTAACATTAACGCTCGACCTTACCCTCCAACTTAACCCTAAATCTAACCCTAAACCTCACTCTCACCCTCACCCTAATCCTAACCCTAACCCTAAACCTCACCCTAACACTAACCCTAACCCTCACACTCACCCTCACCATAAGTCTAACCCTAACCCTAACAATAACACGAATCCTAACCCTAAACCTAACCCTAACCCTAACCATAATCCTAAAACTCACCCTCACACTAACTATAATCTTAACCCTAACCCTCAACATAACCCTAACCCTCACCCTCACTGTAACCCTAAGCCTCATCCTAACCGTAACCGAAAACCTAAACCGAACCCAAAACCTTACCCTCACACTAACCCTAACCCTCACCATCACCCTAGCCCTCAACATCACCCTAATCCTAACCCTGAACCTCACCCTAACCCTATAGTTAACAGAACCTTAACTCTCACTCTAAACCTAACCCTAACCCTCACACTAACCATAACCCTCACTCTCAGCCTAAGCCTAACCCTAACCCTAACCCTCACACTCACCCGAAACCTTACACTAATCCTAACCCTAACACTAAGCCTAACACTCACCCTCACCCTAACCCTCACTGTAACCCTAACTCTAAAACTAACCCTAACCATAACCCTTACCCTAACCCTAACTCTAACCCTAAACCTCACCCTCAGCCGAACAGTAACCCTAAACCTAAACCTAAACCTCACCCTAACCCAAAACCTAACACTCACCCTCACCATCACCCTAACTCTCACCATAACTCTAACCCTAACTCAAACACTAATACTAAACCTAGCCCTCAACCTCAGCTTCAAACTTACCCTAACTCTAACCCTAACCCTTACACTAAACCTCACCCTAACCCTAACCCTAACCTTCACCCTCACAGTAAACTTAACCCTAACCCAAACAATAACACTAACCCTCACCCTAACCATAACCCTCACCCTAACATTAATCCTCACCCTAACACTTACCCACACCCTAACACTAACCCTAACCCTTACACTAAATCTCAAACTACCCTAACCCTAACTCTAACCCTCACCCTCACCCTAGCCCTCATCCTAACCCTAATTCTAACCCTCACCCTCACCCTAACTCTAACCCTCATCCTCACCCTAAACCTCACACTAACCTTAACCCTAACCCTAATCCTCAATCTAACCCTCAACCTAACCCTAAATATAAACCTAACCCTAATTCTCACCCTTATCTGAACCCGCAACCTCAGCCTAAACCTCAACATTACCCTTACCATCATCCTCACCTTAAAGCTCACCCTAACCCAAAACCACATCCTAACCCTCAACCTAACCTTAACCCTAACCATCACACTAACCCTAGCCCTCACCATCAAACTCAAGTTCAGTGTCACCCTAAGCCTAAGCCTAAACCTTACTCTAACCCTAACCCTCACCCTAACCCTCACCCTAACCCTAGCCCTAACCATCACCCTAACCCTAATCCTAAACCCCACCCTCACCCTCAGCATAACCCTAACCCTAAGCCTAACCATAACCCTAACCCTCACATACCCTAACCCTCTTCCTAATCCGAACACTAACCCTAACTAAACCTAACCCTAAACATCAACCTAACCCTCACCCTAACCTTAACCCTAACACTAATCCTAACCCTAACCTCGACTTTACCCTCCCCATAACCCTAAATCTAACCCTAAAACTCACCATCACCCTAACCCTAATCCTAAACCTAACCCTGACCCTACACCCTAAACCTCACCCTCACTGTAACCATAACCGTCATCCTAACCCTCACCCTAACCCTAACCCTAACCCTAAATCTCACCAAAACACTAACCCTAACCCGCACCCTCACCCTAGCCCTCACCCTAAACCTAATCCTAACCTTAATCCTCTACTAACCCTAAACCTAACCCTGACCCTCGCCCTAATCCTAAGCTTAACCCTAACCCTCAACCTAACACTAACCCTCACAGTAACCCTGAACTTAACCCGAACCCTAACCCTCACCCTAACTCTACCCCTAACTCTCACCCTAACCCTAACCCTCACACTCACTCTAAACCTTGCCCTAAACCTAATTCTAACACTAAGGCTAAACCTTACCCTCACCCTAACCCTCAAGGTAACCCTAACTCTAACACTGAACCTAACACTAACCCTCACCCTCAGCCTCACCCTAACCTTAACTCTAACCTTAAACCTCACCCTCACCCTAACCATAATCCTAAACCTAACCCTAAACCGCACCCTGACCCTAACCTTAAACCTCACCCTCACCCTAGCCCTCACCCTAACCCTAATCCTAACCCTAACCCTCATCCTAAGCCTCACCCTAAAGCTAACCCTAACCCTCACCATCACCCCCACCGTAACCCTAACCCTAACGCTCAACCTAACCCTATCCCTCACCCTCAATGTAACCCTTACCCTAACCCTCACCCTAACCGTAAAATTAACCGAACCCTAACTGACACTCTAACCCTAACCTTAACCCTCACCCTAACCCTAACCCTGAACCTCACCCTCACTCTCAACCTAACCCTAACCCTAACCCTAACCCTAACCCTAACTCTCACACTCACCCTAACCCTTACCTGAATCCTAACCATAAACCCAACCCTCCCCCTCATACTAACCCTCACCGTAACCCTAACTCTAACACTAAGCCTAAACCTAACCCTCACCCTCAGCCTCACCCAAACCCTAACTCTAACCCTAAACCTCACCCTCACCCTAACCCTAAGCCTAAACCTAACCCTAAACCTCAGCCTAACCCAAACCATAAACCTCACCCTCACCCTAGCCCTCACCCTAACCCTAATCCTTAAACTAACCCTCATCCTAGTCCTCACCCTAACACTAACCCTAACACTCACCCTCATCTCACCCTAACCCTAAACCTAACCCTAACCCTCAACCTAACCCTAACCCTCACCCTCACTGTAACCGTTACCCTAACCCTCACCCTAACCCTAAACTTAAACCGAACCCTAACTCTCACACTGAACCTAACTCTAACCCTCACCCTAACCCTATCCCTCAACCTCACCCTCACTCTCAGCCTAACCCTAAGCCTAAGCCTAAGCCTAACCCTAACCCTCACACTCACTCGAACCCTTATACTAATCCTAATTCCAATCCTAATCCTAACCCTCACCCTCACCCTCACCCTAAACCTCACCCTAACCCTAACTCTAACACTAACCCTAAACCTAACTCTCAACCTCAGTCTCAACCTTACCAAAACTCTAAACCTAAACCTCACTCTCACGCTAACCCTAACTCTAATCCTAACCCCAACAATAAACCTCACCCTAAACCTAACCTGAACCCTCACCCTTACCATAATCCTCACCCTAACATTTACCCTTACCCTAACACTTAACCTCACCCTAACACTAACCCTAACCATAACACTAACTCACAATAACCCTAAACCTCACCCTAATCCTAAACCTCACCATAACCCTAACTCTAACCCTCACTCTCACTGTAGCCCTCACCCTAACCCTAATTCTAACCCTCACCCTCTCCCTAACCCTTACCCTAATCCTCACCCTAAACCTCACACTAACCCTAATCCTAACCCTAATCCTCAATCTAAACCTCACAATAACCCTAACCCTAATGCTAAAGCTAACCCTAACCCTCACCCTTATCTTATTCCTCACCCTCAGCCTAAACCTCACATTTACCTTACCATCATCCTCACCCTAACCCTAAACCTCATCCGAACACTCAACCTAACCTTAAACCTAACCATCACCATAACCCTAACCCTCACCCTCAACCTCATGCTCAGCCTAATCCGAAGCCTAATCCTGTACCTTACTCTAAACCTCACCCTCACCCTAGCCCTGACACTAAACCAAATCCTAACCCTATCCCTCATCCTAACCCTCACCCTAATCCTAAACCCAAACCATCACCCTAACCTTAATATTCACCCCCAACCTCACCTTCAGCATAACCCTAACCCTAAGCCTAAACCTAACCCTAACCCTAAACCTCACATACCCTCACCCTAACCCTAATCGGAACCCTAACCCTAACCCTAAACCTCAACCTAACCATCACCATAACCTTAACCCTAACACTGACGGTAACCCTAAACCTTGACCTAACCCTCCCCCTAACCCTAAATCTAACTCTAAAAGTCACCCTTACACTAACCCAAATCATAACCCTAACCCTCACCCTTACCCTAACCCTACCCCCTCACTTTAAAACTCACCCTCACCCTAGCCCTCACCCTAACCCTAATCCTTACCCTAATCCTCATCCTAACCCTCACCCTAACCCTAACACTAACCCTCACCCTAATCCTAATCCTAACCCTAACCCTCAACCTAACCCTAACCCTCACCATAACCCTAACACTCACCCTAACCCTAAACTTAACAAGAAACCTAACACTCACCCTAATCCTACCCCTAACACTCACCCTAACCCTATCCCTCACCCTCACACTTACCTGCACCCTCAGCCTAATCATAAGGCTAACCGTAACCCTAAACCTAACCCTCACACTTACCCTAACCTGTACCCTAATACTGATCCTAACACTAAGCCTAAACCTCACCCTCACCCGAACCCTCATTGTAACCCTAACTCTAACACTAACCCTAACCCTAACCCTCACCATCAGCCTCACGCTAACCTTAGCTCTAACCCTAAACCTGAACCTCACCCTAAACCTTACCCTAAACCTAAACCTAAACCTCACCCTAAACCTAACCCTAAACCTCACCCTCACCCTAGCCCTCACCCTAAACCTAATCCTAAACCTAACACTCATCCTAACCCTCACCCTAACACTAACCCTCACCCTCACCCTAACCTTCACCCTAAACCTAACCCTAACCCTAACCCTCAACCTAACACTAACCCTAACTCACACCCTAACCCTAACCCTAACCCTCACCCTCACAGTAACCCTCAACCTCACCCTCACATTCAGCCTAACACTAAGCCTAACCCTAACCCTAACACTAACCCTCAAACTCACCCTAACCCTAACCCTAATCCTAATCCTAACACTAACACTAAAGCTCAACCTCACTCTAACCCTCACCTTAAGCCTAACCCTAACATTAATGATAACCCTAACCCTAAAACTCATCCTCACCCTAAAGCTCACACTAACCCAAACACTAGTCCTCAATCTAACCCTCACCCTCACCCTCACCCTAGCCCTCACCCTAAACATAACCCTCATCCTCACCCTAAACCTCACACTAACCCTAACACTAATCCTCAATCTAACCCTCACCCTAACCCTAACCCTAACGCTCATCCTATACCTAACCCTCACCCTTACCATAACCCTCACCCTCAGCCTAACCCTCACCTTTACCCATACCGTCACTCCCACCCTAACCCTCACCCAAACCCTAACCCTCACGCTGACCCTAACCCTACCCCTAAACCTCACTCTCGTCCTAACCCTAACTCTAACCCTAACCCTAACACTAAATCTCACCCTATTCTCAACCCTAAAACTCACCCTCAACCTCATGCTCAGGCTAACCCTAAGCCTAAGCCTAACACTTACCCTAACCCTCACCATCACCCTAGCCCTCACCCTAACCCTAAGCCTAACCCTAACCCTCATCCTAACCCTCACCTTAACCCGAACCCTAAACATCAACTTTACCCTAATGCTCACCCACTCCCTCACCCTCAGCTAAACCCTCAGCCTAAGCCTAACCCTAACCCTAAAACTCACAATCACCTCACCCTAAGCCTAATCCTAACCCTAACCCTAACCCTAAACCTCAACCTAACCCTCAACCTAACCTTAACCCTAACACTAACTCTAACATTAACGCTCGACCTAACCCTCCAACCAAGCCTAAATCTAACCCTAAATTTCACCCTCACCCTAACACTAATCCTAACCCTAACCCTAAACCTCACCCTAAAACTAACCCTAACCCTAACCCTAAACCTAACCATAACTCTAAACCTAATCCTAACACTCACCCTCTCCCTAAACATAATATTAACCCTAACCCTCAAACTAACCCTAACCCTCAACCTCACCATAACGTAACAATAACCCTCAACCTAACCTTAACCGAAATCCTAACCCTAACTCTAAACCTTACCCAAACACTAACCCTAACCAATCCTAACCCTCACCATCACCCTAGCCCTCACCCTCACCCTGATCCTAACCCTAACCCTCACCCTAACCCTAACCCTCAACCTCACCGTCACTCTCAGGAGAATCCTCAGCCTAAGCCTAACCCTAAACCTAACCCTCAAACTCACCCGAACCCTTACACTAATCCTAATCCTAACCCTACGATTAACCCTCACCCTCACACTCATCCTCACCCTAACTCTCACCCTAACCCTAACACTAAACCTAAACCTAAACCTTACCCTCCAACTCTGCCTCAACCTCGCCCTAACCCTAACCCTAAGCCTCACCCTCACAGAAACTGTTACCCTAACGCTAATCCTAACAATAACCCTAACAATAACCCTAACCCTAACACTAACCCTCACCCTAAACATAACCCTAACTCTAACATTAACCTTCACCCTAACACTTACCCTCACCCTAACACTAACCCATACCCTAACAGTAAATTTCACACTAACCTTAAAACTCACCCTAAACCTAAACCTCACCCTAACCCTAACGCTAAATCTAACCCTCACCCTCTCCCTAGCCCTCACACTAACCCTCACTCTCACCATAACCCTAACCCTCATCCTCACCCTATAACTCACACTAACCCCAACCCTAACCCTAATACTCAATCTAACCCTCATCCTAACCCTAAGCCTAACCATAAACCTAACCCTAACCCTCACCCTTATCTTAACCCTCAACATCAGCCTTAACCTCACCTTTACCCTTACCATCATCCTCACCCTAAACCTCACCCTAACCTTAAACCTCATCCTAACCCTCACCCTAACCTTAAACCTAACCATCACCCTAACCCTAACCCTCACTCTCAAACTCATGCTCAGCCTAACCCTAAGCCTAAGCCTAACCCTTACTCTAACCCTCAACCTCAACCTAGCCCTCAGCCTAACCCCAGTCCTAACCCTAACCCTCATCCTAACCCTCACCCTAACACTAACCGTAACCCTCACCTTCATCCTCACACTAACCCTAAGCCTAACCCTAAACCTCAACCTAACCCTAACCTTACCCTCACTGTAACCTTTACCCTAACCCTCACCCTAACCCTAAACTTAACCCGAAACCTAACTCTCACACTTATCCTGACCCTAACCCTCATCATAACCCTAACCCTCACCCTCAACTTCAACCTCAGCCTAATCCTAAGCCTAACCCTATCCCTAACCATAACCCTCACCCTATCCTTCACCCTAACACTAATCCTAATCCTAATCCTAACCCTAAACCTAAACCTCACCCTCACCCTAACCCTCAACTTTAGCCTAACACTAACATTAATCCTAAAACTAACCCTAACCATAAACCTCATCCTAATCCCTAAACCTCACCCTAACCCTCACCCTCAACTTAACCCTAACACTAACCCTAACATTAACGTTGGACCTAACCCTACAACTAACCCTAAATCTATACCTAAACCTCCCCATCATTCTAACTCTAATCCTAAACTTAACCCTAAACCTCACCCTAAACCTAACCCTCACCCTCACACTCACCCTCACCCTCACCATAACTCTAACCCTAACAGTAACCATAACACTAATCCTAACACTAAACCTAACCCTAACCCTAACCCTAATCCTAAAACTCACCCTCACCCTAACCATAATCGTAACCCTAACTCTCAACCTAACCCTAACCCTCACCCTCACAGGAACCCTAACCCTCATCCGAACCCTAACTCAAACCCTAACCCTAACCCTAAACCTTACCCTAACACAAACCCTAACCTCACCCTCACCCTAGCCCTCACCCTAACCCTAAATATAATCGAACCCTAAGTCTCACCCTAACCCTAACCCTAATTTTCAACCTATCCCTAACACTCAACCTCACCTTCAATCTCAGCCTAAACCTAAGCCCAAGCCTTACCCTAACCCTAACCATCTACTCACCCTAACCCTTACCCTAATCCTAATCATAACCTATGCCTAAGCCAAACCCTCACCTTTACCCTCACCCTAATCCTAACCCTCACCCTAACCCTAACTCTAACACTAACCCTAACGCTAACCCTCAGCCTCAGCCTCACCCTTACCCTAACTCTAAACCTAAACCTCACCCTCACCCTATCCCTAACCCTATCCCTAAAACTAAACATCACCCTAACCCTAAGCCTAAACCCCACCCTCAACCTAGCACTCACCCTAGCCCTAATCCTAACCCTAACCCTCATCCTAAACTTCCCCATAACCCTAACCCTAAAACTCACCCTCAACCTAAACTTAACCCTAACCCTAACACTAACACTAACCCTAACCCTTAAGCTAACCCTCACCCTTACAATAACTCTAACTCTAAACCTCACCCTCACCCTAATCTTAACTCTAACCCTAAACCAAAACCTAAACTTAACCCTAACAATAACCCTAACCCTAATCCTAACCGTCACCCTAACCACAACCCTCACCATAACCCATACCCTAAACCAAACACTAACCCTCAGAGTAACCCTAACCTAACCTCACCCTAACCCTAACTCTAACCCTAACCCAAACACTGAAAACCTCAACCTAACCCTAACCCTTACCCTCACCCTCACCCTCACCCTCACCGTAACCGTAACCCTAACAATAACTCTAACCCTAACCCTAATCCTAACCCTCACCCTCATGCTAACACTAAACCTAACTCTAACCTTCACCCAAACCCTAACCCTCACCCTTACGTAACCCTAACCCTCATCCTAACCCTCACCATAAACCTATCCCTAACCCTAAAACTAACCCTAAAACTAATCCTAACCCTCACCCTAAACCTAGCCCTCAACCTAACCCTAATCCTAACTCTAGTCCTCATCCTAACCCTCACCCTAACCCTAAACCTAAACCTCACCCTAACCCTAACCCTAATCCTCAACCTAACCCTAACACTCACATTCAACGTAAACCTAACCCTAACCCTCCTTCTAACTGTAAACTTAACCTGACCCCTAACTCTCACCCTAACCCTCACCCTCACGCTCACGCTCAATGTAACCCTAAGCCTAATGCTAACCCTAACCTTAACACTCACACTCACCCTAACCCTTACCCAAATCTTAATCCTAACCCTAACCGTAACCCTCACCCTCAGCCTCACCTTAACCCTAACTCTAACCCTAAACCTCACCCTCACCCTAACCCTACCCCAGCCCTAACCCTAAACCTCACACTAAACTAACCCTAAATATCACCCTCACCCTAGCCATTACCCTAACCCTAATCCTAACACTAGCCCTCATCCTAACCCTCCCCATAACCCTAACCCTAACCCTCACAATAACCATTAACCTCACAATCACCTTTAGCCCAAACCTAAGCCTAACCTTAAGCCTAACCCTAAACTTAACCGTAAACTTCACACTCATTCCCCACTATCACCCTCACTGTAACTATAACCCTAACTGTAACCCTAACCCTAAACCTAACCCTTACCCTAACCCTAACCCTAACCCTCATCCTCACCCTAACCCTAACACTAAACCCAACCCTAACCCTCACCCTAACAGTCACCCTAACGCTATATCTAACCCTAAACCTCACCCTCACCCTCACCCTAACCCTAAACCTAACACTAAACCCCACCCTAACCCTAACCCTAAACCTCACCCGCACCTCACCCTCACCATAACTCTAACCCTAACGCTTACAATAAAACTACCCCTAAACCTAACCATTACCCTAAAACTAATCCTCATCCCACACTCACCCTCTGCCTATTCCTAAGCCTAAGCCTAACCTTTACCCTTATTCTCACACTCATGTTCACCCTAACCCTAATCCTAAACCTAACCCTTTCCCTAAACCTCAACCTAACCCTCAACCTCACCCTAACCCTAACACTACCCCTAAACCTAAACCTCACCCTAACCCTCCCCCTAACCCTAAATCTAACCCTAAAGCTCAAACTCACCCTAACCCTAACTCTAAAACTCACGCTAACTCTAATCCTCTCCCTCACCTTCAACCTCACTGTAACTCTAACCCTAACCATAACAATAACATTAACCCTAAACCTGACCCTAACACTAAACATAACACTCACTCTCAACCTCAGCCTCACTGCAAACTTAACCCTAACCATAAAAGTCACAATAACCCTAACTGTATCCCTAGCCCTAATCCTCAACGCCACCCTCACCCCCATCCTGACCCTAACCCTAACCCTAATCCTAACCATCACCATAACCCTAACCGTAACCCTCACTCTAACACTAACCCTAACCCTAAACCTAAACCTCACCTTAACCCTAACCCTAGAACTCACCCTCACCCTAGCCCTCACCCTAACCCTAATCCTAACCCTAACCCTCATCCTAACCCTCCCCATAACACTAACCCTAACCCTCAACCTCAACCTAAACCTCACCCTAACCCTAACACTAACCCTAACCCTAATCCTCAACCTAACCATCATCCTAACCATACTCTAACCCTAAACCTTACCCTAACCCTAACCCTAACTCTAACCCTTACTCAAGCCCTAAAACTGACCTTAACCCTAAACCCGAACCCTCACCCTTACCCTCACCGTAACCGTAACCCTAAACCTAACCCTAACAATAACCCTAACCCTAATCCTAACCCTCACCCTAAACACAACCATCACCCTAACCCATACCCTAACCCAAACACTAAACCTCACACTAAACCTAACCCTAACCTCACCCTAACCCTAACTTTAACCCTAACACTAACACTAAAAACCTCAACCGAACCATAACCATAATCCTCACCAGCAACCTCACCATAACCTTAACCCTAACAATAACCCTAACCCTAAACCTAATCCTAACCCAGACCCTCACCCTAACCCTAAACCTAATCCTAACCCTCACCCAAACCTTAAAACACACCCTTACTGTAACCCTAACTCTTATCCTAACACTAACCCTAACCACAACCCTAACCGTAACGCATAACATAACCCAAACACTAACCCTCACTATAACCCTAACACTAACCTCACCCTAACCCTAACTCTAACCCTAAACCTAACACTAAAAACCTCAACCTAACCCTAACCCTAACCCTCACCCTCACCGTCACCGTAACCGTAACCCTAAAAATAACCCTAACACTAACCATAATCCTAACCCTCACCCTCACCCTAACCCTAACCCTAACCCTAACCCTCACCCTAACCCTAACCCTAACCCTCACACTTACCGTAACCCTTACCCTCATACTAAGCCTCACTCTAACTTTAACCCTAACTCTAAACCTCACCCTAACACTAACCCTAACCCTCACCCCAACCCTAACCCTAACCCTAACCCTCAACGTAACTCTAAACCTCACACTCAACGTAAACCTAACCCAAACCCTCAACCTAAACCTAAACTTTCCCTGAACCCTAACTCTCACCCTAACCCTAAGCCTCAACTTCACTCTCACCTCAGTGTAAACCTAAGCCTAACCCTAACCCTAACACTTTCACTCACACTCACCCTAACCCTTACCCTAATCCTTATCCTAACCCTAACCATAACCCTCACCCTCAGCCTCACCTTAACCCTAACTCTTACCATAAACCTCAACGTGACCCTAACCCTAACCCTAAGCCTAACCATAAACCTCAACCTAACCTAACCCTAAACCTCACCGTCACCCTAGCAATCACCCTAACCCTAATCCTAACACTAACCCTCATCCTAACCCCCCCATAACCTTAACCCTAACCCTCACCCTAACCCTAAAACTCACCCTGACCATTAGCCTAACCCTATGCCTAACCGTAAGCCTAACCCTAAACCTCACACTCATCCTCACTGTCACCCTCACCATAAATCTAACCCTAACCCTAACCCTAACCCTAAACCTCACCCTTACCCTAACCCTAACCCGAACCCGAACCCTAACCCTAACCCTCATCCTTACCCTAATCCTAACACTAAACCTAACCCTAACCCTCACCCTAAACCTCCCCCTAACCCTAACCCAAACCATCACCCTAACCCTAATCCTAACCCCCACACTCACCCTCAGCCGAACCAAAAGCATAAGCCTAACCCTCATCCTAACGCTCACCCTAACCCTCACACAAACCCTAATAGTAAACCTAACCCTATCCATAAACCTCAACCTAACCCTCACCCTCAATCTAACCATAACACTAACCCTAACCCTAAACCTCACCCTAACCTTCCCCCTAACCCTAACTCTAACCCTAAATATCACCCTCACCCTAACCCTAACCCAAACCCTAACCCCAAACCTCACCCTAACACTAACCTCACCCTCACCCTCAACCTCACCGTAACTCTAACCCTAAACCTAACAATAACACTAACCCTAACGCTAACCCTAACTCTAACCATAACCCTCACCCTCAGCCTCACCCTCACTGCAAACTTATCCCGAACCGTAACACTAACAATAACCCTAAACCTAAGCCTAAGCTAACCCTAACTCTAATCCTAACCACCACCTTCAACCTCAGCCTAACCCTAAGCATAACCCTAACCCTAAACATTTCCCTAATCCTCAGCCTCAGCCTCACCCTAAGAAAAACCCTACCCCTAATCCTCAACCTAACTCTAAGCCTAAACCTAACCCTAACCCTAACCCTCACACCCACCCTCAACCTAACACTAATCCTAAACCTAACCCTATATCTAACCCTAACCCTCACCCTAACCCTCACCCTAGCGCTCACCCTAACCCTTTCCCTAACCCTCACCCTCAACCTAGCCCTCAACCTAAACCTAACCCTCACCCTCACCGTAACCCTTACCCTAAACCTCACCCTAACCCTACACTTAACCTGTACCCTAACTCGCACACTAACCCTAACCCTAACGGTCACCCTAACCCTAACCCTGAACCTTAACGTAACCCTGACCTTCAGCCTAACCCTCACGTTTACCCTTAACTTCACCCCTACACTAACCCTCAACATAAACCTCACACTCACCATAACCATCACCCTAAAACTAACTCTACCCCTAAACATCACCCTCACCGTAACCATAACTCTAAACATAACCCTAACACTAAAACTCACCCTAACCTTAAACCTACATATCAAGCTAACCATAACCCTAACCCTCACGCAAAACCTCAGCCTAAGCCTAAGGCTAACACTAACCCTAACCCTCACACTCAAGCTAACCTTAACCATAATCCTAATCCTAACCCTAATTCTAACCCTAAACCTCACACTCACCCAAACCCTAATACTGAAACTCACCCTCACCGTAACTGAAACCCTAAACCTAACTCTAACCTTAAGCCTAACCCTAACCCTAACTCTACTCCTAACTTTCACCCTAACCCTAACCCTAACACTAACCCTAACCCTAATCCTCACCATCAGTCTCACCCTAACCATAACTCTAACACTAAACCTCACCAAGACCCTAAACCTAACCCTAACCCTATCCCTAAATCTCATCCTAGCCCTAACCCTAACCCTCACCCTCACCCTCACCATAACCATAAACCTAATCCTAATGCTAACAATAATCCTAACCCTAACCCTAAACCTGAAACTAACCATAACCCTCACCCTAACCCTAACCCTCACCTTAACACTTACTCTCACCTTAACCCTAACCCTCACCCTAACACTTACTCTTACCCTAACCCTCACCCTAACCCTAACCCTCACCCTTACTGTAACCTCACACTCAACCTAACCCTCACCTTTATCCTTAACGTCAACTCCACCCTAACCCTCACTCTAACGCTAACCCTCACCGTAACCCTAACTCTATCCCTAAACCTCATCCTCACCCTAATCCTCACTCTATCCCTAACCCTAACACTAACCTTCACCATAACCCTAACCCTAACCATCACCCTAAACCTAATCCTCACCCCCACCCACACCCTCAGCCTAACCCTAAGCCTAAGCCTAACCCTAACCCTAAACCTCACACTCACCCTCACCCTAATCCTAATCCTAACCCTAACCCTAACCCTAACCCTAAACCTCAACCTAACCCTCACCCTCACCCTAACCCTAACACAAACCCTAACCCTCGACCTAACGATCCAAATGAACCTAAATCTAACCATAAACCTCACAATCACCCTAACCCTCACCCTCACCATAACTCTAACCCTAACCCTAACTATAACAGTAATCCTAACCCTAAACCTAACCCTAACCCTAACGTTAATGCTAACACTCAACCTCACCCTAACCCTAATCCTAACCCTAAACCTCACCCTAACCCTAACCCTCACCCTCACCGTAACCATAACCCTCATCCTAACCCTCACCCTAACCCCAAACCTAATCCTAAACCTTACACTAAAACAAACCCTAATCCTCACATTCACCCTAGCCCTCACCCTAACACTAATCGTAACCCTAATCATCATCCTAACCCTCACACGAACCCTAACACTAACCCTCATCCTTACCCTAACCCTAACCCTCAACCTAACCCTAACACTTACACTCACCCTAATCCTAAACCTAACAATCACCCTACCCCTAAACTAAACCGAACCCTAACTCTCACCCTAAGCCTAACCATCACACTCACCCTCACCCTCACCATAATCGTAATACTAACCCTAACCCTAACCCTCACACTAATCCCTAACCTAACACTAACCCTATCCCTAAACCCCACCCTAACCCTAACCCTAACCCTCACCTTTATCCTCAGCCTCAGCCTAACCCTAAGCCTAAACCTAACCCTAAACCTAACCCTCAAACTCACCCTAACCCTTACTCTAATCCTAATCCTAACCCTAACCCTAATCCTCACCATCACCCTAACCGTTATCCTAACCCTAACTCGAAAACTAACCCTAAACCTAAACCTCAACCTCAGCCTCACCCTTACACTAACTCTTACCATAAACCTCACCCTCACCCTAACCCTAACCCTAACCCTAAACCTAACCCTAACCCTAAACCTCACCCTCAGCCTAGCCCTCACCCTAACCCTAATTCTAAACTTCATCCTAACCCTCACCCTAACACTAACCCTAACCCTCACCCTTACTCTCAACTTAACCCTAACCCTAACCCTAAACCTCACCCTAACCCTAACCCTCACCTTCAACCTCACCCTTAGCCTAACCCTTAACCTAAACCTAAACCTAACCTAACACACTCACTCACCCTCACCTTAACCCTAAGCCTAATCCTATCCCTCAACCTCACCCTCAGTGTAATCCAAAGCCTAACCCTAACCAGAACCTTAACCATCACACTCACTCTAACCCTTACCCTAATCCTAACCCTAACCAGAACCCTAAGCATCACCCTCATCCTCAGCTTAACCCTAATTCTAACCCTATAAATAACACTCACACTAACCCTCACCCTAACCCTAACCATAAACCTCAACCTCTTCCTAGCCCTCACTCTAACCCTAATCCTAACCCTAACCCTCACCCTAACCCTCCCCATAACCCTAACCCTAACCCTCACCCTAACCATAACCCTCACCCTCACCCTCATCCTGAGCCTAACCCTAAGCCCAACCCTAAACCTAACCCTAACCCTCACACTCACCCTAACTCTAAACCTATTCCTAATCCTAACCCTAACCCTAACCCTCACCCTAACCCTAACACTCACCCTCAACCTCAGTCTAACCCTAAGCCTATCCCTAACCCTAACACTAACCCTCAAACTCACCCTAACCCTAAACCTAATCCTAATCCTAACCCTAACTCTAACCCTCACCCTAAACCTCAACCTAACCATAACCCTCACACTCACCCTAAATATCACCCAAACCCTAAACCTCAGCCTAACCCTAACATTAATCCTAAACCTAATTCTCACCCTCAGCCTCATCCTAACCCTAACTCTAACACTAAACCTCACCCTGACACTTATCCTAACCCTAACCCTATAACTACACCTCATCCTAGCCCTAAAGCTAAGGCTAACCCTCACCCTCACCATAACCTTAACGATAACCCTAATGCTTACTATAATCCTAACCTAAACACTAACCCTCACCCTAACCATAACCCTCACCCTAACCCTAACCCTCACCCTAACCATAACTCTCACCTTAAACCTAACCCTCAACCTAACAATTACCTTCACCCTAACACTAACTCTAACCCTAACACTAACCCTCACACTAAACCTAACCATCACACTAACCCTAAACTTCACCCTAACACTAACCCTGAACCTCACCCTCTTCCTAGCCAGCACCCTAATCCTAACCCTCATCCTCACCCTAAACCTCACACTAACCCTAACACTAATCCTCAATCTACCCCTCACCTTCACCCTAAAGCGAACACTAACCCTCACCCTAAACCTAAACCTAACCCTTACCATAACCCTCACCCTCAGCCTAACCCTCAACTTTACCCTTACCGTCACCCCCAAGCTAACCCGCACCCTAACCCTAACTGTACCCGTAAACCTCACCCTCACCCTAACCCTAACTCTAACCCTAACCCCAACACAAACCTCACCCTAACCCTAACCCTAAACTTAAACCTCACCCTCACACTAACCCTATCCCTTACCCTAACCCTAATCCTAACACTAACCCTCAACCTAAACCTCCCCCTAACCCTAACCCTCACCCTCAACCTCACCCTCAGCCTAACTGTAAGCCTAATCCTATACCTAAACCTAACACACACACTCACCCTCACTCTAACCCAAATCCTATCCCTAACACTAACCCTAACCCTAACCCTCCCCCTAACTCTAACTGTAACCCTAAACCTAAATATAACCCTTATCCTAACCCTCAACCTAAACCTCACCCTAACCCTAACTTTAACCCTAAAGCTCAATCTCACCCTAAGTCTAACTCTAACCTTAACCCAAACCCTAAACCTCACCCTAACACTAATCCTAACCCTAACCCACACCCTCACCCTCAGCCTAATCCTAAGCCTATCCCTAACCCTAACCCTCACACTCACCCTAACCCTAACTGTAATCCTAAACCTCACCCTCACCCTAAACCTCACCCTAACACTAACCCTAACCCTCAACCTCACCCGCACCATAACCGTCACCCTGACCCAAAACCTCACCCTAAGATTTACCCTCACCATAACACTAACCCTAACGCTAACACTAACCTCACACTAACACTAACCCTCACCCTAATCCTAACACTCACCCTCAAACTCAGCCTAACCCTAAGCCTATCCCTAAACCTAACCCTAACCCTCACACTCACCCTAACACTAACACTAATCCTACTCCTAAACCTGATCCTAACCCTCACCCTCAACCTAACCCTCAACTTAAGCCTAACCCTAACATTAATCCTAACCCTAACCCTCACCCTCAGCCTCACCCTAACCCTAACTCTACCACTACACCTCACCCAAACACTAACCCTAAATCTAACCCTAAAACTCACCCTCAACCTAACCCTAATCCTAACACTACCCCTCATCCAAACACGAACCCTAACACTCACCCTCATGCTCAGCCTAAGCCTAAGCCTAAGCCTAATCCTAACCCTAACCCCAATCCTCACCCTAACCCTAACTGTAACCCTAAAACTCACCCTCACCCTAAACCTCACCCTAACACTAACCCTAACCCTCACCCGCACCATAACCGTAACCTTAAACCGAACCCTAAAAATAACCCTAAACCTAATCCTAACGCTCACCCTAACCATAAACTTCACCCTGACCCAAACCCTCACCCTAAGATTTACCCTCACCATAACACTAACCCTAACGCTAACACTAACCTCACACTAACACTAACCATAAATCTAACCCTAAACCTCAACCTCACCCTAACCCTAACCCTAACCCTAACCCTAACCCTAAACCTCAACCTAACCATAACCCTCACACTCACCCTAAACATCACCCAAACCCTAAACCTCAGCCTAACACTAACCCCAACCCTTACCCTCAACCTAGACTTCACCATAACCCTAACTTTAACCATCACCCTAACCCTAATCGTCACCCCCACCATCACCCTCAGCCTAACTGTAACCCTAACCCTAACCCTCACCCTTATCATACCGCTCACCCTCACCCTATCCCTAACCTTTACCCTTACCATTACCCTCACGCTAACCCCCACACTAACCCTAACCCTAATACTCACCCTCACTGTAACCGTAACCCTAATCCTAAACCTAACAATAACCCTAACCGTAACCCTCACACTAACCATAACATGCACCTTAACCCTAACCCTCACCCTAACACATACCCTCACCCTAACACTAAACCTAACCGTAGCATTAATCCTCACACTAACCTTAACCCTCACCCTAATGCTAAACCGCACCCTCACCCTAACCATAACCCTAATCCTCTCTCTCACCCTAGCCCTCACCCTAACCTTAATCCTAACACTAACCCACATCCTAACCCTCCCATCTAACACTTACCCTAACCCTCACCCAAAATCTAATCCTCACCCTCAGTCTAACCCGAAGCCTAACCCTAAACCTAACTCTAACACACACACTCAACCTCACCTTAACACTAATCCTAACCCTAATCCTCATCCTCACCCTCAGTGTAACCCTAAGCCTAACCTAACCTTAACCCTAACCCGCACACTCACCCTAACCCTTACCCTAATCCTAATCCTAAACCTAAACCTCACCCTAAACCTAACCCTAAACCTCACCCTCATCCTAGCCCTCACCCTAACCCTAATCCTTGTCCTAACCCTCATCCTAACCCTCCCCAAAACCTTAACCCTAACCCTCACCCTAACCCTAACACTCACCCTTACCCTCACTCTAACCCTGACCCTTACACTCACCCGAAACCTAACACTAACTGGAACCCTAACACTCACCCTCAGCTTCACCCTAACCCTAACTCTAACCGTAAACCTCACCCTCACCCTAACCATAACCCTAACCATAACCCTCACCCTAACCCTAACCCTAACCCTCACCCTCACCGTAACCCAAACCCTCGTCCTAACCCTCATCCTAACGCTATGCTTAACCCTAAACCTTAACCTAACACTAACCCTAGTTCTCACCCTCACCCTATCCCTCACCCTAACACAAATCTTAACCCTAATCCTCATCCTAACCCTCACCCTAACCCTAAAACTAACCCTCATCCTTAACCTAACCCAAACCTTCAACCTAACAACAACCCTAATGATCACCATAACCCTAACCCTAAACCTGACCCTAACCCTGAACTTAATCGAACCCTAACTCTTACCCTAACCCAAAACCTCAACCTAACCCTAACCCTAACAATCACCATAACCCTAACCCTAATCCTAACACTCACCTTAACCATCACCCTAACACTAAACCAAACCCTAACCCTAACCCTAACCTTCACCCTCAACCTCACCCTTAGCCTAACTATTAGCCTAAACATAAACCTAACCCTAACACACACACTCACCCTCACCCTAACCCAAATCCTAAACCTAACCCTCACCATCACCCTAACTCTAACCGCAAACCTCACCTTCATCCTAACCCACATTCTAACCCTAACCCAAACCCTAAACCTCACCCTAACCCTAACCCTATACCTCACCCTCACCGTAACCCAAACCCTAAACCTAAACCTAACAATCACCCTAACCGTAATCCTAACACTCACCCTAACCATAACACTCACCCTAACCCAAAGCCTCACCCTAAAACTTACCATCACACTAATACTAACCCTAACCCTAACACTAACCCTCAAACTAACCATAACCATAAACCTAGCCCTAAACCTCAACCTCGCCCTATCTCTAACACTAACCCTAACCATAACCCTAACCCTAGCCCTCCCCCTAAACCTATATCTAACCCTAAACCTCAACCTCACACTAACCCTAAACCTAACCCTAAACCCCACCCTAACTCTAACCCTAACCCTCACCCGCACCCTCACCCTCACCGTAACTCTAACCGTAACCCTAACAATAACACTAACCCTAACCCAAACCATCACCCTAACCCTAATACTCATCCCCACCCTCACCCACAGCCTAACCCTAAGCCTAAGACTAGCCCTCACCCTAACCATCACACTCACCCACACCCTAACCCTAATACTAAACCTAACCCAATCCCTAAACCTCAACCTAACCCTCACCATCCCATAACCCTAACACTAACAATAATCATAAACCTCCCCCTAACCCTAACTCTATCCCTAAACCTCACCCTCACCCTAACCCTAACCCTAAACCAACCCCTAAACCTCAAACTCACCCTACCCCTCACCCTAACCCTAATCCTAAAACTAAACCTCATCCGAACCCTCACCCTCACCCTAACCCTAACCCTCATCCTCACTCTAAACCTCACACTAACCCTAACCCTAATCCTCAACCTAATCCTCACCCTAACCCTAACCCTAACCCTAACCCTAACACTAAATCAAACCCTAACCCTCACCCTTATCTTAACCCTCACCATTAGCCTAAACCTCACCTTTACCCTTACCATCATCCTCACCCTAACCCTCACCCTAACCCTAAAGCTCATCCTAACCTTCACACTAACCGTAAACCTAACCATCACTCTAAACCTAACCCTCACCGTCAAACTCACGCTCAGCCTAACCCTAAGCCGAAGCTTAACCCTTACCCTAACCCTCACCCTCACCCTAGCCCTCACCTTAACCCTAATCCTAATCCTAACCCTCAGCCTACCCCCAACCCTAACCATCACGATAAACCTAATCTTCACCCCCACCCTCACACTCAGCCTAAACCTGAGCCTACACCTAATACTAACCCTAACCCTCACCCTCACCCTCACACTCACCCTACTCCTAACACTAACCCTAACCATAACCCTAAACCTCAACCTAACCCTCACCGTAACCTTAACCCTAAAATTAACCCTCGACCTAACCCTCCAACTAACCCTAAATCTAACCTAAACCTCACCCTCACCCTAACCCTAATCCTAACCTTAACCTTAAACCTCAACCTAACACTAACCCTAACCCTCACCCTCACCGTAACTCTAACCCTAACACTAACAGTAACACTAACCCTAACGCAAACAATCACACTAACCCTAATCCTCACCCCCACCCTCACCCTCAGCCTAACCCTAAGCCTAAGCCTAGCCGTCACCCTAATGGTCACTCTCACCCTCACCCTAACCCTAATACTAAACCTAACCCTATCCCTAAACCTCAACCGATCACTCATCATCCCCTAACCCTAACACTAACAATAATCGTAAACCTCCCGCTAACCCTCCCCCTAACACTAACTCTAAACCTAAACCTCATCCTCACCCTAACCCTAACCCTAAACCTCACGCTAAACCTCACCCTAACCCTAACCCTAACCTTCACCCTCAATCTCACCGTAACTGTAAACCTATCCCTAAAAATAACACTAACCCTAACCCTAACCCTAACATTAACCATAACCCTTACCTTCAGCCTCAATTTAAGTGCAAACTTAACCCTAATCATAACACTAACAATAACCCTAATCCTAATCCTAACCTTAATGCTAAACCCCACCCTCACGCTCAGCCTAACGCTAAGCCTAAACCTAACCCGAACCCTAACTGTAAACCTAACCCTAAACCTAACCCTAACCCTAAACCCAACCCTAAACCTAACCCTAATCATTTGCCTCACCCTTACCCTAACCAAAACCCTAACCCTCACCCTCACCCTAACCCTAACACTGACCCTCAGACTCACACTCAAACTAACCCTAACCCTAATCTTAACCCTCATCCTAACCCTCACCCTAGTCCTCACCCTAACACTAATCCTAACCCTAAACCTCATCCTAAACCTCACCCTAACCTTAACCCTAACCTGCACCCTAACCCTAACTCTAAACCTCACCCTCATGCTTGGCCTAAGCCTAAGCCTAAGCCTAAGCATAACGCTAACCCAAACCCTCACACTAACACTAACCCTAACACTAACCCTAACTCTAACCGTAAAACTCACTCTCACCCTAACCCTAACTCTAACACTTACCCTAAACCTAAACCTCATACTAACCCTAACCCTAACCCTCACCCTCACCATAACCGTAACCCTAAACCTAACAATAACCCTAACCCTAACCCTAACACTCAACCTAACCATAACCCTCACCCTGACCCTAACCCTCACCCTAACACTTACCCTCAGCCTAACACTAACCCGAAACCTAACACTAACCCTCACACTAACCCTAATCATGACCCTAACCCTAAAACTCACCCTAAACCTAAACCTAACCCTCACCCTCACCCTAGCCCTCACCCTACCCCTAACCCTCATCCTCACCCTAAACCTCACACTAACCCTAACACTAATCCTCAATCTATCACCCACACCCTTCCCATAACCCTAACCCTCACCCTCACCCTGAACCTCACCCCACTGTAACCCTCAACCTCAGCCTAACCCTCACGTTTACACTTACCAGCACCCCCACGCTAATCCTTACCCTAAACTTAACCCTCACCCTAAATCTCACCCTAACCCTAATGACAACACAAAAACTCATCCTCACCCTAACCCTAACCTTAACCCTAACCCTCATCCTCAAACTAAACCTGAAACTAGCCCTAACCCTAAACCTCAATTTAACCCTCATCCTAACCCTAATCGTAACCCTTACCCTAACACTAAACCTAACCCTAACACTCACCCTTATCTTAACCCTAACCCTCAGCCTAAACCTCACCTTTACCCTTACCATCATGCTCACCCTAAACCTTCTCCTAACCCTAAACCTCATCCAAACCCTCACCCTAACCATAAACCTAACCGTCACCCTAACACTAACCATCACCCTCACACTAGCACTCACCCTAACACTAATCCTAACCCTAACCATCATCCTAACCCTAAACGTAAACCTCACCGTCTCCCTCACCCTAACCCCAATCCTAACCCCACCCTCAATCTAATCCTAACCCTCACACTCACCGAAACCCTAACCCTAAAGCTAAACCTAACCCTCACCCTCAACCTCACCCTCAGCCTAACGCTAAGCCTAACCCTAAACCAAACCCTAAAACACACACTCACCCTCACCCTAACCGTAATCCTAACCCTAACCCTAACCCTAAACCTCCCATTAACTCTCACCGTAAGCCTAAACCTAACATTAACCCTAACCCTAACCCTCAACCTAACCCTCACCCTAACCCTAACTCTAACCCTAAACCTCACCCTCACTCTAAACCTCACCCTAACCCTAACCCTAAACCTCACCCTCACTCGCACTATAACCATAACCTTAAACCGAACCCTAACAATAATCCTATCACCAATCCTAACCCTCACACTAACCATAACCCTCACCCTGACCCAAACCCTCACCCTTAGATGTATCCTCACTGTAACACTAACCCTAATGCTAACACTAACCCTCACACTAACAATAACCCTAAATCTAACCCTAAACCTCAACCTCACCCTAATCCTAACCCTAACCCTAACCCTAAACCTCACCCTAACCCTAACCCTCACCCTCACCCTCACCGAAACCGTAACACTATCCCAAACCCTAACAATAAACATAACCCTAACCCTAACACTCACCCTAACCATAACCCTCACCCTAAACCTAATGCTCACCCTAACACTTAACCTCACCTTAACACTAAACCTAACACTAACACTAACCCGCACACTAACCCTAAATATCACCCTAACCCTAAACCTCAACCTAACACTAACCCCAACCCTCACCCTCACCCAAGCCTTCACCCTAATCCTAACCCTCATCCTCACCCTAAACCTCACACTAACCCTAACACTAATCCTCAATCTAACCCTCAACCTCACCCTAAAGCTAACACTAACCCTCACCCTAACCCTAACCCTCACCCTTATCGTAACCCTCAGCCTCAGCCTAACCCTCAACTTTACCATTACTGTCACCCCCACGCTAACACACACCCTAACCCTAACCCTCACCATAACCCGAATTGTACCCCTAAACCACACCCTCATCATAAACCTAACTCTAACCCTAACCCTAACACTAAACCTCACCCTAACCCTAACCCTAACCCTCACCATCACCGTAACCGTAACCCTAACCCTAAACCTAACAATAACCCTAACCCTAACCCTAACCCGCACACTAACCATAACCCACACCCTAATGTTAACCCTAACCCTAACACTAACCCTCACACTAACACTAAAACTCACGCTAATCCTAAACCTCACCCTAACCCTAACCAAAACACTAATCCTCACCCTCACCCTAGCCCTCACCCTAACCCTAATTCTAACCATCACCCTGACCCTAACCCTAACCTTCATCCTCACCCTAAATCTCACACTAACCATAACCCTTATCCTCAATCTAACCCTCACCCTAACCCTAACCTTAACCTTTACCCTAACCCTAAACTTAACCCTAAACCTCACCCTTATCTTAAACCTGACCCTCGGCCTAAACCTCACCTTTACCCTTACCATCATCCTCACCCTAACCCTAAACCTCATCCTAACACTCACCCTAATTGTAAACCGAAACATCACCCTAACCCTAACCCTCACCCTCAAGCTCATGCTCAGCCTAAACCTAAGCCTAAGCCAAAACCTTACGCTAACCCTCACCCTCACCCTAGCCCTCACCCTAAACCTAATCCTAATCCTAACCCTCATCTTAACCCTCACCCTAGACCTAATGCTAACCATCACCCTAAACCTAATCTTCACCCATACCCTCACCCTCAGCCTAACCATAAGGCTAAGCCTATCCCTAAACTTAACCCTCACACTCACCCTCACGCTCATCTTAATCCTAACCCTAACCAAAAACCTAAACCTCAACCTAACCCTCACCGTATCCTTAACCCTAAAACTAACCCTAAGCCTAACCCTAGACCTAACCCTCCAACTAACCCTGAATCTAACCCTAAACCTCACCCTCACACTAACACTAATCCTAACACTAACCCTAAACCTCACCCTAACCCTAACCCTCACCTTCACCCTCACCCTCACCCTCACCATAACTCTAACCCTAACCCTAACAATAACACTAATCCTAACCCGAAACCTAACCCTAACCCTAACTCTAACCCTAATCCTAACACTCATCCTCAGGCTAAACCTAACCCTCACCCTAACCCAAACCCTAAACCTAAACCTTAATCTAAAAGTAACCCTAACCCTCAACCTCACGCTAGCCCTCACCCTAACCCTAATCCTCAACCTTACACTCACACTAACCCTAAACTTAACCCTCACCCTAGCCCTAAACATAATCGAACCCTAACTCTCACCCTAACCCTAACCCTAACCCTAAACCTTAATCTAACACTAACCCTAACCCTGATCCTCACCCTCACCCTCAGCCTAACCCTAAGCCAAACCCTAACCCTAGACCTAATGCTCACACTCACCCTAAACCTTACCCTAAACCTAATCCTAACCCTAACACTAACCCTCACCCTCAACCTAACCCTCACCCTAACCCTAAAACTAACACTAACCCTAACCCTAACCCTCAACCTCAGCCTCATCCTACCCCTAACTCTAACCGTAAATGTCACCCTCACCCGAACACTAACCCTACCCCTAAACCTAAACCTCACCCTAAACCTCACGCTAACCCTAAACCTCATCCTCAGCCTAGCACTCAACCTAACACTAATCCTAACCCGAACCCTCATCCTAACCCACACCCTAACACTAACCATAACCCTCATGCTCACCCTAACCTTAATCCGAACCCTCACCGTAACCCTTACCTTCACCCTCAACCTAACCGTAAACTTAACCCGAACACTAACTCTCACCCTTACCATAATCCTAACCCTCAAGCTAACCCTAACCCTAAACCTCATTCTCACTCTAGCCTCACCCAACCCTAATCCTAACCCTATCCCTTTTCCTAAACCTCCCCCTAACCCTTATCCTAACCCTGACCCTAACACTAACCCTCAGCCTCAAACTCACTCTCAGCCTAACCCTAAGCCTAACCCTAAACCAAACCTAACAACACACTCACCCTCACCCTAAACCTCACACTAACCCTAACCCTCATCCTAACCCACCCCATAACCCTAACCCTAACACTAACAATAAACCACACACTCACCCTCAGCATAATCCTAAGCCTAAGCCTAACCCTAACCCTCACACTCACCCTAAACCTAACCCTAAACCTCACCCTAACACTAACCCTCACCCTCAAGCTCAGCCTTACCCTAAGCCTTACCCTAACCCTAACCCTAATCCTCACCCTCACCTTAACCTTAATCCTACTACTAACCCAAATCCTAACCCTCAACCTAAACCTCACCTTGAGCCTAAGCCTATCATTAATACTAACCCTAACCCTCACCCTCAGCATCACCCAAACACTAACTCTAACACTAAACCTCACCCTGACTGTAAACCTAAAACTTACCCTCACCCTAGCCCTCACCCTAACCCTAATCCTAAACCTCATCTTAACCCTCCCCCTAACCCTTACCTTTACCTCACCCTAACACTAACCCTTACCCTCAACCTCACCCTCAGCCTAACCCTAAGCCTAATCCTAAACCTAACTCTAGCACACAAATTCACCCTCACCCTAACCCTAATCCGAAGCCTAAACCTCATCCTCACCCTCACCCTCAGTGTAACCCTAAGCCTAAACCTAACCCTAACCCTAACCCTCACACTCACCCTAACCCTAACCCTAAACCTCACCCTAACCCTAACCCTAAACCTCACCCTCACCCTAGTCCTCACCCTAACACTAATCCTAACCGTAACCCTCATACTAACCCTGCGCCTAACCTTAACACTAACTCTCACCATAACCCTAACCCTCATTCTCACCCTCACACTAACTCTAATCCTAACCCTAACCCTAAACCTCACCCTAACCCAAACCCTAACCCTCACCCTCGCCTTCCCCTCACCATAACTCTAACCCTAACCCTAACAAGAACACTAATCCTAACCCTAATCCTGACCCTAACTGTAATCCTAACACTCACCCTCTTGCTAACCGTAATCCTAACCCTAACCCTCACCGCAACCCTAATCCTAACCCTAACCTTAAACCTCACCCTAACCCTAATCCTCACCCTCAGCCTCACCATAACTCTAACCCTAACCCTAACAATAACACTAATCTTAAACCGAAACCTAACCCCAACCCTAAGAGTAATCCTAACACTCACCCTCAAGCTAACCCTAATCCTAAACCAAACCCTCACCCTAACCCTAATCATCACCCTCACCATAACCCTAACCCTCAACCTAACCCTCACCCTAACCGTAACCCTAACCCTAAACTTTAATCTAACACTAACCCTAACCCTCAAGCTCACCCTATCCCTCACTCTAACCCTAATCCTCATCCTTACCCTCACCCTAACCCTAAAATTAACCCTCACCCTAGCCCTAACCCTAAGCCTAATCCTCAACTTAACCCTAAACCTCATGCTCAACATAACCCTAACCCTAACACTCACCCTAACCCTAAACATAACCGAACCCTAACTCTCACTCTCACCCTAACACTAACAATCACCCTAACTCTAACCATCACCCTAACCCTAACCCTAATCCTAAACCTAAACCTAAACCTCACCCTAACCCTAACCCTCATTCTCACCCTCACCCTCCCCATAAATCTAACCCTAACCCTAACAATAACACTTTTCCTAACCTGAAACCTAACCCTAACCCTAACCCTAACCCTAATCCTAACACTCATCCTCAGGCTAACCCTAATCCTAAACCTAACCCTCACCCTAAAAGTAATCATCACCCTGACCGTAACCCTAACCCTCAAACTTACCATCACCCTCACCCTAACCCTAAACCTTAATCTAACACTAACCCTAACCCTCACCCTCACCCTAGGTTTCACCCTAACCCTAATCCTAACCCTAATCCTCATCCTTACCCTCACCCTCACCCTAACCTTAACCCTCACCCTAGCCCTAAACCTAAGCCTAATCCTCAACATAATCCTAAACCTCATGCTCACCTTAACCCTAACCATAACCCTCACCCTAATGCTAATTATAACCGAACCCTAAATTTCACCCTAACCCTAACCCTAACGCTAAACCTTAATCTAACACTAACCCTAACCCTCACCCTCAACCTCAGCCTAACCCTAAGCCAAACCCTAATGCTCACACTCACCCTAATGCTCACACTCACCCTAACCCTTACCCTAAACCTAATACTAACCCTAAACCTAACCCTCACCCTCAATCCTAACCCTCACCCTAACCCTAAATCTTACACTAACCCTAACCCTAACCCTCAACCTCAGCCTCATCCTACCCCTAACTCTAAACATAAACGTCACCCTCACCCTAACACTAACCCTATCTCTAACCCTAAACTTCACCCTAACCCTAACCCTAACCCTAAACCTCACCCTCACACTAGCCCTCACCCTAACACTAATCCTAACCCTAACCCTCATCCTAACCCTCACCCTAACACTAACCGTAACCCTCAAGCTCACCCTAACACTAATCCGAACCCTCACCCCCAACCTAACCCTAACCTTCACCCTCATCGTAACCCTTACCTTAACCCTCAACCTAACCCTAAACTTAACCCGAACACTAACTCTCACCCTTAACATAATCCTAACCCTCAAGCTAACACTAACACTAAACCTCATTCTCACCCTAGTCATACCCAACCCTAATCCTAACCCTATCCCTTTTCCTAAACCTCCCCCAACCCTTACCCTTACCCTCACCCTAACACTAACCCAGAGCCTCACCCTCACCCTCAGCCTAAACCAAAGCCTAAGCCTAACCCTAACCCTAACCCTAACTTCACCCTCAGCCTAACCTTAAGCCTAACCCTAAACTTAACCCTACACACACACTCACCCTCATCCTAAATCTCACACTAACCCTAACCCTGATCCTAACCCTCCCAATAACGCTAACCATAACCCAAACACTAACCCACACCTTCACCCTCAGCATAATCCTAATCCTAACCCTAACCCTAACACTAAACCTCACACTCACCCTAACCCTACCACTAAACCTCACCCTTACCCCTCACACTCAACCTCAGCCTAATCCTAAGCATATACCTAAACCTAACCTTAACCCTCACCCTCACCCTAACCCTAAACCTACTCCTAACCCTAATCCTAACCCTCACTCTCAACCTAAACCTCAGCTTAAGGATAAGCCTAACATTAATCCTAACCCTAACCCTCGCCCTCAGCCTCACCCTAACACTAACACTAACACTAAACCTCACCCTGAACCTAAACCTAAACCTCACCCTCACCCTAGCCCTCACCCTAACACTAATCCTAACACTAACCCTAATCCTAACCCTCCCCCTAAGTCTTGCACAAACCCTCACCCTAAACCTAACCCTCACCCTCAACCTCACCCTCAGCCTAACCCTAAGCCTAACCCTAAACCTAAGTATAACACACACACTCACCCTCACCCTAACCCTAATCCTAACCCTAAACCTCACCCTCACCCTCACCCTCAGTTTAACCGTAAGCCTAAGCCTAACCCTAACCCTAACCTTCACACTCACCCTAACCCTTACCCTAATCCTAAACCTAACCCTAACCCTCACCCTCAGCCTCAGCTTAACCTAACTCTAACCCTAAACCTCACCCTCACCCTAACCCTAACCCAAAACCTAACCTTAAACCTCACCCTAACCCTAACCCTAAACCTCACCCTCACCCTAGCCCTAAACCTCACCCGCACCCTAGCCCTCACCCTAACCCTAACCCTCACCCTAACCCTAACCCTCATCCTTACACTCACCATAACCCTGAACCTTACCCTAACCCTAAACCTAACACTAACTGTCGCCCTAACACTCATCGTCAGCTTCACACTAACCCTAACACTAACCCTAAACCTCATCCTCATCCTAACCCTTACCCTAAACCTAACACTAAACCTCACCCTAACCCTAACCCTCACCCTCACCGTAACCCTAACCCTCATCCTAACCCTCACCCTAACCCTAACTATAACCCTAAAACTTACCCTAACATTAAACCTAGTTCTCAGCCTCACCCTAACACTAATCGTAACCTTAATCCTCATCCTAACCCTCACCCTAACCCTAAAACTAACCCTCATCCTTCTCCTAACCCAAACCCTCAACCTAACCCTAAACCTAATGCTCACCATAAGCCTAACCTTAATCCTAACACTCATCCTAACCCTCACCCTAACACTAAACCAAACCCTCGCCCTCACTCTCACACTAACACTAATCCTAACCCTAACCCTCACACTCAACCTCACACTTAGCCTTACCCGTAGCCTAAACCTAACCCTAACTCTAACACACACACTCACCCTCTCCTTATCCCTAATCCAAACCCTAACCATCACCCTCACCCTAACTCTAACGGTAAACCTCACTTTCATCCTAACCCTCACTCTAACCCTAACCCCAACCCTAAACCTCACCCTAACTCCAACCCTAAACCTCACCCTCACCGTAACCAAAACCCAAACCTAACCCTAACAATAACCCTAATTCTAATCCTAACACTCACCCTAGCCATAACTCTCACCCCAACCCAAAACCTCACCCTAAAACTTACCCTCACCCTAAAACTAACCCTAACCCTAACACTAACCCTAACCATTACCCTAACCATAAACCTCAACCTAACCCTCACCCTCACCCTAACTCTAACACTAATCCTATCCCAAACCTCCCCCTAACCTTCCCCCAAACCCTATATCTAACCCAAAACCTCACCCTCACACTAACCCTAACCCTAAACCTCATCCTAACCCTAACCCTAACCCTCACCCACACCCTCAACCTCACCATAACTCTAACCGTAACCCTAACTATAACACTAACTCTAATCCAAACCATCACCCTAACCCTAATCCTCACCCCTCCCTCACCCTCAGCCTAACCCTAAGCCTAATCCTAGCCCTCACCCTAACCATCACACTCACCCTCACACTAAATCTAATACTAAACTTTACCTATCCCTAAACCTCAACCTAACCCTCCCCCTCCCCCTAAACCTAACACTAACAATAACCCTGAACCTCCCCCTAACCCTCAACCTAACACTAACTCTAACCCTACACCTCACCCTCACCCTAACCCTAACCCTAAACCTCACGCTAAACCTCACCCTAACCCTAACCCTCACCCTCACCCTCAATCTCACAGTAACTGTAAACTTAACCCTAAAAATAACACTAACCCTAACCATAACCCTCACCTTCAGCCTTGATGTCAGGGCAAACTTAAACCTAACATAACACTAACAATAACCCTAATCCTAACCCTAAACCTGATCCTCAACCCCATCTTCATCCTCAGCCTAACCCTAAGCCTAACCCTAACCCTAAACCCAACCCTAAACCTAACCCTAATCCTCAGCCTCACCCTCACTTTAACGAAAACCCTAACCCTAACCCTCACCCTAACCCTTAGCCTAACCCTAAATCACCCTCAACCTAACCCTAATCCTAAACCTAAACCTATCCCTAAAGCTAACCATTACCCTAACCCTCAACCTAGTCCTCACCCTAACACTAATCCTAACCCTAAACCTCATCCTAAACCTCACCATAACCCTAACTCTCACCCTCACCCTCATGCTTGGCCTAAGCCTAAGCCTAAGCGTAACTCTAACACAAACCCTCACCCTAACACTAACCCTAACACTAACCCTAACTCTAACCGTAAACCTCACTCTCACCCTAACCCTAACTCTAACACTTACCCTAAACCTAAACCTCATACTAACCTTAACCCTAACCCTCACCCTCACCCTCACCGTAACCGTAACCCTAACCCTAACCCTAACAATAACCTAACCCGAACCCTAACACTCAACCTAAAAATAACCCTCACCCTAAACCTAAACCTCACCCTAACACTTACCCTCAACCTCACCGTAACCCTAACCCTAACACTAACCCTCACACTAACCCTAATCATCACCATAACCCTAAACCTCACCCTAAACCTAAACCTAAACCTCACCCTCACCCTAGCCCTCACCCTAATCCTAACCCTCATCTTCACCTTAAACCTCACACTAACCCTAAATCTAATCCTCAATCTAACCCTCACACACATCCTTCCCCTAACCCTAACCCTCACCCTAACCCTCACCCTCACCCCAATGTAACCTTCACCCTCAGACTAACCCTCACGTTTACCCATACCATCACCCCCACGCTAACCCTTACCCTAACCCTAACACTCACCCTAACCATCACCCTAACCCTAATGCCACCCCAAAACCGCACCCTCACCCTAACCCTAACCCTAATCCTCATCCTCACCCTAAACCTTACACTAATCCTAACCCTAAACCTAAATTTAACCCTCATCATAAACCTAATCTTAACCCTTACCCTAACCCTTAACCTAACCCTCACCCTAACACTCACCCTAACACTAACTCTTACACTAACCTTAAACGTGACCGTAACACACACCCTTATGTTAAACCTCACCCTCAGCCTAAAAATCACCTTTACCCTTACCATCATCCTCACCCTAAAACTCCCCCAACCCTAAACGTCATCCTAACCCTCACCCTAACCGTAAACCTAACCATCACCCTAACCCTAAACCTCCATGTCAAACTCATGCTCAGCCTAAACCTAAGCCTAAGCCTAAACCTTACCCTAAACCTCACCCTCACCCTAGCCCTCACCCTAACCCTAATCCTAAACCTAACCCTCATCCTAACCCTCACCCTAACACTAATCCTAATCTTCACACTCACCCTCACCCTAACCCTAATTCTAACCCTAACCCTCAACCTAATCCTAACCATCAACCTCACCGTAAACCTTACCCTAACCCTCAAACTAACCCTAAACTTAACCCGAACCCTAACTCTCACCCTAAACCTAACCCTAACGCTCAGCCTAACACTAACTATAAACTTCATCCTCACCCGAACCCTAACCCTAACCATAAACCCCACCCTAACCCTAAAACTAACCCTCACTCGCATCTTCACCCTCACAGTAAATCTAACTCTAACCCTAACAATAATACTAACCCTAACACTAACCCTAACCCTAACCATAACCATAAACATAACACTCACACTCAGCCTCACCCTCACTGCAAACTTAACCCTAACCATAACACTAACAATAACCCTAACCCTAAGCCTAACCCTAATCATAACACTAATCCTCATCCACACCCTCATCCTCAGCTTAACACTAAGCCTAGCCCTAACCCTAACCCTAACCCTAACACTAACCCTAACCCTAAACCTAATCCTAAACCTAACCCTAAACCTAATCCTCAGCCTCACCCTCACCCTAACCCAAAAGCTAACCCTAACCCTCACACTAATTCTAAGCCTAACCCAAACCCTAAACCTAACTCTCACACTCACCCTCACCCTAACCCTAACCCTGAACTTAACCCTCAGCCTAGCCTTTACCGTTGCCCTAATCGTAACCCTAATCCTCATCCCACAACCTACCACTAACCCTAAACCTAACCCAAACCCTAACCTGATCCCTAACCCTCACCCTCATTCTCGGCCTAAGCCTAAGCCTAAACCTAACACTAACCCTCACCCTGACCCTAACACTAACACTAAACCTAAATCTAACCCTAAACCTCATCATCACCCTAACCCTAAATCTAACCCTAACCTTAACACTAAACCTCACGCTAACCCTAACCCTAACCCTCACCATCACCATAACTGTAACCCTAATCCTAAACCTAACAATAACCCTAACCCTAACCTTAACTCTCACCCTAACCATAAACCTCACCCTACCCGTGACCCTCACCCTAACACTTACCCTCACCCTAACACTAACCCTAACACTAACACTAACCCTCACACTAACCCTAACCCTCACCCTAATCCTAAACCTCACCCTAAACATAACACTTACGCTAGACTTCACCCTGACCCTCATCCTAAGCCTCACCCTAACCCTAACCCTAACCATCACCCTAAACCTAATCCTCAACCGCACCCTCACCCTCAGCCTAACACTAAGCCTAAGCCTGACCCTAACCCAAACCCTCACACTCACCCTCAACCTCACCCTAATCATAACCCTAATCCTAATTATAACCCTAAAGCTCAACCTAAAACTCAACCTAACCTTAATGCTAAAAATAACCCTAACCGTAACCTTCGACCTAACCCTGCTAAAAATAACCCTAACCCTAACCCTGGACCTAACCCTCCAACTAACCCTAAATCTAACCCTAAACCTTACACTCACCCTAATCCTAACCCTAATCCTAAACCTCACCCTAACCCTGACCCTAACACTCACCCTCACCCTCACCATAACTCTAATCCTAACAATAACACTAATCCTCACCCTAAACCTAACCCTAACCCTAAACCTAACCCTAACCCTAAACCTAACCCTAATCCTAACAAACCCCCTCACCCTAACTCTAATCCTAAACCTAACCCTAAACCTAACCCAAACCCTCACCTTCACCGTAACCCTAACACTCAAGCTAACCCTCACCCTAACCCTAAAGCTAAACCTAAACTTTAATCTAACCCTAACCCTAACCATCACCATCACCCTAGCCCTCACCCTAACCCTAACCCTAACCCTAAACCTCAACCTAACCCTAACCCTCAAGCTAACCCTAACCATCACGCTCACCGTAACCCTAACCCTAACACTGACCCTAACCCTAAACTTAACCGAACCCTAACACTCACCCTAACCCTAACCCTAACTCACCCTAACCCTAACCCTCACCCTTAGCCTAACCCTAAGCCTAACCCTAACACTAACCCTAACGCTGACACTCACCCTAACCCTTACCCTAAACCTAATCCTAACCCTAATCTTAACCCTCAACCTCAGCTTCACCCTAACCCTAAACATAAGCCTGAACCTCACCCTCACCCTAGCACTCACCCTCACCCTAGCCCTCACCCTAACCCTAATCCTAACTTTCACACAAACACTAACCCTAACCCTCACCATCACCCTCACCCTAACCCTCATCCGAACCCTAACCCTCAACCTAACCCTAACCCTCACCCTCACCGTAACCCTTACACTAACCCTCAACCTAAACCTAAACTTAAAACAAACCCTAACTCTCACCCTAACCCTTAACCTAACCCTTATCCTAACCCTAAACCTAAACCTCAACCACACCCTAGATCTCACCCTAACCCTAATCCTTACCCTAACCCTCTTCTTAACCCTCCCCCTAACCCTTACCCTAACCTTCACAGTAACCCTAACCCTCACCCGCAACCTCAACCTCAGCCTAACCCTAAGCCTAACCCTAAACCTAACCCTAACAAACACAAGCACCCTCAACCTAACCCTAATCCTAACCCAAACCATCCCCGTAACTCTCAAACTAAAGCTAACCCTAACCATAACTCTAACCCTAACCTTCAACCTAACCCTCACCCTAAACCTAACTCTAACCCTAAACCTCACCCTCACCCTAAACCTAACACTAACCCTGACCTAAACCCTAAACCTCAACCCAACCCTAACCCTAAACCTCACCCTCACCCTCACCCTCACTGTAAATTTAACCCTAACCCTAACCCTAAAAATAACCCTAACCCTAATCCTAACCCTCACCCTAAACATAACCCTAACCCTAAGAATAACCCTAACCATAACACTCATCCTCACCCCACCTCACCCTCAGCCTAACCCTACCCCTAACCCTAACCCTCACCGTAACCCTAACACTAACCCTAAACCTAACACTAACCTTAACGCTAAACCTAACCCTAAAACTAACCCTAATCCTCAGTCTCGCCCTGACCCTAACCCAAACCCTAACCACAACCCTCATCCTAACTCTAAGCCTAACCCTAACCCTAAACCTAAACCTCAACATAATCCTAACCCTAACCATAACCCTAATCCTAATACTAATACTAAATGTAACCCTAAACCTAACCCTAATACTCATCCTCACCCTCACCCTAACCCAAACCCTAACCCTAACCCTCATCCTAACTCTAAGCCTAACCCTAACCCTAATCCTAACCCTCACACGCACCCTCAACCAAACCCTAATCGTAAACAAAACCCTATCCCTTACCCTAACGCTCACCCTAACCCTCAGCCTAACACTCAAGCTAATGCTCAGCCTAAGCCTAAGCCTAAGCCTAAACCTAACCCTAACCTTCAGCCTAACCATAACTCTAACACTAACCCTAAACCTAAAACTCATCCTAACCCTAACCCTAACCCTCACCCTGACCGTAACCTTAACCCTATCCCTAACCCTCACAATAAACCTAACCCTAACCTAACCCTCACCCTAACCATAAACCTTACCCTAACCCTAACCCTCACCCTAACACTTACCCTCACCCTAACACTAACCCTAACCCTCACACTAACCCTAAAAATCGCCCTAACACTAAACCTCACACTAACACTAACCTTAAATCTCAAACTCACCATAGCCCTCACCCTAAACCTAACCCTCATCCTCACCCTAAACCTCACACTAAACCTAACACTAATCCTCAATATAACCCTCACCCTCACCCTAAAGCTAACACTAACCCTCACCCTAACCCTAACCCTCACCCTTACAGTAACCCTCACCCTCAGCCTAACCCTCATCTTTACCCTTACCGTCACACCTACGCTAACCCGCACACTAAATCTAACCCTCATCCTAAACCTAACTGTACCCCTATACCTCACCCTCACCCTAACCCTAACTCTAACCCTAACCCTAACAATAAACCTCACCCTAACACTAACTCTAACACTCACCCTAACCTGAACCAGAACCCTAACCCTAAACCTAACAATAACCCTAACCAGAACCCTAAACCTCAACCTAACCAGAACCCTCGCCCTAAATCTAACCCTCACCCTAACAATAAACCTCATCCTAACACTAACCCTAAACCTAACACTAAGCCTCACACTAACCCTTACCCTCACCTTAATCGTAAACCTCACCCTAACACTAACCCTAATCCTAACCCTCACCCTCACCCTAGACCTCACCCTAACCCTAATTCTAACCCTCACCCTCATACTAACCCTAACCCTCATCCTCAACCTAAACCTCACACTAACCCTAACCCTAATCCTCAATCTAAACCTCACCCTAACCCTAAACCAAACCCTAATCCTCACCCTTAACTTAACTCTCACCCTTAGCCTAAACCTCACCTTTACCCTTAACATCATCCTGACCCTAAAACTCATACTAACCCTCACTCTAAACGTAAACCTAACTATCACCCTAAACCTAACCCTCCCCTGCCCCCTAGCCCTCACCCTAACCCTAATCCTAATACTAACCCTCATCCTAACCCTCAGACTAACCCTAACCCTAACCATCACCCTAAACCTAATCATCACCCCCACCCTCACCCTCAGCCTAACCCTAAGCCTAAGCCTAAGCCTAACCCTAACCCTCACACTCATCCTCACCCTCACCGTAATCCTAACCCTAACCCTAACCCTAACCCTAAACCTCAACCTAACCCTCACCCTAACCTTAATCCTAAAACTAAACATAACCCTCACCCTCGACCCAACCCTCCAACTAACCCTAAACCTAACCCTAAACCTCACACTCACCCTAATCCTAACCCGAATCCTAAACCTCACCCTAAACCTAACCCTAACACTCACCCTCTCCCTCACCATAACTCTAATCCTAACCATAACAATAACACTAATCCTAACCCTAAACCTAACCCTAACCCTAAACCTAACCCTAATCCTAACACTCCCCCTCACCCTAACACTAATCCTAAACCTAACCCTCATCCTAAGCCTAACCCTGACCCTCACCCTAACCCTAACCCTCAAGCTAACCCTCACCCTAACCCTAACCCTAAACTTCAATCTAACACTAACCCTAACCATCAACATCACCCTAGCCCTCACCCTAACGCTAATGCTAAACCTAATCCTCATCCTTACCCTCACCCTAACCCTAACCATAACCCTCAACCTAACCCTAACCCTCATGCTCACCGTAACGCTAACCCTAACACTGACCCTAACCCTAAACTTAACCGAACCCTAACTCTCACCCTAACCCTAACCCTAACTCACCCTAACCCTAACCCTCACCCTAAACCTAACCCTTAGCCTAACTCTAAGCCTAACCCTAACCCTAACCATAACGCTCACACTCACCCTAACCCTTAACCAAAACCTAATCCTAACCCTAACCTTAACCCTCAACCTCAGCTTCACCCTAAACCTAAACCTAACCCTAAACCTCACCCTAACCCTAACCCTCACCCTAACCCTAATCCTAACCCTAACTCTCATCCTAACCTTCACCCAAACACTAAACCTAACCTTCACCCTCACCCTCACCCTAACCCTCATCTGAAACCTAACCCTCAACCTAACCCTAACCCTCAACCTCACCGTAACCCTTACCCTAACCCTCAACCTAAACCTAAACTTAAAACGAACCCTAACTCTCACCCTAACCCTAAACCTAACCCTCATCCTAACCCTAAACCTAAACCTCACTCACACCCTAGATCTCACCCTAACCCTAAACCTAATCCTAACACTCATCCTAACCCTCCCCCAACCCTTACCCTAACCCTCACAGTAACCCTAACCCTCACCATCAACCTCACCCTCAGCCTAACCCTAATCCTAACCCTAAACCTAACCCTAACAAACACAAGCACCCTCAACCTAACCCTAATCCTAACCCTTTCCCTAACCCAAACCTCCCCGTAAATCTCACCCTAACGCTAACCCTAACCCTAACTCTAAACGTAACACTCAACCTAACCCTCACCCTAAACCTAACTCTGACGCTAAACCTCACCCTCACCCTAAACTTAACTCTAACCCTAACCTAAACCCTAAACCTCAACCTAACCCTACCCCTAACCCTCACCCTCACCCTCAGGGCAACTTTAACCCTAAACCTAACCCTAACAATAACCATAACCCTAATCCTAACCTTCACCCTAAACATAACCCTAAACCTAAGCCTAACCCTAAACATAACACTAATCCTCACGCCCACCTCACCCTCAGCCTAACCCTAACCCTAACCCTAACCCTCAGCGTAACCCTAACCAGAACCCTAAAACTAACACTGACCCTAAAGCCAAACCTAATCCTAAAACTAACCCTAATCCTCAGCCTCACCCTGACCCTAACCCAAACCCTAACCATAACCCTCACCCTAACTCTAAGGCTAAACCTAACCCTAACCCTAAACCTCACCGTAACCCTAACCCTAATCATAACCCTAACCCTAACACTAACCCTAAACCTAACCTTAAACCGAAACCTAATACTCAGCCTCACCCTCACCCTATCCCAAACCTTAACCTTAAACCTCATCCTAACTCTAAGCCTAACCCTAACCCTAATCCTAATTCTCACACTCACCCTCCCCCTAACCCTAATCCTAAACCAAGCCCTATCCCTTACCCTAACCCTCACACTAACCCTCAGCCTAGATCTCACCCTTACACTTATCCTAATCCTAAACCTCATCCTAACAGTCACCCTAAACCTATCCCTAACCCTAACCCTCACCCTAACACTCAAGTTCATGCTCAGCCTAAAATTAAGCCTAAGCCTAAGCCTAAACCTAACCCTAACCCTCAGCCTAACCCTAACTTTAACACTAACCCTAATCCTAACCCTCATCCTAAACCTAACCCTAACCCTCACCCTCACCGTAACCTTAACCCTTTCCCTAACCCTAACAATAAACCTAACCCTAACCTAACCCTCACCCAAACCATAACCCTCACCCTAACCCTAACCCTCACTCTAACACTTACCTTCACCCTAACACTAACCCTAACCCTCTCACTAAACCTCACACTAAGCCTAAAAATCACCCTAAACCTAAACCTCACCCTAACACTAACCTTAACCCTCCAACTCTCCATAACCCTAACCCTAACCCTCACCCTCATCCTCACCCTAAACCTCACACTAAACCTAACACTAATCCTCAATATAACCCTCAACCTCACCCTAAAAATAACACTAAACCTCACCCTAACCCTAAAACTCACCCTTACCATAACCCTCATCCTCAGCCTAACCCTCATCTTTACCCTTACCATCACCCCCACACTAACCCTAACCCTCATCCTAAACCTAACTGTACCCCTATACCTCACCCTCACCCTAACCTTAACTCTAACCCTAACCCTAACACTAAACTTCACCTTAACCCTAACACTAACCCTCACCCTCACCTGAACCGTAACCCTTATCCTAAACCTAACAATAACCCTAACCAGAACCTTAACCCTCAACCTAAGCATAACACTCACCCTAACTCTAATCCTCACCCTAACACTAACCCTCATCCTAACACTAACCCTAACCCTAAAACTAACCCTCACACTAAACCTAACCCTCAGCCTAATCATAAACCTCACCCTAACCATAACCCTAATCCTAACCCTCACCCTCACCCTAGACCTCACCCTAACCCTAATTCTAACCCTCACCCTCACACTAACCCTAACCCTCAACCTCACCCTAAACCTCACACTAACCCTAACCCTAATCCTCAATCTAAACCTCACCCTAACCCTAAACCTAACACTAACCCTCACCCTTAACTTAACCCTCACCCTCAGCCTAAACCTCACCTTTACCCTTAACATCATCCTCACCCAAAACCTCACCCTAACCCTAAACCTCATCCTAACTTCATCCTAAACGTAAACCTAACCATCACCCTAAACCGAACCCTCACCCTCACCCTAGCCCTCACCATAACCCTAATTTTAATTCTAACCCTCATCATAACCCTCACACTAACCCTAACCCTAACCATCACCCTAAACCTAATCCTCACCCCCACCCTCACCCTCAGCCTAAACCTAAGCCTAAGCCTAACCCTAACCCTAACCCTCACACTCACCTTCACCCTCACCCTTATCCTAACCCTAACCCTAACCACAACCCTAAACCTCAACCTAACCTTCACCCTATCCCTAAGCCTAAAATTAACCTTAACCCTAACCCTCGAACTAACCCTCCAACTAACACTAAATCTAACCCTAAACCTCAAGCTCACCCTAACTCTAATTGTAACCCTATCGCTAAACCTCACCCTAACCCTAACCCTCACCCTCACCCTCACCCTCACCATAACTCTAAACCTAAACCTAACAATAACACTAATCCTAACCCTAAACCTAACCCTCACCCTAACCCTAACCCTAATCCTATCACTAAACCTCATGCTAACCCTAATACTAAACTTAACCCTCACCCTAACCCTAATCCTCACCCTCACCGTAACCCGAATACTGAACCTAACCCTCACCCTAACCATAAACCAAACACGAAACCTTAATATAACACTAACCCTAACCCTCAACCTCACCGTAGCCCTCACCCTAAGCCTAATCATAACCCTAATCCTCATCCTTACCCTCACCCTAACCCTAAAATTAACCCTCACCCATACCCTAACGTTAACCCTAATTCTCAACCTAACCCTAAACCTCAAGTTCACCGTAACCCTGACCCTAACCCTCACCTTAACCCTAAACATAACCAAACCCTAACTCTCACTCTAACCCTAAGGCTCACACTCACCCTAACCCTTACCCTAAACCTAATCCTAACCCTAAGCCTAACCCTTACCCTCAACCTAAACCTAAATCTAACACTAATTCTAACCTTAACCCTCAATCTCAGCCTCACCCTAACCCTAACTCTAAATCTAAACCTCACCTTCACCCTAACCCTAACCCTAACCCTAACCCTAACCCTAACCCTAACCCTAAACCTAACCCTAACCCTAACCCTAACCCTAACCCTAAACCTCACCCTCACCCTAGCCCTCACCCAACCCTAATCCTAACCATAACCCTCTTCCTAAACCTCCCCCTAACCCTTACCCTAACCCTAACCCTTAACATCAACCTCACCCACAGCCTAACCCTAAGCCTAACCCTAAACCTAACCTTAACACACACACTCACCCTCAACCTAACCTTAATCCTAACCCTAACACTCATCCTAACCCTCCGCATAACCCTAAACCTCACCCTAACCCTAACCCACCCTCACCCTCAGCCTAATCCTAAGACTGACCCTAACCCTAACACTCACACTCACACTAACCCTAACCCTAAAACTCACCCTAAACATAACCCTCAACCTCAACCTCAGCCTAACCCTAAGCCTATCCCTAACCCTAACACTAACCCTCACACTCACCCTAACTCTAAACCTAATCCTACTCCTAACCTTAACTCTAACCCTCACCCTCAACCTAACCCTCACCTTAAGCCTAACCCTAACATTAATCCTAAACCTAACTCTCACCCTCAGACTCATCCTAAACCTAACTCTAACACTAAAACTCACCCTGACGCTAACCCTAACGCTAACCATATAACTAAACCTCATCCTTGCCGTAACCTTAACCCTCACCCTCACCCTCACCAGAACCTTAACCCTAACCCTAATGCTAACAATAATCCTAACCCTAACCCTAACCCTCACCCTAACCATAATCCACACCCTAACGCTAACCCTCACCCTAACAATTAACCTCACCCGAAACCTAACCCTCACCCTAAAACTATCCCTAACCCTAACACTAACCCTCACTCTAACGCTAACCCTCACCCTAACCCTAACTCTAAACCCCTAAACCTCACCCTCACCCTAACCTTAACTCTAACCCTAACCCTAACACTATCCCTCACCATAACCCTAACCCTAACCATCACCCTAAATCTAATCCTCAAACCAACCCTCACCCTCAGCCTAACCCTAAGCCTAAGCATAACCCTAAACCTAAACCTCACACTCACCCTCACCCTAACCTTAATCCTAACCCTAAACCTAACCCTAACCCCAAACCTCAACCTAAACCTGACCCTAACCTTAAACCTAAAACTAACCCTAACCCTAACCCTCATCCTAATCCTCAACCTAACCCTAACCCTAACCCTAAACCTCACCCTAACACTAACCCTAATCCTCACCCTAATCCTAGCCCTTACCCTAACCCTAATTCTAACCCTCACCCTCACCCTAACCCTAAACTTCATCCTAACCGTAAACCTCACACTAACCCTAAACCTCATCCTAATCCTCACCCTAACCATAAACCTAACCATCACCCTAACCCAAACCCTCACCCTCACCCTAGCCCTCACCCAAACCCTAATCTTAATGCTAACTATCAGACTAAACTCAACCTAACCCTAACCCTAACCATCACCCTAAACGTTTTCTAACCCCCACCCTCACCCTCAGCCTAACCCTAAGCCTAAGCCTAAGCCTAACCCTAACCCTCACAATCACCCTCACCCTCACCCTAATCCTAACCCGAATGCTAACCATAACCCTAAAGCTCAACCTAACCCTCACCCTATCCTTAACCCTAAAACTAACCCTTACCCAAACCCTCGACCTAACCCTCCAACTAACCCTAAATCTAACCCTAATCCTCACCCTCACCGTAACCCTAATCCTAACCCTAACCCTAAACCTCACCCTAATCCTAATCCTAACCCTCACCCTCACCATAACTCTAACCATAACCCTAAAAATAACACTAACCCTAACCCTAAACATAACCCTAAATCTAACCCTAAACCTAACACACACACTCATGCTAACCCAAATCCTAACCCTAACCCTCACCCTAACCCTAATCTTCACTCTCACTGTAACCCTAACCCTCAACCTAACCCTCACCCTAACCTTAACCCTAACCCTAAACCTTAATCTAACACTAACCCAAACCCTCACCACACCCTAGGCCTCACACTAACCCTAATCCTAACCCTAATCCTCATCCTTACCCTCACCCTAACCCTAACCTTAACCCTCACCCAAACCCTAACACTAACCCTAACTCTAAACCTAACCCTAAACCTCAAGCTCACAGTAACCATAACCCTAAACCTTAACCTAACCCTAAACATAACCGAACATGAAATATCACCCTAACCCTAAACCTAAACCTAAACCTCACCCTAACCCTAACCCTCAACCTCACCCTCACCCTCAGCCTAACACTAAGCCTAACCCTAACCCGAACACTCAAACTCACCCTAACCCTTACCCTAAACCCAATCCTTACCCTAAGCCTAACCCTCACTCTCAACCTAACCCTAAATCTAACACTAACCCTAACACTAACCCTAAAACTCACCCTAACTCTAACCCTAAACCTCACCCTCACCCCCACCCTCACCCTAACCCTAATCTGAACCCTAACCCTCAACCTAACCCTAACCCTCACCCTCACCATAGCCGTTACCCTAAACCTCAACCTAACCCTAAACTTAAACCGAACCCTAACTCTCACCCTTACCCTAACCCTAACCCTCACCCTAACCCTAAATCTAAACCTCACCCTCACCCTCAACTTCACCCTCAGCCTAACCCTAAGCTTAACCCTAAACCTAACCCTAACACACACACTCACCCTAACCCTAACCCTAATCCTAACCCTAACCCTCATACTAACCCTCCCCATAACCCTAACCCTCACCCTAACCCTAAACATAACCAAATCCGAACTCTCACCCTAACCCTAACCCTCACCCTAACCCTAACCCTCAACCTCACCCTCACCCTCACCCTAACACTAAGCCTAACCCTAACCCTAACACTCAAACTCACCCTAACCCTTACCCTAAACCTAATCCTTATGCTAAGCGTAACCCTCACTCTCAGCCTAACCCTAAATCTAACACTAACCCTAACCCTAACCCTTAACCCCACCCTAACCCTAACCCTAAACCTCAACCTCATCCTAGCCCTCACCCTAACCCTAATCCTAACCTTAACACTCAACCTAACCCTCACCCTAACACTAAACCTAACCCTCACCCACAACCTCACCCTAACCCTAATCTGAACCCTAACCCTCAACTTAACCCTAACCTTCACAGTCACCATAGCCCTGACCCTACCCTCAACCTAACCCTAAACCTAAACCTCACCCTCACCCTAGCCCTCATCCGCAACTTCACCCTCAGCCTAACCCTAAGCCTAACCCTAAACCTAACCCTAACACACACACTCACCCTCACCCTAACCCTAATCCTAACCCTAACCCTCATCCTAACCCTTCCCATAACCCTAACCCTCACCCTAACCTTAAACCACACCCTCACCCTCAGCCTAATACTAAGCCGAAAACTAACCCTAACCCACACACTCATCCTAACCCTAACCCTAAATCTCATCCTACCCTAACCCTCACCCTCAACCTCAGCCTAACACTAAGCCTAACCCTAACCATAATACGCACCCACACACTCACCCTAACAAAAACTATAATATTACTCCTAACTCTAACTCTAACCCTCACCCTCAAACTAACCCTCACCTTAAGCCTAACCCTAACATTAATCCTAACCCTAACCCTCACCCTCAGCCTCACCCTAACCCTAACTCTAAAACTAAACCTCACCCTGACCGTAACCCGAACCCTAACCCTATCCCTAAACCTGATCCTAGCCCTAACCCTAACCCTCACCCTCACCCTCACCATAAATGTAACTCTAACCCTAATGCTAACAATAATCCTAACCCTAACCTAACCCTCACTCTAAACATAACCCTCACCCTAACCTTAACCCTCACCCTAACACTTACCCTCACCCTAACACTAACCCCCACCCTAACACTTACCCTCACCCTAACACTAACCCTAACCCTAACAGTAACCATAACCATCACCCTAACCCTAAACAGCACCCTCTCCCTAGCCCTCTCCCTAACCCTAACCCTAATCCTCACCCTAAACTTCACACCAACCCTAACACTAAACCACTATCTAACCCTCACCTTCACCCTAACCCTCAACCTAACCCTCACCCTAACCCTAAACCTCACCCTTGCCCAAACCCTCACCCTCATCCTATCCCTCATCTTTACCCTTACCGTCACCCCCACCCTAACCCTCACTCTAACGCTAACACTCACTCTTTCACTACCCCTCACCCTAACCCTAACTCTACCCCTAAACCTCACCCTAAACCTAAACCTAACTCTAAACCTAACCCTAACACTATCCCTCACTGTTACCCTAACCCTAACCATCACCCTAACCCTAATCCTCACCCCCACACTCACCCTCAACCCAACCCTAATCTTAACCCTAAACCTAACCCAACACTAAACCTCAACTTAACCCTGACCCTAACCTTAAACCTAAAACTAACCCTAACCCTAACCCTCGACCTAACCCTCCAACTAAACCTAAATTTAACCCTAATCCTCACCCTCACCCTAACCCTAATCCTAACCCTAACACTAAACCTCACCCTAACCCTAACCCTAACTGTCAACCTAACCCTCACCCTCACCATAAATCTAAAGCTAACCCTAAACCTAACCCTCACCCTAACCCTAACCCTAACCCTAAACCTTACCCTAACACTAACCCTAATCCTCACCCTCACCCTAGCCCTAACCCTAACCCTAATCGTAACCCTAATCCTCATGGTAACCCTCACACTAACACTGAACCTAACCCTCATCCTTACCCTAAGGCTAAACCTCAACCGAACCCTAAGCCTCACCCTCCCCCTCATCCTCAGCCTAACCCTAAGCATAAACCTAACCCTCACACTCATGCTAACCCTTACTCTAATCCTAATTCTAACCCTAAACCTAATCCTCACCCTCACGCTAACCCTCACCCTAAACCTAACTCTAACACTAACCCTAAACCTAACTCTCAAACTTAGCCTCAGCCTTACCCTAACTCTAACCCTAAACCTCACCCTCACACTAATCCTAACCCTAACACTAACCTTAACCCTAACCCTAAACCTCACCCTCACCCTAGTCCTGATCTTAAACCTAATCCTGACCCTCATCCTAACCCTCACCCTAACACTAACCCTAACCCTCACACTCATTCTCACCCTAACCCTCATCCTAACCCTCTCCATAACCCTTACCCTAAAGCTCAACCTAACCCTAACCCTCACCCTCAACCTCACGTTTAGCATAACCCTTAGCATAAACCTAAACCTAACCCTAACATACTCACTCATCCTCACCCTAACCCTAATCCTAACCCTAAACCTAACCTTAACCCTCACACTCACCATAACCCTAACACTAATCATAATCCTAACCCTAACCCTAACCCTCACCGTGACCCTAAGCCTCACCCTAAACCTAACCCAAAACCTAACCCTAACCCTAACCCTAACCCTCACCCTCAGCCGCACCCTAACACTAACTCTAACCCTAAACCTCACCATCACAATAACCCTAACCCTAACTTTAACCCTCAACCTCACATTCACCCTAGCCTTTACCCTAACCCTAATCTGAAACCTAACCCTCATCCTAACCCTCTGCCTAACGCTAACCCTCACCCTCAACCTCACTCTCAGCCTAACCCTAAGTCTAACCCTAAACCTAAACCTAACACATACACTCACCCTCACTCTAACCCTAATCCTATCCCCAACCCAAACCCTAAAATTCCCGCTAACTCTCACCCTAACGGTAATCCTAACACTAACCCTTACCATAACCCTCAACCTAAACCTCACCCTAACCCTAACTAACCCTAAACCTCACCATCACACTAACCCTAACTCTAACCCTAACCCAAACCCTAAACCTCACCCTAACACTAATCCTAACCCTAACCGACACCTTTAATCTCAGCCTAATCTAAGCCTAACCCTAACCCTAACCCTCACACTCATCCTAACCCTAACCCTAAACCTCACCCTAACACAACCCTCACCCTCAGCCTCAGCCTAACCCTAAGACTATCCCTAACCCTAACCCTAACTCTCACACTCACCATAACACTAACCCTAATCCTGCTCCTAAACCTAAACCTAATCCTCACCCTCAACCTAACCCTCACCTTAAGCCTAAACCTAACATTAATCCTAACCCTAACCCTCACCCTCATCCTCACCCTAACCCTAACTCTAACACTAAACCTCACCCTGACCCTAATCCTAACCCTATCTCTAAACCTCAACCTAGCCCTAAACCTAACCCTCACCCTCACCGTCACCATACTTAATCCTAACCCTAATGCTAACAATAACCCTAACCCTAACCCTAAACCTCACCCTAAACATAACCCTCACCCTAACCCTCACCCTAACACTTACACTCACCCTAACACTAACCCTAAACCTCACCATCTCCCTAGAACTCGCCCTAACCCTAACCCTCACAATCACCCTAAACTTCAAACTAACCCTAACACTCATCCTCAATCTAACCCTCACTCTCACCCTAACACTATCCCTAACCCTCACCCTAAACCTAACACTCACCCTTACCGTAACCCTCACGCTCAGCCTAACCCTCACATTTACCCTTACCGTCACCCCCACCCTAAGCCTCACTCTAACCCTAACCCTCACCCTAAGCCTATCTCTACCCGTAAACCTCACCCTCAACCTAACCCTAAATCTAACCCTAACCCTAACACTAACCCTCACCCTAACCCTAACCCTAACCATCACCCTAACCCTAATACTCACCCCCACCCTCACCCTCAGCCTAACCCTAAGCCTAAGACTAACCCTAACCCTAAACCTCATACTCAGCCTCACCCTAACACTAATCCTAACCCTAAACTTAACCCTAACCCTAAACCTCAACCTAACCCTAACCTTAACTTTAAACCTAACACTAACCCTAACCCTAACCCTCGAACTAACCCTCCAAATAGACCTAAATCTAACCTAAACCTCACCCTCACCCTAACCCAAACCCTAACCTTAACCTTAAAACTCATCCTAACCCTAACCCTAACCCTCACCCTCACCATAAATCTAAACCTAACCCTAACAATAACACTAATCCTAACCCTAAACCTAACCCTATCCCTAAACCTGACCCTAATGTTAACACTCAACCTCACCCTAACCCTAATCCTAAACCTAACCCTCACCCTAAGCCTAACTCTAACCCTAACCCTAACACTAACCATCACCCTAACCCTAATCTTCACCCCCACCCTCACCCTCAGCCTAACCCGAAGCCTAAGCCTAACCCTAACCCTAAACCTCACCCTCACCCTCACTCTTACCCTAACTCTAAACCTAACCCTAACCCTAACCCTAAACCTCAACCTAACCCTCAACCTAACCTTAACCCTAACACTTACCGTAACTCTAACCCTCGACCTAAGCCTCCAACTAAACCTAAATCTAACCATAATCCTCACCCTCACCCTAACCCTAATCCTAACCATAACCCTAAACCTCACCCTAACCCTAACACTCACCCTCACCCTCACCCTCACCATAACTCTAACCCCAACCCTTACAATAACAGTAATCCTAACCCTAAACCCAAACCTAACCATAACCCTAACCCTAATGCTAACACTCAACCACACCCTAACCCTAAAACTAACCCTAATCTTCATCCTCACCCTAACCGTCATCCTCAATGTAACCCTAACGCTCATCCTAACCCTCACCCTAATTCTAACCCTAACCCTAAACCTTACCCTAACACTAACCCTAATCCTCACCTTTACCCTAGCCCGAACCCTAACCCTAATCGTAAACCTAATCTTCATCCTAACCTTCACCCTAAATCTAAGCCTAAACCTAACCCTATCCCGAACCCCAACCCTCCCTGGAACCCTAACACTAACCCTAACACTAACACTAACCCTAAACCTAACCCTAAACCTCAGACTCAACCTTACCCTACCCAAACCCTAACCCTAAACCTCATCCTAACTCTAAGCCTAACCAAAACACTAGTCCTAACTCTCACATTCACCCTCACCCTAACCCTAATCCTAAACCTATCCCTATCCCTAACCCTAACCCTCACCCTAACCCTTAGCCTAGCCCTCAACCTTACACTTATCCTAACCCTAACCCTCACCCTAAACTTAATACTCACCGTAATCCTAAACCTCACCCTAACACTTACCCTCATCCTAACACTAACCCTAACCCTAACCTTAACTCTCACACTAACCCTAAACATCACCCTAACCCTAAACCTCACCCTAACATTAACCCTAACCCTCACCCTCACCCTAGTCTTCAGCGTAACCCAAACCCTCATCCTCACCTTAAATCTCACACTAACCCTAATACTAATCATCAATCGAAACCTCAACCTCACCCTAACGCTAACACTAACCCTCACCCAAACCCTAACACTCACCCATAGCGTAACCCTCAGAATCAGCCTAACCCTGAACTTTTCCTTTACCTTCACCCCCACGCTAACCGGCAACCTAACGCTAACCCTCAACCTAACCCTAAATGTACCCCTAAACCTCATGCTCTCCCTAACCCTAACCCTAATTCTAACCCTAACCCTAACACTAAACCTCACTCTAACCCTAATCCTAACCCTCACCCTCACTCTAACCATAACCCTCACCCTAACCCTAACCCTCACCCTAACACTTACCCTCACCCTAACACTAACCGAACACTAACACTAACCCTCACACTAACCCTAACCCTGACCCTAATCCTAAACCTCACCTAAACCCTAACCCTAACCCTCATCCTCACCCTAAACCTCACACTAACCCTAACCCTAATCCTCAATCTAACACTCACTCTAACCCTAACTCTAACCCTAACCCTAACCCTAAACTTAACCCTAAACCTCACCCTTATCTTAACCCTCAACCTCAGCCTAAACCTCATCTTTACCCTTACCATCATCATCAACCTAACACTCACCCTAACGCCAAACCTCATCCTAACCCTCACCCTAACCTTAAACCTAACCGTCAACCTAACCCTAACCCTAACCCTCAACCTCACTCTCAGCCTAAACCTAAGCCTTAGCCTAACCCTTACCTTAACCCTCATCCTCACCCTAGCCCTCAACCTAATCCTAATCCTAATCCTACCCCTCACCCTAATCCTCATCCTAGCCCTAACTCTAACCATCACCCTAAACCTAATTTTCACCCCCAACCTTACCCTCAGCCTAACCCTAAGCCTAAGCCTAAGCCAAACCCTAACCCTCAACCTCACCCTCACTCTCACCCTAATCCTAACACTAACCCTAACCATAACCGTAAACCTCAACCTAACCCTCACTCTAACCTTAACCCTAAAACTAACCCTAACCCTAACCGTCGACCTAACCCTCCAACTAACCCTAAATCTAACCCTAAACCAAACCTTCACCCTATCCCTAATCCTAACCCTAACCCTAAACCTCACCCTAACCCTAACACTAACCCTCACCCTCACCCTCACTCTCACCCTCACCATAACTCTAACCCTAACCCTAACAATAACACTAATCCTAAACCTAAACCTAACCTTAACCCTAACACTAACTGTAATCCTAACACTCACCCTCATGCTAACCCTAATCCTAACCCTCACCCTAACCCTAATCCTCACCTTCACTGTAACACTAACCCTCAACGTAACCCTCAACCTAAACCTAACCCTAACCCTAAACCTTAACCTAACACTAAACCTAACCCTTACCCTCAACCTAGCCCTCACCCTATCCCTAATGCTAAAACTAATCCTCATCCTTACCCTCACCCTAACCCTAACCTTAACCCTGACCCTAACCCTAACCCTAACTCTCAACCAAACCCTAAAACTCATGCTCACCGTTACTCTAACCCTCACCCTAACCCTAAACATAACCGAACCCTAACTCGCATCCTAACCCTAACCCTAACCCTCCACCTAACCCTAACCCTCACCCACACCCTCACCCTCAGCCTGACCCTAGAGTAACCGTAAACCGCACACTCACCCTAAACCTTACCCTAATCCTAACCCTAACCCTAACTCTAGCCCTCACCCTCATCCTCACCCTAACACTAACCCTAACCTAACCCTCAACCTAACCCTCACCCTAACCCTAACTCTAACCCTAAACCTCACGCTCACCTTAAACCTCACCCTAACCCTACGCCTAACCCTCACCCTCACTGTAACCTTAACCTTAAACCGAAACCTAAAAATAACCCTAACCCTAACCCTAACCCTCACCCTAACCATAACCCTCTTCCTAACCCAAACCCTCAACCTAACAAACGCTCACCCTAACACTTACCCTCACCCTAACACTAACATTAACCCTAACACTAACTCTCACCCTAACACTAACCCTAAATCTAACCCTAAATCTCTAGCTCACCCTAACCCTAACCCTAACCCTAACCGTAAACCCCACCCTAACCCTAAACCTATCACAAACCCTAACTCTAAACTTAAAACTCACTATCACCCTAGCTCTTATTCTAACCCTAACCATAAACCTAAACCTCATCCTAACACTAACCCTAACCATCACCCTCACCCTCACCGTAACCGTAACCCTAAACCTAACCCTAACAATAACCATAACCCTAAACCTAACCCTCAGCCGAACCATAAACTTCACCCTAATGATAACCCTCACCCTAACACTTACCCAAATCCTAACACTAACCCTATCCCTAACATTAAACCTCACACTAACCCTAACCATCACCCTAACCCCAAACCTCACGCTAACCCTACCGCTAACACTAACCCTCACCCTGGCCTTCACCCTAACCGTAACCCTCATCCCCACCCTAACCCTCACCCTCACCCTCACCCTCAGACTAACCCTAATGCTAATCCTAATCCTAACCCTAACCCTCAAGCTCACCCTAACCCTCACCCTTAACCTAACCTTAACTTAACACTAACCCTAACCCTAACCCTCACTCTAACCCTAACCCTAAACCTAACACTAACCCTAACCCTAATCCTCACCCTCATCCTCACCCTAAACCTAAATCTAACCCTAAACCTCACGCTCACCTTAACACTATCCCTAACCCTAACCATAAACCTCACTCTAACCCTAACAGTAAACCTCACCCTCAACCTAGCCCTTGCCCTAACCCTAATCCTAACCCTAACCCTCATCCTAACCCTCCCCCAACCCTTACCCTAACCCTCACCCTAACCCTAACCCTCACCCTCAAGGTCATCCTCAGCCTAACCCTAGCCTAACACTAGACCTAACGCTAACACACACACTCACACTCACCCTAACCCAAATCCTATCCCAAACCCTCACCCTAACCCTTACTCTAACCCTAAACCTCCCCTCACCCTAAACCTAACTCTAACCCTAACCCCAAACCTAAAACTCAACCTAACTCTAACCCTAACCCTCACCCTCAAACTCACCCTAACCGTAACCCTAAACCTAAACCTAACAATAACTCTAACCCTAACCCTAAACTTCACCCTACACATAACGCTCACCCGAACCCATACCCTCACCCTAACACTTACCCTCACCCTAACACTAAGCCTAACACTAACACTAACCCACACACTAACCCTAACCCTAACCCTAAACCTAAACTTCACCCTCACCCTCACCCTCACCATAACTCTAACCCTAACCCTAAAAATAAAACATCCTAAAACGAACCATCACCCTAACCCTAATCCTCACACCCACCCTCACCCTCAGCCTAACCCTAAGCCTAAGCCTAACCCTCACCCTAACCCTCATACTCACCCTCACCCTAACCCTAATCCTAAACCTAACCCTATCCCTAAACCTCAACCTAACCTTCACCCTCACCCTAACCCTAATACTAACCCTAAACCGAAACCTAACCCTAACTCTCCCCCTAATCCTAACTCTGACTCTAAACCTCACCCTCACCCTAACCCTAACCCTAACCCTAAACCTCACAGTAGACCTCATCCTAACCCTAAACCTCACCCTTACCCTCAACCTCACTGTAACTCTAACCCTAACAATAACAATAACACTAACCATATCACTAACCCTAATCTTAACCCTAACCATAACCCTCACCCTCAGGCATAACCTCACCGCAAACTTAACCCTAACCCTAACCCTAAACCTAACCGGAATCCTCAACCACACCCTTAACCTCAGCCTAACCCTAACTCTAACCCTAAACGTAACCCTAACCCTCACTGTAAACCTAACCCTAACCCTAAACCTAAATCTAACCCTAACCCTAACCCTCACCCTAACCCTAAGCCTAACCCCAACTCTAACCCTTACTCTCACACTCACAATAACCCTAATCCTAAACCTAACCCTTTCCCTAAACCTAACCCTCACCCTAACCCTCATCCTAGTCCTCAACCTAACCCTAATTCTAACACTAAAACTCATCCTAACACTCACCCTAAGGCTAAACCTAAACCTCACCCTAACCCTAAACCTAACCCTCACTCTCATGCTCGGCCTAAGCCTAAGTGTAAGCCTAACCCTAACCCTCACTCTCACCCTAACCCTAACACTAACCCTAACTCTAACCATAAACCTCACTCTCAACCTGACCAAAACTCTAACCCTAACCCTAAACTTAAACCTCATCCTAACCCTAAACCTAACCCTCAACCTAACCATAACCCTCACCCTAACTTTAACCCTCACCCTAACATTTACCCTCACCCTAACACTAACCCTAACCCTAACACTAACCCTCACACTAACCCTAACCATCACCCTAACCCTTAACCTCACCCTAAATATAAACCTAACCCTCACCCTCACCCTAGCCCTAACACTCATTCTCACGCTAAACCTCACACTAACCATAAAACAAATCCTCAATCTAACCCTCACCCACACCCTTCCCCTAACCTTTAACTCACCCTAACCCTAACCCTCAACCCACCATAACCCTCACCTTCAGCCTAACCCTCATGTTTACCCTTATCATCACCCCCACCCTAAAACGTTCCCTAACACTAACCCTCATCCTAACCCTCACACTAACCCTAATTCTACCCCTAAACCTCACCCTCAAACTAACCCTAACTCTAACCCTAACCCTAACACTAAACCTCACCCTAACCCTAACCCTAAACCTCCCACTCACCCTCACCATAACAGTAACCCTAACCCTAACCCTAACAATAAACCTAACACTAACCCTAACCCTCACCCTAACCATAACCCTCATCCTAACCCTAACCCTCACCCTAACCCTCATCATCACTCTAAACCTCACACTAACTCTAACCCTAATCCTCAATCTAACACTCACCCTAACCCTAACCCTAACCCTTACCCTAAAGCTAAACCTAAAGCTATGTCTCACCCTTATCTTAACCCTCAACCTAAGCCTAAACCTGACCATAACCCTTACAATCATCCTCACCCTAAACCTCCCCCTAAACCTAATCGTCATCCTAACCCAAACCGTAAACCTCACACTCAGCCTAACCCTAAGACTAAGCCTAACCCTTACTCTAACCCTCACCCTTACCCTAGCCCTCACCCTGACCCTAATCCTAACCCTAACCCTCATCCTAAACCTCACCCTAACCCTAACCCTAACCCTCACCCTCACCCTCACCCTAACCCTAATACTAACTGTAACCCTCAAACTAACCCTAAACCTCACCCTTACCATAACCCGTACCCTAACCCTCACCATAAACCTAAACTTAACCCGAACCCTAATGCTCACACTAAATCTAACCCTAAACCTCACCCTAACCCTAACCCTTATCCTCACCGTCACCCTAACCCTCAGCCTAACACTAATCCTAAACTTAACCCTCATCCTAACCCTAAACCTAACCCTAAACCTGACCCTCACCCTAACACTAACCCTCACCCTCAACCTCACCCTCAGCCTAACACAAAGCTTAACCCTAAACCTAACCCTAACACACAAACTCACCCTCACCCTAAACCTAACCCTAACCCTAACCTTAACCCTAACCCTCCCCCTAACTCTCCCCCTAACCCTAACCCTAACACTAAACCTAACCCAAACCCTCAACCTAACCCTCACCCTAAACCTAACACTAACCCTAAACATCACCCGCACCCTAAACCTCACCCTAACCCTACCCCTCACCTTCACCCTCACAGTAACCATAACCTTAAACTGAACCCTAACAATAACCCTAACCCTAATCCTAACCCTCACCCTAACCATAACCCTCACCCTAACGCAAACCCTCACCCTAACACTTACCCACACCCTAACACTAACACTAACCCTAACACTAACCATCACCCTAACACTAACCCTAAATCTAACCCTAAACCTCTCCCTCAACCTAACCCTACCCCTAACCCTAACCGTAAACCCCACCATAAACCTAACCCTATCACAAACACTAACTCTAACCCTAAACATCACTATCACCCTAATCCTAATTCTAACCATAACTCTAAACCTAAACCTCATCTTAACCCTAATCCTAACCTTCACCCTCACCCTCACTGAAACCTTAACCCTAACCCTAACCCTAACAATAAACCTAACCCTAACCCTCACCCCAGCCATAACACTCACCCTAACCCTAACCTCAACCTAACACTTACCCTATCCCTAACACTAACCCTAACCCTAACACTAAACCTCACACTAACCCTAACCATTACACTAACCCCAAAACTCACGTTAAGACTATCCCTAACCCTCACCCTCACCCTAGCCTTCACCCTAACCCTAACCTTCATCCTCAACCTAACCCTCACCCTCACCCTCACCCTCACCCTCAGCCTAACCCTAACACTAATCCTAATCCTAAGCCTAACCCTCACCCTAACCTTAAGCCTCACCATAACCCTAACCCTAAACCTAACACTAACCCTAAACCTAACGCTCACCCTATCCCTAACCCTAAACCTAACACTAACCCTAACAATAACCCTCAACCTCAGCCTCACCCTAACCCTAAATCTAACCCTAAACCTCACCCTCAAACTAGCCCTTGCCCTAACCCTAATTCTAACCCTAACCCTCATCCTAACCCTTCCCCTATCCCTCATCCTAACCCTAATCCTCACCCTAACCCTAACCCTCACCCTTAACTTCACCCTCTGCCTAACCCTAAGCCTAACCCTAGACCTAAATCTAACCATAACCGTAACACTAACCCTATCCCACACCCTAACCCTAACTTTAACCCTAAACATCATTCTCAGCCTAACCCTAACTCTAACACTAACCCAAACCCTAAACCTCAACCTAACCCTAAGCCTAACCCTCAACCTAACCCTCACCGTAATTGTAATCTTAAACCTAAACCTACCAATAACCCTATTCCTAACCCTAACCCTCACACTAAACATAATTCTCACCCTAACCCATACCCGCACCCTAACACTTACTCTCACGCTAACACTAACCCTAACACTAGCACTAACACTCACACTAAACCTAACCCTAACCCTATACCTCAACATAACCCTCAACCTCAACCTAACCCTAACACTAACCCTAAACCTAACCCACGCCCTAAACCTCCCCCTAACCCTATATCTAAACCTCATCCTCACCCTAACCCTAAATCTCACCCTAACTCTAACACTTACCCTAACTCTAACCCTCACCCTAACACTTACCCTAACCCTAACACTAACCCTCACACTAACCCTAACCATCACCCTAACCCCAATCCTCAAGCTAACCCTATCCCTAACACTCACCCTCACCCTAGCCCTCACCCAAACCCTAAACCTCATCCTAATCCTAACCCTCATCCTCACCCTCACCCTCAGCCTAACCCTAACCCAAATCCTAAACCTAACATTAACCCTCACACTAACGTTAACGCTCACCCTAACCCTCACCCTAACCCTAACCCTAAACCTAACCCTAATCCTCAGCCTCAGCCTCACCATAACCCAAACCCTAACCCTAACCCACACCTTAACTCTAAGCCTAACCCTAAGCCTAACCCTAACCCTCACACTCACCCTCAACCTCACCCTAATCCTAAAACTAACCCTGCCCATAACCCTAGCCCTTTCCCTAACACTCACCCTAGTCCTCATCCTTACCCTAATCCTAACCCTAAACCTCATCCTAACCCTCACCCTAACCATAAGTATAACTCTAAACCTAACCCTAACCCTCAACCTCAGCCTAACCCTAACCCTAAATCTAACCCTAAACCTCACCCTCACCCTAACCCAAACCCTAAACCTCACCCTAATCCTAACCCTAAACCTCACCCTCACCCTAGCCCTCACCCTAAACCTAATCCTAACCCTAAACCTCTTCCTAGCCCTCACCCTAACACTAACCCTAAACCTCACCCTCACCCTAACCATAATCCTAACCCTATCCCTCAACTTAAACCTAACCGTCACCCTCACCGTAACCCTTATTCTAACCCTCACCCTAACCCTAAACTTAACCTGAACCCTAACTCTCACCCTAACCCTAACATTAACCCTCACCCTAACCCTAACCTTCAACCTTAACGTAACCATCACCCTCAGCCAAACCCTCACGTTTACCCTTAACGTCACCCCTACCCTTACTCTCACCCTAAAACAAACACTCATCCTAACCCTCACCCTAAAACTAACCCTACACCTAAACCTCACCCTCACCCTAACCATAACTCTAACACGAACCCTAACACTAAACCTCAACCTAAACCTAACCCTAACCTTCAAACTAACCCTAACCCTCACCCTCACCCAAACCCTCAACCTAAACCTAAGGCTAACAATAACGCTAAGCTTAACCCTCACACTCACCCTAACCCTAACCCTAATCCTAATCCTAACCCTAACTCGAACCCTCACCCTCACCCTCAGCCTCACCCTAACCCTAATTCTAACCCTAAACCTCATCTTTACCCTAACCCTAATCCTAACCCTCACCCTAACCGTAACCAAAACCCTAAACCTAAACCTAACCCTAACCCTCCCCCTAACTCTCAACCTAACCCTAACACTAATCCTAACCCTAAACCTCACTGTAACCCCAAATCTAACACTAACCCTCATCCTAACCCTCACCCTAACCCTAACTCCACCATAAACCTCTCCCTCACCCTAACAAAAACTCTAACCCTAACTCTAACACTAAACCTCACCCTAACACTAACCGTCACCCTAACCCTCATCATCAGTCTAAACCTCACACTAACCCTAACCCTAATCCTCAATCTAACCCTCACCCAAACCCTAACCCTAACCCTTACCCTAACCCTAAACCTAACCCTAACGCTCACCCTTAACTTAACCCTCATCCTCAGCCTAAATCTCACCATTACCCTTACCATCATCCTCACCCTAAACCTCCCCCAAGCCTAAACCTCATTCTAACTCTAACCGTAAACGTAAACCTAACCATCACCCTAACCCTAACCCTCTCCCTCAACCTCACACTCAGCCTAACCCTAAGACTAAGCCTTACACTTACCCTAAACCTCACCCTCACCCTAGCACTCACCCACACCCTAACCCCAACCCTAACCCTCATCCTAACCCTAACCCTAACCCTCACCCACACCCTCACACTAACCCTAATACTAACCCTAACCATCAACCTAACCCTAAACCTCACCCTCACTGTAATCCTTACCCTAATGCTCATCCTAAACCTAAACTTAACCTGAACCCTAACTCTCAACCTAAACCTAACCCTAACCCTCACCCTAACACTAACCCTAAAACTCACCCTCAACCTAGACCTCAACCTAACCCTAATCCTAATCTTAACTCTCATCCTAACCCTCACCCTAACCCTAACCCTAGCCCTCACCCTAATCCTAACCCTCACCCTCAACCTCACCTTCAGCCTAACCCTGAGCCTAACCCTAAACCTAACCCTAACACACACACTCACCCTTATCCTAACCCTAATCGTAACCTTAACCCTAACCCTAACCTTCACCCTAACTCTCACCCTAACCCAAACGTTAACACTAACCCTAACCCAAACCCTCAACCTAACCCTCACCCTAACCCTAAATCTAACCCTAAAACTCACCCTCAGACTAAACCTCACCCTAACCTTAACCATAACCATCACCCTCACCCTCAGCCTACACCTAAGCCTAACCCTAGACCTAAGCCTAAAAAACACACTGACCCTCACCCTAACCCTAACCCTAATCCTATCCCTAACCCTAACACTAACCCTTACCCTCCCCCTAACTCTCACCCTCACCCTAACCCTAACCGTCAACCTAACCCTAACTCTAGCCCTAAACCTCACCCTCACCCTCACCGTAACCGTAACTCTAAACCTAAACCTAACAATAACCCAAACCCTAACGCAACCCTTAACCTAACCATAACCGTCACCCTAACACATAACCTCTCCCGAACATTTACCCTCACCCTCACACTAACCCTGACCCTACCACTAACCCTCACACTAACCCTAACCATCACCCTAACCCTAAACCTCACCCTAAAGCTAAACCTAACCTTCACCCTTACCCTAGCACTCACTCTAACCCTAACCCTCAACCTATCCCTAAACCTCACATTAACCCTTACACCAAGCCTCAATCTAACCCTCACCCACACCCTTTCCCTAACCCTAACCCTCACCCTAACCCTAACAATCACCGCACCGTAACCCTCACCTTCAGCCTAACCCTCACGTATACCCTTACCATCACTCCCACCCTAATACTTACCCTTACCCTAACACTCATCTTAACCCTCAACCTAACTCTAACTCCACCCTAAACCTCAACCTCACCCTAACCCTAACCCTCCCCGTAACTGTGACCCTAAACTTAACCCTAACAATAATCCTAAACCTAACCCTAACCCCTCAACCTAACCATAAACCTCACCGTAACCCTAACCCTCACCCTAACCCTCATCCTCACTCTTAACCTCACACTAACCCTAACCCTAATCCTCAATCTAACCCTCACCCTAACCCTAACCCTAGCACTTACTCTAACCCTAAATCTAACCCTAACGCTCACCCTTATCTTAACCCTCACCCTCAGCCTAAACCTCGACATTACTCTTACCATCATCCTCACCCTAAACCTTCCCCTAACCCTGAACCTCATTCTAACTCTAACACTAACCGTAAACCTATCACCCTAAACCTAACCCTAACCCTCAACCTCACACTCAGCCTAACACTAAGACTAAGCCTTACACTTACCCTAACCCTCAACCTCACCCTAGCCCTCACCCTAACCCTAATCGTAACCCTAACCCTCATCTTGACCCTCACCCTAATCCTAACCCTAACCCTCACCCTAACCCTAAACCTCACCCTCACTGTAACCCTCACCCTAACGCTCACCCTAAACCTAAACTTAACCAGAACCCTAACGCTCACCCTAAACAAAACCCTAACCCTGAAACCAAACCTAAACCTAAACCTTACCCTCACCCTAGCCCTCACCCTAACCCTAATCCTAACCTTAAACCTCATCCTAACCCTCCCCCTAACCCTAACCATAAACCTCACCCTAACCCTAACCCTCACCCTCAACCTCACCCTCATCCTCACCCTCACTGTAAACCTAATCTTAAACCGAAGCCTATCAATAACTCTAAACCTAATCCTAACCCTCACCTTAACCATAACCCTCACCCTACCCCAAACCCTCACCATAACCCTTACCCTCACCCTAAAACTAACCATAACACTAACAGTAACCCTCACCCTAACACTAACCCTAAATGTAACACTAAACCTCACCCTCAACCTAACACTAACCCTATCCCTAACTGTAAACCCCACCCTAACCCTAATCCTAACCCTTACCTGCACCCTCACCCTCACCGTAACTCTAAAATTAAACCTAACAATAACACTAATCCTAACAAGAACCATCACCCTAACTCTAACCTTCACCCTCATGCTCGGCCTAAGCCTAAGCCTAAACCTAACCCTAACCCTCACCCTAAACTTAACCCTATCACAAACCCAAACTCTAACCCTAAACCTCACTGTCACCCTAACCCTAATTATATCCTTAACCCTAAACCTAAACCTCATCCTAACCCTAAACGTAACCCCCACCCTTACCGAAACCGGAACACTAACCCTAACACTAACAATAACCTTAACCATAACCCTAAGACTCACCCTAACCATAACCCTCACCCTAACCCTAACCCTCACCCTAACACTTAGCCTAACCCTAACAATAACCCTAACCCTAACACTAAACCTCACACTAACCCTAACCATCACCCTAACCCTAAATGTCACGCTAACCCTATACCTAAACCTCACCCAACCCTAGCCCTCACCCTAAACCTAACCCTCATCCTCACCCTAAACCTCACCCTCACCCTCACCCTAACCATAACTCTAACCCTCAACCTAACCGTCACCCTAACCCTAACCCTAAACCTAACACTAAACCTAACCCTAACCCTCACCCTCAGCCTCACCCTAAACCTAACTCTAACCCTAAATTTCACCCTCACCCTAATCCTAAACCTATCCATAAACCTCACCCTAACTTTAACCTTAAACCTCACCCTCACCCTAGCGCTTGCCCTAACACTAATCCTAACCCTAACCCTCATCCTAACCCTCCCCCTAACCCTAAACCTAACCCTAACCATCACCCTCACCCTCAGCCTAAATCTAAGCCTAAGCCTAGACCTAACACTAACAAACACACTCACCCTCACCCTAATGCCAAAACTAATCCTATCCCTAACCCTAACACTTACCCTTACTCTACCCTTAACTCTCACCCTAACCCTAACTCTAACCGTCACCCTAACCCTAACTCTAACCCTAAAACTCACCCTCACCCTAACCCTAACTCTACCCCTAAGCCAAACCCTAAACCTCAACCTAACCCTAACCTTAACCCTCACCTTCACCCTCACCGTAACCGAAACCCTAAACCTAAACCTAACAATAACCCTAACCCTAACCCTAAGCCTCACCCGAACCATAACCATCACCATAACCCAGAAACTCACCTAACACTTACCCTCACCCTAACACTAACACTAACACTAACACTAACCCTCACACTGACCCTAACCCAAACCCTAACCCTAAACCTCAACCAAACCCTCACCCTCAACCTAAACCTAACACTACCCCTAACCCTAATCCTCACCTTAACCCTCCCCCTAACCCTATATCTAAATCTCACCCTCACCCTCACCCTAACACTAACCCTAACCCTAACCCTCATCCTAAATCTAAGCCTAACCCTAACCCTAATCGTAATCCTCACCCTCACCCTCACCCTAACCCTAATCCTGAACCTAACCCTAACTCTAAACCTAACCCTCACCCTAACCCTCAGCCTAACCCTCACCATTAAACTTATCCTAACCCTAAACCTCAACCTAACTCTATACCTAACCCTAACCCTCACCGGAACCCTCACCCTCACCCTCACCCTCATGCTCGGCCTAAGGCTAAGCCTAACCCTAACCCTAACCCTCACCCTAACCCTAACTCTAACCCTAACCCTAAACCTAAACCTCATCCTAACCATAACCCTATACCTCACGCTCACACTCACAGTAACCATAACCCTACCCCTAAACCTAACAATAAACCTAACCCTAACCCTAACCCTCACCCTAACCATAACCCTCACCCTAACCTTAACTCTCACCCTAACACTTACCCTCACCCTAAAACTAACACTAGGAACCCTCACACTCACCCTAGCTTTCACCCTAACCCTAACACTCATCCTCACCCTAAACCTCACACTAACCCTAACACGAATCCTCAATCTAACCCTAACCCTCACCCTAACGCTAACAATAACCCTCACCGTAACCCTAACCTTCACCATTACCGGAAACATCACCCTCAACCTAACCCTGACCTTTAACCTTACCGTCACCCCAATGGAAACCTGCACCCTAACCCTCACCCTCATCCTAACCCTAACTGTCCCCTGAACCTCACCCTCACCATAACCCTAAGTCTAACCCTAACCCTAACACTAAACCTCACCCTAACCCTCACCTTAACCCTAAAACTCATCCTAACCCTCATCCTAACTGTAAACCTAACCATCAACCTAACCCTAACCCTCACCCTCAACCTCACGCTCAGCCTAATCCTAAGCCTAAGCCTAACCCTTACCTTAACTCACACCCTCACCCTAGACCTCACCCTAAATCTAATCCTAATCCTAACCGTCTCCCTAACCCTAAACCTCAACCTAATCCTCACCCCCACCGTCACCCTCAGCCTAAACCTAAGCCTAAGCCTAACCCTAACCCTAAACCTCAAACTCACCCTGACCCTCACCCTAATCCTAACCCTAACCCTAAACCTAACCCTAATGCTAATACTCACCCTCAAGCTAACCCTAATCCTAAACCTAACCCTCACCCTAACCGTAATCCTCACCCTCATTGTAACCCTAACCCTCAACCTAATCCTCACCCTAACCCTAAACCTAACCCTAAACCTCAATCTAACACTAAAACTAACCCTCAGCCTCAGCATAGCCCTCACACTAACCCTAATACTAACCCTAATCTCATCCTTACCCTCACCCTAACCCTAACCTTAACCCTCACCCTAACCCTAACTCTAGCCCTAACTCTCAACCTAACCCTAACCCTCATGATCACCGGAAACCTAACCCTAACTCTCACCCTAACCTTAACCCTCACACTTACACTAAACCTAACCCTCACCCCCACCCTCACTCTCAGTCTAACCCTAACCCTAACCATATCGCTCACACTCACCCTAACCCGTACCCTAAACCTAATCCTAACCCTAAATCTAACCCTCACACTCAACCTACCCCTCACCCTAACCCTAAATCTAACACTAACACTAAACATAACCCTCAAACTCAGCCTCACACTAACCCTAACTTTAAGCCTAAACCTCACCCTCACCCTAACCTTAACACTAACCCTAACCCTAAACCTCACCCTAATCCTAACCCTAAACCTCACCCTCACCCTAGCCCTCACCCTAACCCTAATCCTAACATTAACCCTCATCCTAACCCTCAACCTAACATTAAACCTAACCTTAACCCTAACCCTAATAGGAACCCTAACCCTCAACCTAACCCTATCCCTCACCCTCACTGTACCCCTTACCCTAACCCTCAACCTAACCCTAAACTTAACCCGAACCCTAATTCTCACCCTTACCCTAACCCTAACCCTCACTCCAAGCCTAACCCTAAAGCTCACCCTCACCCTAGCCCTCACCCAACCCTAATCCTAACCCTAACCCTCTTCCTAAACCTCCCACTAACCCTTAACCTAAACCTCATCCTAACCCTAACCCTAACCCTCAAACTCACGCTCAACCTAACCCTAAGCCTAACCCTAAACCTAACCCTAACACACACACTCACTCTCACCCTAACCCTAATCCTAACCCTAACCCTCATCCTAACCCTCCCCATAACACTAACCGTCATCCTAATCCTAACCCACACCCTCACCCTCAGCCTAATCCTAATCCTAAGCCTAACCCTTACCCTCACACTCACCCTAAACCTAACCCTATACCTCACCCTAACCCTAACCCTAACCCTCAACCTCAGCCTAAACCTAAGCCTATCGCTAACCCTAACCCTAACTCTCACACTCACCCTAACGCTAACCCTAATCCTACTCCTAACCCTAACCCTAACCCTCACCCTCAACCTAACCCTGACCTTAAGCCTAACCCTAACATTAATCCTAAACCTAACCCTGACCCTCAGCCTCACCCTAACCCTAACTTTAACACTAAACCTCACCATAACACTAACCCTAAATCTAACCCTAACCCTCACACTCAACCTAACCATAACCCTAATCGTAACCGTAAACCCCACCCTAACCCTAACTCTAACCCTCACCTGCACCCTCACCCTCACCGTAACTCTAACCATAACCCTAACAATAACACTAATCCTAACCAGAACCATCACCCTAACTCTAACCCTCACCCTCATGCTCGGCCTAAGCCTAAGCCAAAGCCTAATCCTAACCCTCACCCTTACCCTCACCGTAACCCTAACCCTAATCCTAACAATAACCTTAACCATAACCCTAACCCTCACCATAAACATAAACCTCACCCTAACCCTAACCATCACCCTAACACTTACCCTAACCCTAACAATAATCCTAACCCTAAACCTCAACCTCAGCCTCACCCTAACCCTAACGCTGAACCTAAACCTCACCATCACCCTAACCCTAACCCTAACCCTAATAATAAACCTCACCCTAACCCTAAACCTAAACCTCAGCCTCACCCGAGACCTTACCCTAACCCTAATCCTAACCGTAATCCTCTTACTAACCCTCCCCCTAACCCTAACCCTAACCCTGAACCTCACCCTCACCCTCAGTCTAAACCTAAGCCTAACCCTACACCTAAAACTAACACACACACTCACCCTCAACCTAATCCTAATCCTATCCCTAACCCTAACCTTAACCCTCCCCCTAACTGTCACCCTAACCCAAACCCTAACCCTAAGCCTAACTATAACCCTAAACCTCACCCTCACCCAAACCCTAACTATAACCCTAACCCCAACCTAAACATAACTCTAACCCTAACCCTCACCCTCACCGTAACCTTAACCCTAAACCTAACCCTAACCATAATCCTAACTCTATTCCTAACCCTCACACTTACCATAACACTCACCCTAACCCATATCCTAAACCTAACACTTACCCTCATCCTAACACTAACCCTAACCCTAAAACTAACCCTCACACTAACCCTAACCCTAACCCTAACTCTAAACCTCAACCTAACCCTCACCCTCAACCTAACCCTAACACTAACCCTAATCCTAACACGTACCCTAACCCTCCCCCTAACTGTATAGCTAAACCTCACCCTCACCCTAAGCATAAGCCTCACCTTTACCCTTAGCATAATCCTCACCCTAATCTCACCCTAGCCCTAAACCTCATTCTAACCCTCACCCTAACCATAAAACTAACCCTCACCCTAACCCTCACACTCACCCTCAACCTAACCCTAATACTAAAGGTAACCATATCCCTCAACCTCAACCTAACCTTCAACCTCACACTAACCCAAAAACTAACCTTAACCCTAAACCTCACACTAACCCTCCCCCTAACCCTAACTAACCCTAAACCTCACCATCACCCTAACACTAACCCTAACCATAAACCACACAATAACCCTAACCCTAAACCTCACCCTCAACCTCACCGTAGCTCTAACCCTAACCATAACAATAACACTATCCCTAACCCTAACCCTAGGAATAATGCTCACCCTCAGACTCACCCTCACTGTAAACTTAAACCTAAAAATAACCCTGAAGATAACCCTAACCCTAAGCCTAACCCTAAACCTAACCCTAAACCTAACCTTAACCCTCACTGTAACCCAAACCCTAACACAAACCCTAAACATAAACCTAACCCTAATCCTCAGCCTCATCCTCACCCTAACCCAAACCCTAACCCTAACTCTAAGCCTAACCCTAACCCTAACACTAACTCTCACACTCACCCTCATTCTAACCCTAATCCTAAACCTAAACCTATCCCTATCCCTAGGCCTAAACCTAACCCTCACCCTAGCCCTCACCCTTACCCTAATCCTAACCCTAAACATCAACCAAACCCTCGCCCTAACACTAACATTAACACTCAACCTAACCCGAAGCCTTACCCTAACACTAACCCCAACTCTAACCCTAAATCTCACCCTCATCCTAAACCTAACTCTAAACCTAACCCTAAACCTAAACGTCATTCTAAACCTAACCCTAACCCTCACCCTCAGTGTAACTGTAACCTAACCCTAACCCTAACCCTAACAATAACCCTACCCTAACCCTAACCCTAACCCTCACCCTGACCCTAAACTTAACCGAACCCTAACTCTCACCCTAACCCTAACCTAACCCTCCCACTTACCCTAACCCAAACCCTCACACTCACCCTCAGCCTAACTTAAGCCTAACCCTAACCCCAACCCTAACCCTCGTACTCACCCTAACCCTTACCCTAATCCTAATCCAAACCCTAAGCCTAACCTTCATTCTCAACCTAACCCTCACCCTAACCCTAACTCTAACACTTACCCTAACCATAACCCTCAACCTCAGTCTCAACCTAACCCTCAATCTAACCCTAAACCTCAACCTCACCATAACCCTAACCCTAACACTAAACCTAAACCTCACCCTAATCCTAATCCTAAACCTCACCCTCAGCCTAGCCCTCACCCTAACCCTAACCCTAATCCCAACCCTAACACTCATCCTATCCCTCACCCTAACACTAACCCTAACCCTCACCCTCACCCTCACCCTAATCCTAACCCTAAACCTCAACCTAACAATAACTCTCACCCTCACCGTAACCCTTACCCTAACCCTCACCCTAACCCTAAACTTAACCGAACCCTAACTCTCACCCTAACCCTAACCCTAACCCTCACCCTTACACTAAACATCACCCTTAGCCTAACCCTCACATTTACCCTTACCATCACCCCCACCCTAACACTCACCCTAACCCTAACACTCAAACTAACCCTCAACCTAACCCTAACTCTAACCCTAAACCTCACCCTCACCCTAACCCTAACTCTAACACTAACCCTAACCCTAACTTTAACACTTAACCTCACCCTCACCCTCAGCTAAAAACTAAGGCTAACCCTAAACTTCACACTCATCCTAACCCTAACCCTAATCCTAATCCTAACCCTAACCCTAACCCTCACCCTCTCCCTCAGCCTCAACCTAACCCTAATTCTAACCCTAAACCTCAACCTCACCCTTACCCAAAGGATAACCCTAACCCTAAACCTAACCCTCCCCCTAACTTTCAACCTAACCCTAACCCTAACACTAACCCTAACCCTCAAACTCAACCTAACCCTCACCCTAAACCTAACTCTAACCCTAAATTTCACACTCACCGTAACCCTCACTCTAACCCTAACCCAAAGTCTAAACCTCACCCTAACACTAACCCTAAACCTCAACCTCAAACTAGCCCTCACCCAAACCCTAATCCTACCCCTAACCCTCATCCTAACCCTCACCCTAACACTAACCCTAAACTTCACCCTCACCCTAACCCTAATCCTAACACTAACCCTCCACCTAACCCTAACCCTCACCCTCACCATAAGCCTTACCTATCTCTCGACCTAACCCTAAACTTAACCCGAACCCTAAATCTCACCCCAACCGTAACCCTAACCCTCACCCTAACCCTAACCCTCACCCTTACCGTAACCCTCACCCTCACCTTTAACCTTACCGACACCCTCACCATAAACCTAACCCTAACCCTAAACCTCAACCTAACCCTAACCCTCAACCTCACAATCAAAATCACCATAATTCTACCCCTAACACTAACAACAATAACACATACCCTAAACCTAACCCTAACCGTAACCATAACCATAACACTCACCCTCACCCTCACCCTCAGCCTAAACCTAAGCCTAACCCTAACTCTAACCCTCACCAGAATCCTACGCTAACCCTAAACCTATCCCTAACCCTAACCCTAAACCTAACCCTAATCCTCAGCCTCACCCTCACCCTAACCCAAACCCTAACCCTAACACTCAGCCTTAACCTAAGCCTAAACTTAACCCTAAACCTCACAGTCACACTCAGCCTAACCCTAATCCTAAACCTAACCCTATCCCTAACCCTAACCTTCACCCTAACATTCACCCTAACATTTACCCTCAACCTAACCCTAACCCTCACCCTAACCATAACCCTCACCGTAACCCTAACCCTCACCCTACCAGTTACCGTCACCCTAACACTAACCCTAACCCTAACACTAACCCTAACCCTCACCCTCACCCTAGCCCTCACCCTAACCCTAATTCTAACCCTCCCCCTCCCCCTAAACCTGACCCTCATCCTCACCCTAAACCTCACACTAACCCTAACACTAATCCTCAATCTAACCCTCATCCTATCCCTAACCCTAACCCTTACACCAACCCTAAACCTAACCCTAACGCTCACCCTTATCTTAACCCTCACCCTCACCATAAACCTCACATTAACCCTTACCATCATCCTCACCCTAACCTCACCCTAACCCTAAACCTCATCCCAACCCTCACCCTAACCGTAAACCTAACCATCACGCTAACCCTAACCCTCACCCTCAACCTCACCCTCAGCCTAACCCTAAGCCTAAGCTGAAACCTAACCCTAACCCTCACACTCATCCTCACCCTCACCCTAACCCTAACACTAAACATAACCCTAACTCTAAACCTCAACCTAACCCTCACCTTAACCTAAACCCTAACCCTAACCCTAACCCTAACCCTCGACCTAACACTCCCCCTAACCCTAAATCTAACTGTAAACCTCACCCTCACCGTAATCCTAATCCTAACCTTGACCCTAAACCTCACCCTAACCCTCACCCTAACCAACACCCTCACCCTCACCCTCAACCTCACCCTCACTGTTACTCTAAACATAACCCTAAAAATAACAGTAATCCTAAACCTAAACCTAACCCTAAACCTAACCCTAACCTTAATCCTAACACTCACCATCAACTTAACCCTAAAACTAACCCTAAACCTCACCCTAACCCTAACACTCACATCACCGTAACCCTAACTCTCATCCTAACCCTCACCCTAACCCTAACCCTAAACCTAAACCACATCCTAACACTAACCCGAACCCGAACACTCAACCTAGCCCTCACCCTAACCCTAATCCTAACCCTAATCCTCACCTAACCCTCACACTAAGCCTAAACTTAACCCTCACCTTAACCCTAATTTTAACCCTAATCCTCACCCTAACCCTCAACTTAACCCGAACCCTAAGTCTCAACCTAACACTAAACCTGACCCTCAACCTAACCCTAACCCTCACCCTCACCCTCACCCTCAGTCTAAACCTAGACTAACCCTAATCCTAAACCTAACCCTCACACTCTCCCTAACCCTTACCCTAATCCTAATCCTAACCATAAGCCTAACCCTCACCCTCACCCTAAACCTCACCCTAAACTTAACCCTAAACCTCACCCTAACCATAACCCTAAACCACACCCTCAGCCTAACCCTAAGCCGAACCCTAAGCCTAACCCTAACATACACACGAACCCTCACCCTAACCCTAATCCTAAATCTAACCCCAACCCTAAACCTAACCCTCCCCCTAACTCTCACTGTAAACCTAACCCTCACACTAAACCTAACCCTCAACCTAAACATGACCCTAACCCTAACCCTAACCCTAAACCTCCCGCTCACCCTAATCCTAACTCTAACCCTAACCCAAACCCTAAACCTCACCATGACCCTAACCCTAATCCTAAACCTCACCCTAACCCTAAACCTAACCCTCACCCTCAGCCTAAACCTAACCCTCACCATAACCCTAACCCTAACCCTAATCCTAACACTAACCCTAAACCTAAAACTAACCCTAATCTTAACCCTAAATGTAACCCTAATCCTCAGCCTCACCCTCACCCTAACCCACACCCTAACCCTAACCCTCATCCTAACTCTAAGCCTAATACTAACCCTAACCATAACTCTTACACTCACACTCACCCTAACCCTATTCCTAAACCTAACCCTATCCCTATCCCTAGCCCTCACCCTAAACCTCACCCTTACCCTAATCCTAATACTAAACCTCATCCTAAATCTCACCCCAACCCTAACTCTAAACCTCACCATAACCTGAAGCCTAACCCTCACCCTCATGCTCGGCCTAAGCCTAAGCCTAAGCCTAACCCTAACATTAACCCTCACCCTAAACCTAACCCTAACACTAACCCTAACTCTAACCCTAAATCTCACCCTCATCCGAAACCTAACTCTAAATCTAACCCTAAACCTAAACCTCATCCTAACCCTAACCCTAACCCTCATTCGAACTATACCTGTAACCCTAACCCTAACCCTAACAACACGCTAACCCTAACCCTCACTCTAAGCCTAAACTTAACCGAACCCTAACTCTTACCCTAACCATAACCCTAACTTTCACCATTACCCTAACCCTCACCCTCACCCTCACCCTCAGCCTAAACCTAAGCCTAACCCTAACCCTAACCCTCACAGTCACCCTAACACTTACCATAATCCTAATCCTAACCCTAAGCATAACCCTCACCCTTAACCTATCCCTAATTCTCACTGTAACCCTAAACCTAACCCTAACCCTAACCCAAAACCTAACCCTAATCCTCAGCCACACCGTCAACCTAACCCAAACCCTAACTCTAACCCTCACCCTAACCCTAAGCCTAACCCTAACCCTAACCCTAATGCTCACACTTACCCTCACCCTAAACCTAAACCTAAAACTAACCCTAACCCTAACCCTAAACCTCACCCTAAGCCTCACCCTAATCCTCACCCCAACCCTAATCCTAAACCTAAAACTCATCCTAACCCTAACCCTAAACCTCACCCAAACCCTAAACTTAACCGAACCCTAAGTCTCACCCTAACCCTAAACTTAACCCTCAACCTTACCCTAACCCTCACCCTCACTCTCAACCTCACCCTAAATCTAAGCCTAAACCTACCCCTACCCCTACCCCTAACCCTCACACTCACCCTAACCCTTACCGTAATCCTAATCCTAACCCTAAGCCTAACCCTGACCCTCTAATTAACCCTCACCCTAACCCTAACTCTAACACTAACCCAAACACTAAACCTCAAACTCAGTCTCAACCTAACCCTAAATCTAACCCTAAAACTCACCCTCATCCTAACCCTAACCCTAACCCTAACCCTAAACCTCACCCTAACCCTAAACCTAAATCTCACCCTCACCCTAGCCCTCAACCTAACCTTAATATTAATCCTAACCCTCATTCTAACCCTCACCCCAACACTAACCCCAACCCTCACCCTTACCCTTACCCTAATCCGAACCCTACACCTCAACCTAACCCTAACTCTCACCCTCACCCTAACCCTTACTCTAACCCTCACCCTAACCCAAACTTAACCCAAACCCTAAATCTCACCCTAACCTTAACCCTAAACCTAACCCTCACACTTAGCCTAACCCTTACCGTCACCCCATCCTAAACCTCACCCTAAACCTAACACTCAACCTAACACTCACCCTAACTTTAACTCTACCCCTAAACCTAACCCTCACCCTAACCCTAACTCTAACACTAACCCTAACACTAAACCACACCCTAACCCTAACCATAACCCTCAAACTAAACCTAACACTCACCTCACCCTCACTCTCAGCCTATACCTAAGGCTAACTCTAACCCTCACACTCCCCCTATCCCTAACCCTAATCCTAATCCTAACCCTAACCCTAACACACACCCTCAACTTAACCCTCAGCCTAACCATAACTCTAACACTAACACTAAGCCAAACCCTCACCCTAACACTCACCCTAACCCTACCTCTAACCCTAAACCTCAAACTCACACTGACCCTAACCCTAACCCTAAACCTGAACTTCACCCTTGCCCTCACCCTAACCCTAACCCTAAACCTAACCTTCATCCTAACCCTCACACTAACCCTAACCCTAACCCTCACCCTAACCCTAACCCTACCCCTCAAGCTAACACTCAGCCTAAACCTAAGCCTAACCCTAAACCTAACCCTAAACCACACACTCACCCTCACCCTAACCCTAATCCTAACCATAACCCTAACACTTAACCTCACCCTAACCATAAACCTAAAACTTACCCTAACCCTAACCCTCAACCTAACCCTCACCTGAACCCTAACTCTAACCCTAAACCTCACACTCACCCTAAAACTAAATCTAACCCTAACCGTAAACCTCCCTTAAATCTAACCCTCATCTTCACCCTCATCGTACCCCTAACCCTAAACCTAACAATAACCATAAAACTAACCCTAAACCTCACCCTAACCATAACCCTCACCCTAACACTAACCCTCACGCTAAAACTTACCCTAACCTTCAGCCTCATCCTATCCCCCACCCTAAACTTAATTCTAACCCTAACACTCACCCTAAACCTAACCCTCATCTTCACACTAAAACCTCACACTAACCCTAACCCAAATGCTCAATCTATCCCTCACCCTCACCCTAACACTAACCCTGATCCATACACTCACCCTAACCCTAACCCTATCCATCACCCTAACCCTAACCCTCACCCTCACACTCACCCTCAACCTAAACTTAAGCCTAAGCCGAACCCTAACCCTATCCCTAACCCTAACCCTAACACTGACCCTAAACCTAAACCTAACCCTTAACTTAACCCTACTCCTCAGCCTCACCCTCAACCTAACCCAAACCCTAACCCTAAACCTCACCCTAAATCTAAGCCAAAACCTAACCCTAACCCTAACCCTCACAGTCACCCTAACACTTACACTAATCCTAATCCAAAACCCTAAGCATAATCCTCACCCTTAACCTAACCCTAATCCTCACTGTAACCCTAAACCTAACCCTAACTCTAACCCAAAACCTAACCCTAATCCTCAGCCGCACCCTCACCCTAACCCAAACCCTAACCCTAACCCTCAGCCAAAACCTAAGCCTGACCCTAACCCTAACCCTAACGCTCACACTCACCCTCACCCTAAACCTAATCCTAAACCTAACCCTATCCCTAACCCTAACCATCACCCTAAGCCTCACCCTAGCCCTCACTCCAACCCAAATCCTAAACCTAAACCTCATCCTAAACCTAACCCTAACCCTCACCCTAAAATTAAACTTACCTGAACCCTAACTCTCACCCTAACCCTAACCCTAACCCTCACCCTCACCCTCACCCTCAGCCTAAATCTAAGCCTAAACCTAACCCTAACCCTAACCCTCACTCTCACCCTAACACTTACCATAATCCTAATCCTAACCCTAAGCCTAACCCTCACCCTCTACCTAACCCTCACCCTAACCCTAACTCTAATACTAACCCAAACCCTAACCCTCAACCTCAGTCTCAACTTAATGCTAAATCTAACCCTAAAACTCACCCTCCTCCTAACCCTAAACCTAACCCTAACCCTAAACCTCAACCTAACCCTAAACCTAAACCTCACCCTCACACTAGCCCTCACCCTTACCCTAAAACTAATCCTAATCCTCATTCTCACCCTCACCTAACACTAACCCCAACCCTCACCCTTACCCTAACCCTAATCTTAACCCAAAACCTCAACCTAAACCTAACTCTCACCCTCACCCTAACCCTTACCCTAACCCTCACCCTAACCCTAAACTTAACCCGAACCCTAAATCTCACCCTAACCCTAACCCTAACCCTCACCCTTAGCTTAACCCTCAAGTTTACCCTTACCATCACCCCCACCCTAAACCTCACCCTAACCCTAACAATCAACCTAAGACTCAGCCTAACCCTAACTTTAACCTTAAACATCACCCTCACCCTAACCCTAACTCTAACACTAACCCTAACATTAAACCACATCCTAACCCTAACCCTACCCACAAACAAATCTAACACTCACCCTCACCCTCACACTCAGCCTAAACCTAAGGCTATCTCTAACCCTCACACTCCCCGTCTCCCTAAACCTAATCCTAATCCTAACCCTAACCCTAACACACAACCTCACGCTAACCCTCAACCTAACCCTAACTCTAACACTAACACTAAGCCAAACCCTCACCCTAACACTCACCCTAACCCTATCTCTAACCCTAAACCTCAAACTCACATTGACCCTAACTCTAACCCTTGCCCTCACCCTAACCCTAACCCTAAAACTCACCTTCACCCTAGCCCTCACCCTAACCCTAATCCTAAACCTAACCTTCTTCCTAACCCTCACACTAACCCTAACACTAACCCTCACCCGAACCCTAACATTCCCCCTCAACCTAACCCGCAGCCTAACCCTTAGCCTAACCCTAAACATAACCCTAACCCACACACTCACCCTCACCCTAACCCTAATCCTAACCATATCCCTAACACTTAACCTCACCCTAACCCTAAACCTAAAACTAACCCTCATCCTAACTCTCACCTGAACCCTAACTCTAACCCTACACCTCACACTCACCCTAACCCTAAATCTAACCCTAAACTTAACCCTAAACCTCCCCTAAATCTAACCCTCAAACTCACCCTCACCGTACCCCTAACCCTAAACCTCACAATAACCCTAAAACTAACCCTAAACCTCACTCTAACCATAACCCCCAACCTAACACTTACCCTCACGCTAACACTTACCCTCATACTAACACTAACCCTAACTCTAACACTAACCCTCACAGTAACCCTAACTCTCACCCTAACCCTAAACCTCACCTTAACCCTAACCCTAACCCTCAGCCTCACCCTAGCCCCACCCCAATCTTAATTCTAACCGTAACCCACACCATAACCGTAACACTCATCCTCACCCTAAACCTCACACTAACCCTAACCCTAATCCTCAATCTATCCCTCACGCTCACCCTAACACTCACCCTAACCCTAACCCTCATCCAAACACTCACCCTAACCCTAACCCTATCCATCTCCCTAACCCTAAACCTCACCCTCACCCTCACCCTCAGCCTAAACCTAAGCCTAAGCCTAACCCTAACCCTAACACTCACCCTCACCCTAGCCATCACCCTAAACCTAATCCTAACCCTAACCATCATTATAACCCTCACCCTAACCCTAATCCTAACCATCACCCAAAACCTATTCCTAAACCCTAAGATCACCCTCAGCCTAACCCTAAGCCTAAGCCTATCCCTAGCCATAACCCTCACCCTCAGCCTCACCCTCACTGCAAACAACCCAAAACATAACACTAAAAATAACCCTAATTTAAACCCTAACCCTAACCCTAATCCTCACCCCACCCTCAACCTCAGGCAAACCCTAACCCTATCCCTAACCCTCTCAATGAAAGCCTAACCCTAACCCTAACCCTAAACCTAAACCTAAACCTCACCCTAACCTTAAACCTAATCCTAATGCTCATCCTCACCCTCACCTTAACCCAAAACCTAAACTTAACCCTCACCCTAAACCTAAGCCTAAACCTAACCCTAACCCTAACCCTCACCCTCACCCACACCCTCACCCTAAACTTAATCCTAACACTAACCCTATCCCTAACCCTAACGCTCACCCTAACCCTCACCCTAGCCCTAAGCCTAACCTTAATGCTAAAACTAAACCTCACCCTAACCCTCACCCTAACCCTAACCCTAACCCTCACCCTAACCCTAACCTTAACCCTCAACGTCATTCTCAGCCTAAGCCTAAGCCGAAGCCTAATCCAAACCCTAAACCTCACCGTAACCCTAATTGTAACACTAAGGCTAACTCTAAACCTAAACCTCACTCTCACCCTAACCCTAACTCTAACCCAAACATTAAACCTAAACCTCATCCTAACCCAAAACATAACCCTCACTCTCACCCTCACCATAATTGTAACTCTAACCCTAACCCTAAAAATAACCCCAACCCTAACCCTCACCCGAACCATAACCCTCACCCTAACCCAAACCCTCACCCTAACAAATACCCTCAACCTAACACTAACAGTAACCCTAACACTAACCCTCACACTAACCCTAATACTAACCCGATACCTCAACCTAACCCTCACACTCACACTAACCCTAACACTAACCCTAAACTTAACCCTCACCCTAACCATCCCCCAAAACTATATCTAACCCTAAACCTCACCCTCAACTTAACACTAAAACTAAACCTAACACTAAACCCCACCATAACCCTAACCGAAACCCTCACCAATACTCTCACCCTCACCATAACTCTAACCATAACCTTAACAATAACACTAACCCTAACCCTAAACCTAACCCTAACCATAAGCCCAACCCTAATCCTAACACTCACCCTCACCCTAACCCTAATCCTAACCCTAAACCTCACCCTAACACTAACCCTCACCCTCACCCAAACCCTAGCACTCACCCTAAACCTAACCCTAAGCCTAATCCTCATCCTAACCCTCACCCTAACCCTAACCCTAACCCGCACCCACAGCCTCCCCCTCCTCCTCACCATAACTCTAACCCTAACCCTAACAATAACACTAACCCAAACCCGAATCATCAACCTAGCCTTAATTCTCACCCCCACCCTCACCCTCAGCCTAACCCTAAGCCTAAGCCTAACCCTCACACTAACCCTCATACTCACCCTCACCCTAACCCTAATCCTAAACCTAACCCTATCCCTAAAGCTCAACCTAACCCTCAACCTCTCCCTAACCATAACACTAAACCTAACGCTGACCCTCACCCTAAACCTCACCCTCACCCCAACCCTAACCCTTACCCTAAAACTCACTCTAAACTTCACCCTAACCAAAACCCTCACCCTCACCCTCAACCTCACCGTAACTCTAAACCTAACCCTAACATTAACACTAACCCTAACACGAACACTAAACCTGACCCTAACCATAACCCTCACCCTCAGCCTCACCCTCACCGCAAACTTAACCCTAATCATAACACTAACAATAAACCAAACCCTACCCCTAACCCAAAACCTAATCCGCACCCCCACCCTCACCCTCACCCTCAGCCTAACCCTAGGCCTAAGCCTAACGCTAACCCTAACCCTCACCATAATCCTAACCTTAACCCTAAACCTAACCCTAACCCTAACCCTAAACCTAACCCTAATCCTCAGCCTCATCCTCACCCTTACACAAACCCTAACCCTAACCCTCACCCTAACCCTAAGCCTACACCTAACCCTAACCCTAACCCTAACATTTACCCTCACCCTAACACTAACCCTAACTGTCACACTAACCCTCACAGTAACCCTAACTCTCACCCTAACCCTAAACCTCACCCTAAACCTAACCCTCATCTTCACTCTAAACCTCACACTAACCCTAACCCTAATCCTCAATCTATCCCTCACCCTCACCCTAACTCTCACCCTAACCCTAACCCTCATCCAAACACTCACCCTAACCCAAACCCTATCCATCACCCTAACCCTAAACCTCACCCTCACACTCACCCTCAGCCAAAACCTAAGCCTAAGCCTAACCCTAACCCTAATACTCATCCTCACCCTAGCCCTTCCCTAAACCTAATCCTAACCCTAACCCTCATCATAACCCTCATCCTAACCCTAATCCTAACCATCACCCAAAACCTATTCCTAACACCCCAAGATCACCCTCAGCCTAACCCTAAGTCTAAGCCTAACCCTAGCCCTAACCCTCACCCTCAGCCTCACCCTCAATGCAAACTCAACCCAAAAAATAACACTAAAAATAACCCTAATTTAAACCCTAACCTAACCCTAATCCTCACCCCCACCCTCACCCTCAGCCTAACCCTAAGCGTAACCCTAGGCCTAACCCTAACCTTCACTGTAACCCTAACCCTAATCCTAATCCTAAACCTAACCTTAAACCTAACCCCAGTCCTCAGCCTCAACCTCACCCTAACCCAAACCCCAACCCTAGCCCTCACCCTAACCCTAAAACTCACCCTCCCGCTCACAGTAACCGTAACACTAAACCTAACCCTAACAATAGCCCTAAACCTAATATTAACCCTCATCCTAACCATAATCCTCACCCTAACCCAAACCCTCACCCTAACAATTACCCTCACCCTAACACTAACACTAACCCTAACACTAACACTCACACTAACCCTAACCCTATCCTTAAACCTAAACCTCAACCTAACCCTCAACCTCACGCTAACCCTAACACTAACCCTAACCCTAACCCTCACCTTAACCCTCTCCTTAACCCTATATCTAACCCTAAACCTCACACTCACCATAACCCTAACCCTAAGCCTAAACCCCATCCTAACCCTAACCCTAACCCTCAACCACACCCTCACCCTCACTGTAACTCTAACCCTAACCCTAACAATAACACTAACCCTAAACCGAACCATCACCCTAACCCTAATCCTCACCCCCACCCTCAATCTCAGCCTAACCCTAACCCTAATCCTCACCCTAACACTTACCCTCACCCTAACACTAATCCTCAATCTAACCCTCACCCACACCCTTCCCCTAACTCTAACCCTGACGCTAACCCTAATTCTACCCCTAAACCTCACCCTCACCCTAACCCTAACTGTAACCCTAAACCTAACACTAAACCTCACCCTCACCCTAAACCTAACCCTCACCCTAAACCTAAACCTCACCCTCACCCTCACCCTCAGCCTAAACCTAAGGCTAACACTGACCCTAACCCTAACCCTCACACTCACCCTAACCCTAACCCTAATCCTAATCCTAACCCTAAACCTAACCCTCACCCTAACCCTAACCCTAATCCTAACCCTAACCCTAACCCTCAACCTCAGCTTCACACTAACCCTAATTCTAACACTAAACCTCACCCACATCCTAAAATAACACTAACCCTAACCCTAACCCTCCCCCTAACTCTCAACCTAACCCTAACACTAACACTAACCCTAACCCTAAATCTCAACCTAACCCTCACCCTAACCCTAAATCTATCCCTAAAACTCACCCTCTCCCTAACCCTCACTATAACCCAAACTGAAACCCTAATCCTCACCCTGACCCTAAACTAACCCTCACCCTCACCCTCACAGTAACCGTAACCTAAACCTAACACTGACCCTCTCCCTAACCCTCATCCTAACCCTCTCCCTAACCCTATATTTAACCTTAAAACTCACCCTCACCCTAACCCTTACCCTAACCCTAAACCACACCCTAACCCTAAACCTAACCCTCATCCGCACTCTCACCATCACTGTAACTCTAACCCTAACCCTAACAATAACACTAACCCTAACCCGAACAATCACCCTAACCCTAATGCTCACGGCCACCCTCACCCTCAGCCTAACCCTAAACCTAACCCTAACACTATCCCTAATCCTCACCCCCACCCTCACCCTCAGCCTAACCCTAAGTCTAAGCCTAACCCTCACCCTCACCCTAACCCTAACACTCACCCAAACCCTAATCCTCAACCTAACCATCACCCTAACCCTAACTCTACCCTGTAACCTCACACTCACCATCAGCCTAAACTTAAGGCTAAGCCTAAGCCTAATCCTAACACTCTCACTCACCCTTACCATAACCCTAATCCTAACCCTAACTCTAACTCACACCCTCACCTTAACCCTTACCCTAACCCTAACACTAACCCTAAACCTAACCCTCACCCTCAGCCTTACCCGAATCCTACTTCTAAAACTAAACCTCACCCACATCTTAACGCTAACACTAACCCTAACCCTAACCCTAAACCTCCCCCTAACTCTCAACCTAACGCTAACACTAACACTAACCCTAACCCTAAAACTCAACCTAACCCTCAACCTCACCCTAACCCTAACACTAACCCTATCCCTAACCCTCACATTAACCCTCTACCTAACCCTATATCTAACCCGGAACCTCATACTCACCCTAACCCTAACCTTAAACCCCACCTTGACCCTAACACTAACCCTCACCCTCACCCTCAAACTCACTGTAACTATAACCTCAACCCTAACAATAACACTAACCCTAACCCGAACCATCACCCTAAACCTAATGCTCACCCCCACCCTCACACTCACCCTAACCCTAAACTTAACCATAACACTAACCCTAATTCTCACCCCCACCCTCACCCTCACCCTAACCCTAAGCCTAAGGCTAACCCACACCCTCACGCTCACCATAACCCTAGTCCTAAACCTAACCCTATCCCTAAACCTCAAACTAACCCTCACCCTCACCCTCACCCTAACACTAACCCTAACCCTAAACCTCACCTTAACTCTGCCCATAAACCTAACCCTAACCCTAACCCTAACCCTCAACCTAACCCTAGCCCTAACCCTAAACCTAACCCTAAGCCTAACCATAAACTTAACAGTAATGCTCACCCTCACCCTCACCCTAACCCAAACCCTTAACCTAACCCTCACACTCACCTTCAGCCTAACCCTAAGCCTAACCCTAACCCTATCCCTAACTCTCATCGTAACCCTCACTCTAACCCTAAGCCTAACCCTCAATCTAACCCTAACCGTAACCCTAAAGCTAACACTAGTCCTCACCCTCACCCTAACACTAAGCCTCACCCTCACACTAACCCAAACCCTAACCGTAAACCTCACCATAACCCTAAGCCTAATGGTAACCCTAACACTAACCCTCACCCTCACCCTCACACTAACCCTAATCCTAACCTAACCCTATCACTAAACCTAACCCGCACCCTAACCCTCAGGCTAGCCCTCACCCTAACCCTAATCCTAACCCTAAACCTCATAGTAACACTCACCCTAACCCTAACACTAACCCTCACCCTAACACTAACCCTAACCCTCACCCTCATGCTCGGCCAAAGCCTAAGCCTAAGCCTAACCCTAAACCTCACCCTCACCCTAACCCTAACATTAACCCTAATTCTAGCTGTAAACCTCACTCTCACCCTAACCCTAACTCTCACCCTAACCCTAAAGCTAAACCTCATCCTAACCCTAACCTAACAATCAGCATCACCCTCACTGTAACCATAACCCTACCCCTAAACATAACAATAACCCTAAACCTAACCCTAAACCTCAAACTATCCATAACCCTCACCCTAACCGTAACCCTCGACCTAACACTTGCCCTCACCCTAACACAAAACCTAATCCTAACACTAAACCTCACACTAAATCTAACCATCACCCTAACCCTAAACCTCACCCTAGCCCTAACACTAACCCTCACCCTCACCCTACCCCTCACCCTAAACCTAACCCTCATCCTCACCCTAAACCTCACACTAACCGTAACACTAATACTCAATCTAACCCTCACCCACATCCTTCCCATAACCCTAACCCTCACCATATCCCTAACCCCCACCCGACGGTAACCATTACACTCAGCCTAACACTCAAGTTTACCCTTACTGTCAACCCCACCCTAACTCTTACCATGACCCTAATGCTCACCTAACCCTCACCCTAACCCTAACTCTACCCCTAAACCTCACCCTCACCCTAAACTAACCCTAACTCGAAATCTAACCCTAACATTAAACCTCAAACTAACTCTAACCCTAACCCTCACACTAACCCTCACTATAAACGTAACCCTAACCCTAACCCTAACAATAACCCTAACCCTAACCCTCACCCTAACCATAACCCTCAACCTAACACTTACTCTCACCCTAACCCTAACCCTAACCCTAACACTAACCCTTACACTAACCCTAACCCTCAGCCTAATCCTAAACCTCACCCTAACCCTAACTCTAACACTAACCCTCACCCTCACCCTAGCCCTCAACCTAAGCCTAATTCTAACCCTCACCCTCAACCTAACTCTATCCCAATTCCTCACCCTAAAACTCACATTAACCCTAACCCTAATCCTTCATTTAACCCTCACCCTAACCCTAACCCTAACCCTAACCCTAAACCTATCCGTAACACTCAACCTTATTTTAAACCTCACCCTCAGCCTAAACCTACCCTTTACCCTTACTATTATCCTTACCCTAACCCTAAACCTCATCCTAACAGTCACTCTAACTGTAAACGTAACCATCAAAATAAACCTAACCCTCACCCTCACACTAGCGCTCACCCTAAACCATCCTAATCCTAACCCTCACCCTAACACTAACCCTAACCCTAAGCCATAACCTCAACCTAACCCTCACTCTAACCCTAACCCTAACACTAACCCTAACCATAAACCACAAGCTAACACTCCCCCTAACCCAAATCTAACCCTAAACCTCAACCTCACCCTAACTCTAATCCTACCCCTAACCCTAAACCTCACCCTAAACCTAACCCTAACCCTCACCTTCACCCTCACCCTCACCCTCACCTTAAAGCTAACCCAAACCCTAACAATAACACTAATCCTAACCCTAAACCTAACCATAACCCTAACCCTAACCCTAACCCTAATCCTAACACTCACCCTCACCCTCAGCCTAACCATAAGCCTAAGGCTAACCCTAACCCTCACACTTACCCGCACCCTAACCCTAATCCTAACCCTAACCATAACCCTAAATCTTAACCTCAACCCAAGCCTCACCCTAACCCTAACCCTCACCCTCAACCACACCCTCACCGTAACTGTAACTCTAAACCTAACCCTAACAAAAACCCTAAACCTAATCCTAACCCTCAACCATAAACCTCAGCTAATCCAAACCCTCACGCTAACACTTACCCTCACCCTAACACTAACCCTAACCCTAACACTAATCCTCACACTAACTCTAAACCTAACCCTAAACCTCAACCTAAACCTCACTCTCACCCTAACAATAATCCTAACCCTAACCCTAAAACTCACCCTAACCCTAACCCTAACCCTCCCCCTCCCCTTCCCCCTCACCCTCACCATAACTCTAACCCTAACCCTAACAATAACAGTAATCCTAAACCTAAAAATAACCCTAACCTTAACCCTAACACTAATCCTAACACTCACCTTCTTGCTAACCATAATCCTAACCCTAACCCTCAACCTAACCCTAATCCTCACCCTCACCATAACCCGAACCCTCAAACTAACCCTCCCCATATCCCTAAACCTAACCATAAACATTAATCAAACACTAACCCTAACCTTCAGCCTCAAAATTGCCATCACCCTAAACCTAATCCAAGCCCTAATGCTCATCCTTACCCTCACCCTAACCCAAAACCTAACCCTAAATCTCAACCTAACCCCAAAACCTCAAGCTCACCGTAACCCTAACCCTAACCCTCACCATAACCCTAAACATAACTGAAACCTAACTCTCACCCTAACCCTAACGCTAACCCTCACGTAACCCTAAACCTAAACCTCACCCTAACCCTAACCCTCACCCTCAACACAGCCTAACCATAAGCCTATCCATAACCCTAACCCTAACCCTCACACTTACCCTAAACCTGACCCTAATCCTACTCCTAACCCTAACTCTAACCCTCACCCTCAACCTAACCCTCACCTTAAGCATAAACCTAACATTAATCCTAAATCCAACCATCAACCTCAGCCTCACCCCAACCCTAACTCTAAACCTAACCCAAACCATAAACCTCACCCTAACACTAAACTTTACCCTAACCCACACCCTCACCCTCAGGCTAATCCTAAGCCTAACCCTAACCCTCATCCTCACTCTCACCCTAACCCTAATCCTAACCCTAACCCTCATCCTAACCCTCCCCCTAACCCTTACCCTAAACCTTACCCTAACCCTAACCCTCACCTTCAACCTCATCCTTAGCCACACCCTTAACCTAAACCTAAACCTAACCTAACACACTCACTCAACCTCACCTTAACCCTAATCCTAATCCTAACCCTCACCCTCACCCTTACTGTAACCCTAAGCCTAACCCTAACCAGAACCTTAACCCTCACACTCACCCTAACCCTTACCATAATCCTAATCCTAACCCTAACCCTAAGCCTCACACTCAGCCTCAGCTTAACCCTAAATCTAATCCTATACCTCACACTCACCCTAACCCTAACCCTAAACCTAACCCTAAACCTCACCCTAACCCTAACCATAAACCTCAACCTCTTCCTAGCCCTCACTCTAACACTAATCCTAACTCTAACCCTACAATTCAACCTAACACTAATCTTAACCCTAAACCTATTCCTAATCCTAACTCTAACCCTAACCCTCACCCTAACCCTAACCCTCACCCTCAACCTCAGCCTAACCTTAAGCCTATCCCTAACCCTAAACCTAACCCTCACACTCACCCAAAGCCTAACCCTAATCCTACTCCTAACCCTAACTTTACCCTCACCCTCAACCTAACCCTCACCTTAAGCCTAACCCTAACATTAATTCTAAACCTAACTCTCACCCTCTGTCTCATCCTAACCCTAACTCTAACACTAAACCTCACCCTGACCCTAACCATAACCATATAACTAAACCTCATCCTAGTCCTAAACCTAAGCCTCACCCTCACCCTCATCATAACCGTAACCCTAACCTTAATGCTAAAAATAATCCTAACCCTCACCCTAACCATAACACTCACCTTAACACTAATCCTCACCCTAACACTTACCTTCACCCTAACACTAACTCTAACCCTAACACTAATCCTCACACTAACCCTCACCATCACCCTAACACTAATCCTCAATCTAACCCTCACCCTAACCCTAAAGCTAACACTAACCCTCACCCTAACTCTAACCCTAACCCTTACCATAACCATCGCCCTCAGCCTAACCCTCAAATTTACCCTTACCATCAACCCCAAGCTAACCCGCACCCTAACCCTAACTGTACCCCTAAACCTCACCCTCACCTTAACCCTAACTCTAACCCTAACCCTAACACTAAACCTCACCCTAACCCTAACCCTAACCTTAAACCTCACCCTCACACACACCCTAGCCCTTACTCTAACTCTAATCCTAACCCTAACCCTCATCCTAAACCTCCCGCTAACACTAACTGTCAACATCAACCTCACCCTCACCCTAACCCTAAACCTAAACCTAACACACACACTCACCCTCACTCTAACCCAAATCCTATCCTTAACACTAACCCTAAACCTAACCCTCCCCCTAACTCTCACTATAACCCTAAACCTAAAACTAACCCTTACCCTGACTCTCAACCTAAACCTCACCCTAACCCTAACTCTAAACCTAAACCTCAACCTCACCCTAACCCTAACCCAACCCAAAACCTCAACCTAACACTAATCTTAACACTAACCCACACCCTCACCCTCAGGCTAATCCTAAGAATAACCGTAACCCTAAACTTCACCCTAACCCTAAACCTCACCCTCAACCTCAGCCTAACCCTAAGCCTATCCCTAATCCTAACGCTAACCCTCACACTCACCCTAACACTAACCCTAATCCTACTCCTAACCCTAACCCTAACCCTCATCCTCAACCTAACCCCCACCTTAAGGCTAACCCTAACCCTAAATCTAACACTAAACCTCACCCTAACCCTCACCCTAACCCTAACCCTAAACCTCATCCTAGCCCTAACCCTAACCCTCACACTCACCCTCACCATAACCTTAACCCTAACCCTAATGCTAACAATAACCATAACCCTAACCCTAACCCTCACACTAACCGTAACCCTAAACCTAACCCTAACCCTCACCCTAACACTTACCCTCACCCTAACACTAACCCTAACCCTAACTGTAAACCTCACACTAACCCTAAACATCACCCTAACCATAAACCTCACCCTAACACTAACCCTAAACCTCACCCTTTCCCTAGAACTCGCCCTAACCCTAACCCTCATCCTCACCCTAAAATTCACACTAACCCTAACCCTAAACCTCAACCTAACCCTGTAACTAACCTTAACCCTAACACTTGCCCTAATCCTAACCCTAGACCTAACCCTCCAACTAAACTTAAATCTAACCATAAACCTCAACCTCACCCTAACACTAACCCTAACCCTAACTCTAACCCTAATCCTCACCTTCACCATCACTCTCAACATAACTCTAACCCTAACCCTAACAATAACAGTAATCCTAACCCTAAACCTAACCCTAACCCTAACCCTAACCCTAATGCTAACACTCAACCTCAACCTAACCCTAATCCTAACCCTAAACCTCACCCTAACCCTAACCCTCACCCTCACCATAAGCCTAACCCTCATCCTAACCATCACCCTAACCGTAACCCTAACCCTAAGCATTACCCTATCACTAACCCTAATCCTCACCTTCACCCCAGCCCTCACCCTAACCCTAATCGTAAACCTAATCCTAACTCTAACCCTAAATCTTATCCTCACCCTAACCCTAACTCTAACCCTAATCCTAACCCTAACAATAACCCTAACCCTCACCCTAACCATAATCCTCACCCTAACCCTAAACCTCACACTAACACTTACCCTCACCTACCACTAACCCTAACCCTAACACTAACCCTCACACTAAGCCTAACCCTAAACTCACCCTAACGCTAACCCTAAACCTAACCCTCAACTTAACCCTAACCCTCACGCTCAATGTAACCCTAACCCTAACCCTGACCCTCACCCTAACCATAACCCTCACCCTCACCTTAACCCTCACCCTAACACTTACCCTCACCCTAACACGAACCCTAATACTAATCCTAACACTATCACTAACACTCACCCTCACAGTAACAGTAACCCAAACCATAATCCTAACAAAAACCCTAACCTTCACACTAACAATCACCCTAAACATTACCCTCACCCTAAACCTAACCCTCACCCTAACAATTACCCTCACCTTAACACTAACCGTAACCCGAACACTAAGCCTCACACTAACCCTACCCTTCACCCTAACCCTAACCCTCACCCTAACACTTACCCTCACCCTAACACTAACCCTAATACTAATCCTAACCCTAACCCTAACACTCACCCTCACAGTAACAGTAACCCAAACCATAATCCTAACAAATTTCCTAACCATAACCCTAACCCTCACCCTAACCATTACCCTCACCCTAAACCTAACATTCACCCTAACAGTTACCCTCACCTTAACACTAACTGCAAACCGAACACTAAGCCTCACACTAACCCTAACCATCACCCTAACCCTAAACCTCAACCTAACCCTATCCCTATCCCTAAAGTCTTTACAGAAGCTGTGGCTCAAGCAGGAGATTGCTTCCTTAGTAAGATTATGGTTCTTGCTGAGTTCAAATCCCAATCCTTTGATTTGAAGGGGTTTTTTTTGTTAATCAAAGAATGTGCTTGTATTTGTTTCTTCTTTTGATTTTTTTCTTTTGCTTGTATAAGAAGGGATAAATATTTGCTTAACACTATGTTCAACCTCTAGCCCTTATGCTATGCCAATGGCTAGAGAATATGGTAAAGGAAACTTATTCATAGTCTTATGCATACTATAGGTGTCCCTAACCCTAACCCAAAACCTGAACCAAACCCTAATCCTCAGCCTCACCCTCACCCTAACCCAAAACCTAACCCTTACCCTCACCCTAACCCTAAGCCTAACCCTAACCCTAACCCTCACAATCACCCTCACCCTATCCCTAATCATAAACCTAACCCTATCCCTAAACCTAACCCTCACATTAACCCTCAGCCTAGCCCTCACCCTAACACTAATCCTAACCCTAAAACTTATCCAAACCCTCACCCTAACCCTAACCCTAGCCCTCACCCTAACCCTAACCCTCACCCTCAGGCTCAGCCTAAGGCTAAGCCTAAGCCTAAGCCTAAGCCAGACCCTAACCCTAACCCTCACACTAACCCTAAACCTAACACTAACCCCAACCCTAACCCTCACCCTCAGCCTCACCCTAACCCTAACTCTAATAATAAGCCTCCCCCTCCCCCTAACCCTAACCATCACCCTCATCGATAAAGTAACCCTAACCCTAACAACAAACCTAACAATAACCTTCACCCTAACCATAACCCTCACCCTAACCCTAACCCTTACCCTAACACTTACCCTCACCCTAACACTAACACTAACCCTCAGAGTAACCCTAACCCTCACCCTAATCCTAAGCCACACCCTAACCCAAAACCTCACCCTCACCCTAGCCCTCACCCTAACCCTAATTCTAACCCTCATCCTCACCCTAAACCTCACACTAACCCTAACCCTAAACCTCAATCTAGCCCTCACCCTAACCCTAACCCTAACCCTTCCCCTAACCCTAAACTTAACCCTAACCCACAATCTTATCCTAACCCTCACCCTCAGCTTAAACCTCACCTTTACCCTTATGATCATCCTCACCCTAAACCTCCCCCTAACCCTAAACCTTATCCTAACTCTCACCCTAACCATAAACCTAAACATCACCCTAACCCTAATCCTCACCCTCAAACTCAAACTCAGCCTAACCCTAAGCCTAAGCCTAACCCTTATCCTAAACCTCACCCTCTCCCTAGCCCTCACCCTAACCCTAATCCTAACCCTAACCCTCATCTTAACCGTCACCCTAACCTTAAACCTAACCATCACCCTAACCATAATCTTCACGCCCACACTCAACCTCAGCCTAAACCTAAGCCGAGGCCTAACCCTAAGCCTAACACTCACACTCATCCTCACCCTAAACCTAATCATAAATCTAACCCTACCCCTAAACCTTAATCTCTACCTAACCATCACCGTAACCTTAACCCTAACTCTAACTCTAACCCTAACCCACGAACTAACCCTCCCCCTAACCCTAAATGTAACCATAAACCCCACCCTCACCCTAGCCCTAATCCTACCCCTAACCAAACCTCACCCTAACCCGAACCCTAACCCTCACCCTCACCCTCACTTGAACTCTAACTCTAACCCTAACAATAACACTAATCCTAACCCTAAACCTAACCCTAACCCTAACCATAACACTTATCCCAACACACACCCTCACCCTAACCCTAATCCTAACCATAACACTAACCCTCACCCTCACCATAAACTTAACCCTCATCCAAACCCTCACCCTAACCCTAACCCTCACACTAAACCTAACACAAACCCACACCCTAACCCTAAACCTAACCCTAACCCTCAACCTAACCCTAGCCCTCACACTCACCATAACCCTAACCCTACTCCTCATCCAAACTCTAAACTTCTCCTGAACCCTAACTCTCACCCTAACCCTAAGCCTAACCCTCACCCTCACCCTAACCCTAAGCCTAACACTAAAGCTCACAATAACCCTAAGCCTTATCCTAATCTCAATCCTAACCCTAAGCCTAAGCCTCACACTCACCCTAACCCTCATTCTAACACTAAATCTAACACGAACCCTAACCCTCAAAATCAGCCTCAACCTAACCCTAACTCTAACCCTCACACTCACCCTCAACCTAACCCTGATCCTAAACCTAAACCTTAACCTCAATCTAACCCTCACCCTAACCTTAACCCTAACACTAACACTAACACTAACCCACGAACTAACCCTCCCCCTAACTCTAAATCTAACCCTAAACCTCCCCCTCACCCTAACCCTAATCCTAACCCTAACCCTAATCCATACCCTAACCCTCACCCTAACCCTCACCATCACCCTTACCTTCAGCATGAATGAAACCACAACCATAACAATAACACTAATCCTAACCCTAAACCTAAACCTAAACCTAACCCTAACCCTAATCCTAAAACTCACCCTCACCCTAAGCCTAATCCTAACCCTAACCCTCACCCGAACCCTAACCCTCACCCTCACTATAACACTAACCCTAATTCAAACCCTTACCCTTACCCTAAACCTCAAACTAACACTAACCCTAAACCTCACCCTCACCATAGCCCTCACCCTAACCCTAATCTGAACCCTAATCCTCATCCTAACCCTCAGCCTAACCCTAACCCTAACCCTCACCCTAACGGTAAACCTAACTCTAACCCTCAACCTAACCCTAACCCTCATGCTCACCGTAAGTCTAAACCTAACCCTCACGCCAACCCTAAACTTAACCCGAACCCCAACTCTCAAACTAAAACTAACCCTAACACTCACCCTAACACTAACCCTCCCCCTTACCATCAACATAACCCTAAGCCTTACCATAACCCTAACCCTCACACTCACCCTAAACCTTACCATAATTCTAATATTAACCCTAAGCCTAACCCTCACCCTCAACCTAACCCTCACCCTAACCCTAACTTTAACACTAACCCTATCCCTAACCCTCACAATCAGCCTCAATGTAAACCTAACTCTAACCCTGAACCTCACCCTCACCTGAACCCTAAATCTAAACCTCACCCTCACCGTAACCCTCACCCTAACCCTAATCCTAACCCTAACCCTCATCCTAAACGTCCCCATAACCCTAACACTAACCCTCACCCTAACTCTAACATTCACCCTCACCCTCACCCTCAGCCTAATCTTAAGCATAACCCTAATCCTAACACAAACCCTCACACTAACCCTAACCCTAATCCTAAACCTCAACCTAAACCTCACCCTCACCCTAACCCTTACAATAACCCTAACACTAAACCTCACCCTAACCCTCCCCTAACCCTAAATCTAACCCTAAGCTTCACCCTCACCCTCACACTAGCACTAACCCTAAGCCTCAACTTAAAAACTAACCTCACCCTAACCCTAACCCTCACCATTACACTTCCCCTCACTCTAAAACTAACCTTAAACCAAACACTCGCCCTCACACTAACCCTAAACCTCACCCTCATCCTAACACTTACCCTAACCCTAACACTAACCTAACCCTCACCCTCACCCTAGCCCTCACCTTAACCCTAATTCAATCCCTCATGCTCACCCTAACCCTAACCCTAATCCTCACCCTAAACCTCACACTAACCTTAACCCTAATCCTCAATTTAACCCTCACCCTAACCCTAACCCTAACCCTTACCCTAACCCTAAACCTAAACCTAACACTCACCCTTATTTTAATCCTCAGCCTCAGCCTAAATCTCACCATTACACTTACCATCATACTCACCCTAACACTCCCCCTAACCCTAAACCTCATCCTAACCCTCACCCTAACCGAAAACCAAAACATCACCCTAACCCTAAACCTCATCCTCAAACTTATGCTCAGCCTAACCCTAAGCCTAAGCCTAACCCTTATCCTAACCCTCACCCTCACCCTAGCCCTCACCCTAACCCTAATCCTAACCCTAACCCTCATCCTAACACTTAACCTAACCCTAACCCTAACCATCATCCTAACCTTAATCCTCAACCCCACCCTCACCCTCAGCCTAACCCCAAGCCTAAGCCGAACCCTAACCCTAACCCTCACACTCACCCTCACCCTAACCCTAATCCTAAACCTAACCCTAACTCTAACCCTTAACCTCAACCTAACCCTAACCATAACCTTAACCCTAACACTAACCCTAACCTTAACCCAAGAACTAACCCTCCCCCTAACCCTAAATCTAACCCTAAAACTCACCCTCATCCTAATCCTAATCCTAACCCTAAACCTAAACCTCACCCTAACCCTAACCCTAACCCTCACCCTCACCCTCACCGAAAATCTAACCATAACCCTAACAATAACACTAACCCTAACCCTAACGCTCACCTTAACTCTAACCCTAACACAAAACCTCAACCTATCCCTAACCTTCATCCTAACCCTAAAGTTAACCTGAACCCTAACTCTGACCCTAACCCTAACCCTAATCCTCACCCTAACCCTAACCCTAAACCTCACCCTCACCCTCAGCCTAACCCTATGCTTAACCCTAACCCTAACCCTCACACTCACCTTATCCCTTATCCTAATCCTAATCCTAATGCTAAGCCTAACCCTCACCCTCACCCTAACCCTAACTCCAACACAAACCCTAACGCTAAACCTCACAATCAACCTCACCCTAACCCTAACTCTAACCCTAAACCTCACCCTCACCCTCACCCTAACCCTAAGCCTAAACCTCACCCTAACCCTAACGCTAAATCTCACCTTCATCCTAGCCCTCACCCTAACCCTAATCCTAACCCTAACCCTCATCCTAAACCTCACCCTAACACTAACCCTAAACCTAACCCTCAACCGCACCCTAAATATTACACTAACCCTCACCCTCACCCTAAACTTAACACGAACCCTAACTCTCACCCTAACCCTAACCCTCACCCTAAACCTAACCCTAAACCTCACTCTCACCCTAGCCCTCACCCTAACCCTAATCCTAATCCTAACCCTCATCCTAACCCTCCCCTTAACCCTCACCCTAACCCTAACCCTCACCTTCAACCTCACCCTCACCCACACCCTAAGCCTAACACTAAACCTAACCGTAACATACACACTCACCCTCACCCTAACCCTAATCCTAACCCTATCACTAACCCTAACGTTCCCCCTAAATCTCACCCTGACCCTAACCCTAACACTAACCCTAACGCTAACCCTCAAACTTACCTTCACCCTAAACCTTACCCTAAACCTAAATCTAACTCTAACCCAAAACCTAAACCTCAACCTATCCCTAACCCTAACACTCACCTTCACTGTAAACGTAACCCTAAACCTAACCCTAACAATAACACTAACCCTAATACTAACCCTCATCCTAACCATCGCACTCAACCTAACCCTAACCCTCACACTAACACTTACCCTCAACCTAACACTATCCGTCACACTAACCCTAACCCTAACCCTAAAACTAAACCTCAAGCTAAACCTCACCCTCACACTAACCCTAACACTCACCCTCACCCTAACCCTCCCTCTAACCCTATATCTAACCCTAAACCTCAACCACACCCTAACCCTAACCCTAACCCTAACCCTCACCCTAACCAAAACCCTCACCCTAACCCTAAGCCTCACCAAAACGCTTACCCTCACCGTAACACTAACCCTAACACTAACACTCGCCCTCACACTAACCCTAACCCTCATCCTAATCCTAAACCTCACCCTATCTCTAACCCTAACCATAACCCTAACCCTTACTCTAACCCTAAACCTCACAATTCACTGTAAACCTAACTCTAACCCTAACCCAAACCCTAAACCTCAGCCTAAACAAAACCCTAACCCTAACCCTCACCCTCACCCTAGCCCTCACCCAAACGCTAATTCTAACCCTCACTCTCACCCTAACCCTAACCCTCATCGTCACCCTAAACCTCACACTAACCCTAAACCTAATCCTCAATTTAACCCTTACCCTAACCCTAACCCTAACCCTTATCCTAACCCTAAACCTAACCCTATCACTCACCCTTAACGAAACCCTCTCTCTCAGCCGAAACCTCCCTTTTACCTTTATCATCATTCTCAACCAACCCTCAACCTAACAGTAAATCTCGTCCTAACGCTCACCCTAACCATAAACCTAATCCTCACCCTAACCCCAACCCTCACCCTCAACCTCACACTCAGCCTAACCCTAAGCCTAAGCCTAAGCCTTACCCTAACCCTCACCCTCACCCTAGCCGTCACCCTAATCCCAATCCTAACCCTAACTCTCATCCTAACACTCAACCTAACCCTAAATCTAACCATGACCGTAACCATAATCCTAACCCCCACCCTCAGCTTCAGCCTAACCCTAAGCCTAAGCCTAACCCTCACCCAAAACGTCACACTAACCCTCACCCTAAGCCTAATCCTAAACCTAACCCTATCCCTAAACCTCAACCTAAACCTTTCCTTCACCCTAACCCTAACATTAACCCTAGCCCTAAACCTCACCCTAACCCTCCCCCTAACCCTAAGTCTAACACTAAACCTCACCCTCACCCTAACCCTAACCCTAACCCTAAACCTCACCCTACACCTCACCCTAACCCTAACCCTCACCCTCACCCTCAAACTCACCGTAAATCTAAACCTTTCCCTAACAATAACACTAACCCTAAACTTAACCGTAACCCTAAACTTAACACTCACCCTCAGCCTCACCCTCACCGCAAACTTAACCCTAACCATAACACTAACAATAACCCAAACCCTAACCCTAATCCTCTCCTCCACAATCACCCTCAGCCTAACCCTAAGCCTATCCCTAATCCTAACCCTAACCTTAATCCTAAACATAACCCTTACCCTCAATGTCACCCTCACCGCAAACTTAATACTAACCATAACACTAACAATAACCCTATCCCTAACCCTAACCCTAACCCTAACCCTAATCTTCACCCCCACTCTCACCCTCAGCCTAAACCTAAGCCTAATCCAAACCCTAAACCTAACCCTAAACCTCACCGTAACACTATCACTAAACCTAACCCTAACCCTAAACATAACCATAACCCTAAACATAACCATAATCCTCAGCCTCACCCTCACCCTAACCCAAACCCTAACCCTCACCCTCACCCTAACCCTAAGCCTAACCCTAAACCTAATCCTAAACCTCACACTCACCTTCACCCTAACCCAAATCCTAAACCTAACCCTATCCCTAACCCTCACCATCTCCCTAACCCTCACCCTAACCCTTATCCTAAACCTAATCCTAACCCTAAGCCTAACCCTCACCCTCACCCTAACCCTCACCCTATCCCTAACTCTAACACTAACCCTAACCCTAAACCTCACCCTCAGCCTAATTCTAACCCTAAACCGCACCCTCACCCTAACCATTACCCTAACCCTAACCTTCACTCTAACCCGAACCCTAAACCTCAACCTAACCCTCACCTTAACCCTAACCCTAACAGTAACCCTAACCCTAACCCTCCCCCTAACCCTAAGTCTAACCATAAACCTCAGCCTTATGCTAACCCTAATCCTAAACCTCACCCTAAACCTAACCCTAAACCTCACCCTCAGCCTCTCCCTCACAGTAACTCTAATCCTAACCCTAAAAATAACACTAATCCTAACCCTTAACCTAACCCTAACCCTAACCCTAACCCTAATCCTAACACCTACATCACCCTAACCCTAATCCTAACCCTAACCCTCACACTAACCCTAAACCTCACCCTCACTCTAACCCTAACCCTCATCCAAACCCTCACCATAACCCTAAACCTAACCCTCACCCTAACCCTCACACTCACACTCACCATAAGCCTACTCCTAAACCTAACCCTATCCCTAAACCTGAACCTAACCCTTTCCCTCACTCTAACCCTATCACTAACCCTAGCTGTAAACCTCACCCTAACCTTCCCTCTAACCCTAAGTTTAACCCTAAACCTCACCCTCACCCTAACCCTAACACTAACCCTAAACCTCACCCTACACCTCACCCTAAACCTAACCCTCACCTTCACCCTCAAACTCACCATAACTCTAACCCTTACCCTAATAATAACACTAAGTCTAAATTTAACCCTAACCCTAAACATAACCCTCACCCTCAGCCTCACCCTCACCGCAAACTTAACCCTAACCATAACACTAAAAATAACCCTAACCCTAACTCTAATTCTCACCCTCACCATTACCCTCAGCCTAAGCCTAAGCCTAACCATAATCCTAACCCTAACCTTAAACCTAAACATAACCCTCACCCTCAGCATCACCCTCACCACAAACTTAACCATAACCATAACACTAACAATAACCTTATCCCTACCCCTAACCATAACCCTAAACCTAATCCTCAAACCCACTGTCACCCTTAGCCTAAACCTAAGCCTAATCATAAACATAAACCTAACCCTAACGCTAACCCTCACCCTAACCCTCACCCTAATCCTTATCCTAAACCAAATCCTAACCCTAAGCCTATCCCTCACCCTCAACCTAATCCTCACCCTATCCCTAACTCTAACACTAACACTAACCCTAACCCTCACCCTCAGCCTCACCCTAACCCTAACTCTAACCCTAAACCCAACCCTCACCCTAACCCTAACTCTAACCCTAAACCCAACCCTCACCCTAACCCTAACCCTAACCCTAAACCTCACCCTAACCCTAACCCTAAACCTCAACCTAACCCTCACCTTAACCCTAACCCTAACATTTACCCTAACCCTAACACTCATCCTAACCCTCCCCCTAACCCTAAGTCTAACCATAAACCTAACCCTTACCCTAGCCCTAATCCTAACCCTAACCCAAAACCTCACCCTAAACCTAACTCTAACGCTCACCCTCACCATCACCCTTACAGTAACTCTAAACGTAACCCTAACAATAACACTAATCCTAACCCTAAACCAAACGCTAACCCTAAACCTAACCCTAAACCTAAACTAATCCTAAAACCTACCCTCAACCTAACCCTAATCCTAACCCTAACCCACACACTAACCCTAAACCTCAACCTCACTGTTACCCTAACCCTCATCCAAACCCTCAACCTAAACCTAAACCTAACCTTCACCTTAACCCTTACCCTCACCCTGAACTGCACACTCAGTCTAACCCTAAGCCTAACCCTAAATCTAACCCTAACACATACACTCATCCTCACCCTAAGACTAATCCTAACCCTAACCCTAACCCTAACCCTCAACCTCCCCCTAACTCTCACCCTAAATCTAAAACTAACACTAACCCTAAACCCAACCCTCAACGTAACCCTCACCCTAACCCTAACACTATAACTAACCCTAAACCTCACCCTCACTTTCACCGTAACCGTAACCATAACCGTAACCCTAACCCTAACAATAAACCTAACCCAAACCCTAACCCTAACCCTAACCATAACCCTCACCGTAACCCTAACCCTCACTGTAACACTTCCACTCACCCTAACACTAACACTAAGCATAACAGTAACCCTCACCCTCACCCTAGCCCTCACCTAAACCCTAGTCCTAACCCTCACCCTCACCCTAACCCTAACCCTCATTCTCACCCTAAACCTCACACTAACCCTAACCCTAACCATCAATCTAAACCTCACCCTAACCCTAAACCTAACCCTTACCCTAACCCTAAACCTAACCTTAACCCTCATCTTTATCTTAACCCTCACCCTCAGCCTGAACCTCACGTTTACCTTTACCTAACCAACACCCTAACCGTAAACCTAACCATCACCCTAACCCTAACCCTCAACCTCAACCTCACACTCAGCCTAAGCCTAAGCCTAAGCCTAAGCCTTACCCTAAACCTCACCCTCACCCTAGCCCTCACCCTAACACTAATCCTAACTCTAACCCTCAAACTAACCCTCACCCTCACCCTAACCCTAACCATTAGCCTAACCCTAATCCTCACCCCCAGCCTCACCCTCAGCCTAACCCTAACCCTAACCCTCACACTCACACTCACCCTAACCCTAATCCTGAACCTAACCCTAACCCTAAATCTCAAGCTAACCCTCACCCTAACCTTAACCCTAACACTAACCCTAACCCTAACCCTCGATCTAACCCTCCCCCTAATCCTAAATCTAACCCTAAACCTCACCCTCACCCTAACCCTAATCTTAACCCTAAAGCTAAACCTCACCCTAACCCACACCATCACCCTCACCCTCACCCTCATCTTAACTCTAACCCCAACAATAAAAATAACAATAATCCTAACCCTAAATATAACCCTAACCCTAAACTTATTCCAAACACTCACCCTAACCCTTACCCTAATCCTAACCCTAAACCTAAACCTAACCCTCACCCTCACTGTAACCCTAACCCTCATCCTAACACTCACCCTAACCCTAAACCTAAACCTCATGCTAACACTAACCCTAACCCTCACCCTCATCATAGCCCTCACCCTAACCATAATCCTAACCCTAATCCTCATCCTAATCCTCACCCTCACCCTAAACCTAACCCTAACCCTCACCCTAACACTAACCCTAACCCTAACCCTCATCCTAACCCTAAACTTAACCTGAAACCTAACTCTCACCCTAAACCTAACCCTAACACTCACCCTAACCCTAACCCTCACCCTCACCCTCATCCTACCCTAAACCTAACACTAACCCTAACCCTAAACCTCACACTCACCCTAAACCTTACCCTAAACCTAATCCTAACCCTAAGCCTAACCCACACCCACACCCTAACCCTCAACCTATCCCTACCTCTAACACTAACACTAACCCTAACCCTCACAATCAGCCTCACCCTAACCCTAACTCTAACCCTAAATTTCAGCCTCACCCTAACGCTAACCCTAACCCTCACCCTAACCCTCAACCTAACCCTAAACCTAAACCTCACCCTCACCCGAACCATAACACTCACCCTCACCCTAGCCCTCACCCAAACCCTAATCCTAACCCTAAACCTCATTCTAAACCTCCACCTAACTTATGACTAACCCTCACCCTAACCCTAACTTTCTCACCCTCAACCTCACCCTCAGCCTAGCCCTAAGGCTAACCCTAACCCAAACCCTAAACCTCACCCTAACCCTAACCCTAACACTAACCCTAACCCTAACCAAAATCATAACCCTCACCCTCAGCCTCAACATCACCGCAAACTTAACCCAAACCATAACAGTAACAATAACTCTAACCCTCACCCTAACCCTCACCCTAACCCTAAACCTAAACCTCACCCTCAACCTTACCCTCAACTTAACTCTAACCCTAACCCTAACAAGAAACCCAAACCCTAAACCTAACCCTAACCCTTACCCTCAACTTAACTCTAACCTTAACCCTAACAATAGCCCTAACCCTAAACCTAACCCTAACCCTCACACTCACAGAAACTCTAACCCTAACCCTAACACTAAACCTGACCCTAATGCTATCCATAAGCCTCACCCTCACTCTGGCCCTTACCCTAACCCTAATACTAACCCTAATACTAACCCTAAACTTCATCCTAACCCTCACCCTAATGCTAAAACAATAACCCTCACACTAGCCCTCCAACTAACACTAAATCTAACCCTAAACCTCCCCCTCACCTAACCCTAACCCTCACCCTCACCCTCATCATCTGCCTAACACTAAGCCTAACCCTAACTCCAAACCTAACCCTAACACTAACCCTAACCCTAACCTTCACCCTAACTCTCAACCTCACCCTAGCCCACACCCTAAACCTAAGCCTAAGCCTAACCCTCACCCTAACTCTCACTCTAACCCTAACCCCAACCCTCAACCTAATCCTAAACTTCACCCTCACCCTAACTCTAATCCTAACACTTACCCTAACCATAACCCTCACACTCACCCTCACCTTAACCCTAGACCTAATCCTAACCTTAACCCTAACCGTCACCCTCACCATAAACCTCATCCTAACCCTAACACTAACAGTAACCCTAACCCTAACCCTAAGCATAACCCTCACCCTCAGCCTAACCCTCACTGCAAACTTAACCCAAACCATAACACTAAAAATAACCCTAACCCTCACCCTAAACCAAACCCTAACCCTAAAACTAACCCTAACCTTAACCCTAATCCTAAACCTAAACCTAAACCTAACCCTAATCCTAACCCTCAGCCACACCCTCAAAGTAACCATAACCCTAAACCTAACCCTTACAATAACCCTAAACCTAAACCTATCCCTCATCTTAACCAAATACTTCACCCTAACCCTAACCCTCACCCTTACACTTACCCTCACCCTAACCCTAACCCTAACCCTCACACTCACCCTAACCCTTACCCTAATCCTAATTCTAACCCTAAGCCTAACTCTCACCCTCACCCTAACCCTCACCCTAACCCTAACACTAACCTTACCCCTAATCCTCTCCTTTAGCCACCCCTAACCCTAATTGTAACCCTAAACCTCCCACTCCCCCTAACCCTAACCCTAACCCTAACCCTAAACCTCACCCTAACCCTACCCCTACACCTCACCCTCACCCTAGCCCTCACCCTAACCCTAATCCTAACCCTTATACTAACCCTCACCCTAACCTTCAGACTAACCCTAACCGTCACCTTCAAAAAACCCTTACCCTAACCATCACTCTAACCCTAAACTTAACCCAAACCCTCTCACCTTAACCCTAACCCTAACCCTCACCCTAACCTGAACCCTCACCCTCACCCTCAGTCTAAGCCTAAGCCTAAGCCTAACCCTAACCCTAAACATTACCCTCACCCTAACCATCACCGTAACCATAACCCTAATCCTAACACTAAACCTCACCCTAACCCTAACCTTAATCCTAATCCTAACCCTAACCCTAACCCTGGCCCTCACCCTAACCCTCACCTTAACCCTAACCCTAACCATAACCCTATTCCTCACCTCAATCTCATCCTAACCGTAACAGTAACCCTAACCCTCACCCGAAACCTAAACCTCATCCTAACCCTAGCCCTAAACCTCACTCTCACCCTAGCCCTCACCCTAACCCTAATCCTAACCCTAACCCTCATCCTAACCCTCCCCCTAACCCTAACCCTAACCCTCACCCTAATGCTAGCCCCCACCCACAACCTCACCCTCAGCCTAACCCTAAGCCTAACCCTAAACCTAACCTTAACACCCATACTCACCCTCACATTTACCCTAATCCTAACCCTAAACCTAACCCTAACCCTCACGCTCACCGTAACCCTCACCTTAACCCTAACGCTAACATTAACCCTAACCCTAACGCACACCCTCAGCCTCACCCTAACCCTAACCCTCACCCTCACCCTAACCCTAACCGTGACCCTCACCCTAGCGCTCACCCAAACCCTAATCCTAACCCTAAACCTCATCCTAACCCTCCTCTTAACCCTATGACTAACCCTCACCCTAACGCTAACTTTCTCACCCTCAACCTCACCCTCAGCCTAACCCTAAGCCTAAACCTAAACCTGACACTAACACAAACACTCACCCTCAGCCTAACCTTAAGCCTAAACCTAAAACTAACGTTAACCCACACACTCACCCTCACCCTAACCCTAATCCTAACCCTAACCCTTACACTATACCTCCCCCTAACTCTCACCATAACCCTAACACTAACACTATCCCTAACCCTAATTCTCAACCTAACACTCACCCTAACCCTGACTCTAACCCTAAACCTCACCCTCACCCTAACCCTAACTCTAACCCTAACCCAAACCCTAAACCTCACCCTAACCCTAATCCTAAACCTAACACTGTCCCTAAACCTAACCCTCACCCTAGCCCTCAAACAAACCCTAATCCTAACCCTAAACCTCATCTTAAACCTCACCCTAACCCTAAACCTAATCCTCACCCTCACCCTTACCCCCAACTTAACTCTAACCCTAAGCCTAACAATAACCCTAACCCTAAACCTAACCCTAATCCTCACACTCACCGTACTCTAACCCTAACCGTAACACTAAACCTCATCCTAATGCTAACCATAAACTTCACCCTCACTCTAGCCCTCACCCTAACACTAATCCTAACCCTAAACCTCATCCTAACCCTCACTCTAACCCTAAAAGCCTAACCATCACACTAGCTAAATATAACCCTAAACCTCACCCTCACTTAACCCTAACCCTCACCCTCACCCTCACCCTCCGCCTAACACTAAGCCTAACCCTAACTCCAACCCTAACCCTAACATTAACCTTAACCCTAACCCTCACCCTTACCCTCACCCTAACCCTCAAACTCACCCAATCCCACATCCTAAACCTAAGCCTAAGCCTAAGCCTCACCCTAACTCTCACTCTAACCCTAACCCCAACCCTCACCCTAACTCTAATCCTAACCCTAACCCTAATCCTCACACTCACCCTCACCTTAACCCTAGTCCTAATCCTAAACTTAATGCTAACTCTCACCCTCGCCCTAAACCTCACCCTAACCCTAACCCTAACATTAACCCTAACTTTAACCCTAACCGTAACCCTCACCATGAGCCTTACCCTCAGCACAAACAACCCAAACTATAACACTAACAATAACCCTAACCCTCACCCTAACCCTAACTCTAACCATAAACCTAACACTAACCTTAAACCTAAACCTAAATCTGACCCTAACACTAATCCTAACCCTTACCCTCACCCTCACAGTACACATAACCCTAACGCTAACCCTTACAATAACCCTAACCCTAACCCTATCCCTCATCCTAACCATATACTTCAACCTAAACCTAACCCTCACAGTAACACTAACCCTCACCCTACCCTAACATTAACCCTCACACTCACCCTAACCCTTGCCCTAATCCAAATCCTAACCCTAAGACTAACCCTCACCGTCACCCTAACCCTCACCCTAACCCTAACTATAACACTAACCCTAACCCTAAACCTCACCCTCAGCTTCCCCCTAATCCTAACTCTAACCCTAAACCTCACCCTCCCACTAACCCTAACCCTAAACCTCACCCTAATCCTACCCCTAAACCTAACCCTCATCCTAGCCCTCATGCTAACCCGAATTCTAAACCTTACCCTCATCCTAACCCTCACACTAACACTAACCCTAACACTAACACTCACCCTTACCCTAAACCTAACCCTAACCCTCAACCTAACCACAACCATCACCATCACCCTAACCCTCACCCTAACCCTAAACTTAACCCAAACCCTAACCCTAACCCTAATATTAACCCTAAATCTCACCCTAACCCTAAACTTAATCCTAATCCTAACCCTAACTCTCACCCTCACCCTAATCCTCAACTTAACCTTAACCCTAACATTAACCCTAACCCTAACCCTCAACCTCAACCTTAACCCTAATTGTAACCCTAAACCTCACCCTCGTCCTAACCCTAAACCTAACCCTAAACCTCATCCTAACCCTAACACTAAACCTCACCCTCACCCTAGCCCTCACACTAACCCTAATCCTAAACCTAACCCTCATCCTCACCCTCCCTCTGACCCTAAACCTAACCCTTACCCTAACGCTAATCCTCACCCTCAAACTCACCCTCAGCTTAACCCTAAGCATAACCCAAAACCTAAACCTAACACACACATGCACCCTCACCTTTACCCTAATCCTAACCCTAAACCTAATCCTAACCCTAAGCCTCCCCTTAACCCTAACCCTAACACTAACCCTAACCATAACCCTCAATCTAATCCTCAACCTAACACTCACCCTAACCTTAACTCTAACCCTAAACCTCACCCTCACCCTAAACCTAACTCTAACCATAACCCAAACCCTAAACCTCACCCTAACCCTAAACCTAACCCTCACCCTCACCTTAACAGTAAATCTAAACCTAACCCTAACAATAACCCTAACTCTAATCCTAACCCTCACCCTAACCATAACCCTCACCCTAACCCAAACCCTCACCCAAACACTTACCCTCAAACTAACACTAACCTTAACCATAAAACTAACCCTCACACTAACCCTAACCCTAACACTAAACCTAAACCTCAACGTAACCCTCACCCTCATGCTAACACTAACACTGACCCTAACCCTAAACCTCACCCTCACCCTCCCCCTAAACCTATATCTAACCGTAAACCTCACCCTCACCCTAACCCTAACCCTAACCGTAAACCCCACCCTAACCCTAACCATCAATCGCACCCTCAACCTCACCGTAACCCTAACCCTAACATTAACAATAACACTAAACCTAACCCTAACTATCACCCTAACCCTAATCCTCACTCCCAACCTCAGCTTCAACCTCGCAGCAAACTTAACCCTAACCATAACACTAACATTAAACCTAAACCTAACCCTAACCCTAATCCTCACCCCCACCCTCATTCTCAGCCTAACACTAAGCATAACCCTAACCCTAAGGCTAACCCTCACCGAAACCCTAACCCTAACCTTAACCCTAACCCTATACCTAACCCTAACCCTAAACCTAACCCTAACCCTAAACCTAACCCTAATCCTCAGCTTCACCCTCACCCTAAACCAAACCCAAACCCGAACCTGAACCCTAATCCTAAGCCTAATCCTAACCCTAACTCTAACCTTCACACTCACTCTACCCTAACCATATTCCTAAAACTAACAGTATCCCTAAACCTAACACTCACCGTAACCCTCACGCTAGCCCTCACCCTAACCCTATCCTAACACTAACCCTCACCCTAACCCTATCTCTACCCTTAAACCTCACCCTCACCCTATCCCTAACTCTAACCCTAACACTAAACCTCACCCTAACCCTAACCCTAACCCACACCCTCACCCTCATCCTCAGCCTAACCCTACACCTAAGCCTAAACCTATCCCTAACAAACACACTCACCCTCACCCTAACACTAATCCTTAACCTAACCCTAACCCTCCCCATAACTCTCACCCTAACCCTAAACTTAACAGGAACACTAACCCATACCATCACCCTAATCCTAAACCTAACCCTAACCCTAACCCTCACCCTCAACCTAGCCCTCAACCTAACCCTAACTCTCATCCTCACCCTAAACCTCACACTAACCCTAACACTAATCCTCAATCTAACCCTCACCCTCACTCTAACCCTAACCCCCACCCTTAACGTAACCCTCAACCTCAGCCTATCCCTCACCTTTACCCTTACCATCACCCTCACACTAAACCTCACCCTAACACTAATCCTCATCCTAACACTCACCCTAATGGTAACCCCAACCATCATCCTAACCCTAACCCTCACCCTCACACTCAGCCTCAGCCTAACCCTAACCCTAAGCCTAACCCTAACCCAAACCCTCAACCTCAACCTAGCCCTTACCCTAACCCTAATCCTAAACCTAGCCCTCATCCTAACCCTTAAACTAACCATAACCCTAAACATCTTTCTAAACCTAACCCTCATCCCCACCCATACCCTCAGCCTAACCCTAAGCCTAAGGCGAACCCTAACCCTAACCCTCACACTCACTCTCACCGTAAACCTAATCCTAAACCTAACCCTAACCCTAACATTAAACCTCAACCTAACCCTCACCCTAAACCTAACTTTAACACTAACCCTAACCCTAACCCTCACCCTAACCCTCCCCATACCCCTAACTTAACAATAAATCACACCCTAACCCTAACCATAACCCTAACCCTAAAACTCACCCTAACCCTGATCCTAACCCTCATCCTCACCCTCACTGTAAATCTAACCCTATCCCTAATCCTAACCCTCACCCTCACCCTAACCCTAACCATAACACTCACCCTAACCCTAACTCTCACACTCACCATAATCTTAATCCGAACCCTAACCCTAAACCTCACCCTAACGCTAACCCTAACCCTCACCCTCACTCTAACCCTCACCCTAACCCTAATGCTATGCCTAAACCTTATCCTAACCCTCACCCTAACTCTAAAACCCTAACCCTAACCCTCACCCTCACGCTAAACCTACCTCTAACCCTAAGCAAACCCCAACCCTAACCCTAACATTCACACTCACCCTCACCCAAACCCTAATCCTAAAACTAACCCTATCCCTAACCCTAACCCTCACCCTAACCCTAACAGTAACCCTCACACTATCCCTCACCTTAACACTAACTCTAACCCTAAACCTCACCCTCACCCTAATGCTAACCCTCACCGTCACTCTCACCCTCAGCTAATCCCTAAGCCTAACCCTAACCCTAACTCTCACACTCACCCTCACCTTAACCCTAATCCTGACCCTAAACCTAAGCCTCATCCTAACCCTAACACTCACCCTAACCCTAACACTAACCCTAACCCTAAACCTCAACCTATCCCTCACCCTAACCCTAAGTCTAACCCTAAACCTGACCCTCACCCTAACCCTGAACCTCACCCTCACCCTAGCCCTCACACTAACGCTAATCCTAACTTTAAACCTGATCCTAACCCTCAGCCTAATCCTAAACCTAACCCTCACCCTCACCCTAACCCTCAAGCTTAACCTCACCCTGAGCCTAAAAATAAGCCTAACCCTAAACCTAACCCTAACCCACACACTCACCCTCACCCTAACCCTAATCCTAACCCTAACCCTAACCCTAAACCTCACCGTCAACCTAGCCTTCACCCTAACCCTAATCCTAAACCTAACCCAAACTCTAACCATAACCCTAAACCTAAACCTCACCCTAAACCTAACCCTAACCCTCACCCTCACTGTAAGGGTAACCCTAACCCTAAACCTAACAATAACCCTAACCCTAACTCTAACCCTCATCCTAACCATAACACACACCCTAAACCTAACCCTCACACTAACACTGACCCTCAACCTAACACTAACCCTAACCCTATCACTAACCCTAACCATCACCTTAACCGTAAACCTCACCTTAACCCTAACCCTCACCCTCAACTTTGCCCTCAACCTATCCCTAACCCTCATCTTCACCCTAAACCTCACACTAACCCTAACACTAATCCTCAATCTAACCCTCACCCTCACCCTAACCCTAACCCTCACACTTACCGTAACCCTCATGCTCAGCCTAACCCTCAACTTTACCCTTACCGTCACCCTCACCCTAACCCTCACCCTAACCCTAGTCCTCATACTAAGCCTTCCACTAATGGTAACCCCAACCATCACCCTAACCCTAACCCTCACCCTCACCCTCAGCTTCAGCCTAACATTAAGCATAACCCTAACCCCAACCCTGACCCTAACACTAACCCTAACACTCATTCTAACACTCACCCTAACCCTAAGCTTAAACCTCAACCTCACCCTAGCCCATACCCAAACCCTAAGCCTAAGCCTAACCATCACACTAACCCTCACTCTAATCCTAAACCTAACCCTAACACTCACCCTCACCTTAACCCTAATCCTAATCCTAAACCTAATACGAATGCTCACCCCCACACTAAACCTCACACTAACCCTAACCCTAACCCTAACCCTAACTCTAACCCTAAACCTCACCCTCACCCTAACCATAAAGCTAACCCTAATCCTAAACCTCACCCTAAACCTAAACCTTACCCTAATACTTACCCTCACCTTAACACTAACACTAACCCTAACACTAACCCTCACACTAAGGCTAATCATCAACCTAAACCTAAACCTCACCCTAACCCTAGCCCTCAACTTCACCATAGCCCTCACCCTAACCCTAACACTCATCCTAACCCCAAACCTCACACTAACCCTAAGACTAATCCTCAATCTAACCTTGACCCTCACCCTAAACCTAACCTGAACCTGAACCCTTACCATAACCCTCACCCTCAGCCTAACCCTCATCTTTTCTCTTACTGTCACCCTCACCCTAACCCACACCCTAAACCTAACCCTCATGCTATCCCTCCCCCTAACCATAAAACTAACCATCACACTAACCCTAACCCACACGCTTACCTTCAGCCTCAGCCTAACCCTAAGCCTAAGCCTAAAACTAACCCTAAACCTCACACTCACCCAAGCCCTCACCCTAAAACTAATCCTAACCCTAACCCTCATCCTAACTCTCAACCCAACCATAACCTGAACCATCACTCTAAACCTAATTCTAATTCCCACATTCACCCTCAGGCTAACCCAAAGCCGAAGCCTAACCCTAACCCTAACCCGCACAATCACACTCACCCTAACCTTAATCATAACCCTAACCCTAAACCTAAACCTCAACCTAATCCTCACCCTAACCCTAACCCTAACCCTCATCCTCACCTTAGTCCTCACCCTAACCCTCACCACAAACCTAACCCTCACGCTCAACATAACCCGAACCCTAACCCTCACCCTAACCCGAATCTTAACCCTAAACCTAAACCTCACCCTAAGCCTAAAACTAACCCTCACCCTCACCTGAGCCCCCACCCTAACCCTAATTGCAACCCTAACCCTCATCCAAACACTAACCCTAACCCATAACTTAACCCTAAACCTAATTCTAACCCTCAACCTAACCATAACCCTGACCCTCACCGTAACCCAACCCTAACCCTCTCCATAACCCTAAACCTAAACCAAACCCTAAACCTTACCCTAACACTAACCAGAACCATAACCCTCACCCTATCCCTCGTCATAACCCTAATCCTAACCCTAACCCTAATGCTAACCCTCACCCTAACCCTAAACCTAACCCTCACCCTAAACCTAGCCCTAATCCTAATCCTCAACCTAACCCTAACCATAACCCTAAGGCAAAAACTCACCCGAACCCTGAACCTAACCCTAACCCTAAACCTCACCCTAAACCTAACCCTCAACCTCACTCTCACCCTCAGCCTAGCCGTAACCCTAACCCTAACCCTAACATTAACCCTCATCTTAACCTTCACCCTAACCCTAAACCTAACCCTCACCCTAACACTAACCCTCACACTTAACCTCAAACTTAGCCTAAAACTAAGCCTAACCCTAAACCTAACCCTAACCCACACAATCACCCTCAACCTAACCCTAACCCTAACCCTCAACCTAACCCAAACTCTCACCCCGAACCTCACCTTTAGCCTAACCCTAAGCCTAACCCTAAACCTAAACTTAACCCACACACTCACCCTCACCCTAACTCTATTCGTAACCCTAACCCCAACCCTAACCCTCACCCTCACCCTAGCCTTCACCCTAACCCTAATCCTAACCCTAACCAAACTCTAACCATAACCCTCATCCTAAATCTCACCCTAAACCTAGCCCTAACCCTCACCCTCACTGTAAGGGTAACCCTAACCCTAAACCTAACAATAACCCTAAACCTAACTCTAACCCTCACTCTAACCATAACACTCACCCTAACCTTAACCCTCACCCTAACACTTACCCTCACACTTACACTAAGCCTAACCCTAACACTAACCCTCACACGAATCTTAAACCTTAACCTAACCCTAAACCTCACCGTAACCGTAACCCTAACCCACACCCTCACCCTAGCCCTCACCCTAACCCTAATCCTAAGCCTAACACTCATCCTAACCCTCATTCTAACCCTAACACTAACCCTCACCCTAAACCTAACCCTTACACTCACCCTCAGCCTAACCATAAGCCTAATCGTAACCCTAACTCTGACCCTCACACTCACCCTCACCCAAACACTAATCCTAAACTTAACCCTATCCCTAACCCTAAACCTCACTCTAACCCTCACACTAACCCTAACCCTAACACTAACCCTAACACTAACCCTCACACTAACCGTCACCCTAACGTTAATTCTAACCCTAAATCTCACCCTCATCCTAACACTAACCCTCACCCTCACCCTCACCCTCAGCCTAGCCGTAACCCTAACCCTAATCCTAAACTTAACCTTCATGCAAACCCTCACCCTAACCCTAAACCTAACCCTCACCCTAACCCTAACCCTCACACTTAACCTAACCCGTAGTCTAAACCTAAGCATAACCCTAAACCTAACCCTAACCCACACACTCACCCTCAACCCAAGCCTAACCCTAACCCTCACCCTAACCCAAACTCTCTCCCCCAAACTCACCTTTAGCCTAACCCTAAGCCTAACCCTAAAACTAAGCCTAACCCACACACTAACTCTCACCCTAACACTATTCCCAACACTAACCCCAGCCCTAACCCTCACCCTCACCCTAGCCTTCACCCTAACCCTAATCCTAACCTAACCCAAACTCTAACCCTAACCCTAACCCTAAATCTCACTCTAAACCTAACCCTAACGCTCACCCTCATTGTAAGGGTAACCCTAACCCTAACCCTAACAATAACCCTAACCCTAACTCTCAGCCTCACCCTAACCATAACACTCAACCTAACCCTAACCCTCACCCTAACACTTACCCTCACCCTTACACTAAGCCTAACCCTAAGACTAACCCTCACAATAATCTTAAACCTTAACCTAACCCTAAAACTCACCCTAACCCTAACCCTAACCCACACCCTCACCATAACCCTAATTGTCACCCTAACCCTCACCCTAATCCTAACCCTCACCATAAACCTCACACTAAACCTAAACCTAATTCTTAATTTAACCCTCACCCTCAACCTAAACCTAAGCGGAACCCTAACCCTAACCCTCACCCTAACCCCAACCCTTATCCTTATCTTAACCCTCAACCTTAGCCTAATCCTCACCTTTATGATACCGTCACCCTCACAATAACCCTCACCCTAACCCTAAACCTCATCCTAACCCTCACACTAACCCTAACCCTTATCCTCAACCTCACCCTCGGACTAACCCTAAGCCTAAACCTAACCCTAACCCTCAACCAAACCCTAGCCCTCACCCTAACCCTAATCCTAACCCTAACCCTCCTCCTAACCCTCAACCTAACCCTAACACTAACCAACACTCTAACTGAAACCCTGACACCCCACCTCACCCTAATCCTCACCCTCAACCTCACCGTAACTCTAACCATAACCCTAACAATAACACTAATCCTAACCCTAAACCTAACAATAACCCTAATCATATATCTAACCCTCACCCTCAGCCTCACCCTCACTGCAAACGAAACCATAACCATAACACTAACAATAATCCTAACCCTAACCCTAACCCTCACCCTCACCCTCACCCTAACCCTTATCCTAACCCTAACCCTCACCCTAAGCCTAATCCTAACCCTCACCATAATCCTAACCCCATCCTAACCCTCACCCTAACCCTAACCCTAAACCTCACCCTAACCCTTATCCTAACCCTAACCCTCACCCTAACCCTAATCCTAACCCTCACCATAATCCTAACCATCATCCTAACCCTCACCCTAACCCTAACCCTAAACCTCACCCTAACACTAACCCTAACCCTCACCCTCACCCTAGCCCTCCCCTTAACCCTAATACTAAGCCTAATCCTCATCCTAACACTCACCCTAACCCTAACCCTAACCCTCACCCTAACCCTAATCCTAACCCTAACCCTCAAACTAACCCTAACCCTCACCCTCACTGTAACCTGAAACCTAAACCTCACCCAAACCCTAAAATTAACCCGAACGCTAATTCACACCCTAACGCTAACCCTAACCCGAACCCTAACCCTAACCCTCACCCTTACCCTCACCCTCAGCTTAACCATTAGCCTAACCCTAAACCTAAGCCTAACCCAAACATTCATCCTAAAATTAAACCTAATACTAATCCTAACCCTAACCCTAACCCTCACCCTCATCCTAACCCTCACCCTAACCCTAACACTAATCCTAACCATAAACCTCACCCTAACCCTCACCCTAACCCTAACTCTAACCCTAAACCTCACCCTCACCCTCACCCTAAACTTAACCCTAACCCTAAATCTCACCCTAACTCTAACCCTCACCCTCACCCTCACCCTCAGCATAACTCTAATCCTAACCTAACAATAATACTAATCCAAACCCTAACCCTAACCCTAACGCTCACCCTAAACCTCACCCTAACCCTAAACCTAAACCTCACCCTCAGCCTCACCTTCACTGTAAACTTAACCCTAACCATAACACAAACCATAAACCTAACCTTATCCCTAATCTAACCCTCACACTCACCCTAACCCTAACCATAACCCTCACCCTAACCATAACAATCACCCTCACTGTAACCCTAACCCTAAACCTCACCTTAACCCTAAACCTAACCCTAACCCTAAATCTCACCCTAACCCAAACCCTAACCCTCAACTTCACCCTAGCTCTCACCCCAACCCTAATCATCCTCACCCTAAACCTCACACTAACACTAACACTAATCCTCAATCTAACCCTCACCCTCACCCTAACCCGAACCCGAACCATCACCCTTACCATAACCCTCACCCTCAGCATAACCCTCACCTTTAGTCTTACTGTCACCCTCATCCTAAACCTCACCCTCATCCTAACCCTCACCCTAACCGTAACCCTAAACATCACCCTAACCCTAACCCTCAGCCTCACCTTCAGCCTCAGCCTAATCCTAAACCTAAGCGGAACCCTAACCCTAACCCTCACACTCACCCTCACGAGAACCCTAATCCTAATGCTAACCCTAACCCTAAACCTAAACCTCAACATAACCCTCACCCTAACCCTAACCCTAAACCTAAATTTAACCCAAACCGTAACTCTTACCCTAAACTTAACCCTAACCCTCACCCTAAACCTAACCCACACCCTCACGCTCACCCTCAGCCTAAGCCTAAGCCTAAGGCTAACCCTAACCCTCACACTCACCCTAACCTTAACCCTAACACTAATCCTAACCCTAACCCTCACACTCTCTCTAACCCTTATCTTTACTCTTACTATCACCCTCATCCTAACCCTCACCCTAAACCTAACCCTCATCCTAACCGTAACCCTAAACATCACCCTAACCCTAACCCTCACCCTCACCTTCAGCCTCAGGCTAATCCTAAACCTAAGCCTAAACCTAACCCTAAACCTCACACTCACCCTAGACCTCACCCGAAACCTAAACCTAACCCTAACCCTCATCCTAAACCTCAACCTATAACCAGAACCATCACTCTAAACCTAATCCTCATCCCCACCCTAAGACTAAGCCTAACCCTAACCCTAACCCTCATCCTCAGAGTAACCCTTACCCTAACCCTCACCCTAACACTAAACTTAACCCGAAACCTAACTCTCACCCTAAACCTAACCCTAAACCTCACCGTAAACCTAACCCTCACCTTCACCCTCACCCTCAGCCTAATCCTAAGGCTAAGCCTAACCCTAACCCTAACACTCACACACACCCTAACCTTAACCCTAATCCTAACCCTAAACCTAACCCTCACCCTCACCCTAACCTCACCTTAACCCTAAACCTAACATTTACCCTAAACTTATCACACACCCTCAGCCTCACCCTAACCCTAACTCTAACCCTAAACGTCACTCTTACCCGAACCCTAACCCTAACCCTAAACCTCACCCTCAGCCAAACCGTAACACTCACCTTCACCTGAGCAATCACCCAAAACTTATTCCCAACCCTAAACCTCATCCTAACCCTCCCCTAACCCTATGCTTAACCCTCACCCTAACCCTAACTTTCTCACCCTCAACCTCACCCTCAGCCTAACCCTAAACCTAACCCTAACCCACACAGTCACCCTCACCCTAACCCAAATCCTAACCCTATCCCTAACACTATCCCTACCCCAAACTCTCACCCTAACCCTAACACTAACACTAACACTAACCCTAAACTTCATCCAAACCCTCACCCTAACCCTGACTCTAAACCTAAACCTCACCCTCACTCTAACACTAACTGTAACCCTAAACCAATCCCTAAACCTCACAGTAACCCTAACCCTAACCCACAACCTCACTGTAACCATAAACATAAACCTTACCCTAACAATAACCCTAACCCTAATCCTAAACCTCACCATAACCCTAGCCCTAACACTAACCCTAAACCTCACCCTCACCCTCACCCTAACCCCAACCCTAACCCGAACCCTAAACCTCAACCTAATCCTAACCCTCACCTGCACCCTCACCCTTACCCTAAATCTAACCCTAACCCTAAGAATAACACTAACCCAAACCCTAACCATCACCATAACCCTAATCCTAACCCCCAAACTCACCCTCAGCCTTACCCTTAAACTAAGCCTTACCCTAAACCTAACCCTCACACTCACCCTCATGCTAACCCTAATTCTAATGTAACCATATCCCTAAACATCAACTTAAAACTCACCCTCACCCTAACCCTAACAATAAACCTAACCCTAACCCTCACCCTAAACCTCCACCTAACCCTAATTCTAACCCTAAAACTTACCCTCACCCTAACCCTAACCCTCACCATAAACTTCAACCTAACCCTCACCCTCAACATTACCCTCAACCTCACTGTAACTCTAACCCAAAACCTAACAATAAGACTAACCCTAATCCTAACCCTAACCCTAACCTTAACCCTAAACATAACCCTCACCCTCAGCCTCATCCTCACCGCAAAATTAACCCTAACCATATCACTTACAATAACCCTAACCATAACTCTAAACCTAACTCGAACCATAAACCTTGCCTAATCCTCACTCCCAAGTTAACCCTAAACTTCACCCTCAACCTCACCCTAACCCTAACCCTAACCCTAAACCTCACCCTAATCCTAATACACACCCTCACCCTCACCCTCACCATAACTCTAATCCTAACCCTAACAATAACACTAATCCTAACCCTAACCCTAACCCTCACCCTCATCTTAACCTTAATGCTAACCCAAACCCTCACCCTAACCCTAACCCTAACCCTAACCCTAAAACTCACCCTAACCCTAACCCTAACTCTCATCCTCAGCCCCACCCTCACTGTAAACTTAACCCTAACCATAACACTAACAATAATCCTAACCCTAACTCTAATCTAACCCTCACACTCACCCTAACCCTAACCCTAACCCTCACCCTAACCCTAAACCTAACCCTAAACCTCACCATAACCCTAAACCTAACCATCAACTTCACCCTAACCCTCACACTAACCCTAATCATCTTCACCCAAAACCTCACACTAATCCTTACACTAATCCTTAATCTAACCCTCATCCTCACCCTAACACTAATGTGAACCCTCACCCTTACCATAACCTTCACCCTCAGCCTAAACCTCACTTTTACTCTTACTGTCATCCAAACCCTCACCCTAAACCTAACACTCATCCTAACCCTCACCCTAACCGTAACCCTAAACATCACCCTAACCCTAAACCTCATCCTCAGCTTTAGCCTCAGCCTAACCCTAAGCCTAAGCCTAACCCTAAACCTAAACCTCACACTCACCCTAGCCCACACCCTAACACTAACTCTCACCCTAACCCTAATCCTAACCCTATCCCTAACCCTAACCCTAAACCTAAACCTCAACCTCACCCTAACCCTAACCCTAACACTAAACCTAACCCTAACCATAATCATAACCCTCACCCTCACCGCAAACTTAACCCAAATCATAACACTAACAATAACCCTAACCCTCACCCTAACCCTAAACCTAAAACTAACCCTAACTGTAACCCTAACCCTAAAACTAAAACTGACCCTAACCCTAATCCTAACCCTCACCCTCACCCTCACTGTAACCATAACCCTAACCTAACCCTTACAATAACACTAACCCTAACCCTATCCCTCATCTTAACCATACCCTTCACCCTAACCCTAACCCTCACCCTAACACTTACCTTCACCCTAACCCTAACGCTAACACTAACCCTACCCCTAACCCTCACCCTCAGCTACTCCCTAACCCTAACTCTAACCCTAAACCTCCCCTTCTCTCTAACCCTAATCCTAACCCTAACTCTAAACCTCAGCCTAATCCTAAACCTAAACCTCACCCTCACCCTAGCCCTCACCCTAACCCGAATCCAAACCTAACCCTCATCCTAACCCTCATTCTAACACTAACCCTAAACCTCATTTTCAGCCTCACCCTAACCCTAACATAACCCTAACCCTCCACCTAACCCTAACCGTCACCATCACCATAACTCTTACCCTAACCCTCACCCTAACCCTAAACATATCCCAAACCCTAACCCTAACCCTCATTCTAACCCTAAACCTAACCCTCACACTCACCCTAACCCTCACCTTAACCCTAAGTGTAACACGGACCCTAACCCTAAACCTCACCCTCAGTCTCATCCTGACCCTAACTCTAACCCTAAACCTCACCCTCATCCTAACCCTCACCCTAAACCTAAACCTCATCCTAACCCTAACCCTAAATCTCACCCTCACGCTAGCCCTCACCCTAACCCTAATCCTAACCCTAAACCTCATCCTAACCCTCACCCTAAACCTCACCCTCAACCTCCCCCTAACCCTACATCTAAACGTAAACCTCACACTCACCCTAACCCTAAACCCCACCCTAACCCTAACCCTAACACTCACCCGCACCCTCAACCTCACATAAACTCTAACCCTAACCCTAACAATAACACTAACCCTAACCCTAACCATCACCCTAACCCTATTCCTCACCCCACCCTCAGCCTCACTCTTACTGCAAACTTAACCCTAACCATAACACTAACAATAACCCTAACCCTAACCCTAACACTAATCCTCAGCCCCACCCTCATCCTCAGCCTAACTCAAAGCCTAACCCTAACCCTAAGACTAACCCTCACCGAAACCCTATCCCTAACCCTAACCCTATACCTAACCCTAACCCTAAACCTAAGCCTAACCCTAAACCTAACCCTAATCCTCAGCTTCACCCTCACCCTAACCCAAACCCTAACCAGAAACCTCACCCTAAACCTAAGCCTAAGCCTAACCCTAACCCTAACCTTCACACTCACTCTACCCTAACCCTAATCCTAAACCTAACAGTATCCCTAATCCTAACCCTAATCCTCATCCTAACATTCACCCTAACCCTAACCCTAAACCTCACCCTCACCCTAAACCAAACTCTAACCCTAACCCTAACACTAAACCTCACCCTAACACTAACTTTAACACTCACCCTAACTCTAACCCTCACCCTCACCCTCAGCCTAACCCTAAGCCTAACCTTAACACTAACCCTAACCCACACACTCACCCTCAACCTAAACCTAACCCTAACCCTCACCCTAAACCTGACCCTCACCCTCACCCTCAACCTCACCCTTACCCTAACCCTAAGCCTAACCCTAAACCTAACCCTAACCCACACACTCATCATCACCCTCACCTTAATCCTAACCCTAAGCCAAACTCTAATCATAACCCAAACCCTAAACCTCACCCTAAACCTAACCCTAACCCTCACCCTCACTGTAAGGGTCACCCTAACCCTAACCCTAACAAAAACCCTAACCCTAACTCTAACCATCACCCTCACCATAACAGTCACCCTGACCCTAACCCTCACCCTAACACTTACCCTAACCCTAACACCAACCCTAACCCTAACACTAACCCTCACACTAACCCTAACCCTCACCCTAATCCTAAACCTCACTCTAACCCCAACCCTAACCCTAAACCTCACCCTCACCCTAGCCCTCACCCTCAACCTAATTCTAACCATCACCCTCAACCTAACCCTAACCTTCATCCTCACCCTAAACCTCACACTAACCCTAACCCTAAACCTCAACCTAGCCCTCAACCTAACACTAACCCTCATCCTCACCTTAAACCGCACACTAACCCTAACACTAATCCTCAATCTAACCCTCACCCTCACCCTAACCCTAACCCTCACACTTACCGGAACACTCAGCCTAACCCTCACCTTTACCCTTACTGTCACCCTCACCCTAACCCTCAGCCTAATCCTAATCCTCATCTGAACACTCACCTTAACGCTAATCCCAACCATCACCCTAACCCTAACCCTCACCCTCAGCCTCAGCCTCAGCCTAACATTAAGCCTAACTCTAACCCCAACACTAACCCTAACACTAAACCTAACCCTCAACCTAACGCTCACCCAAACCCTAACCTTAACCCTCACCCTCACCCTAGCCCATACCCAAACCATAAGCTTAAGCCTAACCCTCACCATAACCCTCACTCTAACCCTAACCCCAACACTCACTCTAACCATAATCCTCACCCTCACCCTCACCCTAACTCTAATCCTAACCCTAACCCTAACACTCACCCTCAACTCAACCTTAATCCTAATCCTAACCCTAACACCAACCCTCACCCCCAAACTAAACATCACCCGAACACTAACCCTAACCCTAACCCTCACCCTAAACCTAACTCTAACCCTAAACCTCACCCTCACCCTATCCGTAACCCTAACATTAATCCTAAATCTCACCTTAAACCTAAACCTCACCATAACCCTAACCCTAACCCTCAACTTCACCCTAGCCCTCACCCTATCTCTAGCCCTCATCCTAACCCTAAACCTCACAGTTACACTAACACTAATCCTCAATCTAACACTCACCCTCACCCTAACCCTAACCCGAACGCTCGCCCTTACCATAACCCTCACCCTTAGCCTAACCCTCACCTTTTCTCTTACTGTCACCCTCATCCTAACCCTCACCCTAAACCTAACCCTCATCCTAACCCAAACCCTAACTGTAACCCTTACCATCAACCTAACCCTAAACCTCACCCTCACCTTCAGCCTCAGCCTAACCCTAAGCCTAAGCCTAAACCTAACTCTAAACCTCACACTCACCCTAGCCCTCACCCTAAACCTAATCTTAACCCTAACCCTCATCCTAACCCTCAAGCTAACCATATCCTGAACCATTATTCTAAACCTAATCCTCATCCCCACAATCACCCTCCGCCTAACCCAAAGCCTAAGCCTAACCCTAACCCTAACCCTCACACTCACCCTCACCCTAACCTTAATCCTAACCCTAACCCTAAACCTAAACCTCAACGTAATCCCCACCCTAAACCTAACCCTAACCCTCACCCTCACCTTAGGCCTCACCCTAACTCTCACTCAAAGCTAACATTCACCCTCACCGTAACCCGAACCCTAACCCTCACCCTAAACCTACCCCTAACCCTAAAACTAAACCTCACACTAAGCCTAACACTAAGCCTCACCCTCACCATTGCCCTCACCCTAACATTAATTGCAACCCTAACCCTCATCCAAACACTCACCCTAACCCTAACCCTAACCGTCAACCTGACCCTACACCTAATTCTAACCCTCAACCTAACCCTAAACCTGACCCTCACCGTAACCCTAACCCTAACCCTCACCCTAACCTAAACCTAATCCGAACCTTAAACCTAACCTAACCCTAACCCTCATCCTCACCCTATCCCTCATCCTAAACCTAATCCTAGCCCGAACACTCATGTAAACACTCACCCTAAGCCTAACACTAACCCTCACCTTAAACCTAGCCCTAATCCTAACTCTCAAACTAACCCTAACCCTCACCCTCACCATAACCCTAACCAGAAACATCACCCTATCACTAAACCTATCCATAACCCTAAGCCTCACCCTAAACCTAACCCGAAAACTCACCCTCATGCTAGCCCTCACCCTAACCCTAACCGAAACCTAACCCTCATCCTAACCCTCACCCTAACCCTAACCCTAACCCTCACCCTAACCCTAACCCTAACCCTAACTCTAACCCCAACCCTCACCCTAACCCTAAATCTCAGACTCACCCTCAGCAAAACCCTATGCATAACCCTAACCCTAACACTCACACTCACCCTCACCGAAACCCTAATTGTAAACCTAACCCTATCCCTAACCCTAACCCTCAACCTAACCCTCACCCTAACCCTAAACCTAACACTAACCCTAACACTACCCTAAACCTAACACTAACCCTAACACTAACCCTCACAATAACCCTCACCCTAATGCTAATAATAACCCTAAACCTCACCCTCACCCTAAACCTAACCGTCACCCTCACCCTCACCCTCAGCCTATCCCTAAGCAAAACCCTAACCCTAACCCTCACACTCACCCTCACACTGACCCTAATCCTAATCTTAACCCTAAACTTAACCCTCATCCTAACCCTAACCCTCACCCTAACACTAACCCTAATCCTAATCCTAACCCTAAGCCTAACACTCACCCTCATTCTAACCCACACCCTAAACCTAACACTAAACCTAACACTTACCCTCACCCTAACCCTCTCACTAACACTAACTCTAAACCTAAACCTCACCCTCAACCTCACCCTTACCCTAACCCTAACCCTAAACCTCACCCTAACCCTAAACCTCACCTTCACACTCACCATAACTCTAATCCTAACCCTAAAAATAACACCAATCCTAACCCTAACCCTAACCCTCACCCTCACTGTAACCCTAACCCTAACCCAAACCCTCATCCTCACCTCACCCTAACCCTAACCCTAACCCTAAACCTCACCCTAACCCTAACCCTAGCACTAAAAAACCCTAAACATAACCCTAACCCTCATCCTAACCACAACCTTCAACCTATCCCTAACCCTCACCCTAACACTTACCCTCACCCTAACACTAACCCTTACCCTAATATTAACCCTCACACTAACCCTAACCATCACCCTAACCCTAAACCTCACCCTAACCCTAACCCTCACCGTCAACCTAGCCCTCAACCTAACACTAACCCTCATCCTCTCCCTAAATCTCAAACTCACCCTAACACTAATTCTCAATCTAACCAGCACCCTCACCCTTACCCTAACCCTCACCCTTACCATAACCCTCACACTCAGCTTAAACCTCACCTTTACCCTTACTGTCACCCTCACCCTAACACTCACCCTAACACTAATCCTCATCCTAACCCTGACTATAAGGGTAACCCCAACCATCACCCTAACCCTAACCATCACCCTCACCCTCAGTTTCAGCCTAACCCTAAGCCTAAGCCTTAACCTAACCCTAACCCTCACCCTCACCCTAGACCTCTCCCTAACCCTAATCCTAACCCTAACCCTCCTCCTAAACCTTAACATAACTATAACCCTAACCATCATTATAAACCTTATCCTCATCCCCACCCATACCCTCAGCCTAACCGTTAGCCTAAGCCGAAGCCTAAACCTAATCCTCAAACTCACCCTTAATATAAACCTAATCCTAAACCTAACCCTAACCCTAACATTAAACCTCAAACTAACCCTCACCCTAACCCTAACCCTTACACTAACCGTAACCTTAACCCTCCCCATAACCCTCCCCCTAACCCTAACTCTAACCCTAAACCTCACCCTCTCCCTCACCCTAACCCTAAATCTAACCCTAACCCTAAAACTAAACCTCACCCTCTCCCTCACCCTAACCCTAAATCTAACCCTAACCCTAAAACTAAACCTCACCCTAACCCTAAACCTAACCCTAACCCTCTCCCTCACCCGAACCCTAACTCTAACACTAACCCTAACCCTAAACCTCACCCTCTTCCTCACCCGAACCCTAACTCTAACACTAACCCTAACACTAAACCTCACCCTAACCTTAATCCTAACCCTCACCCTAACCCTAACCCTCACGCTCACCCTCACTCTGACTCTCAGCCTAACCCTAAGCCTAACCCCAAACCTATCCCTAGTACAAACCCTCACCCTCACCCTAACCCTATTCCTAACCGTAATCCTAACCCTAACCCTAACCCTCCCCCTAACTCTCACCCTAACCCTAACCCTAACACTTACCCATATCTTAACCCTCACCTCAGCCTAACCCTCACCTTTACGGTACCATCACCCTCACCCTAACCCTCACCCTAACCCTAACACTCATCCTAACCCTCACCCTAACCATAACCCTAACCCTAACTCTCACTCTCAGCCTCACCCTCAGACTAACCCTAAGCCTAACCCTAACCCTAACCCTCAACCTCACCCTAGCCCTCACCCTAATCCTAATCCTAAACCTAACCCTCATCCTAACCCTCAACCTAACACTAAACCTAACCATCACCCGAACCCTAATCCTCACACCCAACCTCAACTTCACCCTCACCCTCCACCTTAATGTAACTCTAACCCTAAGCCTTAGAATAACACTAACCCTAACCCTAACACTAACCCTAACCCTTACCCTAACTCTAAACCTCAACCTAACCCTCACCCTAAACCTAACATTAACACTAACACTAACACTCATCCTTACCCTCAACCTCACCGTAACTGTAACCCTAACAATAACACTAATCCTAAGCCTAAACCTAATCCTAACACTAATCCTATATATAACCCCCACCCTCAGCCTCACCCTCACTGCAAACATAACCATAACGATAACACTAACAATAATCCTAACCCTAACCCTAATCCTAAGCTTCATCCTCATGTAACCCTCATCCTAACCCTAACCCTCACCCTAACCCTAACCCTCACCCTCACCATAACCCTAACCCTCATCCTAACCCTCACACTAACCCTAACCCTAAACGTCACCCTAACACTAACCCTAACCCTCACACTCACCCTACCCCTCACCTTAACCCTAACCCTCACCCTCACCCTCACCCTCACCATAACACTAATCCTAACCCTCACCCTAACCCTAACCCTAACCTAACCCTAAACATAACCCTCAACTTCACCCTAGCCCTCACCCTAACTTTAATCCTCATCCTCATCTTAACCACACACTAACCCTAAGACTAATCCTCAATCTAACTCTCACCCTCACACTAACCCTAACCCGAACCCTCACCCTTGCAATAACCCTCAAGCTCAGCCTATCCCTCACCTTTACTCTTAATGTCACCCTCATCCTAACCCTCACCCTAAACCTAACCCTCACCCTAAGTGTAACCCTAACCATCACCCTAATCCTAACCCTGACCCTCACCTTCAGCCTCAGCCTAACCCTAAGCCTAAGGCTAACCCTAACCCTAAACCTCACACTCACCCTAGCCCTCACCCTAACCCTAATCCTAACCCTAACCTTCATCGTAACCCTCAACCTAACCATTACCGGAATCATCACTCTAAACCTAATCCTCATCCCCATATTCACCCTCAGCCTAACCCAAAGCCTAAGCCTAACCCTAACCCTAACCCTCACACTCACCCTCACGGTAACCCTAATTCTAACCTTAAACCGAAACCTAAACCTACACCTCAACCTGATCCTCACCCTAACCCCAACACTAATCTTAACCCTCACCCTCACCTTCGTCCTCACCCTCACCCTCACCCCAAACCTAACCCTCACCCTCACCATAACCCTAACACTAACCCTCACCCTAACCCTACCCCTAATCCTAATCCTAAACCTCACCCTAACACTAACACTAACCGTCACCCTCACACTAGCCCTCACCTTAACCCTAATTGTAACCCTAACCCTCATCCTAACCGTCACCCTATTCTTAACACTAACCATCACTCTAACCCTAAACCTAATTCTACCCCTCAAGCTAACCCTAACCCTGACCCTCACCGTAACCCTAACCCTAACCCTCACCCTAACCTTAAACCTAACCTGAACCCTAAACCTCACCCTAAACCTAACCCTAACCCTCACCATCACCATAGACCTCATCCTAACCCTAATCCTAAACCTAACCCTCATGCTAACCCTCACCCTAAACCTAACCCTATACCTCACCCTAACCCTAGCCCTAATCCTAACCCTCAACCTAACCCTACACCTCACCCTCAACATAACAATAATCCTAAACCTCACCCTGTCTCTAAACGTAACCCTAACCCTAAACCTCACCCTAACCCTAACCCTAAACCTCACCCTCAAACTAGCCCTCACCCTAACCTTAATCCTAAACCTAACCCTCATCCTAACTCTCACCCTAACCCTAACCCTAACCCTCACCCTAACCCTAACCCTCACCCTCACTCTCAGCCTAACCCTAAGCCTAACCCTAAGCCTAACCCTAACCCTCACACTCACCCTCACCCAAACCCTAATCCTAAACCTAACCCTGTCCCTAACCCTATCCCTCACCCTAACCCTCACCCTAACCCTAACCCTAACACTAACCCTAACACTAACCCTCACACCAACCCTCACCTTAACACTAACTCTAACCCTAAACCTCACCCTGACCCTAACCCTAAGTCTAACCCTAACACAAACCCTAAACCGCACCCTAAACCTAAACCTAACACTCATCCGCACCCTCACAGTAACTGTAACCCTAAACCTAACCGTAAAAATAACCCTAACCGTACTCCTAACCCTCACCTTAACCATAACATTCACCCTAACCCAAACCCTCACCCTAACACTTACCCTCAACCTAACAAAAACCCTAACCCTAACACTAAACCTAACACTAACCGAAACTCTAACCTAACCTTAAACCTCAACCTAACGCTCACCTTCACCCTAACCATAACACTAACCCTAACCCTAACCCTCACCCTAAACCTCCCCCTAACCCTATATCTAACCCTCATCCTCACCCTTACCTTCACCTTAAACCGAACCCTAAACCCCACCGTAACCCTAACCCTAACCCTCACACTCATGCTTGGCCTAAGCCAAAGCCTAAGCCTAACCCTAACCCTAACCCTCACCCTAACCCTAACACTAATGCTAACCCTAACTCTAATCCTAACCCTCACCCTCACCCTAATCCTAACTCTAACCCTTACCCTAAACCTAAACCTCATCCTAACCCTAACCCTCACCCTCACCCTCAACCTCACCGTAAACGTAACCCTAACCCTAACCCTAACAATAACCCCAACCCTAACCCTAACCCTCATCCTAATCATAACCTTCACCCTAACCCTAACCCTCACCCTAATACTTACCCTCACCCTAACACAAACCCTATCCCTAACACTAACACTCACACTAACCCTAACCATCACCCTAACCCTAAATCTCACCATAACCCTAACCCTCAACCTCAACCTAGCCCGCAACCTAACCCTAACCCTCATCCTCAACCTAAATTTCACACTAACCCTAACAATAATCCTCAATCTAACCCTCACCCTCACCCTAATCCTAACCATCACCCTTACCATAACCCTCACCCTAAGCCGAAAACTCACCTTTATGCTTACCGTCACCCTCACCCTAACCCTAATACTCATCCTAACTTTCCCCCTAACAGTAACCCCAACTATTACTCTAACCCTAACCCTAACCCTCACCCTCACCTGCAGCCTCAGCGTAACCCTAAGCCTAAGCCTAAAATTAACCGTAACCCTCACCCTCACCCTAGTACTCACCCTAACCCTAATCCTAACCCGAGCCCTCATCCTAACCCTCACTCTAACAATAACCCTCACCCTAACCCTAACCATCACCCTAACACTTACCCTCACCCTAACACTAAATCTAACCCTAACACTCACCCTCACAATAACCGTAACTCTCACCCTAACCCTAAACCTCACCCTAACACTAATCCTAACCCTCAACCTCACCCTAGCCCTCACCCTAACCCTAATTCTAACCGTTTCCCTCACCTAACCCTAACCATTGTCCTCACCCTATAACTCACACTAAGCATAACCCTAATCCTCAATCTAACCCTCACCCTCAAACTAACCCCTAACCCTCACCCTTAAACTAACCCTCACCGTAACCTTAACTCTCACCCTTATCTTAACCCTCACCCTCAGCCTAACCCTCAAATTTACCCTTACCATCACCCTCACCCTAACCCAAACCCCAACCCTAAACCTCCTCCTAACCTTCAAGCTAACCGTAACCCTAACCATCACCCTAACCCTAACCCTCACCCTCAACCTTACCATCAGCCTAAACCTAAGCCTAAGCCTAACCCTAGCCCTAACACTCACCCTCACCATAGCCCTCACCCAAACCCTAATCCTAACCCTAACCCTCATCCTAACCCTCACCCTAATCCTAACCCTTACCATCACCCAAACACTAATCCTCACACCCACCCTCAGCCTCAGCCTCAGCCTAACCCTAACCCTAACCCTCACACTCACCCTCACCCTAACCCTAATCCTAAACCTAATCCTAACCGTAAACCTAAACCTCAACCTAACCCTCACCCTAACCCTAACCCTAATCCTAACCCTAACCCTAACCCTGAACCTAACCCACCCCCTAACCTTAACCCTAACCCTTACCCTAACACTAACCCTCACACTAACCCTAACCCTCACCCTAACCCTAAACCTCACCCTAACCCTATCTCTAACCCTCACCCTCACCCTAATCCTAACCCTAAACCTCACCCTCAGCCTCACCCTCCCAGCAAAGGTAACCTTAACCATAACACTAGAAATAACCCTCACCTTAACCCTGATCCTAACCTTCACCCTCACCCTAATCCAAACCCTAACCCTTACCCTAACCCTAACCCTCACCCTCGCTATAACCCTAAACCTCATCCTAACTTCACTCTAAACAAAATCATCACCCTCACTGTAACACTAACCCTCACACCCACCCTCACCCTCAGCCTAACCCTAAGCCTAAGCCTAACCGTATCCCTAACCCTCACCCTCACCCTCACCCTAACACTTATACTAACCATAACCCTCACAGTAACCCTAACCCTTACCCTCACCTTAACCTTAACCGTAACACTCAGCCTAACCCTCATCCTAACCATCACACTAAACCTAAATCTCACCCTAACCATAACCTTAACCCTCAGCCAAACGCACTTCCTAACCCTAACCCTAACCCTCAACCCAACCCTAACCCTAACCTTAACTCTAACCCTAACCCTAACCCTAAATCCCACCCTCACCCTCAGCCTCAGCCTAAACCTAACCCTAAAGCTAAACATAACCTAACCCTCACACTGACCCTCACCCTAAATCTAACCCTAAACCTAACCCTGACCTTCACCCTAAACACAACCCTATCCCTAACCCTCACCTAACCCTAACCCTGTCCCTAACCCTCACCCTAACCCTCACCCTCACCCTAAACCTAACCCTCACCCTAACCCTCACCATAAACCTAAGCCTAAACCTAACCCTCAACTTCACCCTAAACCTCACCCAAACCCTTACCCGAACCCGAACCCTAAACCTAACCCTCAGCCTAACCCTCATCCTAAACCTACCCCTAACCCTACCCCTCACCCTAAACTTAATGCTAACCCTAACCCTAACCCTCACATTAACCCTAACCCTAACCCTCACGCTCAACCTAACCCTCAGCCTAACCCTCATCCTAACCCTAAACCTAACTCTCACCCTAACCTTAATGCTAACCCTAACCCTAACCCTCACATTAACCCTAACACTATCTGTCATGCTCAACCTCACCCTCAGCCTAAACCTAACCCTAACCCTAATCCAAAACTAACCCTACCTCTCACCCTAACGCTAAACCTAATCCTAACCAAAACCCTCACCCTAATCTTAAACCTATCCCTAACCCTCACCCTAACCATAACCCTAATCCAAAACCTAATCCTCACGCTAACCCTTAACATCACTCTAAACCTTTCCCTCACCCTAACCCTAAATTATCAGTCTAACCATCATCCTAATCCTAACCATAACACTCACCCTAAACTTAACCCTAACAGTAAACCTGACCCTCACCTAAACCCTAACCCTCACCCTCACCCTCAACCTCACCCTCACGCTCACACTAACCCTCACACTCACGCTCACCCTAACCCTCACCCTAACCCTAACCCTCATCCTAACCCTCACCCTAACCGTAACCCTAACCATCACCCTAACCCTCACCCTCACCCTCACCCTCAGCCTCAGCCTAACCTTAATCCTAAGCCAAACCTTAACCCTCACCCTCACCTTAGCCCTCACAGTAACCCTAATCCAAACCATAACCCTCATCCAAACCCTCAATGTAAGTAACCATAACCCTAACCATCACTCTAAACCTAAGCCTCATCCCCACACTCAGCATCAGCCTAACCCAAAGCCTAAGCCTAAACCTAACCCTACCCCTAAACCTCACTATAAACCTAAACATAACCCTAACCCTAAGCCTAACCCTAATCCTCACAATCACTCTCACCCTAAACCAAACCCTAACCCTAACCTTAAACCTCATCCAAACCCTCATTCTAACCCTAAATCTCACCCTGACTGTAACACTAACCCTCATCCCCACCCTCACCCTCAGCCTAACCCTAAGCCTAAGCATAACCCTAACCCTAACCCTAACACTCACCCTCACCGTAAATAATCCTAACCCTAACCGTATGCCTAAACCGCAACCTAAACCTCACACTCGCCCTAAGACTAACACTAAGCCTAAACCTCACCCTCAACCTAACCCTGACACTAAACCTCACCCACAACCTCACCCTCACCATAACTCTAACCCTAACCCTAACAATAACACTAACACTAACCCTAACGCTAAACCTAACCCTAACCATAAACCTCACCCTCACTGCAAACTAAACCCTAACCATAATACTAACAATAACCCTAACCCTAACCCTAAGCCTAACCCTAACACTAACCCTAAATCTAACCCTAAAACTCAACCTCACCCTAAACCTAACTCTAACGCTAACCCAAACCCTAAACCTCACCCTAACCCTAACACTAACCCTAACCCTCAACCGCACCCTCACCATAATTCTAAACCTAACCCTAAACCTAACCATCACCCTAACCCTAATCCTCACCCCACCCTCACCTTCAGCCTAAACCTACGCCTAAGCCTAACCCTAACCCTAACCCTCACTATAACCCTAAAAGTAATCCTAACCCTAATCCTAAACCTAACCCTAATCCTGACCATCACCCTCACATTAAACCAAACCCTAACCCTAACCCTAAGCCTAACCCTCATCCTCACCCTAAACCTCACACTAAACCTAACCCTAATCCTCAATCTAACCCTCACCCTCACCTTAACCCCTAACCTTCAACCTTACCCTAAACCTCACCCTAACCCTAACCCTAAAACTTATCTTAACCCTCACCCTCACCCTAACCCTCAACTTTACCCTTACCATCACACTCACCCTAACCCTCAACCTATCCCTAAACCTCATGCTAACCTTCAACCTAACCGTAACCCTAACCATCACCCTAAACCTAACCCTCACCCTCAACCTCACCCTCAGCCTAAGCCTAAACCTAACCCTAACCCTAACCCAACCCTCACCCTAGCCCTCACCCTAACCCTAATCCTAACCCTAACCCTCATCCAAACCCTCACCCTAACCCTATCTCTCACCCTCACCCTCACCCTCACCATAACTCTAACCCTAACCTTAACAATAACACTAATCCTAACTCTAAACCTATCCCTAAAGCTAATCATAAACCTAACCCTCACCCTCAGCCTCACCCTCACAGCAAAGGGAATCTTAACCATAACACTAACAATAACCCTAACCCTAAACCTAATCCTAACCCTCACCCTCACCCTAACCCTAATCCTAACCCTAACCCTCACCCTAACCCTAACCCTCATGCTCACCTTAAGCCTAATCCAAATTCTAAAACTCACCCTAACACTAATCCTCATCCTCACCATAACCCTAACCCTCACACCTACCTTCACCCTCAGCCTAACCCTAAGCCTAAACCTAACCCTAACCCTCACCCTAACCCTAACCCTAACCCTCACCCTCAAGCTCGGCCTAAGCCTAAGCCTAAGAATAGGCCTAACCCGAACTCTAACCCTCAACCTAACCCTCACCCTAACCCTAACCCTAAAACTAACACTAACTCTAACCCTAAACCTCACCCTCAACCTAAGCCTAACTCTAACCCTAACTCTAAACCTTTACCTCTCCCTAACCCTAACACTAACCCTCACCCTCACCATAACCTTAAACGTAACCTTAACCCTAACAATAACCCTAACCCTAGACTTAACCCTCACACTAACCATATCCCTCAACATAACCCTAATCCTCAATCTAACCCTCACCCTCACCTTAACCCCAACCCTCAACCTTACCCTAACCTTCACCCTAATCCTGACCCTCACCCTTATCTTAACCCTCACCCTCAGCCTAACGCTCAACTTTATGCTTACTATCACGCTCACCCTAAACCTCACCCTATCCCTAAACCTCATGCTAACCTTAAAGCTAACCGTAACCCTAACCGTAACCCTAACCCTAACCCTCACCCTCACCCTAGCCCTCACCCTAACACTAATCCTAACCCTAACCCTCATCCAAACCCTCACCCTCACCCTAAACCTAACCCTCACCCTCACCCTCACCCTCACCATAGCTCTAACAGTAAACTTAACAATAACACTAATCCTAACTCTAACCCTAACCCTAACACTAACGCTAATCCTAAACCTAAACCTCACCCTCAGCGTCACCCTCACAGCAAAGGTAACCTTAACCATAACACTAACAATAACCCTAACCCTAAACCTAATCCTAAACCTCACACTCACTCTAACCCTAATCCTAACCCTAACCCTCACCCTAACCCTAACCCTCACGCTCACCTTAAGCCTAATCCAAATTCTAAAACTCACCCTAACACTAATTCTCACCCTAAACATAACCCTAACCCTCACACCTACCTTCACCCTCAGCCTAACCCTAAGCCTAAGCCTAACCCTAAACCTAAACCTCACACTCACCCTTACCCTAACCCTAATCCTAACTCTAAGCCTATCCCTAAACCTCAACCTCACCCTAACCCTCCCCTAACCCTCCCCCTAAACTTAACTCTAAACTTGAACCTCACCCTCAACCTAACCCTAACCCTAAACATCACCATAAATCTCACTCTAACCCTAAACTTCACCCTCACCCTCAACTTAACTCTAACCCTAACCCTAACAATAACACTAACCCTAACCCTAAACCTAAACCTAACCCTAACCATAAACCTCACCCTCATCAGAAACTAAACGCTAACCATAACACTAACACTAACCCTAACCCTAACCCTAACGCTAACTTTAACCCTAACCCTAAACCTAACCCTAATTCTCAACCCCACCCTCAACCTTAGCCTAACCCTAAGCCTAACCCTAACACTAACCCTAACCCTAAACCTAAATCTCACCCTAAACCTAACCCTACCTCTAACCCTAACCCTAAACCTCACCCTAACCCTAACCTTAACCCTCACCCGCAACCTCACCCTCAACGAAAATCTAACCTTTCCCTAACAATAACACTAACCCTAACCCTAATCATCATCCTAACCCTAATCCTCACCCCCACCCTCAACTTCAGCCTAACCCTAAATCTAAGCCTAACCCTAACCCTAACACTCACACTCACACTCACCCTAAACCTCACCCTAACACTTACATTCACCCTAACCTCACCCTAACCCTAAGCCTAACCCTAAACCTCACTCTCACGCTAACAATCACCCTAACCCTTACCCTCACACGAACACTAACTCTCAGCCTAACCCTCATCCTAACCCTAGCCCTAACCCTACCCCTCACTCTAAGCTTAACGCTAACCATAAAGGTAACCCTCATATTAACCCTAACCCTCACACTCACACTCAACCTCACCCTCAGTCTAACCCTAAGCCTAACCCTAATCCAAACTCTAACCCTCACCCTCACCCTAACTCTAAACCTAACCAAAACCATCACCCTAATCCTAACCATATCCCTAACCCTCATGCTAACCCTAAACCTAATCCTAAAACTAAAACTTACCCTAACCCTAACCCTTACGCTCACCCTAACCCTAACCCTCACCCAAAACCTCACTCTCACCCTCAACCTCAGCCTCACCCTCACCCTCACCATCACCCTCACCCTAACACTCACCCTCACCCTAATCCTAACCATAACCCTAACCCTCACCCTAAACCTAACTCTGACACTCACCCTCACCCTCACCCTAAGCCTTAACCTACACCTAAGCCTAATCCTAAACCTCACCCTCGCCTTCACCCGAAACCTAAACCTTACCCTAACCCTAACTCTAGCCCTCACCCTAACCCTAACCCTAATCCTCCCCCTCACCTTAACCCTAACCCTAATGCTAACCCTAACACTCACCGTCACAGGAAACCTAAACCTAACCCTGACCCTAAACCTAACCTTAACCCTAATACTATCCGTAACCCTCACCGTCACCCTAAACCTCACTCTAACCCTTACCCTAACCATAACACTAACACTAAACCTCACCCTAACCCTCACCCTATTCCTAAATCTAAACCTAACCCTCACCCTAACGCTCACCCTAACCCTCAACCTAAACCTAAACCACAACCTCACCCTAACCCTCACCCTAAAACTTACCCTCACACTAACCCTAACATTAACCCTAACACTAATCCTCACCATATCCCTAACCCTGAAACTCACCCTAACCCTCACCGTCACCTTAACCCTCACCCTAACCCTAACCGTCACTCTCACCCTAAAACTCACCCTCTCCCTAAACCGAACCATCACCCTAACCCTACCCTAAACCTCACCCGAATCCTAATCCTCACCCTAAACCTAACTCTAAACCTAACCCTCATACTAACCCAAACCCTCACCTTAAACCTCACCCTAACCCTCATGCTAACCCTAAAGCTAACCATAACTCTCACTCTCACCCTAACCCTCATCCTAACCCTTATCCTCACACTAAAACTAACCCTAATCCTCACATTAACCCTAACCCTCACACTAACCCTAATGCTACCCCTCACCCTACCCCTCACATTAACCCTAACCCTAACCCTCACCCTAGCCCTATGCGTAACCCTCACCTTCCCACTAACCCTTAATGTCACTGTCACCCTAACCCTCACCCTAACCCTAATACTCACCTACACCCTCACCCTCACCGTCACCCTCACCCTAACCCTCAACCTCACCCTAAACATCACCCTAATCCTAACCCTCACCCTAAACCTAACTGTAATCCTCACCCTAACCCTAAATCTCACCTTAAACCTCACCCTCACCCTAATCCTCCCCCTCAAACTAACCCTAACCCTAAGCCTTTCCTAGCCGAAACCCTCACCTTCATCCTCACCCTCACCCTAATCCTCACCCTATCCCTCATCCTAACCCTAACCCTCACCCTAACCCTAAACTTCCCCCTAACACAAACCCTCCCACTAACCCTCACCTTAACCCTAACACTAACCCTAACCCTCACCCTCACCCTAAACCTCACCCTAACCCTTTCCCTCACATAACCCTAACCCTAACCCTAACTCTAATCCTCACCCTCACCCTAATCCTAACACTAATCCTCAACCTAACCCTAATCCTCCCCTTAAACCTCACCCTCAACCTAATCCTCACCCTAACCGTAACCCTAAGCCTTTCCTAACTGAAACCCTTACCCTCACCCTAACGCTAGGCCTAACCCTCATCCTCACCCTAACCCTCACTATTACACTAACCCTAACACTAACACTAACCCTCACCCTAACCATTACAGTCACCCTAACCCTCACTCTAACCCTAACCCTCAACCACACCCTAACCCTCCCCCTCAACCGAACCCTCACCCTCACCCTAACACTCACCCTCACCCTAAACCTCACCCTCACAATCAACATCACCCCAACGCTAAACCTTACCCTAACTATAACCCTGAACCTAACCCTAACCCTCACTCTTATCCTCACCCTAAACCTAACCCTAATGCTAAACCTAAACCTAAACCTCATCCTAAAAATTACCATATCCCTAAGCCTCACCCTCACCCTCACATTCACACTAACCCTAACCCTCACACCAACCCAAACTCTAACCCTCACACTCACCCTCAACCTCACCCTAAACATAACCCTAACCCTAACCCTCATCCTAACTCTAATGATAACCCTAACCCTTAACTTCACCCTAAATCTCACCATAACCCTAAAACTCACCATAACCCTAACCCTAACCCTAAACCTAATCCTCATCCTAACCCTAACCCTTGCACACACCGTAATCCTCACCATCACCGGAACCCTTCTCCTCACCCTAACACTCACCCTAACGCTAACCCTAACCCTAATCCTAAACCTAACACTCACCCTCACCTTAACACTCACCCTGACCAAAAACATCACCATAACCCTAACCCTCACCCTAAACCTAACCCTAACCCTCACCCTAAACTTAACCCTCATCCTAATGCTCTCCCTATCCCTAACACTAACCCAACACCTCACCATCATCCAAACCCTCACACTAACCCTTATCCTCACACTTACCCTAATCCTAAACCTCACCCTAACCCTCACACTAACATTAATCCTCACCCTATCCCTAACCCTAACCCAAACCCTCACCCTAACCCTCACGTAATCCTTACCCTCACCCTAACCCTAACCATCATCCTCACCCTAAATCTCACCATAACTGTTACCCTCAACCTAATCTGCAAACTAACCCTAACCCTAAACCGACGGCACACCCTAACCCTCACCCTCACCATAACCCTAACCCTAAACCTAACCCTCACCCTAACCCTAACCCTCACCATCACCCCAACCCTCACCCTAACCCTTACCCTCACAATAACCCTATCCCTCACCCTAAACCTAACCCTTATTCTCAAAAGAACACTCACCCTCACGCTAACCCTCGCCCTCACACTAAACATCACCCTAACCCTAACACTCACCCAAACCCTAACCCTAACCCTCACCCTAACCCTCACCATGACCCTAAACCTTACCCTAACCCCAACCCACACCCTCACCCTAAACCTCACCCTAACCCTAACCCTAACCCTTACCTAACCGAAAACCTCACCCTCACCCTCACCCTCACCCTAATCCTCACCCTCACCCTAGCCCTCACCCTAAAACTAACCCTCACCCTAACCCTAACCCTAAGCCTCACCCACACCCTAACCCTAATCCTAAACCTAACCCTAATACTCATCCTAACCCTAACTCTAAACCTAATGCTAACCCTAAACCTCACACTCACCCTAACCCTCACCCTATCCCTTACAGTCACCCTAACCCTAACCCTAACCCTCAAGCTAACCCTAAACCTTCCCCTCAGCCTAACACTCACACTAAACCCAACCCTAAACCTAAACCTCACCCTCACACTAACCCTCACCCTAACACTTGCCCACACGCTCACCCTCACCCTAACCCTAACCCTAAACCTATACTTCACCCTAACACTCACCCTTACCCTAACCCTCACTCTCACCCTAACCCTCACCATAACCCTAAACCTAACCCTCACACTAACCTAAGCCTAACCCTCAGCCTAAAACTTATGCTAACCTTAAATCTATCCCTAACATTCACCATACCCCTAAACCTAGCCCTAACCCTAACCCTCACACTAAACCTAACCCTAACCCTCAGCCTAACGCTCATCCTAACCCTAAACCTAACCCTAATCCTAACCTCACCCTCACCCTCACCCTAACTCTAAACCTAAACCTAAACCTAACACTCACCCTCATCCTCACCCTAACCTAACACTATCCCCCAACCGCACCCTAACCCTAACCATCACCCTATATCTCACCCTCACCCTAACCCTAACCCTAACACTCACCCTAACACTAACGCTAACCCTAACCCTCACCCTCACACTAAAACAAACCATAACCCTAACCCTGACCATAACCTTAACCCTCAGCCTAAACCTAATCCTCACCATAACCCTAACCCTCACCCACACACTAACCCACACCCTCACCCTCACCCTCACCCTCAACATAACACTTACCCTCACCCTCACCTTAACCTAACACTATTCCTAACCCTCATCCTAACCCTAACCCTCACCCTATAAGTCACCCTCATCCTAACCCTAATCCTAACCCTCACTCTAACCCTCACCCTAAACTTAACACTAATCCTAACCCTCATCCTTAACCCTTTCCCTCACCATAAACTTAACCCTAAGCCTAAACCTAATCCTCACCCTCACCCGAACACTCACACTCACCTAAACCTCACCCTAACCCTAACATTACCCCTCTTCCTAACCATCACCCTAACCATAACACTAACTCTAACCCTCAACCTAACCCTAACACTAATCCTAAACCTAACCCTAAATCTAAACTTCACACTAAACCTAAGTCACTCTATCCCTAACCCTACCCCTCAGCCTAACCCTCACCCTAAACATAACCCTAACCCTAATCCCCACACTATCCCTAATCTTAACCCTAAACCTCACCATAACCCTCACCCTCACCCTAACCCTAATGATAATCTTAACCCTCACCCTCACCCTAACCCTCAACCTTACCCTTACCCTCACTCTAACCCTTACCCTCACCCTAAGCCGAAACCTCACCCTCGCCCTAACCCTCACCCTAACACTTACCCACACCTTCACCCTAACCCTAATCCTCACCCTCAACCTCACCCTAAACCTAACCCTCACCCTAACCCTAACCCTCACCCAAACCCTCACTCTTACAGTCACCCTCACCCTCAGCCCAACACTAATCCTTACCCTAATCGTAACCCTCACCCTCACCCTAACTCTAACCCTAACCCTAACCCTCACCCTCACCCTAACCATATCCCTAACTTTCACCCTAACACTAAAACTCACCCTATATGTCACCCTCACCCTAACCATAAACCAAAACCTAATCCTCACCCTAAACTTCACCCTAACCCTAACACTAACCATAACCCTCATCCTCACAATAAACCTCACCCTATACCTTACCCTCACCATAACCCTAACCCTAACACAAATCCTCAACCACACCTAACTTCACCCTCACCTGACCTTCACACTCACCCTCACCCTCACCCTCATCCGCACCCTAAACATCACCCTAACACTAACACTCACCCTCACGCTAATCCTCACAATAACCCTAACCCTGACGGAAAAGAAACCCTCAACCTAACACTCACACTGACCCTCACCCTGAACCTAGCACTCACCCAACCCTAACCCGAACCCTAATCCTCACCTTCACCCTAACCCTCACCCTAACCCTTACCCTCACCCTGACCCTAACCCTAACACTAATCATAACCCTCACACTAGCCGTAACCCTCACCCTAAACATAACACTAAACATAACCCTAACCTTCACCCTCACACTGACCCTCACCCTCACCGTAACCCTAAACCTATTCCTAATCCTAACCCTCACAATCACCCTCAACCTAAACCTAACCCTAACACTAACCCTCACCCTCACCGAACACAAACCCTCATTCTAACCCTAAGCTCAGCTTAACCCTCACCCTCAACCTAATCCTCACCCTAACCCTAACCCTAACGTAAATGTAACCCTCACCCTCACACTAACCCTCATCCTCACATTAGCACTAACCCTATCCCTAACCATAACACCCACACCCTAACCCTCACCCTCATCCTCACTCTAACCCTAATCCTAACCGTAATCTGAACCCTAATGCTCACACTACCCCTCTCCCTAACCCTAACTGTAACCCTACTCCTCACCCTCATCCTAACCCTCACGCTCAGCCGAATACTCACCCTCAACCTAAACCATACTCTCACAATAAACATCACCCTAAACCTAACCCTCAACATAACTCTAAACCTGACCCCCACCCTAACCCTAACCCTCACCCTTACCCTCACCCTAACCTTTACACACAACATAATCCTATCGCTCACTCACAAACTTACCATCATCCAAACCCTTACCCTCACCCTAACCCTCACCCTAACCCGCAACCTAACGCTCACCCTAACCCTAACCCTCACCCTTGCCCTAACCCTCACCCTAACCTTTATCCTCACCCTCACCCTAATCCTCACCCTAACCTTTACCCTGATGCTAACCCTAAACATAAACCTAACCCTCAAACTAGCCCTAAACCTAACCCTCAACCTAACCCTTATCCTATCCCTAAACCTAACCCTAACCCTCACCCAAACCCTAAACCTAACCCTCACACTAACCCTAAACCTAACCCTCAGCCTAACGCTCATCCTAACCCTAACCGTAACCCTAACCCTCACCCTAACCATAACCCTACCCATAAAACTCACCCTATCCCTAACACTCCCCCTCACCCTCAGGCTAACTCTAATACTAACCCTAACCCTCACCTTCACCCAAACTCTAACCCTAAACATAATCCTAAACCTCACCCTCACCCTCACACTAACCCTAAACCCATCCCTAACCCTCACCCTAACCCTAACCCAAAACCTATACCTCACTCTCACCCTAACCCTAACCCTAACCCTCATACTGAAACTCACCCTAACTTTACCCTCACCATAAACCTAACTCTAACCCCAATCCTCACCCTAAACCTAAGCCTCATCCACACCCTAACACTCACCCTAACCCTAAACCTAACCCTATTCCTAAACCTAAGCCTCACACTTAAACTCACCCTAACCCTACACCTAACCCTTACCCTCACACACGCCCTCACCCTAAACCTCACTGTCACCCTAACCCTCACCCTGACCCTAACCCTACCCTTCACTCTAACCCTCACACTAACCCTAACCCTAATTCAAACCCTCAACCTAACCCTAACGCTAACCCTAACCCTCACCCTCACACTAACCCTAAACCTAACACTAAGACTCAACCTAACCCTAATCCTCACCCACACCCTAACACTCACCCTCACCTTAACCCTCACCCTCACCCTAACCCTAATCCTAACCTTCACCCTAACACTAACCCTTACACTAACCCTAACCCTAACCCCAAACCTCACCCTAACCCTAACCTTCACCCTAACCCTAACCCTAACCCTAACCCTCACCGTAACCCTAACCCTTACCGTATACCTAACCCTCAGCATCAACATAACCCTAACCCTAATCCTCGCCATAACACTAACCCTCACCCTAACCCTCAGCCTCACCCTAATCCTCACCCTAACTGTAACCCTCAACCTAAACCTCACCCTCACCCTAATCCTCACCCTAACCCTAACCCTAACCATTACCTAATCGAAACCCTCAACCTCAACCTCACACTCACACTAACACTCACCCTCACCATAGCCCTCACCCTAAACCTAAACTTCACCCTAACCCTAACCATAAGCCTCACCCTCACCCTCATCCTAAACCTAACCAAAACCATAACCCTAATCCTAACCCTAACCCTCACGATCACCCTCACACTAATTCTAAACCAAACCCTAACCCTCACCCTCAATGTCACCTAACTCTAACCCTAACCCTAATCCTAATTCTAACCCTCACCCTCACCCTCACCCTAAATCTAACCCTAACCCTAATCCAGACCCTCACCCTCACACTAACCCTAATACTCACCCTATCCCGAACACTAACCCTAAACCTCAACCTAACCTTTACCCTGAACCTAACCCTAATGCTAACCCGAACCCAAACCCTCACACTAACCCTCACCCTAACACTTACCCTCACCCTAGCCCAAACCCTCACCCTCACAATAACTCTCACTATAACCATTAGATTCACCCTAACATTAACCCTAACATTAACCCTAAATCTCACCCTAACCCTCTCCCTAAACCTAACCCTCAAACTCAACCTAACCCTCACCATAAACCTTGCCCTCACCCTAACCATAACCCTAACTCTAAACCTCACACTAACCCTAACTCTAACCCTCAGCCTAACCCTCATCCGAAACCTTACCCTAACCCTAATCCTAACCCTAAGTCTCACCCTCACCCTCACCCTAACCATAACCCTAACCCTTACCCTCATGCTAACCCTCACCCTCACTCTCACCCTATTACTATCCCTAACCCTAACTATAAAAATAACTCTAACCCTAACCCTAACCCTCACCCTAACCGTAACCCTAACCCTAACCCTCAACCTCAACGTCACTCTCAACCTCAACCTGAACCTCAAGCTCACCCTCACCCTAACCCTCACACTAACCCTAACCCTCAACCTAACCCTAACCCTAACCCTCACCTCACCCTCACCCTCACCCTCAGCCTAAGCCTTACACTAACCCCAATCCTAACAAGAACCCTTACCCTCATCCTAAACCTAATCCTAATCGTCAAACTCACACTCACCCTCACACTCACCCTAAACCTCACACTCAAACTCACCCTCACCCTAACTCTCAGCGGCACCCTAAAAATCACCCTAACCCTAACCCTCACCCTAACCCTAACCCTTACCCTCACCCTAACCTAACCCTCACCCTCAGCATCACCCTCACCCTCAGCCTAAAACTACTGCTACCCCTAATCCTAACCCTCACCCTCAACCTAACTCTAACCCAAAACCAAATTCTCCCCTTCCCCCTCACCCTCACACTAACCCTCACTCTAAACCTAACCCTCACCATCAACCTCAACCTCACCCTCAGCCTAACCATAGTCCTTACCCTAATCCTAACCCTCAACCTACCCCTGACCCTAACCCTAACCCTAACCCTAACCCTCACCCTAACCCTCTCCCTCACCATAGTCCACACCCTAACACTAACCATAAACGTAACCCTCACCCTCACCCTAACCCTAACCCTAAACCTAACCCTCACCCTCACCCTAAACCTAACCCTAACCCTAACCCTTGCCCTTACCCTAAACCTAACCCTAATCCTAAACCTAACCCTAACCCTAACACTCACCTTCACCCTCACCCTAACCCTAACCCCAACCCTCACCCTCAACCTAACCCTAACCCGAATCCTAACCCTAACCCTCACCCTAACCCTAACCCTACCACTCACCCTAAACCTAACCCTAAACCTAACCCTCACCCTCACCCTCACCCTCTGCCTAACACTAACCTTAACCATAATCCTAACACTAATCGTCACCCTCATACTCACCCTAACTCAAACCCTCACCCTAACAATAACCCTCACCCTAACCCTAACCCTATCCCTAACCCTCACCCTAACCCTAAACCTCATCAAAACCCTAAATCTAACACTCAACCTCACCCTAACCCTAACCCTTACCCAAACCCTATACCTCACCGTAACCCTAACCCTAACCCTAACCCTCACCCTCACTCTAAACCTAACCCTAACCCTTACCCTCACCATAACCTTAACCCTAACCCTAAACCTAATACTCACACTAACTCTAACCACCACCCTCACCCTATCCCTCACCGTCACCTTAAACCTCACCCTAACACTAACTGTCATCAACACCCTAACCCTCACCCTCACCCTCACCCTCACCCTCACCCTCACCCTAAGTCTAATCCTAAGTCTAATCCTAACATTAACCCTAACCCAAACCCTCACACTCACCCTCACCTTAACCCTAATCCTAATCCTAACCCTAAACCTCATCCCCACCCTAAACCTCACCATAACCGTAACCCTAACACTAAACAAAACCCTCACACTAACCCTAAACCCTAACTCTAACCCTCACCCTACCCCTAACCGTAAACCTAATACTCATCCTCACCCTAACCCTCACCCGAACACTTGCCCTTACCCAAACGCTCACCCTAAACCTAACCCTAAAGCACACCCTAAACCTCACCCTAAACCTAACCCTAAACCTCACCCTAGCCCTCACCCTTAGCCTAACCCTAACCCTCACCCTCACACTAAATCTCAACCTAACGCTTAACCTCACGTTAACCCTAACCCTAACCCTTACCCTAACCCTCACACTAACCCTAACCCTCACTCTCACCCTCACCCTCCACCTAACACTAAGCCTATACCTAACCCCAACAATAACCCTAACCCTAACCCTCACCCTAACACATACCCTAACCCTAACCCAAACCCTCACCCTCACCCTAGCCCATACTCTATCCCTAAGCCTAAGCCTAAACCTCACCCTAACCCTCACCCTCACCCACACCCTAAGTCTAATCCTAACCCTAAATCTAACCCTCACACTCACCCTCACCTTAACCCTAATCCTAATCCTAAACCTAACCCTAACCCTAACCCTCACCCCCACCCTAAACCTCACCATAACCCAAACCCTAACACTAAACCTTACCCTAACCCTCACCCTAACCTTAACTCTAATCCTAAACATCACCCTCACCCTAATCCTAAACTTAACCCTAACCCTAAACCTCACCCTAATCCTTAACCGCACACTAACACTTACCCTCAACCTAACACTAACCCTAACCCCAACACTAACCCTCAAACTAACCTAACCATCACACTAAACATACACCTTACCCTAAACCTAACCCTCACCTTCACCCTAAACCTAACACTAACCCTAACCCACATCCTAAACTTAACCCTCAACCTAACTCTAAGGCTAAACCTCACCCTCAACCTAAACCTAAACCTAAACCTAAACCTAACCCTAACCCTCAGCCTAATACTAACCCTAACCCTAAAGCTAACCTTAACCCTCACCCTCACCCTAACCCTCACCCTAACCCTAACCCTAACCCTAACCCTAATCCTCACTCTATCCCTACCCTAACCCTCACCCTCATCCTAGCTCTCACCCTAAACCTAATCTTAACCCTCACCCTCACACTAACCCTAATGCTAACCTTACACTCATCTTCACACTAACCCTCACCCTAACCCTAATCCTAACCCTAACACTCACCCTCACCCTCAACCTCACCCTAACCCTAACCATAAACCTGAACCTCACCCTATGCCTAACCCTAACCCTCACCCTCACCCTAGCCCTAACACTAACCCTAACCCTAACCCTACAACTCACCCGAACCGTAACCCTAAACCTAACCCTAACCTGCACCCTAAGCCTAACCCTAACACTAACCCTCACCCTAACACTCAGCCTAAACCTAACCCAAACCATCACCATAGCCCTAACCCTCCCCCACACCCTAACCCTTACACTCACCGTAGCCCTCACACTAACTCAACCCTAAACCTACCCCTCACCCTAACCATCACCCTAAACCTAACCTTAAACCTCACCCTAAGCCTAACCATAACCCTCACCCTAACCCTAGCCCTCACACTCACCCTAACCCTAACCCTCACCATCACCCTCACCCTAACCCTAACCCTAACACTAAACCGCACCCTAAACTTAACCCTTACCCTAACCCTAACCCTCACCCTCACCTAAACCCTAATCCTCACCCGAACCCTCTCCCTAACCCTAATGCAAATTCGAACCCTTACACTCAACCTAACCCTCACCCTCACCCTCACCCTCACCTAATCCTCACCTTAACCATAACCCTTACCTAAACTAAACCCTCACCCTCACCTTCAGCTTAACCCTCACACTCACCCTAGCCCTCACAATATCCCTCACCCTAACCCTAAACCTCACCTTCACCCTCACCCTCACCAATACTCTAACCCAAAGTCTAGCCCTCAGCCTAACCCTAACCTCCACCCTAACCCTAACCCTCACCCTCACCTTCACCCTCAGCCTAACCCTAACTCCAATCCTAACCTTAAACCTCACCCTCACTCTAAACCTAACCCTACCCATAACCCTAAGTCTCACCTGAACCCTAACCTCCACTGTAACCCTAAACCTGACACTAACCCTAATCCTAAACCTAAACCTCACCCTGACCCTAACCCTCACCCTAATCCTTACCCTCACCCTAACACTCACCCTAACCGTAACACTAACCCTCACACTAAACCTAAACCTCACCCTAACCTTAACCCTCACCCTAACCCTAACCCTAACCCTAACTCTCACTCTCACCCTAGCCCTCACCGTAATCCTAACACTAACCCTAACACTCAACCTCACCCTAAACCTCACCCTAACCATAACCCTCACCCTAACCCTTAGCCTAACCTTAACCCTCACCCTAACACTAACCCTAACCCTAACCCTCACCCTAACACTAACCCTCACCGTAACACTCACGGTAACCCTAACCCTCACTCTCACCCCAACCCTCACCCTAACCCTTACCCTCACACTAATCCTAACCCTATCTGTAACCCTAATGCTCTTACTAAACCTAACCATCAATTGAAATCTATCGGTACCCCTCACTCTAGCCCTCATCCTAACTGTAACACTAACCCTAACGCTAAACCTCACCCTAACCCTAAACCTTGAGCTCACCCTCGGCCTAATCCTAACCCTGACCCTCACCCTAACCCTCATCCTCACCCAATCCTCACCCTTCCAGTAACCCTCACCCTCACTCTAATCCTCACCATCACCCTTACCCTCACACTAACCCTAATCCTCACCCTAACCCTAACCGTACCCCTCAAGCTAACACTCACCCTAAACCTAACCCTCACCCTAACCCTAAACATAACTATAATCCTTACCTAACACAAACCCTCACCCTCACCATAACCCTCACCCTAAAATTCACCCTCAACATAGCCCTCACCCTAACCCTAACCCTAATCCTCACCCTAACCCTAAACCTCACCCTAAACCATACCCTGACTCTAACCCTCACCCTAACCCTAACCGTAACCCAGAACCTCACCCTGACCCTCACCCTCACCCTAACCCTAACCTAAACCCTAACCCTCAAACTAACCCTCACCTTAACCCTAACCCTAAGCCTAAACCTCACCCTCACCCTAACCCTCACCCCAACCCTTACTCTCACCCTAACCCTAACCCTCACCCTCACCTCAAACCTCATCCTAACCCTTACCCAAACCCTAACCCTAAAACTAACACTCACACTAACCCTAACCCTCACCCTAACCCAAACCTTCACACTTACCTTATCCTCACCCTAACCCTAACCCTAACACTAACCCAAAACCTACCCCTCAACCTACCCCTCACCCTATCTCTAACCCTAACCCTAAACCTAACTTTCACCCTAAACGTAACCATAATCCTCACCCTCATCCTAACTTTCACTGTCAGGCTAACCCTCACACTAACACTAACTCTCTTCCACACCCTCACCCTCAACATCACCCTACACATCACCCTAACCCTAACACTCACCCTAACCCTAACCCTAAACCTCATCCTAAAGGTAACCCTCACCCTAACCCTCACCCTCACCTGATCCTCACCTTAACCATAACCCTTACCTAAACAAAACCCTCACCCTCACCTTCATCTTAACCCTCACCCTCACCCTAGCCCTCACAATATCCCTAACCCTAACCCTAAACCTCACCTTCACCCTCACCCTCACCAATATTCTAATCCAAACACTATCCCTCACCCTAACCCTAACCTCCACCCTAACCCTAACCCTCACCCTCACCCTCACCCTCAGCCTAACCCCAATCTTAAACCTCACCCTCATCCTCAACCTCACCCTAACCCTAACCATAACAAAAACCCTAACCCTAACCCTAACCCTAACGATCACCCTCATCGTCAACCTAACCCTAATCCTAAATATAACCCTCTCCCTCACCCTCACCCTAAACCTAATCCTAACCCTAACCCTCACCCTAACCCTCAGCCTCACCCTCAACCTCAACCTAAACCGAACCCTCACCCTCACCCTCCACCTAACACTCACTCTCAACCTAATCCTAACCCTAAGCCTCACCCTCACCCTCACCCAAAACCTTAACAAAAACCCTAACACGCAACTTAACCCTTAACATACCCCTAACTCTAACCCTGAAAATGTCCCTCACCCTAATGCTCTCCCTAAGCCCTCCCTCACCCTAACACTTACCCTAACCCTAACACTCAACCACACCATAACCCTCATCCTAACCCTTACCCTCAGCCTAAACCTAACCCTAACCCTCACACTAAACCTGCCCCTCACCCTAACACTAACCCTAAACCTCACCCTAAGCTTCACCCTCACCCTCACCCTTACCCTTATTCTCATCCTCACCCTAACCCTCACGCTAAATTTAACCAAAACACTAACCCTCAACCTAACCCTCACCATACCCCTAACCCTAACCCTGAAACTGTCCCTCACCCTAATGCTCTCCCTAACCCTAACCCTAACCCTAACCCTAACCCTTACCCTCACCCTACCCCTAACCCTAAACCTAAACTTAACCCTAACTCTCACACTAAACCTAACCCTCACCCTAACCGTAACCCTAACCCTTACCCTAACCCTCACCTTAACCCTAACTCTAACCCTCACCATAACCCTCATGCTAACCCTCACTCTCACCCACACCCTCACCCTAACCCTAACCCTAAGCAAACTCCTAACCTTAACCATCACCCTAACCCAAACCTAACCCTATCCCTCACCCTCACCCTAACCCTCACCCTAACCCTTAACTTCATCCTCACCCTAAACGTCACACTTATCCGAAACCTCACCGTAACTCTAACCTTAACTCTCACCCTCATCATCACCCACACGCTAACCCTAACCCTAACCCTCACCTTAACCCTCAAACTCACCCTAATCCTCACCCTAACGCTCACTCTCACCCGCAACCTCACCCTAACCCTAACCCTATCCCTCAACCTAACCCTAACCCTCACCCTAACACTTACGCACAGCCTAACACTAACCCTAACTCTAACACTAACCCTCACACTAACCATAGCCCTCACCCTAACCCTAAACCTCACCCTAACAATAACCCTAACCCTAAACCTCACCCTCACCCTAGCCCTCACCCTAACCCTCATTCTAACCCTAACCCTCAACCTAACCCTGACCCTCATCCTCACCATAAACCTCAAACTAACCCTAACCCTAATCCTCAATCTAACCCTCAACCTAACCCTAACCCGAACCCTTAACCTAACCCTCACCCTAACACTAACCCTCACCCTTATCTTAACAATCACCCTCAGCCTAACCCTCACCTTTACCCTTACCATCACCCTCACCCTAACCCTCACCCTTACCCTAACCCTCACCCTAGCCCTCACCCTAACCCTAACCTTCACCCTCACACTCACCCTCACCCTCAGTGTAACACTAACCCTATCACTTTTCCTAACCCTAAACCTCACCCTCACCCAAACCGTCACCCTAACCGTAACCCTCACACTGAACCTAACCCTCAAACTAAACCTAACCCTACCCCTCACCCTAAACCTCACCCCAAACTTAACCCTAACCCTAACCTTCACCCTCACGCCAGCCCTCACCCTAACCCTAATTCTTACCCTAACCCTCACCCTAACCCTCATGCTCACCCTAAACCTCACACTAACCCTAACCCTAATTCTCAATCTAACCCTAACCCTAACCCTTACCCTAAACCTCACCCTAACAATAATCCTCACCCTTACCCTAACCCTCACCCTCAACCTAACCCTAAACGTTACTATCACCCCAATGCTCATACTGACCCTCACCCTAACCTGAACCCTCACCCCAACACTAACCCTAACCCTAACCCTCACCCTAACCCTCACCGTAAAACTCACGGTAACCCTAACCCTCACTCTCACCCTAACCCTCACCCTAACCCTTACCCTCACACTAATCCGAACCCTAACTGTAACCCTAATGCTCTTACTAAACCTAACCATCAATCGAACTCTATACCTACCCCTCACTCTAGCCCTCACCCTAACTGTAACACTAACCCTAACGCTAAACCTCACCCTCACCCTCACCCTCACCCTTACCTTTGCCCTCACCCTCGGCCTAATCCTAACCCTAACCCTCACCGGAACCCTCACCCGCACCCAATCCTCACCCTTACAGTAATACTCACCCTCACTCTAATCCTCACCATCACCCTTACCCTTACTGTCACCCTAACCCTCACCCTAACCCTAACCCTCAACCTCACCCTAACCCTAACACTCACCCTAAACCTTATTGTCACCCTAACTCTCACCCTATCACTAACCCTAACCCTCATCCACAGCCTCACCCTAACCCTAACTATAACCAAAAACCTCAACCTTACCCTAACCCTAACCCTAAACCTAACGCTAAACCTCACCCTAACCCTAACCCTAAAACTCACCCTCACCCTAGTCTTCACCCTACCCTAATACTAACACTAATGCTCATGCAAACCCTCCCCATAACCTTAACCCTAGCCCTCACCCTAACCCTAACCCTCAACCTCTCCCTCAACCTCTCCCTCACCCTCAGCCTAACCCTAAGCCTAAACCTAACCCTCACCCTAACACTCACACTCACCCTCACCCTAAACCTAATCCTAAACCTAACCCTATCCCTAAACCTCAACCTAAACCTCACCCTCACCCTAAACCTAACACTAACCATAACGCTGAACCTCACCCTAACTATCCCCCTAACCCTAACTCTAACCCTAAACCTCACCCTCACCCTAACCATAAACCTAAGACTCACCCTAAACCTAACCCTAACCCTAACCCTCACCCTTACCCAAAACCTCAAAGTAACTCTACCTCTAAACCTAACAATAACACTAACCCTAACCCGAACCCTAAACCTAACCATAACCCTCACCCTCAGCTTCACCCTCACCGCAAACTTAACCCTAAACATAACACTAACAATAAACCTAAACGTAAAACTCACCCTAATCCTCACCCCCATGCTCACCCTCAGCCTAACCCTATGCCAAACCCTAACCCTAACCCTAACCCTCACTGTAACCCTAACCCTAAACCTAAACCTAACCCTAAACCTAACCCAAACCATAAATCAAACCAAACCCTAATCCTCAGCCTCACCCTCACCCTAACCCAAACACTAACCCTAACCCCCACCCTAAACCTAAGCCTAAGCCTAACCCTAACCCTAACCCTCACACTCACCCTCACTCTAATCCTAAACCTAACCCTATCACTAAACCTAACCCTCACCCTAACCCTCACCCTAGCCCTCATCCTTAACCTAACTCTAACCCTAACCCTAAACCTAAACCTCATCCTAACCCTAAAACTAACCCTCACCCTCACCCTCACCATAACCGTAGCCCTAACCCTAACAGTAACCCTAAACCTAGCCCTAACCCTCAACCTTACTATAACCCTCACCCTAACCCTCACCCTCACCCTAACACTTAACCTCACCCTAATACTAACTCTAACCCTAACACAAACCATCAACCTAACCCTAATCCTCACAGTCAACCTAACCCTAACCCTAACCCTCAACCTAACCCTCACCCAAAACCTAACCTTCACCCTCACCCTGAACCTCACAATAACCCTAACACTAATGCTCCATCTAGCCCTCACCCTCACCCTACCCCTAAATCTAATCCTCACGTTAACCCTTACCCTCACCCTAGCCCTCACCCTAATCCTAACTCTACCGCTAAACCTCACCCTAACCCTAAACCTCATTCTCACCCTCTCCCTCAGTGTAACCCTAAGCCTAACCCTAACCCTAACCCTAACCCTCACACTAACTCTAATGCTTACCCTCCCCCTAACCCTCAACCTAAACCTAACCCTCACGCTCACCATAACCCTAACCCTTACCCTCACCCTAACCCTAACCTTCACCCTCAACCTCACCCTCAGCTTACTCCTAAGCATAACCCTAACCTTAACCCTAACCCTCACACTCAACCTAACACTTTCTCTAATCCTAATCCTAAATCTAAGCCTAAACATCAACCTCACCCTAACCCTCAACCTAACCCTAACTCTAACACTAACCCTAACCCTAACCCTCACGCTCAGCCTCACCCTAACCCTAAACCTAACCCTAAACCTCACCCTAAGCCTAACCCTAAATCTCACCCTCATCCTAGCCCTCACTCTAACCCTAATCCTTACCATAATGCTCATCCTAACCTTCCCTAACCCTAACCCTCACCCAAACCCTAACACTCACCCTCACCCTCACCTTCAGCCTAAACCTAAGCCTAACCCTAACCCTGACCCTAACCCTCACACTCACTCTAACCCTTACCCTAATCCTAATCCTAACCCTAAAACTAACCCTCACCCTCATCCTAACCCTCAACCTAACCCTACCTCTAACACTAACCCTAAAACTAACCTTCACCCTCAGCCTCAGCTAAACCCTAACTCTAACCCTAAACTTCACCTTCACCCTAACCCTAATCTTAAATCATACCCTAAACCTAAACCTAAACCTCACCCTCAGACTAGCCCTTACCCTAAACCTATTGCTGAACCTAACGCTCATCCTAACCCTCACCCTCACACTAACCCTAATCCACAACTTCACCCTAACCCTAAACCTAACACTAAAGCTCAAACTAACCCAAAACCTCACCCTCACCGTAACCCTTACCCTAATCCTCACCCTAACCCTAAACCTAACCCTCACCCCCACCCTCACCCTCACCATAAATCTAACCCTAACCCTAACAATAACACTAACCCTAAATCTAACCATCACCCTAACCCTAATCCTCATCCTCAGGTTGACCCTAAGCCTAAGCCTAACCCTCACCCTAACCCTCACACTCACCCTCACCCTAACCCTAATCCTAAACCTAGCCCTTTCCCTAAACCTCAACCTAAAACTCACCCTCACCCTAACCCTAACCCTAACCCTAAACCTCCCACTAACCCTAACCCTAACACTAACCCTAATTCTAACACTAAACCTCATCCTCATTCTAACCCTAAACCTAACCTTAACCCTAAACCTAAAACTCATCCTAACCGTAATCCTCACACACAGTGTAAACATTACCACAATCCTAATCCTATCACTAAGCCTAACCCTAACCCTCACCCTCAGCCTAACCCTAACCTTAACTCTAACCCTAAACCTCAACCTCACCCTAACCCTAACCCTAAACCTAACGCTAAACCTCACCCTTACCCTAACCCTAAAACTCACCTTCACCCTAGCCCTCACCCTAACCCTAACCCACAAACTCACCCTCACCCTCGGCCTATCACTAAGCCTAAACCTAAACCTCACCCGAACCCTCACACTCACCCTCAACGTTACCCTAATCCTAAACCTAGCACTATCCCTAAAATTCAACCTAAACTTCACCCTCACCCTAAACCTAACACTAACCCTAACCCTAAACCTCACGCTAACTGTCCCCCTAACCCTAACACTTACCCTAAACCTCACCCTCACCCTAACCCTAACCCTAAACCTAAACCTTACGCTAAACCTCACACTAACCCTAAGCTTCACCCTCACCCAAAACCTCAAAGTAAGTCTAACTCTAAACCTAACAATAACCCTAACTTTAATCCTAACCCTAACCATAACCCTCACCCTTAGCCTCACCCTCAGAGCAAACTTAACCCTAGCCATAACACTAAAAATAACCCTAACCCTAACACTAACCCTAATCCTCACCCCCACCCTCAACCTCAGCCTAACCGTAAGCTAAACCCTTAACCTAAACCTCACCATAACCATAACCATAAACCTAAACCTAACCCTAAACCTAACCCAAACCCTAAACCTAAACCTAACCCTAATCCTCAGCCTCACCCTCACCCTAAACCAAACCCTAACCCTAACCCCCACCCTAACCCTAAACCTAACCATAACCATAAACTTCACTGTAAATCTAACCCTAACCCTAACCCTAAACCTAACACTAATCCTCAGCCTCACCCTCATCATAACCAAAATCCTAAACTTAACCCTCAACCTAAGCCTAAGCCTAAGCCTAACCCTAACGCTAACTCTCACACTCACACTCACCCTAAACCTAATCGTAAAACTAAATCTATGCCTAACCCCAAACCTCACAGCCAGCCTCAACCTAGCCCTCACCCTAACCTAATCCTAACCCTAAACCTCATCCTAACCCTCACCCTAACCCTAACCCTAAACCTCACCCTAACCCTAACCCTAACCCTAACCCTCACCCTCATGCTCAGCCAAAGCCTACGCCTAAGCCTAAACCTAAGCCTAACCCTAAGCCTAACCCTCACCCTAACCCTAAACCTAACACTAACCCTAACCCTAACCCTAAACCTCACCCTCACGCTAACCCTAACTCTAATCCTAACCCTAAACCTAAACGTCATCCTAAACCTAACCCTCACACACACCATAACCCTTACCCTAATCCTAATCCTTTCACTAAGCCTAACCCTCACCCACACCCTAACCCTCACCCTAATCCTAACTCTAACCCTAACCCCAAACCTAACCCTCACCCTCAGCCTCACCCTAACCCTAAGTATAACCATAAACCTCAACTTCACCCTAACCCTAACCCTAAACCTAACGCTAAACCTCACCCTAAACCTAAACCTAAAACTCACCCTCACCCTAGCCTTCACCCTAACCCTAATACTAACCCTAACGCTCATGCAAGCCCTCCCCATAACCTTAACCCTAGCCCTCACCCTAACCCTAACACTCAACCTCTCCCTCACCCTCAGCCTAACCCTAAGCCTAAACCTAACCCTCACCCTAACACTCACACTCACCCTCACCCTAAACCTAATCCTAAACCTAACCCTATCCCTAAACCTCAACCTGAACCTCAACCTCACCCTAAACCTAACACTAACCGTAATGCTGAGCCTCGCGCTAACTATTACCCTAACCCTAACAATAACCCTAAACCTCACCCTCACCCTAACCATAAACCTAAGACTCACCCTAAACCTAACCCTAACCCTAACCCACACCCTCACCCAAAACCTCAAAGAAACTCTAAATCTAAACCTAACAATAACACTAACCCAAACCCTAACCCTAAACTTAACCATAACCCTCACCCTCAGCCTCACCCTCACCGCAAACTTAACCCTAACCATAACACTAACAATAACCCTACTGTAAAATTCACCCTAATCCTCACCGCCATGTTCACCCTCAGCCAAACCCTAAGCCAAACCCTAACCATAACACTCACTGTAACCCTAATCCTAAACCTAAACCTAACCCAAACCCTAACCCAAACCTAACCCTAAACCTCAGCCTCACCCTCACCCTAACCCAAACACTAACCCTAATCCCCACCCTAACCCTAAGCCTAAGCCTAACCCTAACCCTAACCCTCACACTCACCCTCACCATAATCCTAAACCTAACCCTATCCCTAAACCTATCCCTCACCCTAACCCTCACCCTAGACCTCACCCTAACCCTAACTCTAACCCTAACCCTAAACCTCATCCTAACCCTAAACCTAACCCTCACCCTCACCCTCCCCGTAACCGTAGCCCTAACCCTAACAGTAACCCTAACCCTAGCCCTAACCCTCAACCTTATTATAACCCTCACCCTAACCCTCACCCTCACCCTAACACTTACCCTCACCCTAATATTAACTCTAACCCTAACACAAACCATCAACCTAACCCTAATTCTCACACTCACCCTAAACCTAACCCTCACCCTCAACCTAAGCCTCAACCTAAACCTAACCATCATCCTCACCCTGAACCTCACAATAACCCTAACACTAATCCTCAGTCTAGCCCTCACCCTCACCCTACCCCTAATCTAATCCTCACGCTAACCCTTACCCTCACCCTAGCCATCACCCTAACCCTAACTCTACCGCTAAACCTCAACCTAACCCTAAACCTCATGCTCACCCTCTCCCTCAGTGTAACCCGAGGCCTAACCCTAACCCTAACCCTAACCCTCACACTAACTCTAACGCTTACCCTCACCCTAACCCTCAACCTAAACCTAACCCTCACGCTCACCTTAACCCTAACCCTTACCCTCAACCTAACCCTAACCTTCACCGTCAACCTCACCCTCAGCTTAATCCTAAGCATAACCCTAACCCTAACCCTAACCCTCACACTCAACCTAACCCTTACCCTAATCCTAATCCTAAACCTAAGCCTAAACCTCACCCTCACCATAACCCTCACCCTAACCCTAACTCTAACACTAACCCTAACCCTAACCCTAACCCTCAGCCTCACCCTAACCCTAAACCTAACCCTCAACCTCACCCTCAGCTTAATCCTAAGCACAACCCTAACCCGAACCCTAACCCTCACACTCAACCTAACCCTTACCCTATTCCAAATCCTAAACCTAAGTCTAAACCTCAGCCTCACTATAACCCTCATCCTAACCCTAACTCTAACACTAACCCTAACCCTAATCCTAACCCTCAGCCTCACCCTAACCCTCAACCTAACCCTAAACCTCACCCTAAGCTAACCCTAAATATCACCCTCATCCTAGCCCTCACTCTAACCCTAATCCTTACCGTAATGCTCATCCTAACCTTCCCCTAACCCTAACCCTAACCCCTACCCTAGTCCTCAAGCCCACCCTCACCCTCAGCCTAACCCTAAGCCTGACCCTAACCCTAAACCTCACTGTAACTTTAACCCTAACCCTAAATCTAACCCTAACCCTAAACTTAACCCTAATACTCAGCATCACCTTCACCCTAACCCAAACCCTAAACCTAACCCTAATCTTAACCCTAAACTTAACCCTCAACCTAACCCTCACCCTATCCCTAACTCAAACATTAACCCTAACCCTAAGCCACACCCTCAGCCTCACCCTAACCCTAACTCTATCCCTAACCCTAACACTAAACCTCACCCTAAGCCTAAGCCTAATCCACACCCTCACCCTCACCATAACCGTAACCCTAACCCTAACCCTAAAATTAACCCTAACCCTATCCCTAACCCTCACCCTAACCATAACCCTCACCCTAACCCTAACCCTCACCATAACACTTACCCTCAATCTAACACTAACCCTAACCCTATCACTAACCCTCACACTAAAACTAACCCTGACCCTCACCCTCACCCTCACCATAACTCTAACCCTAACCCTAACAATAACACTAATCCTAACCCTAAACCTACCCCTAACCCTAACACTAACCCTAATCCTAACCCTCATCCTCACCCTAACCATAATCCTAATCATAATCCTCACCCTAACCCTAACCCTCACCATTACTTTAACCCTAACCCTCATCCTAACCCTCAGCCTAGCCCTCACCCTAACACTAATCCTAAACATAATCCTCATCCTTAACCTCACCCTAACCCTAACCCTAACCCTCACCCTAACACTGATCCTAACAATAACCCTCACTCTAACACTAATCCTAACCCTCACACTCAAACTCAGCCTAAACCTAAGCCTAACCCAACACTAAAACTAACCCTCACCCTCAACTAACCCTCACCTTAACCCTAACTCTAACACTAACACTAACCCTAACGCTCCCACTCAGCCTAAACCTAACCCGAATCCTCATCCTAACCCTCACCCTAACCCTCACCCTAACCCTAACCCTAAAACTAACCCTAACCCTAAACCTCACCCTCAGCCTCACCCTAACCCTAACTCTTACCCTAAACCTCAACCTCACCCTCACCCTAACCCTAACCCTAACCCTAAACCTCACCCTAACCCTAACCATAAACCTCACCCTCACCCTAGCCCTTACCTAACCCTAATCCTAACTCTAACCCTCATACTAACCCTCCCCCGAAACCTAACCCTAACCCTGAATCTAACCCTAGACCTCACCCTCAACCTCACACTCATCCTAACCCTAAGGCTAACCCTAAAAATAACCTTAACACACAAACTCACCCTCACCCTAAGTCTAAATTTATCCCTAACCCTAACCCTAAACCTCACCCTAACTATTACCCTAACCCTAAACCTAACACTATGCCTAAACCTAACGCTCACGCTCAGCCTCACCCTAACCCTAACTCTAACCCTAAACCTCACCCTCAACCTAAACCTAACTCTAACCTTACCTAAACCCTAAACCTCACCCTAAACTTAACCCTAACAATAACCCTAACCCTAATCCTAAACCTCACCCTAACCACAACCCTCACCCTAAACCAAGCTCTCACCCTAACATTTAACCTCATCCTAACACTAACCTTAACCCTAACACTAACCATCACACTAACCCTAACTGTAACCCTAACCCTAAAACTCAACTTAACCCTCACCCTCACCCTAACCCTAACACTAAGCCTAACCCTAACAATAACACTAACCCTAACCCGAACCATCACCATCACCTTAGTCCTCACCCCCACCCTCTCCCTCAGCCTAACCCTAAGCCTAAGCCTAACCCTCACCCTAAAACTCACACTCACCCTCACCCTAACCCTAATCCTAAACCTAAACCTTTCCCTAAACCTCAACTTAACCCTCACCCTCACCCTAACACTTCCTCTAACCCTAACCCTAAACCTCACCCTAACCCCAACTCTAACACTAACCCTAACAGTAACACTAACACTAAACCTAAAACTAACCCTCACCCTAAGCCTCCCCCTAACACTATATCTAATCCTAAACCTCACCCTCAGCCTAACCCTAACCCTAACCCTCAACCACACCCAAAACCTAACCCTAACCCTCACCTTCACAGTAAATCTAACCCTAACCCTAACAATAACACTAAACCTAACCCTCACCCTAACCCTAACACTCACCCTCCCCCTTCCCTCAGCCTAACCCTAAGCCTAAGCCTAACACTGACCCTAACCCTCACACTCACACGAACCCTTACCCTAACCCTAAGCCTAACCCTAAGCCTAACCCTCACCCTCATCCTAACCCTCACCCTAACCCTAACTCTAACACTAACAGTAACCCTAACCCTCAACCTCAGCCTCATCCTAACCCTAACTCTAACCCTAAACCTCACCTTCACCCTAACCCTAACCCTAAACCTCATCCTAAACCTAACCCTAAACCTCACCCTCACCCTAGCCCTCACACTAACCCTAATCCTAAACCTTACCCTCAACCTAATCCTCAACCTCACACTAACCCTAACCCTCACACTCACCCTAACCCTAAACCTAACACTAAAGCTCAACCTAACCTTAAACCTCACCCTCACCATAACCCTTACACTAACCCTCACCCTAACCCTAAAGCTAACCCTCACCCCCACCCTCACCCTCACCATAACTCTAACCCTAACCCTAACAATAACACTAACCCTAACCCTAACCATCACACTAACCCTAATCCTCAGCCCTACCCTTATCCTCAGCCTAACCCTAAGCCAAAGCCTAACCCTCAACCCTAACCCTCACACTCACCCTTACACTAATCCTAATCCTAAAGCTAGCCCTATCCCTAAACCTCAACCTAAACCTCACCCTCACCCTAACCCTAACACTAACCCTAACCCTAAACCTCACCCTAACCCTCACCCTAACCCTAACTCTAACCCTAAACCTCACAGTCACCCTCACCCTAACACTAAACCTCACGCTAAACCTCACCCTAACCATAACCCACACCCGGACCCTCAACCTCACCATAACTCTAACCCTAACCTTATCAATAACACTAATCCTAACAATAACCCTAACCCTAACCGTAACCATCATCCTCAGGCTCACCCTCACTACTAACTTAACCCTAAGCATAACAATAACAATAACCAAAACCCTAACATAACCCTAATACTCACCCCCACCCTCACCCTCAGCCTAATCCTAAACCTCAGGCTAACACTAATCCTCAGCCTCACCCTCACCCTAATCCAAACCCTTAACCTAACCCTTACCCTATCCCTAAGCCTAACCCTAACCCTAACCCTCACACTCACCCTTACCCTAACCCTAAATCTAAACCTAACCCTATCCCTAACCCTAACCCTAACAGTCAGCCTCAACCTAGCCCTCACCCTAACCCTAATCCTAACCCTAAAACTCATCCTAACACTCACCCTAACCCTAAACCTAACCCTCACCCTCATGCTCAGCCTAAGCCAAAGCTTAAGCCTAAACTTAAGCCTAAGCCTAAGGCTAACCCTCACCCTAACCCTAACCTTAACACTATCCCTTACTCAAACCCTAAACCACACCCTCATCCTAACCCTAACTCTAACCCTAACCCTAAACCTAAACCTCATCCTAACCTTAACCCTCACACACACCCTAACCCTTACCTAATCCAAATCCAATCACTAAGCCTAACCCTCACCCACACCCTAACCCTCACCCTAACCCTAACTCTAACACTAACCCTAACCCTCACCCTCAGCCTCACCCTAACCCTAACTCTAACCCTAAACCTCAACTTCACCCTAACCCTAACCCTAAACCTAATGCTAAACCTCACTGTAACCCTAACCCTAAAACTCACCCTCACCCTAGCCCTCACCCTAATACTAATCCTAACCCTAACGCTCATCAAAACACTCCACATAAACCTAACCCTAGCCCGCACCCTAACACTAACGCTCAACATCACCCTCACCCTCAGTCTAAGCCTAAGCCTAAACCTAACCCTCACCCTAACCCTCACACTGACACTAATACTTATCCTAATCCTAATCCTAACCATATCCCTAAACCTCAACCTAAACCTCACCCTCACCCTAACCCTAAATCTAGCTCTAACCCTAAACCTCACCCTAACCGTCCCCCTATCCCGAACTCTAACCCTAAACCTCACCCTCACCCTAACCCTAAACCTCACCCTAACCCTACCCCTCACCCTCACACAAAACCTCAATGTAACTCTAACTCTAAACCTAACCCTAACCCTAACCCTAACCCTAACCCTCACCCTCAGCCTCACCATCACAGCAAACTTAACCCTAACCATAACACTAACAATAATCCTAACCCTAACACGGACCCTAATCCTCACCCCCCACCCTCACCCTCAGCCTAACTCTAAGCCAACCCTAACCCTAACCCTCACCGTAACCCTAACCCTATACTTAACACTAACCCTAAACCTAAACCAAACCCTAACGCTAAACCTAACCCTAATCCTCAGCCTCACCCTCACCCTAACACAAACCCTAACCCTAACACCCACCCTAACCCTAAACATAACCCTAACCCTAACCATAACCATAATCATCACTGCAACTCTAACCCTACCTCTAATCCTCAGCCTCACACTCACCCTAAACCAAACCCTAACCCTAATCCTCACCTTAACCCTAAGCCTAACCCTAACCCTAACCCTCACACTCACCCTCCCCCTAACCCTAATCCTAATCCTAACCCTATCCTTAACCCCAACCCTCACAGTCAGCCTCAACCTAGCCCTCACCCTAACCTAATCCTAACCCTAAACCTCATCCTAACCCTCACCCTAACCCTAACCCTAACCCTCACCCTAACCCTAACCCTCACCCTCATGCTCAGCCAAAGACTAAGCCTAAGCCTAAACCTAAGCCTAACCCAAAGCCTAACCCTCACCCTAACCCTAACCCGAAAACTAACCCTAACTCTAACCCTAAACCTCACCCTCACCCTTACCTTAACTCTAACCCTAAACCAAACCCTAAACCTCTTCCTAACCCTAACCGTCACAACACCCTAACCCTTAACCTAATCATAATCCTTTCACAAAGCCTAACCCTCACCCACACCCTAACCCTCACCCTAACCCTAACTCTATAACTAACCCTAACCCTAAACCTCACACTCAGCCTCAACCTAACCCTAACTCTAACCTTAACCTCAACCTCAACCTAACCCTAACCCTAAACCTAATGCTAAACCTCACGCTAAATCTAACACTAAAACTCACCCTCACCATAGACCTCACCGTAAACCTAACCCTAACCCTAAACCACAACCTAACCATCACCCTAACCATAAGCCCAACGCTAACCCTAACATTAACCCTCGACCTAACGCTCCACCTAACGCTAAATCTAACCCTAAACCTCACCCACACCCTAACTCTAATACTAACCCTACCCTAAAACTCACCCTAACCCTAACACTAACCCTAACCCTCACCCTCACCCTCACCATAATTCTAACCCTAACCCTAACAATAACACTAATCCTAACCCTAAAATTAATCCTAACCCTAACCCTAATCCTAACATTCATCCTCACCCTAACCATAATCTTAAAGCTAACCCTCATCCTAACCCTCACCCAAACACTAACCCTAACACTAAACCTTACCCTAACACTAACCCTAAACCTCAACCTCACCCTAGCCCTCACCCTAACCCTAATCCTAACCCTAACCCTCACCCTAAGCCTAAACTTAACCGAAAACTAACTCTCACCCTAACCCTAAACCTAACCCTCAACATAACTCTAACACTCACTCTCACCCTCACTCTCAGCCTAACCCTAAGCCTAAGCCTAAACTTAACCCTCAAACTCACCATAACCCATACCCTAATCCTAATCGTAAACATAAGCCTAAGATTCACCATCACCCTCACCCTCACCCTAAACCTCACCCTAACCCTAACTCTAACACTAACCCTAAACCTAACCCTCAACCTCAGCCTCACCCTTACCCTAACTCTAACCCTACACCTTACCCTCACCCTAACCCTAACCCTAACTCTAACCCTAACCCTAAACCTTACGCAAATTCTAACCCTAACCCTCACTCTCACACGAGTCCTCACCCTAATCCTAATCCTAACCCTAATCCTCATCCTAACCCTCACCCTAAACCTAACCCTAACCCTAACCCTAACCCTCACACTCACCGTAAACCTTACCCTAATTCTAATCCTAACACTAAGCCTAACCCTCACCCTCAACCTAACCCTCAGCGTAACCCTAACTCTAACACTAAACCTAACCCTAACCCTCAACCTCAGCCTCACCCTAACCCTAACTCTAACCCTAAACCTCAACCTCACCATAACCCTAAACCTAAACCTAAAACTAAAGCTCACCCTAACCCTAACCCTAAAACTCACCCTCACCCTAGCCCTCACCATAAGCCTAATCCTAACCCGCAACCTAACCATAAGCCTCCTCCCTCACCCTCACCTTCAGCCTAACAAAAAGCCTAAACCTAACCCAAACCTAACCCTCACACTCACCCTTACCCTAACCCTAATCCTAATCCTAACACTAATCCTAAACCTCACCCTCACCCTAACCCTCACCTTGAGCCTAACCCTAATATTAATTCTAACCCTAACCTTAACACTAAACCACATCCTCAAAATAAACCTCACATTAACCCTAACACTAATCCTCAATCTAACCCTCACCCTCACCTTCACTCTAGACCTCACCCTAAACCTAACCCTCATTCTCACCCTAAACCTAACACTAACCCTAACACTAATCCTCAAACATAACCCTCACCCTCACCCTAACGCTAACCATAACCCTCACCCTAAACCTAACCCTCACACTTATCATAACCCTCACTTTCAGCCTAACCCTAACCCTTACACTTACCATCAACTCCACCCTAACCCTCACCCTAACCCTACCCCTCACCCTGACCCTAACCCTAACCCTAAACCTCACCCTCACCCTAACCCTAACTCTAACCCTAACCCTAACACTAAACCTCACCCTCAACCTCATGCTCAGCCTAACCCTAAGCCTAAGCCTAACCCTAACCCTAAGCCTCACTCTCACCCAAGCCCTCACCCTAATCCTAATCCTAACCCTAAACATCATTCTAACCCTCACCCTAACCCTAACCCTAAACATCACCCTAACCCTAATCCTCACCCCCACACTCACCCTCAGCCTAAGCCTAAACCTAACCCTAACCCTAAACCTAATAATCACACTCACCCTCATCCTAACCCTAATCCTAACCCTAACCCTGACCCTAACCCTAACCCTCACCCAAACCATAACACAAACACTAACCCTAAACCTTACCCTAATACTAATCCTAACGCTAATCCTAAACCTCACCATAAGCCTCACCTTAACCCTAAGTCTAAGCCTAAACCTCACGCTCACCCTAACACTAACCCTAACCCTAAACCTCACCCTAACCCTAACCCTAAACATCACCCTCACCCTAGCCCTCACCCTAACCCTAATACTAACCCTAACCCTCACCGTAACCCTCCCCATAATTCTAACCCTAACCCTAAACCTCACCCTCACCCTCAGAGTCAGCCTAAACCTAAGCCTAACCCTAAGCCTAACCCTAAACCTAACCCTAACCCTCACACACACCCGCACCCTCACCCTCACCATAATTCTAACCCTAACCCTAAACCTAACCCTCACCCTCACCCTAACTCTAACACTATCCCTAACACTAACCCTCACCCTCATGCAATATCTAACCCTAAACATCACCCTCACCCTAACCCTATCCCTAAACCTCACCCCCACCCTCACCCTCACCGGAACTTGAACCCTAACCCTAACAATAACCCTAACCCTAACCCTAACGATCACCCTAACCCTGATCGTCACAGCCACCATCACCCTCAGCCTAACCCTAAGCCTAAGCCTAACCCTCACCCTAATCCTCAAACTCACCGCACCCTAACCCTAATCCTAAACCTAATACTATCCTTAAATCTCAAACTAACCCTCTCCCTCGCCTGAACCCTAAAAATAACCCTAACCATAAACCTCACCCTAACCCTCCCCTTCAACCTAACTCTAACCCTAAACCTCACCCTCACCCTAACAATAAACCTAAACCTAACCCTAATCCTCACACCCACCCTCACCCTCAGCCTAACCCTAACCCTAACCTTAATCCTAACCCTAACACTAACCCTAACCCTAAACCAAACCCTAAACCTAACCATAAACCTAACCCTAATCCTCAGTCTCACCCTAACCCTAACCAATCCCTAGCACTAAACCTCACCCAAACCCTAAGCCTAACCCTAACCCTAACACTAACCCTCACACTGACCCTCACCCTAACCCAAATCCTAAACCTAACCCTATCCCTAACCCTAACCCTTACCCTAACCCTCAACCTAGCCTTCACCCTAAAACTAATGCTAACCCTAAACCTCATCCTAACCCTCACCCTAAACCTAACCCTCACCCTCATGCTCAGCCTAAGCCTAAGCCTAAGCCTAAGCCTAACCCTAACACTCACCCTATCCCTAACCTTAACACTATCCCTAACTCTAACCTAAACCTCACCCTCACCCTAACCCTAACTATAACCCTAACCCTAAACCTAAACCTCATCCTAAACCTAACCCTAACCCTCACCCTCACCCTCACCCTCACAGTAACAGTAACCCAAAACCTAACATTAACCCTAACCCTATTCCTAACCCTCACCCTAACCATAACCCTCACTCTAACACTTACCCTCATCCTAACATTTACCCTGACCTTAACACGAACCCTAACACTAACACTAACGCTCACACTAACTCTAACTATCACCCTAACCCTAAACCGCACCCTAAAAATAACCCTAATCCTCAACCTCACCCTAGCCCTCACCATAACGCTAATCCTGATCCTCAACCTAAACCTCACACTAACCCTTACACTAATCCTCAAACTAACCCTCACCCTCACCCTAACCGTAAACCTAACCCTCACCCTAACCCTAACCCTCACCCTTACTTTAACCCTCACCCTCAGCCTAACCCTCACCTTTACCCTTACCATAACTCCACCCTAACGCTCACCCTAACTCTAACCCTCACCCTAACCCTAACTCTACCCCTAAACCTCACCCTCACCCTAACCCTAATTCTAAGCCTAACCCTAATCTAAACCTTACCCTAACTCTAACTCTCAACTTCACCCTCACCTTAACCGTAACCCTAACCCTAACCCTAACAATAACCCTAACCCTAACCCTCACCCTAACAATAACCCTCACTCTAACATTAACCCTCACCCTAACACTTAACCTCATCCTAACACTAACCCTAACCCTAACACTAACCCTCACACTAACCCTAACCCTCACCCTAATCCTAAACCTCACCCTAATTCTAACCCTAACTCTAACACTCACCCCCACCTTAGACCTCAACCCACCCTAATCCTGACACTCAAACTCACCCTAACCATAATCTTAACCCTAACCCTCAACCTAACCCTAACCCTCACCCTCACCATAACCCTAACCTTCATCCTATCCCTAACCCAAACCTTAACCCTAAATCTAAACCTTACCCTAAAACTAAACCTAACCCTCACCTTCACCCTAGCCCTCACCCTAACCCTAATCCTAACCTTCACCCTAACCCAAAACTTAACCGAACGGTAACTCTCACCCTAAACCTAACCCTAACCTTCACCCTAACCCTTACCCTCACACTCACCCTCACTCTCAGCCTAACCCTAAGCCTAAGCCTAACACTAACCCTAACCATCACACTCATCCTAACCCTTACCCTAATCCTAATCCTAAACCTAAGCCTAACCCTCACCCTGAAACTCAACCCCACCCTAACCCTCAACCTAACCCTATCTCTAACACTAACACTAAATCTAACCCTCAACCTCAGCCTCAACATACCCTAACTCTAACCCTGAACCTCATCTTCACCCTAACCCTAACTCTAACCCTAACCATACCACTAAACCTCACCCTCACGCTAACCCTAACCCTAACCCTACACCTAAACCTCACCCTAAACCTAAACCTAAACCTCACCCTCTCCCTAGCCCTTACCTTAACCCTAAACCTACCCCTAACCCTCATCCTAACCCTCCCCCTAACACTAACCCTAACCCTCACCCTAACCCTAACCCTCACCCTCAAACTTACTCTCAGCCTAACCCTAAACCTAACCCTAAACCTAATCCTAACACACGCACTCACCCTCATCCTAACCCTAATCCTATCCCTAAGCCTAACATTAACCCAAACACTCCCCCTAACTCTCAATCTAAACCTAACCCTAACACTAACCCTAAACCTAACCCTCAACTTAACCCTCACTCTAACCCTAAACCTCACCCTCACACTAACACTAACTCTAACCCTAACCCAAAACCTACAACTCACCCTAAACCTAAACCTCACCCTCACCCTCAACCTGAACGTAACTCTAACCCGAACCCTAAAAATAACATTAACCCTAACCCTAACCCTAACCCTAAACATAACCTTCACCCTTAGCCTCAACCTCACCGCAAACTTAACCCTAACCATAACACTTACAATAACCCTATCCCTAACCCTAATCCTCTTCCTCAACCCCACCCCCAACCTCAACCTCAGCCTAACCCTAACCCTAACACTAACCCTAGCCCTCACTGTAACCCTAACCCTAACCCTAACAATAACCCTAACACTAACCCTAATCCTAACACTAACCCTCACCATAAGCCTAACCCTCACACTTACTGTAACCTTAACCCTCACCCTAACCCTCAACCTAACACTAACCCTAACCCTGAACCTCACCCTAACACTAACACTAAACCTCACCCTCAACCTAGCCCTCACCCTAACGCTAATCCTAACCCTAATCCTCATCCTAACCCTCACCCTAAACCTCAACCTAACCCTAAACCTAACCTTAAACCTCACCCTCACCCTAACCTGAACCGTAACCCTAGCCCTAAACCTCACCCTAACCCTAATCCTGAACTGCACCCTCACTGTAGCCCTTACCCTTACCCTAATCCTAAATCTAAACCTCATCCTAACCCTCTCCCTAACACTAACCCTAACACTCAACGTAACCCTAACCCTCACTGGGACCCTAACCCTACACCTAAACCTCACCCTCACCCTAACCCTAACTCTAAACCTAACCCTAACACTAAACCTCACCCTATCCCTAACCCTAACCCTCATCCTAACCCTCACCCTAACTCTAACCCTAAACATCATCCTAACCCTAATCCTCACCCCCACACTCATGCTCAGCCTAAGCGTAAGCCTAACCCTAAGCCTAACAATCACACTCACCCTCACCCTAAACCTAATCCTAACCCTAACCCTAACCCTAAACCTCAACCTAACCCTCACCCTAACCTTTACACAAACACTAACCCGAAACCTTACCCTAATCCTAATCCTAACCCTAATCCTAAACCTCACCCTAAGCCTCACCTTAACCCTACGTCTAACCCTAAATCTTACCCTCACCCTTACCCTAACTCTAACCCTAAACCTCACCCTAACCCTAACCTTAAACATCACCCTCACGCTAGCCCTCACCCTAACCCTAATCCTTACTCTAACCCTCACACTAACCCTCCCCATAACTCTAACCCTAACCCTCACCCTAATGCTAACCCTCACCCTCACCCTCACAGTCAGCCTAACCCTAAGCCTAACCCTAAGCCTAAACCTAAATCTAACCCTAACCCTCACACTCACCCGCACGCTCAATCTCACCATAATTCTAACCCTAACACTAACCCTAAACCTAAACCTCACCCTAACCCTAAACTTAAACATAACCCTCACCCTCACCCTAACCCTAACACTATCCCTAACACTAACCCTCACCCTAACCCAATATCTAAGCCTAAACCTCACCCTCACCCTAAACCTAACCCTAACCCTAAACCCCACCCTAAACCTAACCCTAACCTTCACCCGCACCCTCACCCTCAGCCTCAGCCTAAACCTAAGCCTAAGCCAAACCCTCACCCTAATCCTCATACTCACGGCACCCTAACCCTAACCCTAAACCTAACCCTAACCTCAGACTCACACTAACCCTAACCCTCACCTAACCCTAACCCTAATCCTAACACTAACCCTAAACATAACACTCACCCTCAGCCTCCCCCTAACCCTAACTCTAACCCTAAACCTCACCCTAACACTAACTCTAAACCTCACCCTCACCCTTGCCCTTACCTTCACGGTAATCCTAACCCTAAACCTCATACTAACCCTCTCACTAACCCTAAACCTAACCCTCACCCTAAACCTAACCCTCACCCTCAACCTCACCCTCAGCCTGACCCTAAACCTAACCCTAAACCTAACCCTAACACACACACTCACCCTCACCCTAACCCTAATCCTATCTCTAACCCTAACCCTAACCCAAACCCTCCCCCTAACTCTCACTCTAAACCTAACCCTAATACTAACCCTAAACCTCACCCTCAACATAACCCTCAACCTAACACTAACTCTAACCCTAAACCTCACCCTCACACTAACACTAACTCTAACCCTAACCCATACCCTAAACCTCACCATAAACTTAACCCTCACCCTCACCCTCAACCTCACCATAAGTCTAACATTAACCCTAACAATAACCCTAACCCTAACCATAACCATAGCCCTCACCCTCAGCCTCACCTTCACCACAAACTTAACCCTAACAATACCACTAACAATAACCCTAACCCTAACCATAATCCTCACCCCCACCCCCACCCTCACCCTCAGCCTAACCCTAACTCTAACAATAACGCTAACCCTAACCCTCACTATAACCCTAACCCTAACCCTAACAATAACCCTAACTCTACCCCTAATCCTAACCATCACCCTCACCCTAACCCTAATCCTAAAACTAACCCTCACCCTCACCCTAACCCTAACCCTAACACTAACTCTAAACCTAACCCTAATCCTAACCCTAAACCTAACCCTTACTGTAACCCTATCCCTCAACCTAACCATCACCCTAACCCTAACCCTAACCCTAAACCTCACCCTAACACTAACCCTAAAACTTGCCCTCACCCTAGCCCTCACCCTAACCCTAATCCTAACCCTAATCCTCAACCTAACCCTCACCCTAACCCTAACCCTAAAGCTCACCCTAACCCTAACCCTAACCCTAAACCACAACATAACCCTAACCCTCACCCTCAACGTAACCCTAACACTAACCCTAATCATAACCCTAAACTTAACCTGAAATCTAACTCTCATCCTAACCCTTACACTAACCCTCACCCTAACCGTAAACCTCACCCTCTCCCTCACCCTCAATGTAATGCTTAGCATAACCCTAACCCTAAAATTAACCCTCACACTCACCCTAACCCTGACCCAAATCCTAATCCCTACCCTAATCCTAACCTTAACCATCAGCCTGACCTTAACCCTAAATCTAACCCTAAACCTCACACTCACCCTAATCCTAACCCTCACCCTAACCATAAACCTCAACCTAACCCTAACCCTAAATATCACCCTCACCCTAGCCCTCAACCTAACCCTAATCCTAACCCTAACCCTCACCTTAACCCTCCCCATAATCCTAACACTAACCCTCACCCTAACCCTAACTCTCACACTCACCTTTACCTTACTCTAATCCTAATCCTAACCCTAAGCCCAACCCTCACCCTCAAACTAAACCTCACCCTAACCCTAACTCTAACACTAACCCTAACACTAACCCACAACTTCAGCCACAACCTTACCCTAACTCTAACCCTCAAACTCACCCTCAGCCTAACCCTAACCCTAACCCTAACCCTAACCCTAACCCTCACCCTAACCTTAAATCTAACCATCAACCTAACCCTAACCCTCACCCTCAAACTCACGCTCAGCCTAAACATAAGCCTAAGCCTAACCCTAACCTTACGCTCACCCTCACCCTAGCCCTCACCCTAACAATAATCATCACTCTAACCTCATCCTAACCCTCACCCTATCCCTAACCCTAACCATCACCCTAACCCTAATCCTCATCCCCACCCTCACCCTCAGCATAACCATAACCCTAAGCCTAACCCTAACCCTAACCCTCACATACCCTAATAATTACTGTAATCCTAACCCTAACCCTAAACCTCAACCTAACCCTCACCCTAACCTTAACCCTAACACTAACCCTAACCCTAAGCCTTGACATAACCCTACCCCTAACCCTAAATATAATCCTAAAACTCAGCCTCACCCTAACCCAAACCCTAACCCTAACCCTCACCCTAACCCTATCCCTAACCCTCACTGAGACCCTAAACCATATCCTAACCCTCACCCAAACTCCTACCCTAAACCTCACCCAAACACTAATCCTAACCCTCACCCTCACCCTAGCCCTCACCAGAACCCTAATCATAACCCTAATCCTCATACTAACCATCACCCTAACACTAACCCTAACCCTCACCCTAATCCTAAGCCTAACCCTAACCCTCAACCTAACCCTAACCCTCACCCTCACTGTAACCCTAACCCTAACCCTCACCCTAACCCTAAACTTAACCCGAACTCTAACTCTCACCCTGAACCTACCCATAACTCTCACCCTAACCCTAATAATTAACCTCACCCTCACCCTAAGCCTAACACTACCCCTAACCCTAAACCTCACCTTCACCCTAACCCTAAACATAACCCTCACCCTAGCCCTCATTCTAACCCTAATCCTAACCGTAACCCTCATCCTAACCCTCCCCAAAAGCCTAACCCTAAACCTGACGCTAAACCTAACCCTCACCATCACCCTCAGCCTATCCCTAAGCATAAACCTAAGCTTAAGCCTAAACTTAACCCTAAACCTCACACTCACCCGCACTCTCACCCTCAACCTAACCCTAACCTTAAACCTAACCCTCAACCTGACTCTAAACCTAACACTAACCCTAACGCTAACCCTCACCCTAATCCTCCCCCTAACCCTATATCTAACCCTAAACCTCACCCTCACCCTAAACCTAACCCTAAACCTAAACCCCACCCTAACCCTAACCCTAACCCTCACCCGCACCCTCACTGTCACAACTCAAACTCTAACCCTAACAATAACACTAACCCTAACGCTAATCATCACCCTAACCCTAATCCTCACCCCCAGCCTCAAACTCAGCCTAACCCTAAGCCTAAGCCTAACCCTCACCCTAAGCCTCATACTCATGCTCACCCTACCACTAATCATAAACCTAACCCTATCCCTAAACCTCAACCTAACCCTCACCCTCACCCTAACCCTAACACTAAACCTAACCGTAACCCTCACCCTAAACCTCCCCCTAACCCTATATCTAACCCTAAACCTAACCCTAACCCTAAAACCCACCCTAACCCTAAGCCTAACCCTCACCCGCACCCTCACCCTCACCGTAACTCAAACCTTAACCCTAACAATAACACTAAACCTAAACCTAAACATCACCCTTACCCTAATCCTCACACTCACCCTCACCCTCAGCCTAACCCTAAGCCTAAGCCTAACCCTCACCCTAAGGCTCATACTCATGCTCACCCTAACCCAAATCTTAAACCTAACCTTATCCCTAAACCTCAACCTAACCCTCACCCTCACCCTAACCCTAACACTAAACCAAACCCTAAACCTCACCCTAAGCCACCCCCTAAATATAACTCAAACTCTAAAACTCACCATCACCCTAACAATAACTCTAAGCCTAACCATAATCCTCAGCCGCACCCTCACCCTCATAATAACCCTAACCCTAAATCTAACCCTGACCCTAAAACTAAACCTCACCATATCCCTAACCCTAACCCTCACACTCAATCTCATGCTCAGCCTTACCCTAAGCCTAACACTAAACCTAACCCTAACCCTCACACTCACCCTAACACTTACCCAATTCCTAATCCTAACACTAACCCTAACCCTAACACTCAACATAAACCTAAGCCTAACTCTAACCCTAAACCTCACACTAACAGGCACCCTCACTGTAATTCTAACCCTAACACTAACCCTAACAATAAACCTCAACCTAACCCTAACCCTATCCCTAACCCTAATCCTCACCCTAACCCTATATCTAACCCTAAACCTCACCCTCACCCTAAACCTAACACTAACCCTAACCCTAACCTTCACCATAACCCTCCCAATAACCCTATATCTATCCCTAAACGTAACCCTCACCCTAACCCTAAGACTAACCCTAACTCTAAACCCCACCCTAACCCTAACCCTAACCATCACCCTAAACCTAATCCTCACCCCCAACTTCACCCTCAGCCTAACCCTAAGCCTAAGCCTAACCCTCACCCTAAGCCTCATACTCATGCTCAACCTAACCCTAATCCTAACCATACCCTATCCCTAAACCTCAACCTAACCCTCCCCCTCACCCTAACCCTAACACTAGCCCTAAGCCTAAACCTCCCCCTAACCCTCCCCCAAACCTAACTCTAACTCTAAACCTCACGCTTACCCTTACCCGAACCCTAACTCTAACAATAAACCTCACCCTAAACCTAACCCTCACCCTCAACCTCAACTTCTCTGTAACTCTAAACCTAACCATAACCATAACACTAACCCTAACCCTAATCCTAACCCTAACCATAACCATAACCCTCAGCCTCACCCTCACAGCAAAGTTAACCCTAACCATAATACTAACAATAACCTTAACCCTAACCCTAACCCTAATCCTCAACCCCACCCTCACCCTCAGCCTAACCCTAACCCTAACCTTAATCATAACCCTCAAAGTAACCCTAACCCTAACACTAACACTAACACTAACACTAATCCTCAACCAAACCCTAAACCTAACCCTAATCCTCAGCCTCACCCTCACTCTAACCCAAATCCTAACACTAACACTTACCCTAACCCTAAGCCTAAACCTAACCCTAACCCTAACCGTCACCCTCACCCTCACCCTAACCCAAATCCTAAACCTAAACCTATTCCTAACCCTCACCCTAACCCTGACCCTAGCCCTCACCCTAAACCTAATCCTAACCCTAAACCTCATCCTTAAACTCACCCTAACCCTAAGCCTAACCCTCACTCTAACCCTAATTCTAACCCTCACCCTCATGCTCGGCCTGAGCCTAAGACTAAGCCTAAGCCTAACCCTAACCATCACCCTATCCCTAAACCTAATTCTATCCCTAACTCTGACCCTAAACCTCACCCTCATCCTAAACCTAACTCTAACCCTAACCCTAAACCTAAACCTCATCCTAAACCTAACCCTAAACCTCATCCTCACCGTAACAGTAACCCTAACCCTAACCCTTACAATAACCCTAACCCTAACCCTAAACCTCACCCTAACCATAACACTCACCCTAACACTCACCCTAACCCTAACATTTACGCTCACCCTAAGACTAACCCTAACGCTAACACTAATGCTCACACTAAGGCTAACCATCACCCTAACCCTAAACCTCACCCTAACACTAACCCTAACCCTCACCCTCACCGTAGCCCTCACACTAAACCTAATCCTCATCCTCACCCTAAACCTCACACTAACCCTAACACTAATCCTCAATCTAACCCTCACCCTCACCCTAACCCTAAATCTAACCCTCACCTAAACCTAACCCTCACCCTTACCATTACCCTCACCCTCATCCTAACCCTCACCCTCACCCTAACCCTAACCCTAACCTTCACCTAAACCTAACCCTCACCCTGACCCTAACCCTACCCCTAAATCTCACCCTCACCCTAAACCTAACTCTAACCCTACCCTAACACTAAACCTCACCCTTACCCTAACCCTAACCCTCACCCTCACCGTAACCCCAACCATAATCCTAACCCTAACAATAACCCTCACCCTCATCTTAACCCTAATCCTAACCCTAACCCTCACCCTCACGTAACCTTCACCCTCACCGTAACCCTAACCCCCATCCTAACCCTCACACTAACCCTAACCCTAAACCTGAATCTTACTGTAACACTAACCCTAACCCTCACCCTCACCCTAGCCCTCACCCTAAACCTAATCCTCACCCTAACCCTAAATTTAACCGAACCGTAACTCTCACTCTAGCCCTAACCCTAACCCTCACCTTAACCCTAACCCTCACCCTCACCCCCACCCTCAGCCTAAACATATGCCTAAGCCTAAGCCTAACCCTAATCCTCACACTCAACCTTAACTTACCCTAATCCTAATCGTAAAACTAAGCCTAACCCTCACCCTCATCCTAACTCTAACTCTAACACTAAACCTAACACTAACCATCAACTTCAGCCTCAACCTTACAATAACAATAACCCTAAACCTCACTCTCACCCTAACCCTAACCCTAACCCTAAACCTCACCCTAACCCTAACTCTAAACCTCACCCTCATCCTAGCCCTCACCCTAACCCTAATCCTAAACCTAACCCTCATCCTCACCCTCCCCATAACCCTAACCCTAACCCTCACCCTAACCCTAATCCTCACCCTCACCCTCAGCCTCAGCCTAACTTTAAGCCTAACCCTAAACCTAACACTAACCCTCACACTCAACCTAACCCTAACCCTAATCGTAATCCTAACCGTAACCCTAACCCTCACTCTCACCATAGCCCTCACCCTAACCCTAACTCTAACCCTAAAACTAACCCTAAACCTAACCCTCACCCTCAGCCTCACCCTAACCGTAACTCTAACCCTAAACCTCAACCTCACCCTATCCCTAACCTTAACCCTAAAGCTAAACCTCATCCTAAACCTAACCCTAAACCTCACCCTCACCCTAGTCCTTAACTTAACCCTAATCCTAACCTTAACCCTAACCCTAACCCTAACCCTCACCCTAACCCTAACTCTCAACCTCAACTGCACCCTCACCCTAACCCTAAGCCTAAGCCTAAACCTAACCCTAAACACACACTCACCCTCACCCTAACAATAATCCTATCCCTAAACCTAACCCTAACCCAAACCCTCCCCGTAACTCTCACTCTAAACATAACCCTAACAATAACCCTAACCCCAACCCTCAACCCAACCCTCACCGTAAACCTAAATCTAACCCTAAACCTCACCCTCACCCTAATACTAACTCTAACCCTAAACCTCAACCCAACCCTAACACTAACCCTCAACCTCACCATCACCGTAACCCTAACCATAACCCTCACAATAACCCTAACCCTAACCCTAATCCTAAACTTCACACTCACCCTAAACCTAATCCTAACACTAATACTCACCCTAAACCGAACTCTCACCCTTAATGTAACTCTAACACTCATCCTAACCCTCAACCTAATCCTAAACCTAAACCTCACCCTAACACTAACTAAACCTCACCCTCAACCTAGCCCTCACCCTAAACCTAATCCTAACCCTAACACTCATCCTAAACCTCACACTAACCCTAACCCTAAACCTCACTCTAACCCTAACCCTAAACATAACCCTCACCCTAGCCCTCAACCTAACCCTAATCCTAACCCTAACCCTCATCCTAACCCTCCCCATAACCCTAAACCTAACCCTCACCCTAACCCTAACCCTCACCCTCACCTTCACCCTCAGGTAACCCTAAGCATAAACCTAAGTTTAAGCATAAACCTAACCCTAAATCTCACACTCACCCTCACCCTCAACCTCAACCTAACCCTCTCCCTAAACCTATATCTAACCCTAAACCTCACCCTCACCCTAAACCTAACCCTAACTCTAACCCTCACCCGCACCCTCACCCTCACCAAAACTAATACCCTAAACCTAACAATAACACTAACCCTAACCCTAAGCACCACCCTAACTATAATCCTCACCCCCACCCTCATCCTCAGCCTAAACCTAAGCCTAATCCTAACCCTCAAACTAACTCTTATACTCATGCTCACCCTAACCGTAATCCCAAACCTAATCCTATCCCTAAATCTCAACCTAACCCTCACCCTCACCCTAACCCTAACACTAACCCTAACCATAAACCTCACCCTAAAACTCCCACTAAACCTAACTCTAACCCTAAAATTCACCCTCACCCTAACAATAACCCTAAGCCTAACCCTAATACTCACCCCCACCTTGACCCTCAACCTAACCCTAACCCTAACGCTAACCCTAACCCTAATCCTAAACCTCACCCAAACACTAACCCTAACCCTCACCCTCACCCTGGCCCTCACCCGAACCCTAATCCTAACCCTAATCCTCATCCTAACCCTCACCATAAACCTAACCCTAAGACTCACCCTAATCCTAATCCTAACCCTAACTTTCAACCTAACCCTAACGCTCACCCTCAATGGAACCCTAACCCTAACACTCACCCTAACCCTAAACTTAACCCGAACCCTAACTTTCACCCTAACCCTACCCCTAACTCTCACCCTAACCCTAACCCTCACCCTCACCCTCACCATAAGCCTAACCCTAAGCCTAACCCTAACCCTAACCCTCACACTCACCCTAACCCTTACCCTAATCCTAATGCTAAGACTAAGCCTTACCCTCACCCTAACCCTCACCATAACCCTAACTCTAAAACTAACTTTAACCCTAACCCTCACCCTCAGACTCACCCTAACCCTAACTCTAACCCTAAACCTGACCCTCACCCTAACCCTAACCCTAAACCTAACCCAAAACCTCACCCTAACCCTAACCCTAAACCTCACCCTCCCCCTAGTCCTCACCATAAACCTAATCCTAACCCTAACCCTCATCCTAACCCTCACCCTATCACTAACCCTAACCCTAACCCTCAACCTAACCCTAACACACACCCTCACTGTAATCCATACCCTAACACTCACCCTAACCCTAAATTTAACCCGAACACTAACTCTCACCCTAATCCTAACCCTAACACTCACCCTAACCCTAACCTTCACCCTAACCTTCACCTTCAGCCTAACACTAAGCCGAAACCTAACCTTAACCCGAACCCTCATACTCACCCTAAACCTAACCCTAATCCTAATTCTAACACTAACCCTAATCCACACCCTCATCATAACCCTCACCTTAAGCCTAACCCTAACATTAATCCTAATCCTAACCCTAACCCTAAACCTCATACTCACCCTAAACCTCACACTAACCATAACACTAATCCTCAATCTAACCCTCACCCTCATACTCACCCTAGCCCTCACCCTAACCCTATCCCTCAACCTCACCCTAAACCTCAAACTAACCCTAACACTAATACTCAATCTAACCCTCACCCTCACCCTAACCCTAACCCTCACCCTGAACCTAACCCTACCCCTAAATCTCATCCTCAACCCAACCCTAAATCTAACCCTAACCCTAACACAAAACCTCACCCTATCCCTAACCCTAACCCTCACACTCAACCTCATGCTCAGCCTAACCCTAAGCCTAACACTAACCCTAACCCTAACACTCAGCCTAACCCTTACCCTAACTCTAACCCTAAACCTCACACTCACATGCACCATCACCATCACTGTAATTCTAAACCTAACCCTAACACTAACCCTAAACCTCACCCTAACTCTAATCCTAACCCTAACCCTCATCCTCACAGTAACTCTAACCCTAAACTTAACCCAAACCCTAAACCTCACCCTAACCGTAACCCTAACCCTAACCCTAACCCTCCCCCAACCCTATGTCTAACCCTAAAACTCACCCTCACCCTAACCCTAACACTAACTCTAACCCTCACCCTAACCCTCATCCTAACCCTATATCTAACCGTAAACCTCACCCTCACCCTTACCCTAACCCTCACCCTAACTCTAAACCCCAGCCTAACCCTAACCCTAACCCTCACCCGCACTCTCAACTTCATCGTAACTCGAACCTTACCCCTATCAATAACACTAAGCATAACCCTAACCATCAACCTAACCCTAATCCTAACCCCCACCCCCACCCTCAGCCTAACCCTAAGCCTAAGCCTAACCCTCAGAGTAACCCCCATACTCATTCTCACCCTAACCCTAATCCTAACGCTAACCCTATCCCTAAACCTCAACCGACCCCTCACCCTCACCCTCACCCTAACCATAACCCTAACCCTAAACCTCACCATAACCCTTCCCCTAACCCTAACTCTAACCCGAAACCTCACCCTCACCCTAACCCTAACCCTAACTCTAACCCTAAACCTCACCCTAAACCTAACCCTCACCCTCAACCTCAACCTCACTGTAACTCTAACCCTAATCCTAACAATAACACTAAACCTAACCCTAATCCTAACCCTAACCATAACCCTCACACTCATCCTCACCCTCACAGCAAACTTAACCCTAACCATAACACTAACAATAACACTAACCTGAACCCTAACCCTAATCCTCACACCCACCCTCACCCTCAGCCTAACCCTAACCCTAACCCTAACACTAAAGGTAACACTAACCCAAACCCTAACCCTAAACCAAACCCTAAACCTAACCCTAATCCTCAGCCTCACCCTCACCCTAACCCAAATCCTATCACTAACCCTCACCCTAACCCTAAGCCTAACCCTAACACTACTCCTAACCCTCACACTCACCCTCACCCAAACCCAAATGCTAAACCTAAACCTATTCCTAAACCTCATCCTAGCCCTCACCCTAAACCTAATCCTAACCCTAAACCTCATCATAAACCTCACCCAAATCCTGACCTAACCCTCACCCTAACCCTAACCCTAAACCTCACCCTCATGCTCGGCCTAAGCCTAAGCTTAAGTTTAAGTCTAACCCTAACCCTCACCCTATCCCTAACCCTAACACTATATCTAACTCTAACCCTAAGTCTCACCCTCACCCTAAACCTAACTCTAACACTAACCCTAAACCTAAACCTCATCCTAACCCTAAGCGTAACCCTCACCCTCACCATAACAGTAACCCTAACCCTAACAATAACATTAACCCTAACCCTAACCCTCACCCTAACCATATCTCTCACCCTAACCCTCACCTTAACCCTAACCCTAACCCTAAACCTCACCCTAACACTAACACTAAACCTCACACTCAACCTAGCCCTCACCCTAACCCTAATCGTAACCCTAATACTCATCCTATCCTTCACACTAACCCTAACCCTAAACCTCACCTTAACCCTAAACCTAACCAACAACCTAACCCTAACCCTCACCCTCAATGTAACTCTAAACCTCATCCGAACCATCACGCTAACCCTAATCCAAAACCTAAACTTCACCCTAACTGTAACCCTAACACTCACACTCAACATAACCCTTACTGTAATCCTAATCCTAACCCTAATCCAAAACCTCACCCTAAGCCTCACCTTAACCCAAAGTCTAACCCTAAACCTCACCCTCACCCTAACCCTAACCATAAACCTCACCCTAAACCTAAGCCTAAACATAACCCTCACCCTAGCCCTAACTCTAACACTAATCCTAACCCTAACCCTCATCCTAACCCTCCCCATAAACCTAATCCTAACCCTCATCCTAACCCTAACACTCAACCTCAGCCTAACCCTAAGCATAAACCTAAGCTTAAGCATAAACCTAACCCTAAACGTCACACTCATATGCACACTCACCCTCACCCTAACCCTAACCCTAAACCTAACCCTCAACCTGAACCTAACCCTAACACTAAACCTAGACTTAACGCTCCCCCTAACCCTCCCCCTAACCCTATATCTAACCCTAAACCTCACCCTCACCCTAAACCTAACCCTAACCCTAAACCCCTCCCTAACCCTAAACCTAACCCTCACCTGCACCCTCACTGTCACCGTAACGCAAACCCTAACCCTAACAATAACACTAACCCTAACCCTATCACCCTAACCCTAATCCTCTCCCTCACCCTCACCCTCAGCAAAATCCCTAAGCCTAAGCCTAACCCTTACCCTAAGCCTCATAATCATTCTCAACCTAACCTTAATCCTAAACCTAACCCTATCCCTAAACCTCAACCTAACCCTCACCCTCACCCTAACCCTAACACTAACCCTAACCCTAAACCTCACACCAATCCTCCCCCTAATCCTAACTCTAACCATAAAACTCACCATCACCCTAACAATAACCCTAAGCCTAAACCTAATCCTCAGACCCACCCTCACCCTCATCCTAACCCTAACCCTAAATCTAACCCTAACCCTAACACTAAACCTCACCATATCCCTAACCCTAACCCTCACACTCAACCTCATGCTCAGACTTACCCTAAGCCTAACACTAACCCTAAACCTAACCCTCACACTCACCCTAACCCTTACCCTATTGCTAATCCTAACACTAAGCCTTATCCTCACCCTCACCCTACTCCCTCACCATAACCCTATCTCTAACACTAACACTAACCCTAACACTCTGCATAACCCTAACCCTAACTCTAAACCTAAACCTCACACTAACCTGCACCCTCACCGTCATTGTAATTCTAACGCTAACTCTAACCCTAACCCTAAACCTCACCCTAACCCTAACCCTAACCCTAATCTTCACCCTAACCCTATATCTAACCCTAAACCTCAACCTCACCCTAACCCTAACCCTCACCCTAATCCTAAGCCTAACCCTAAACCTCAAACTAACCCTAACCCTTACCCTCACTGTAACCCAAACCCTAACCCTCACCCTAACCCTAAATTTAACCAGAACCCTAACTCTCACCCTAACCCTACACCTAACCCTCACCCTAACCCTAACCCTCACCCTCACCCTCACCCTAAGCCTAACCCTAACCCTAACCCTAACCCTCACACTCACCCTAACCCTTACTCTGATCCCAATCCTAACACGAAGCCTTACCCTCACCCTCACCCTAACCCTCACAGTAACAATAACTCTAACACTAACCCTAACCCTAACCCTCACCGTCAGCCTCACCCTAAACCTACCTCTAACCCTAAACCTCACGCTCACCCTAACCCTCACGTTAAGACTAACCCTAACATTAATCCTAACCCTAACCCTAAACCTCATCCTCACCCTAACGGTAACTCTAAATCTAAACCTCACCCTCAACCTAACCGTAACCCTAACCCTAAAACCCTAATCCTAACCCTAAACCTCACCCTAACCCTAATCCTAACTCTAACCCTGAACCTAACCCTCATCCTAACACTAAACCTAACCCTCACCCTCACCCTAACCCTAATCTGAATCCTAACCATCAACCTAACTCTAACCCTCACCCTCACTGTAACCCTTACACTAACATTCACTCTAACCCTAAACTTAACCTGAACCCTAACTCTCACCCTAACCCTAACCCTAACACTCATCCTAACCCTAACCCTCACACTCACCCTAAACCCATCCCTAATACTAATCCTAAACCTCACCCTCACCCTAACCTTCACGTTAAGACTAACCTTAACATTAATCCTAAACCTAACCCTAACCCTAAACCTCATCCTCACCCTAAAACTCACACTAACCTTAACAATAATCCTCAATCTAAACCTCAACCTCACCCTCACCCTAGCCCCCACCCTAACCCTAACCCTCATCCTCACCCTAACCCTATATCTAACCCTAAACCTCACCCTTACCCTCACCCTAACCCTAACCGTAATCCTAACCGTCACCCTAATCCTAAGCCTAACCCTAAACCTCAACCTAACCCTAACCCTCACCCTCACTGTAACCTTAACTCTAACCCTCACCCTAAACCTAAATTTACCCAGAACCCTAACTCTCACCCTAACCCTACACCTAACCCTTACCCTAACCCTAACCCTCAGCCTCACCCTCACCCTAAGCCTAACCCTAAACCTAACCCTAACCCTAACCCTAACCCTCACACTAACCCAAACCCTTACTCTAATCCCAATCCTAACATGAAGCCTTACCCTCACCCTCACCCTAACCCTCACAGTAACAATAACTCTAACACTAACCCTAACCCTAACCCTCACCCTCAGCCTCACCCTAAAGCTACATTGAACCCTAAACCTCACGCTCACCCTAACCCAAACCTAAACCTAACACTAAACCTCACCATAACCCTAACCCTAAAACTCACCCTCACCCTAGCCCTCAACCTAAACCTAATCCTAACCCGAACCCTGATCCTAAACCTCACCCTAACAGTAACCCTGACCCTAACCCTCAACCTAACGCTAACCCTCACCCTCACTGTAACCCTTACGCTAACCCTCACTCTAACCCTAAACTTAATCCTAACCCTAACTCTCACCCTAACCCTAACACTCATCCTAACCCTAACCCTCACACTCACCTTCACTTTCAGCCTAACACTAAGCCTAAGCCTAACCCTAACCCTATCCCTCACACTCACCCTAAACCCAACCCTAATCCTAATCCTAACACTAAGCCTAAACCTCACCCTCACCCTAACCGTCATGTTAAGACTAACCCTAACATTAATCCTAACCCTAAACCTCAATCTCACCCTAAACCTCACACTAACCCTAACACTAATCCTCAATCTAACCCTCAACCTCACCCTCACCCTAGCCATCACCCTAACCCTAACCCTCATCCTCACCCTAAACCTCACACTAACCCTAACACTAATCCTCAATCTAACCCTCACCCTCACCCTCACCCTCACCCTAACACTAACCCTCACCCTAAAGGTAACCCTCACCCTTACCATAACCCTGACCCTCAGCCTAACTTTCACCTTTACCCTTACCGTCACCCCCACCCTAACCCTCACCCTAAAGGTAACCCTCACCCTTACCATAACCCTGACCCTCAGCCTAACTTTCACCTTTACCCTTACCGTCACCCCCACCCTAACCCTCACCCTAACCCTACCCCTCACTCTGACCCTAAACCTATCCCTAAACCTCACCCTCACCCTAACCCTGACTCTAACCCTAAACCTAACACTATACCTTACCCTATCCCTAACCCTCAACCTCATGCTCAGCCTAACCCTAAGACTAAGCTTATCCCTTACCCTAAACTTCACCCTCATCCTAGCCCTCACCCTAACCCTAATCCTAACCCTAACCCTCATCCTAACCCTAACCCTCATTCTAACCCTCACACTAACCCTAACCATAACCATCACCCTAACCCTAATCCTCACCAGCACCCTCGCCCTCAGCCTAACCCAAAGTCTAAGCCTAAGCCTAACCCTAACCCTCACACTCACCCTCAACCTAACCCTAATCCTAACCCTAAGCCTAAACCTAAACCTATCCCTAAACCTCAGCCTAACCCTAACCCTAACCTTAACCCTAACACTAACCCTAACATTAACGCTCGAACTAACCCTCCAACTAACATTAAATCTATCACTAAACCTCACCCTCACCTTAACTCTAATCCTAAACCTAACCCTAAACCTCACCCTAACCCTATCCCTAACCCTAACCCTCACCCTCACCCTCACCCTTACCATAACTCTAACCCTAACCCTAAAAATAACACTAATCTTATCTCTAAACCTAACCCTAACCCTAACCCTAATCCTAACACTCACCCTAACCATAATCTTAACACTAACCCTCATCCTAACCCTAACCCAAACCCTACCCCTAACCCTACACCTTACCCTAACACTAACCCTAAACCTCACCCTCACCCTACCCTCACCCTAAACTTAACCCTCACCCTAGCCCTAACCCTAAGGGTAATCCTCAAAGTAACCATAAACCTCATGCTCACCTTAACGCTAACCCTTACCCTCACCCTAACCATAAACATAACCAAACCCTAACTCTCACCTAACCTTAACCCTAACCCTAAACCTTAATCTAACACTAACCCTCACCCTCACCCTCAGCCTAACCCTAAGCCAAGCCCTAACCCTAGCCCTAATGCTCACACTCACCCTAACGTTTACCCTAAACCTAATCCTAACCCTAAGCCTAACCCTCACCCTCAACCTAACCCTCACCCTAACCCTAAATCTAACACTAACCCTAACCTTAACCCTCAACCTCAGCCTCATCCTACCCCTAACTCTAACCTTAAACGTCACCCTCACCCTAACACTAACCCTACCTCTAAACCTAAACCTCACCCTAAACCTAACCCTAACCCTAAACCTCACCCTCACCCTAGCCCTCACCCTAACACTAATCCTAACCCTAACCCTCATCCTAACCCTCACCCTAACACTAACCATAACCCTCACGCTAACCTTAACCCTAATCCAAACCCTCACCCTCATTCTAACCCTAACCCTCACCCTCACTGTAACCCTTACCTTAACCCTCAACATAAACCTAAACTTTACCCGAACACTAACTATCATCCTTACCATAATCCTAACCCTCAAGCTAACCCTAACCCTAAACCTCATTCTAACCCTAACCACACCCAACCCTAATCCTAACCCTATCCCTTTTCCTAACCCTCCCCCTAACCCTTACCCTAACCCTCACCCTAACACTAACCCTCAGCCTCACCCTCAGTCTCAGCCTTAACCTAAGCCTAAGCCTAAGCCTAACCCTAACTCTGACCCTAAACCTAAACATCATCCTCACCCTAGCACTCACCCTAACCCTAACCCTAACACTAACCCTAATCCTAACCCTCACCTTAAGCCTGACCCTAACATTAATTCTAACCCGAACTCTCACCCTCAGCCTCACCCTAACCCTAATTCTAACACTAAACCCCACCCTGACCCTAACCCTAACCTTAACCCTATCCCTAAACCTCATCTTAGCCCTATCCCTAACCCTCACACTCACCCTCACCATAACCTTTACCCTAACCATAACACTAACAATAAACCTAACCCTAACCCTAACCCTCACCCTAACCCTAATCATCACCATAACGCTTACCCTCACCCTAATACTAACCCTAACCCTAAAACTAAACCTCACACTAACCCTAACAATTACCCTAACCATAATCTTCACCCTAACACTAACCCTAAACCTCACCCTCTCGCTAGACCTCGCCCTAACCCTAATCCTCATCCTCACCCTAAACTTCACACTAACCCTAACACTAATCCTCAATCTAACCCTCACCCTCACCCTATCCCTAACCCTAACCCTCACCCTAACCCGAAACGTCACTCTTCCCATAACCCTCACCCTCAGCCTAACCCTCACCTTTACCCTTACCGTCACCCCCACCCTAACCCTCACTCTAACCCTAAACCACACCCTAACCCTAACTCTACCCCTAAACCTCACCCTCACCCTAACTCTAACTCTAACCCTGAGCCTATAACTAACCCTCACCCTAACCCTAACTGTAACCATCACCCTAACCCTAATCCTCACCCCCACCGTCACCCTCAGCCTAACCCTAAGCCTAAGCCTAAATCAAACCCTAAACCTCACACTCACCCTCACCCTAACCTAATCCTAACCCTAAACCTAACCCTAAATCTCAACCTAACCCTCAACCTAACCTTAAATCTAACACTTACCCTAACCCTAACACTCGACGCAACCCTCCAACTAAACCTAAATCTAACCCTAAACCTCAAGCTCAACCTAACGCTAATCCTAACCCTAACCTTAAACCTCACCACAATCCTAACACTCACCCTCACCCTCACCCTCACCATAACTCTAACCCTAACCCTAACAATAACAGTAATCCTAACCCTAAACTTAACCCTAACCCTAACCTAAACCTAATGCTAACACTCAACCTCACCCTAACACTAATCCTAACCCTAACCCTAATCCTAACCCTAACCATCACCCTCACCCTAACCCTAACCCTAAACCTTAGCCTAACACTTACCCTAAAGCTCACCTTCACCCTAGCCCTCACCCTAACCCTAATTGTAACCTAATTCTCATCCTAACACTCACCCTAACTCTAAGCCTAACCCTAACCCTAACCCTAAGCCCAACCCTCACTGTAACACTAACACTAACCCTAACACTAACACTAACCCTAAACCTAACACTAAACCTTACCCTAATCCTCAGCCTCACCCTCACCTTAACGCAAACCCTAACCCTAACCCTCCTCCTAACTCTAAGCCAAACTCTAACCCTAATCCTAACCCTCACACTCACCCTCAACCTAAACCTAATCCTAAATTTAAGCCTATCCCTAACCCTAACACTCACCCTAACCCTCAGCCTAGACCTCACCCTTACACTTATCCTAACCCTAACCCTCACCCTAACCATAAACTTCACCCTAACACTAACCCTCACCCTAACGATTACCCTCAACCTAACACTAACCCTAACTGTAACACTAACACTCACACTAACCCTAAACATCACCCTAACCCTAAACCTCACCCTAACACTAAACCTAAACCTCACCCTCACCCTAGCCTTCACCCTAACCCTAATTCTCATCCTCACCATAAACCTCACACTAACCCTAACACTAATCCTCAATTTAACCCTCAACCTCACCCTAACACTAACACTAACCCTCACCCTAACCCTTACCATCACCCTTACCGTAACCCTCACCCTCAGCCTAAACCTCAACTTTACCCTTACCGTCACCCCCACGATAACCCTCACTGTAACCCAAACTCTCACTCTAACCCTAACTGTACCCCGAAACCTCACCCTCAACCTAACCCTAACTCTAACCCTAACCCTAATAATAACCCTCAACCTAACCCTAACCCTAACCATCACCCTAACCCTAATCCTCACCCCCACCCTCGCCCTCAGCCTAACCCTAAGCCTAAGCCTAACCCTAACACTAAACCTCATACTCACCCTCACCCTACCCTAATCCTAACCCTAAACCTAACCCAAAACCTAAACCTCAACCTAACCCTCACCCTAACCTTAACCATTACATTTACCCAAACCCTAAGTCTCGACCTAACCCTCCAAATAACCTAAATTTAACCATAAACCTCACCCTCACCCTAAGCCTAAACCTAACCATAACCATAAACCACAACCTAAGCCTCACTATAACCTTAACCCTAACACTTACCCTAACCCTACCTCTCAACCTAACACTCCAAATAACCTAAATCTAACCATAAACCTCACCCTCACCCTAACCCTAAACCTAACCCTAAACCTAAACCTCACCCTAACCCTAACACTCACCCTCACCCTCACCATAACTCTAACCTTAACCCTAACAATAACAGTAATCCTAACCCTAAACCTAACCCTAACCCTAACCATCAACCTAACACTCAACCTCACCCTAACCCTAATCCTAACCCTAACCCTCACCCTAACCCTAACCATCAGCCTCACCATAACGCTAACCCTCAACCTAACCCTCAACCTAACCCTAAACCTAACCCTAAACCTTACCCTAACACTAACCCTAATCCTCACCTTCACCCTAGCCCTCACCTTAACCCTAATCATAAACCTAATCCTCATTCTAACCCTGTCCCTAACTCTAAGCCTAACCCTAACCCTAACCCTAACCCCAACCCTCACTGTAACGCTAACACTAACCCTAACACTAACACTAAACCTTAACCTAACCCTAATCCTCAGCCTCAGCCTCACCCTAACCCAAACCCTAACCCTAACCCTCATCCTAACTCTAAGCCTAATGCTAACCCGAATCCTAACCCTCACACTCACCCTCACCCTAAACCTAATCCTAAACCTCACCCTATCCTTAACCCTAACCCTCACCCTAAACCTTAGCCTAGCCCTCACCCTTACACTTATCCTAACCCTAACCATCACCCTAACCATAACACTCACCCTAACCCTAAACCTCACCCTAACACTTACCCTCAACCTAACACTAACCGTAATCCTAACACTAACCCTAACACTAACCCTAAACATCACCCTAACCCTAAACCTCACCCTAAAACTAACCCTAGCCCTCAACCTCACCCTAGCCTTCAGCCTAACCCTAACCCTCATCCTCACCATAAACCTCACACTAACCCTAACACTAATCCTCAATCCAACCCTCAACCTCACCCTAACGCTAACTCTAACCCTCACCCTAACCCTAACCCTCACCCTTACCGTAACCCTCACCCTCAGCCTAACCGTCACCTTTACCGTTACCGTCACCCCCACGCTAACCCGCACCATAAACCTAACCCTCCCCCTAACTAAAACTGTACCCCTAAACCTCACCCTCAACCTAACACTTACTCTAACCCTAACCCTAACACTAAACCTCACTGTAACCCTAACCTTAATGCTCACCCTCACCGTAACTGTAACCCTAACCCTAAACCTAACAGTAACCCTAAAACTAATCCAAACCCTCACGCTAAACATAACACTCACCCTAAACCTAACCCTCACCCTAACACTTACCCTCACCCCAACACTAACCCTAACCCTAACACTTACCCTCACACTAACCCTAAACCTCACACTAATCCTAAAAGTCACCCTAAACCTCACCTAACCCTAATCCTCACCCTCATCCTAACCCTCACCCTAACCCTCACCCTAACCTTCACCCGTACTTTCATCTTCCCCCTAACATGAACCTTAACCCTAACAATAACAGTAACCCTAACCCTATCTATCACCCTAACCTTAATTCTCACCCCCACCCTCACCCTCAGCCTATCCCTAAGCCTAAGCCTAACCCTCACCCTAACCCTCATACTCACGCTCACCCTACCCCTAATCCTAACCCTAAGCCTATCCCTAAAACTCAACCTAACACACACCTTCACCTTAACCCTAAAACTAACCCTAAACCTCACTCTAACCCTCCCCCTAACCCTAACCCTAACACTAAACCTCACCCTCACCCTAACCCTAACCCTAACTCTAAACCTAAACCTCACCCTAAACCTAACCCTCAACCTCAACCTCACTGTAACTCTAACCCTAACCCTAACAATAACACTAACTTAACCCTAATCCTAACACTATCCATAACCCTCACCCTCAGCCTCACCCTCACTGCAAACTTAATCCTAACTATAACACTAACAATAACCCTAACCCTATCCCTGACTCTAATCCTCACCCGCACACTCACACTCAGCCTAAACCTAACCCTAACCCTCACCCTCACCCTCACCATAATGATAACCCTAACCCTAACCCTAACATTAACCCTAACCCTAACTTTACCCCTCAACCTAAACATAACCCTCAACCTAACCCTAACCCTCAACTTAACACGTACCCTCACGCTAACACTAACACTAACCCTCACCCTCACCCTAACCCTAATCCTAAACCTAAACCTCAACCTAACCCTAACCCTCACCCTCACCATAACCCTTCCTCTAACCCTCACCCTAACCCTAAACTTTACCCGAACCCTAACTCTCACCCTAACCCTAACTCTAACCCTCACCCTAACCCTAACCCTCAACCTTACTGTAACCATCACCCTCAGCCTCACCCTCACATTTAGCCTTAGCGTCACCCCTACCCTAACCCTCACCCTAACACTAACACTCACCCTAACCCTCATCCTAAAACTAACTCTAACTCTAAATCTCACCCTCACCCTAACCATAACTCTAACCCTAACCCTAACACTAAACCTCACCCTAACCCTAACCCTAACCCTCACCCTAACCCTAACCCTAACCCTAAACCTTAATATAACACTAACCCTAACCCTCACCCTCAACCTAGCCCTCACCTTAACCCTAATCCTTACCCTAATCCTTATGCTTACCCTCACCCTATCCCTAACCTTAACCTTCACTCTAAACCTAACCCTAAACCTAACCCTCAACCTAACCCTAACCCTCACGCTCACCGTAACCCTAACCCTCACCCTCACCCTCACCCTCATCCTCACTGTAACGCTAATGCTCATCCTAACCCTCACCCTAACTCTAACACTAACCCTAAATCTTACCGTAACACTAACCCTAATCCTCACCTTCACCCTAGCCCTGACCCTAACCCTAATCGTAAACCTAATCTTCATTCTAACCTTCACCCTAACTTTAAGCCTAAACCTAACCCTAACCCTAACACCAACCCTCACTGGATCCCTAACACTAACCCTAACACTAACACTAACGCTAAACCTAACCCAAACCTAACCATAAACCTAACCCTAATCCTCAGCCTCACCCTCACCCTAACCCAAACCCTAACCCTAAACCTCATCCTAACTCTAAGCTTAACCATAACCCTAGTCCTAACCCTCACCCTAACCCTAATCCTAAAGCTATCCCTATCCCTAACCCTAACCATCAGCCTAACCCTTAACCTAGCCCTCACCCTTAATCTAATCCTAACCCTAACCCTCACTCTAACCATAACCCTCACCCTAACCCTAAACCTCACCCTAACACTTACCCTCACCCTAACACTAAACCTAATCCTATCAATAACTCTCACAATAACCCTAAACATCACCCTAACCCTAAACCTCACCCTAACACTAACCCTAACCCTCACCCTCACACTAGAGTTCAGGGTAACCCCAACCCTCATCTTCACCATAAATCTCAAACTAACCCTAACACTAATCCTCAATCGAACCCCCAACCTCACCCTAACGCTAGCACTAACCCTCACCTTTACCCTAACACTCACCCTTACTGAAACCCTCAGCCTCAGCCTAACCCTCACCTTTACCTTTACCGTCACCCCCACGTTAACCAGCACCCTAACCCTAACCCTCACCCTAACCCTAAATGTACCCCTATAACTCACCCTCTCCCTAACCCTAACACTTACCCTAACCCTAACACTAAACCTCACTCTAACCCTAATCCTAACCCTCACCCTCACACTAACCATAACCCTCACCCTAAACCTAACACTCAACCTAACATTTACCCTCACCCTAACACTAACCATAACCCTAACACTAACACTCACACTAACCCTAACCCTCACCCTAATCCTAAACCTCACCCTGACCCTAACCCTAACCCTCATCCTCACCCTAAACCTCACAATAAACCTACCCTAATCCTCAATCTAAACCTCACCCTAATTCTAAACGTAACCTTAACCCTTACCCTAACCCTAAACCTAACCCTAACCCTCACCCTTATCTTAACCCTCAACCTCAGCCTAAACCTCATCTTTACCCTTACCATCATCATCACCCTAACCCTCACCCTAATGCTAAACCTCATCCTAACGCTCACCCTAACCATAAACCTAACCATCACCATAACCCTAATCCTCACAGTAAACCTCACGCTCAGCCTAACCCTAAGCCTAAGCCTAAGCCTAAGCCTAACCCTCAACCTCACCCTCACCCTCACACTAACCCTAACCCTAACCCTAACCCTAACCCTAAACCTTAACCTAACACTAACCCTAACCCTCACCCTCAACCTAGCCCTCACCCTAACACTAATGCTAAACCTAATCCTCATCCTTACCCTCACCCTAAACATAACCTTAACCCTATCCCTAACCCTAACCATAACCCTCAACAAAACCCTAAACCTCACGCTCCCCGTAACTCTAACCCTCACCCTAACCCTAAACATAAATGAACCCTAACTCTCACTCTAACCCTAACCCTAACCCTCACCCTCACCCTCACCTTCAGCCTGACCCTAAGCATAACCGTATCCCTCACACTCACCCTAACCCTTACCCTAAACCTAATCCTAACCCTAAATCTAACCCTCACCCTCAGCCTCAGCCTAACCCTAAATCTAACCCTAAACCTCACCCTCACCCTAACGCTAACCCTAACCATAACCTTAAACCTCAACCTCACACTCACCCTAGACCTTACCCTAACCCTAATCCTAACCCTAACCCTCATCCTAACCCTCCCCCTAACCCTAACCATCATCCTCAACCTCACCCTCAGCCTAACCCTAAGCCTATCCCTAAACCTAAACCTAACACACAACTCCCCCTCACTCTAACCCTAATCCTATCCCTAACCCTAACCCTAACCCTAACCCTTCCCTTAACTCTGACCCTAACCCTAACCCTAAAACTAACCCTTACCATAACCCTCACCTAAACCTCACCTTAACCCTAACTCTAACCCTAAAACTCGCCCTCACCCTAACCCTAACTCTAACCCTAACCCAAACCCTAAACCTCAATCTAACACTAACCTTAACCCTAATCCACACCCTAACTCTCAGCCTAATCCTAAGCCTAAACCTAACCTTAACCATCACACTCACCCTAACCCTAACCCTAAACCTCACCCTAACCCTAACCCTCACCCTCAACCTCAGCTTAACCCTAAGCCTGTCCCTAACCGTAACCCTCAGGCTCACCCTAACATTAACCCTAATCCTACTCCTAATCCTAAACCTAACCCTCACCCTCAACCTAACACTCACCTTAAGCCTAACCCTAACATTAATCCTAACCCTAACCCTCACCCTCAGCCTCAACCTAACCCTAACTCTAACACTGAACCTCACCCTGACCCTAACCCTAACAGTAACCCTATCCCTAAACCTCATCCTAGACCTAAACCTAACCCTTAACCTCACCCTCACCATAACCATAACCCTAACCATAACCCTAACCATAAACCTCACCCTAAACCTAAACCTAATCCTCATCCTAACCCTCACCCTAACCCTAACCCTCACCCTCACCCTCACCCTCAGCCTAACCCTAAGCCTATCCCTAAACCTAAACCTAACACACACACTCCCCCTCACTCTAACCTTAATCCTATACCTAACCCTAACCCTAATCCTAACCCTTCCCCTAAATCTCACCCTAACCCTAACCCTAAAAGTAACCCTTACCATAACCCTCAACCTAAACCTCACCTTAACCCTAACTCTAACCCTAAACCTCACCCTCACCCTAACCCTAACTCTAACCCTAATCCAAACCCTAAACCTCACCCTAACTCTAACCCTAACCCTGATCCTCACCCTAAACCTCACACTAACCCTAACCCTACTCCTCAATCTAACCCTCACGCTAACCCTAACCTAACCCTAATCCTTACCCTAACCCTAAACCTAACCCTAACCCTCACCCTTATCTTAACCCTCAACCTCAGCCTAAACCTCATCTTTACCCTTACCATCATCATCACCCTAACCCTCACCCTCAAGCTAAACCTCATCCTAACCCTCACCCTAACCGTAAACCTAACCATCACCCTAACCCTAACCCTCACCCTCAACCTCACACTCAGCCTAACCCTAAGCCTAAGCATAAGCCTAACCCTAACCCTCAACCTCACCCTCACCCTAATCCTAAACCTATCCCTAAACCTCAACCTAACCCTCATTCTAACTTTAAGCCTAAAACTAACCCTAACCATAACCCTCGACCTAACCCTCCAACTAACACTAAATCTAACCCTAAACCTCACCCTCACCCTAAACCTAAACCTCACCCCAACCCTAACCCTAAACCTCACCCTAACACTAACCCTAACCCTCACCCTCACCCTCACCCTCACCCTCACCATAACTCTAACCCTAACCCTAACAATAACACTAATCCTAACCCTAAACCTAACCCTAACCCTAACCCTAACTGTAATCCTAACCATCACCCTCTTGCTAACCCTAATCCTAACCCTAACCCTCAAGCTAACCCTAAATCTCACCCTCACAGTAACCCTAACCCTCAAACTAACTCTCACACTAACCCTCACCCTAACCCTAAACCTTAACCTAACACTAACACTCACCCTCACCCTCAACCTAGCCCTCACCCTAACACAAATGCTAAACCTAATCCTCATCCTTACCCTCACCCTAACCATAACATTAACCCTCTCCCTAACCCTAACCATAACCCTCAAAAAAACCCTAAACCTCACGCTCCCCGTAACTCTAACTCTCAACCTAACCCTAAACATAAATGAACCCTAACTCTCATCTAACACTAACCCTAACCCTCACCCTCACCCTCATCTTCAGCCTGACCCTAAGCATAACCCTAACCCTAACACTCACCCTATCCCTTACCCTAAACCTAATCCTAATCCTAACTCTAACCCTCACCCTCAGCCTCACCCTAACCCTAAATCTAACCCTAAACCTCACCCTCACCCTAACGCTAACCCTAACCATAACCTTAAACCTCACCCTCACACTCACCCTAGACCTTACCCTAACCCTAATCCTAACCCTAACCCTCATCCTAACCCTCCCCCTAACCCTAACCATCACCCTCAACCTCACCCTCAGCCTAACCCTAAGCCTATCCCTAAACCTAAACCTAACACACAACTCCCCCTCACTCTAACCCTAATCCTATCCCTAACCCTTACCCTAACCCTAACCCTTCCCTTAACTCTCACCCTAACCCTAACCCTAAAACTAACCCTTAACATAACCCTCAACCTAAACCTCACCGTAACCCTAACTCTAACCCTAAAACTCACCCTCACCCTAACCCTAACTCTAACCCTAACCCAAACCCTAAACCTCACCCTAACACTAACCCTAACCCTAATCCACACCCTAACTCTGAGCCTAATCCTAAGCCTAAACCTAACAATAACCCTCACACTCACCCTAACCCTAACCCTAAACCTCACCCTAACCCTAACCCTCACCCTCAACCTCAGCTTAACCCTAAGCCTGTCCCTAACCCTAACCCTCAGGCTCACCCTAACATTAACCCTAATCCTACTCCTAATCCTAACCCTAACCCTCACCCTCAACCTAACCCTCAACTTAAGCCTAACCCTAACATTATTCCTAACCCTAACCCTCACACTCAGCCTCACCTTAACCCTAAATCTAACACTGAACCTCACTCTGACCCTAACCCTAACCCTAACCCTATCCCTAAACCTCATCCTAGACCTAACCCTAACCCTTAACCTCACGCTCACCATAACCTTAACCCTAACCCTAACACTAACAATAACCCTAACACTAACCCTAACCTTCACCCTAAACATAACCCTCACCCTAACCCTAACCCTCACCCTAACCCTTACCCTCACCCTAACACTAACCCTAAACTTCAAACTCTCCCTAGACCTCGCCCTCAACCCGAAAGCTCATCCTCACCCTAAACTTCACACTAAACCTAACACTAATCCTCAATCTAATACTCACCCTCACCCTAACCCTAACCCTAACCCTCAACCTAACCCTAACTCTCACGCTAACCCTAATCCTCACCCTAACCCTGATCCTCACTCTAAACCTCAAACTAACCCTAACCCTAATCCTCAATCTAACCCTCACCCTAACCCTAACCCTAGCCCTTAATCTAACCCTAAACCTAACCCTAACGCTCACCCTTATCTTAACCCTCACCCTCAGCCTAAACCTCACCATTATCCTTACCATCATCCTCAACATAAAAATCGCCCTAACCCTAAACCTCATACTAACTCTAACACTAACTGTAAACCTAACCATCACACTAACCCTAACCCTCACCCTCAACCTCACACTCAGCCTAACACTAAGACTAAGCCTTACACTTACCCTAACTCTCACCCTCACCCTAGCCCTCACCCTAACCCTAATCTTAACCCTAACCCTCACCCTAACCCTAACCCTAACCCTCACCCACACCCTCACACTAACCCTAATCCTAACCCTAACCCTCAACCTAACCCTAAACCTCACCCTCACTGTCACCCGAACACTAACGCTCGCCCTAACCCTAAACTTAACCCGAACCCTAACGCTCACCCTAAACAAAACCCTAACCCTCACCCTAACCCTAACCCTAAATCTTACCCTCACCATAGCCCTCACCCTAACCCTAATCCTAACCTTAACCCTCATCCTAACCATCCCCCTAACCCTAATCCTAACCCTAACCCTCAACCTCAACCTCACCCTCAGCCTAACCCTAAGCCTAACCCTAAACCAAACCCTAACACACACACTCACCCTCATCCTAACCCTAATCTTAAACTTAACCCTAACCCTAACCCTGCCCCTAACTCTCACACTAACACTAACACTAACAGTAACCCTCATCCTAACCCTCACCCTAACCCTAACTCCACCCTAAACCTCACCCTCACCCTAACCCTAACTCTAAACCTAACCCTAACACTAAACCTCACCCTAATGCTAACCCTAACCCTCAACCTAACCATAACTCTCACCCTAAGCATAACCATCACCCTAACCCTCATCCTTACTCTAAACCTCACACTAACGCTAACCCTAATCCTCAATCTAACCCTCACCCTAACACTAACCCTAGCCCTTAATCTAACCCTAAACCTAACCCTATCGCTCACCCTTATCTTAACCCTCACCCTCAGCCTAAACCTCACCATTACCCTTAGCATCATCCTCACCCTAAAAATCCCCCTAAGCCTAAACCTCATACTAACTCTAACACTAAGTGTAAACTTAACCATTACCCTAATTCTAACTCTCACCCTCAACCTCACACTCAACCTAACACTAAGACGAAGCCTTACACTTACCCTAACCCTCACCCTCACCCTAGCCCTCACCCTTACCCTAATCTTAACCCTAACCCTCATCTTAAACCTCACCCTAAACCAAACCCCAACCCTCACCCACACCCTCACACTATCCCTAATCCTAACCTTAACCCTCAACCTAACCCTAAACCTCACCCTCACTGTAACCCTTACCCTAACGCTCACCCTAAACCTAAACTTAACCCAAACCCTAACACTCACCCTAAACAAAACCCTAACCCTCACCCTAACCCTAACCCTAAACCTTACCGTCACCCTAGCCCTCACCCTAACCCTAATCCTAACCTTAACCCTCATCCTATCCCTCCCCCTAACCCTAATCTTAACCCTAAACCTAACCCTAACCCTCACCCTCAACCTCACCCTCAGCCTAACCCTAAGCCTAACCCTAAACCAAACCCTAACACACACACTCAGCCTCATTCTTAACCTAATCTTAAACTTAACCCTAACCCTAAACCTCCCCCTAACTCTCACCCTAACCCTAACACTAACACTAACCCTAACCCAAACCCTCAAACTATCCCTCACACTGACTCTAACCCTAAACCTCACCCTCACACTAAACCTCACCCTGAGCCTAACCCTAACCCTCATCCTCACCCTCACTGTAACCGTAAACTTAAACCGAACCCTAACAATAACTCTAAACCGATTCCTAACCCTCAGCTTAACCATAAACCTCACCCTAACCCAAAACCTCACCATAACCCTTAGACTCACCCTAAAACTGAACCTAACGCTAACATTAACCATCACCCTAAATCTAACCCTAAACCTCACCCTCAACCTAACACTAACCCTAACACTTAGCCTAACCCTAAAAATAAACCTAACCCTAAACCTCACGCTAACCCTGTTCCTAAACCTCACCAAAACCTAGCCCTCACCCTAAACCTAACCCTTATCCTCACCCTAACCCTCACCCTCACCCTAACCTTCAGCCTAACCCTAATTCTAAATCTAACCATAACCCTCACCCTAAACCTCACCCTAACCCTAACACTAAACCTAACACTAAGCCTAACCCTAACCCTCACCCTCAGCCTCACGCTAACCCTAACTCTAACCCTAAACCTCACCCTCACCCTAACCTTAACCCTAACCATAAATCTCACCTTAACTCTAACGCTAAACCTCACCCTCACCCTAGGCCTTGCCCTAACCCTAATCCTAACCCTAACCATCATCCTAACCCTCCCCCTAACCCTAACCCTAACATAACCATCAACCTCCCCCTCAGCCTAAATCTAAGCCTAACCCTAGACCTAACCCTAAAAAACACACTGACCCTCACCCTAACCCTAACCCTAATCCTATCCCTAACCCTAACACTAACCCTTACCCTCCCCCTAACTCTCACCCTAACCCTAACCCTAACCGTCACCCTAACCCTAACTCTAACCCTAAACTTCAGCCTCACCCTTACCCTAACTCTAACCCTAACCCAAACCCTAAACCTCAACCTAACCCTAACCCTCACACTCACACTCACCGTAACCGTAACCCTAAACTTAAACCTAACAATAACCCTAACCCTAACCCTAACCCTCACCCTAAACATAACCATCACCCTAACCCATAACCTCACCCTAATTCTTACCCTCACCCTAACACTAAACCTAACACTAACACTAACCATCACACTGACCCTAAACCTAACCCTAACCCTAAACCTCAACCTAACCCTCACACTCAACCTAAACCTAACACTAAACCTAACCCTAACCCTCCCCCTAACCCTATATCTAAACCTCTCCCTCACCCTAACCCTAACCATAAAACTAACCCTAACACTAACACTAACCCTAAACCTAACCCTAAACCTAACACTAATCCTCAGCCTCAACATCACCCTAACCCAAACCCTAACCCTAACACTCATCCTAACTCTAAGCCTAACCCTAACCCTAATCCTAACCCTCACACTCACCCTCACCCTAACCCTAATCCTAAACCTAACCCTATCCCAAACACAAACCCTCACCCTAACCCTCAGCCTAGCCCTCACCCTTAAACTTATCCTAACCCTTAACCTCAACCTAACTCCCAACCTACCCCTAAACCTAAACCTAACCCTCATCCCAACACGAACCCGAACCCTCAACCTCATGCTCGGCCTAAGCATAAGCCTAAGCCTAAGCCTAACCCTAATCCTCACCCTCACCCTCACAGTAACCGTAACCCTACCCCTAAACCTAACAATAAAACTAACCCTAACCCTAACCCTCACCCTAACCATAACCCTCACCCTAACCTTAACCCTCACCCTAACACCTACCCTCACCCTAACCCTAACCCTAACCCTCACACTCACCCTAGCCTTCATCCTAAACCTAACCTTCATCATCACCCTAAACCTCACACTAACCCTAACACTAATCCTCAATCTAACCCTCACCCTCAATCTAATGCTAACACTAACCCTCACCCTAACCCTAACCCTCACCCATAGGGAAACCCTCACTCTCATCCTAACCCTCACCTTTACCCTTATGGTCAACCCCAGGCTAACCTGCACCCTAACCCTAACCCTCATCCTAACCCTAACTGTATCCCAGAACCTCAAGCTCACCATAACCCTAAGTCTAACCCTAACCCAAACACTAAACCTCACCCTAACCCACACCTTAACCCTAAGCCTCATCCTAAACATCACCCTAACTGTAAACCTAACCATCATACTAAACATAACCTTCACCCTCAACCTCAAGCTGAGCCTAAACCTTATCCTAAGCCTAACCCTTACCTTAACCCTCACCCTCAGCCTAGCCCTCACCCTCACCCTAATCCTAATCCTAACCCTCATTCTAACCCTCACCCTAACCCTAACCCTAACCATCACCCTAAACCTAATCCTCACCCCCACCCTCACTCTCAGCCTAACTCTAAGCCTAAGCCTAACCCTAACCCTAACGCTCACACTCACCCTCACCCTAACCCTAATCCTAACCCTAACCCTAACGGTAAGCCTAAACCTCAACCTAACCCTCACCCTTACCTTAATACTAAAATTAAACCTAACCCTCACCCTCGACCTAATCCTCCAACTAACCCTAAATCTAACCCTAAACCTCACCCTCACACTTACCCTAATCCTAATCTCTAACCCTAAACCTCAACCTAACATTAACCCTAACCCCCACCCACACCCTCACCCTCACAATAACTCTAACCCTAACCCTAATAATAACACTAATCTTAACCCTAAACCTAACCCTAAACCTAACCCTAACACTAATGCTAATACTCACCCTCAAGCTAACCTTAATCCTAACCCTAACCCTAACCCTAACCCTTATCCTCACCCTCACTGTAACCATAATCCTGAACCTAATCCTCACCCTAACCCTAACCCTAAACCTAAACCTTAATCTTACACGAACCCTAACCCTCAACCTCACCCTAGCCCTCACCATAACCCTAATCCTAACCCTAATCCTCATTCTTACCCTCACCCTAACCCTAACCTGAACCCTCACCCTAACTCTAACACTAACCCTAACTCTCAACCTACCCTAACCCTCACGCTCACAGTAACCCTAACCCTAACCCTCACCCTAACCCTAACCCTCACACTCAACCTTAACCTAACCCTCACCCCAGCCCTCACCCTCAGTCTAACCCTAAGCCTAACCCTAACCCTAAACATATCGCTCACACTCACCCTAACACATATCCTAAACCTAATCCTAACCCTAAGCCTAACCCTCACATTCAACTTCACCCTCACCCTAACCCTAAATCTAACCCTAAACCTAACCCTAACCCTAACCCTAACCCTCAGCCTCACCCTAACCCTAACCCTAACACTAAACCTCACCTTAACACTAACCCTAAATCTAACACTAAACCTCACCCTCAACCTAACCCTAACCCTAACCCTAACGGTAAACCCCACCCTAACCCTAACCCTAACCCTCACCTGCACCTCACCCTCACTGTAACTCTAACCCTAACCCTAACAATAACAATAATCCTAACCAGAACCATCACCCTAACCCTAACGCTCACTCTCATGCTCAGCCTAAGCATAAGCCTAAGCCTAAGCCTAACTATAACCCTCACCCTAATCCTAAAACTATCAAAAACCCTAACTCTAACCCTAAACCTCACTGTCCCCCGAACCCTAATTCTATCCTTAACCCTAAACCTAAACCTCATCCTAACCCTAACCGTAACCCTCACCCTCACACTCACCATAATCCTAACCCTAACCCTAACAATAACCTTAACCATAATCCTAACCCTCACCCTAACTATAACCATCACCCTAACCCTAAACCTCACCCTAACACTTACCCCAACCCTAACAATAACCCTAACCCTAACACTAACCCTCACACTAACCCTAACCATCACCCTAACCCTAAACCTCACGATAACCCTATCCCTAACCCTCACCCAACCCTAGCCCTCATCCTAACCCTAACCCTTATCCTCACCCAAACCCTCACCCTCACCCTCACCCTCAGCCTAAACCTAACCCTAAACCTAACCCAAACACTCACCCTAACCCTCACCCTAACCCTAACCCTAAACCTAACACTAAACCTAACCCTAACTCTCACCCTCAGCCTCACCCTAACCCTAACTTTAACCCTAAACCTCACCCTCACCTTTACCCTTACCCTAACCATAAACCTCAACCTAACTCTAACCCTAAACCTCAACCTCACCCTAGCCCTTGCCCTAACCCTAATCCTAACCTTAACCCTCATCCTAACCCTCCCCCTAACCCTAACACTAACCCTAACCCTAACTCTAACCATCACCCTCACCTTCAGCCTAAACCTAAGATTAAACCCAGAACTAACCCTAACAAACACACGGACCCTCACCCTAACCCTAACCCTAATCCTATCCCTAAACCTAACACTAAGCCTTACCCTCCCTTTAACTCTCACCCTAAACTAACCCTAACCGTCACCCTAACCTTAACTCTTACACTAAACCTCACCCTCACCCTAACCCTAACTCTAACCCTAACCCAAACCCTAAACCTCAACCTAACACTAACCCTAACCCTCACACTCACCCTCACCGTAACCGTAACCCTAAACCTAAACCTAACAATAACTCTAACCCTAACTCTAAACCTCACCCTATCCATAACCGTCACCCTAACCCATAACCTCACCCGAACACTTACCCTCACCCTAACACTAACCCTAACACTAACACTAACCCTCACACTGACCCTAACCCTAAACCTAACACTAAACCTCAATCTAACACTCACCCTCAACCTAAACCAAACACTAACCCTAACCCTAACCCTCACCCTAACCCACCCCCAAACCCTACATCTAAACCTCACCCTCACCCTAAACCTATCCCTAACACTAACAGTAAGCCTAAACCTAACCCTAATCCTCAGGCTCAACCTCACCCTAACCCAAACCCTAACCCTAACACTCATCCTAACTCTAAGCCTAACCCTAACCCTAATCCTAACCCTAATCCTAACCCTCACACTCATCCCCACCCAAACCCTAATCCTAAACATAACCCTATCCCTAACCCTAACCCTCACCCTAAACCTCAGCCTAGCCCTCACCCTTAAACTTATCCTAACCCTAAACCTCAACCTAATTCTCAACCTAACCCTAAACCTAATCCTAAACCAAACCCGAACTCGAACCCGAACCTTCAACCTCATGCTCGGCCAAAGCCTAAGCCTAAGCCTAAGCCTAAGCCTAACCCTCACCCTAACCCTGACTCTAACCCTAACCCTAAACCTAAACCTCATCCTAACCCTAACCATAATCCTCATGCTTACCCTCACAGTAACAGTAACCCTACCCCTCAACCTAACAATAAACCTAACCCTAACCCTAACCCTCACCCTAATCATAAACCTCACTCTAACCTTAACCCTCACCCTAACACTTACCCTCACCCTAACCCTAACCCGAACCCTCACACTCCCCTAGCCTTCACCCTAACCCTAACCCTCATCCTCACCCTAAACCTCACACTAACCCTAACACTAATCCTCAATCTAACCCTCACCCTCACCTTAATGTTAACACTAACCCTCACCCTAACCCTAAACTTCACCCTTACCGGAACCCTCACCCTCAGCCTAACCCTCACCTTTACCTAACCGTCACCCTCAGGCTAACCTGCACCCTAACCGTAACCCTCATCCTAACCCTAACTGTACCCCAGAACCTCACCCTCACCATAACCCTAAGTCTAACCTTAACCCTAAAACTAAACTTCATCCTAAACCTCACCCTAACCCTAAACCTCATTTTAACCCTAACCCTAACTGTAAACTTAACCATCACACTACCCCTAACCCTCACCCTCAATCTCACGCTCAGCCTAATCCTAAGCCTAAGCCTAACCCTTACCCTAACCCTCACCCTCACCCTAGCCCGCACCCTAAACCTAATTCTAACCCTCACCCTCACCCTAACCCTAACCCTCATCCTCACTCTAAAGTTCACACTAACCCTAACCCTAATCCTCAATCTAACAATCACCCTGACCCTAATCCTACTCCTTACTCTAAACCTAAGCCTCAACCTAACCCTCACCCTTATCTTAACCCTCAGCCTCACCCTAAACCTCACCTTTACCCTTACCATCATCCTAACCCTAACCCTCACCCTAACCCTAAACCTAACCCTAACCCTAAACCTAACCCTAATCCTAACATTCACTCTCACCTAACCCTAATCCTAACCCTAACCCTCACCCTAACACTAACCCTCACACTCACTGTAACCCTAACCTCAACCGAACCCTCACCCTATAGCTATCCCTAACCCTAAACCTTAATCTAACACTAACCTTAACCCTCACGCTCACCCTAGCCCTCACCATAACCCTAATCCTAACCCTAATCCTCATTCTTACCCTCACCCTAACCCTAAACTTAACCCTCACCCTAACCCTAATCCTAAACCTAACCCTCAACATAAGCCGAACTCTCAACCTAACCATAACCCTCAAACTCACCCACACCCTCAGCCTAAACCTATTCCTAAAGGTAAGCCTAACCCTCACTCCCAACCTAACCCTTGCTCTAACCCTAACTCTAACACTAATCCTAACACTAAACCTCACCCTAACCCTAACCCTCAACCTCAGCCTCACCCTAACCCTAACTCTAACCCGAAACTCAACTTCACCCTAACGTTAACCCTAACCCTAACCGTAAACCTCACCCTAACACTAACCGTAAACCTCACCTGCCACTAGCCCTCACCCTAACCCTAATCCTAACCCTAACCCTCATCCTAACCATCACCGTAACACTAACCCTAACACTAACCCTCACCCTATCCCTAATCCTAACCCTAACTCTCAAACTGACACTAACCCTCACCCTCACCGAAACTCTTAGCCTAACCCTAACCCTAACCCTAAACTTAACCCGAACCCTAACTCCCACACTAACCCTAACCCTAACTCTCACCCTAACCCTAATCCTCACTCTTGCCATAACCCTCACACTCAGCCTAACTGTCACGTTTACCCTTACCTTCACCCCCATCCTAACCCTAACCCTAACCCTAACTCTCAACCTAACCTTCACCCTAACTTTACACCTAAACCTCACCCTCACTCTAACCCTAACTCTAACACTAAGTCTAACACTAAACCTCACCCTAACCCTAACCCTTAAACTAACCCTAACCCTCACCCTCACCCTCACCCTCAGCCTAAACCTAAGGCTAACACTATCCCTAACCCTAACCCTCACACTCACCCTAACCCAAACCCTAATCCTAATGCTAACCCTAATCCTAACCCTCACCCTCAGCCTCAGCATCACCCTAACCCTAATTCAAACTCTAAACCTCACCCTCACCCTATCACTAAAGATAACCCTAACCATAAACCTAAACCTAACAGTAATCCTAACTCTCCCCCTAACTCTCAGCCTAACCCTAACCCTAACACTAACCCTAACCCTAAAGGTCAACCTAACCTTCACCCTAAACCTAACTCTAACCTTAATCCTCACACTCACCCTAACCCTCACTCTAACCCTAAACCAAACCCTAAACCTCGCCCTGAACCTAACCCTAACCCTCACCCTCACCGTAACCGAAACACTAAACCTAACCCTAACAATAACACTAACCCTTATCCTAACCCTCATCCCAACGATAACCCTCACAATAACCCAAACCCTAACAACCACCCTCACCCTAAAACTAACCCTAACCATAACATTAACCCTCACACTAACCCTAATCGTAACCATAACCCTAAACCTCAACCTAACCCTCACACTCACCCTAAGAGTAACAATAACCCTATCCCTGACCCTCACCCTAACCCTACCCCTAACACTATATCTAACCCTAAACCTCACCCTCACCCTAACCATAATCCTAACCCAACCCTAAACCCCACCCTAACCCTAACCCTAACCCTCACCCGCACCCTCACACTCAACGTAACTCTAACCCTAACCCTAACAATAACACTAACCCTAACCCTAACCATCACCATAACCCTAATCCTCACCCCCACCCTCACCCCCACCCTCACCCTTAGCCTAACTGTAAACCTAAGCCTAATCCTCACCCTAAAACTCACACTCAGCCTCACCCTAACCCTAACCCTCAACCTTACCTTAACCCTCACCCTCATCTTAACCCTTACCCTCAGCGTAAACCTCACCTTTACCCTTACCATCATCCTCACCCTAACCTCACCGAACCCTAAACCTCATTCTAACCCTCACCCTAACATTAAACCTAACCATCATGCTAACCCTAACCCTCACCCTCAAACTCACCCTCAGTCTAACTGGAAGACTAAGCCAAAGCCTGACCCTAACATTTACCCTCACCCGAGCCCTCACCCTTACCCTAATCCTAACGATCATCCTCACATCCATCCTCACCCTCAGCCTAAGCCATAGCCTAGCCCTAACCCTAATCCTCACCCCCACCCTCACTCTTAGCCTAACCATAAGCCTAAGCCTAATCCTCAACCTAAACCTCACAATCAGTCTCACCCTAACCCTAATCCTAAACCTAACCCTATCCCTAAAGCTCAACCTAACCCTCACCCTCACACTTACCCTAACACTAACCCTAACCTTAAACCTCACCCTATCCCTCCCCCTAACCCTAACCCTACCCATAACCCTCACCTTCAGCCTCATGCTCACCGCAAACTTAACCCTAATCATAACCTAACCCTAAGACTAACCCAAACCCTAACTTTAATCCTCAACCCCACCCTCACCCTCATCCTAAGCCTAAGCCTAACCCTAACTCTAACCCTAAACCTAACCCTAAAACTAACCCTAATCCTCAGCCTCACCCTCACACTAACCCAAACCCTAACCCTAACCCTCACCCTAATTCTAAGCCTAACCCTAACCCTAAACTTCACACTCACCCTCACCCTAACCCTAATACTAAACCTAACCCTATCCCTAACCCTAGCCCATACCCTAACCCTAAACCTAGCCCTCACCCTTACCCTAATCCTAACCCTAAACCTCAATCTAAACTTCACACTAACCCGAACCCTAACCCGAACCCTAACCCGAACCCTCATGCTCGGCCTAAGCCCAAGCCTCAGCCTAAGCCTAAACCTAACCCTAACCCTCACCCTAACACTAACACTAGCACTAAACCTATCTCTAACCCTAAATCTCACTCTCACCTAACCTTAAATCTAATCCTAAGACTAAAACTAAACCTCATCCTAACCCTAACCCTAACACTAACACTAACACTAACACTAACCATAACCCTAACACTAACCCTAACAATAACCCTAACCCTAACCCTCACACTTACCCTAACCATAACTCTCACCCTAAACCTAACCCTCACCCTAACACTTACCCTCACCATAACATAAACCCTAACGCTAACACCAATGCTCACACTAACCCTAAGCCTCACCCTAACCATAAACCTCATCCTAACAATAACCCTAACCCTCAAGCTCACTCTAAACCTCACACTAACCCTAACACTAATCCTCAATCTAACCCTCACCCTCATTCTAACCCTAACACTAACCCTCACCCTAACCCTAACCCTCAGCATTACTGTAACCCTCACCCTCAGCCTAACCCTCAAATTTACCCTTACCTTCAACCCCACCCTAATCCGCACCCTAACCCTAACCTTGACCCTAACCCTCACCCTAAACCTAACTCTACCCCTAAACCTCACCCTCACCTTAACCATAACCCTAACCCTAACACTAAACTTCACCCTAAACCTAACCCTAACTCTCACCCTCACACTCACCGTAACCGTATCCCTAACCCTAACACTAACAATAACCCTAACCCTAACCCTCACCATAACCATAACCCTCACCCTAAACCTAACCCTCACCCTAACACTTACCCTCACCCTAACACTGACCCTAACCCGAACACTAACCCTCACACTAACGCTAACCCTCAACCTAATCCTAAACCTCACCATAACCCTAACCCTAACACTAACACTCACCCTCACCCTAGCCCTCAACATAACCCTAATTTTAACCCTCACCTTCACCCTAACCCTAACCCACATCCTCACCCTAAACCTCACACTAACAGTAACCCTAATCCTCAATCTAACACTCACCCTGAACCTAACCCTATCCCTTACCCTAACCCTAAACCTAACCCTAACCTTCACCCTAACACTCAACCTCAGCCTAAACCTCACCTTTACTCTTACCATCATCCTCACCCTAACCCTAACCCTCACCCTCACCGTAAATCTAACCCTCAACCTAACCCTCACCCTAACCCTAACTCTAACCCTAAACCTTAATCTAACACTAACCCTAAAGCTCACCCTCAACCTAGCCCTCACCCTATTCCTAATCTTCATTCTTAACCTCACCCTAACCCTAACCTTAACCCTTTCCCTAAACATAATCCTAACCCTAAGCCTCAACCTTACCCTAAAACTCAAGCTCACCATAAACCTAACCCTAACCCTCACCCTAACCCTAAATTTACCCGAACCCTAACTCTCACAGTAAACCTAACCCAAACCCTCACTCTCAACCTCACCCTCAGCCTAACCCTAAGCCTAACCCTAACCCTAACCCTCACACTCACCCTAAACCTTATGCTAATCCTAATCCTAACCTTTAGCCTAACCCTCACCCTCAACCTAACCCTCACCCTAACCCTAACTCTAACACTAACCCTAACCCTAACCCTCAATTTCAGTCTCACCCTAACCATAACTCTAACCGTAAACCTCACCCTCACCCTAACCCGAACCTTAACCCTAACCCTAAACCTCACCCTAACGCTAACCCTAAACCTCACCCTCAAACTAGCCCTCACCCTAACCCTAATCCTATCCCTAACCCTCATCCTAACCCTCACCCTAACACTAACCTTAACCTTCACCTCACACTAACCCTAATCCTAACACTAACCCTCAACCTAACCCTAACCCTCACCGTCACCGTAACCCTTACCCTAACCCTCAACCTAACCCTAAATTGAACCCGAACCCTAACTCTCACCCCAACCCTAACCCTAACCCTCACCCTAAGCCTAACCCTCACCCTTACCGTAACCCTCATGCTCAGCCTAACACTCAACTTTAACCTTACCGATACCCTCACCCTAACATTATCCCTAACACTAAACCTAACCCTAAACCTCAACCTAACCCTAACCCTCAACCTCACCCTGAACCTCACAATAACTCTAACCCTAACCCTAACAATAACACTTACCCTAACCCTAATCCTAACCCTAACCATCAACATAACCCTCACCCTCAGCCTCAACCTCAGCCTAACTGTAAGCCTAAGCCTAATCCTAACCCTAACCCTCACCGTAATCCTAACCCTAACCCTAAACCTAACCCTAAACCTAACCCTATCCCTCCCCATAACCCTAACTCTAACCCTAACCCTAGCCCTCACCCTTACCCTAATCCTAACCCTAAACCGTAAGTTAACTTTCACCGTAACCCGAACCCTAACCCTCACCCTCACCCTCACCCTCCCCATAACTCTAACCCTAACTCTAACAATAACCCTAACCATAACCATAACCCTCAACCTCAGACTCACCCTCACAGCAAACTTAACCCTAACCATAACACTAACAATAACCCTAACACTAACCCTTACGCTAACCCTAATCCTCACACCCACCCTCACCCTCAGCCTAACCCTAAGCCTAACCCTAACCCTAACCCTCACCGTAACCCTAACCCTAACCCTAACTTAAAAACCTAACCCTAACCCTAAACCTAAACCTAACCCTAATCCTCAGCCCCACCCTCACCCTAACCCAAACCCTAACGCTAACCCTCCCCCTAACAATAACTCTAATTCTAAACCTCACCCTCACCCTAACCCTTACCCTAAACCTATCCCTAAACCGCACCCTAACCCTAACCCTCACCCTCAACCTCATCCTCACCATATCTCTAACCCTAACCCTAAGAATAACACTAACACTAACCCTAACCATAACCCTTACCATAACCCTCAGCTTCAGCCTCATGCTCACCTCATGTTCACTTAACCCTAAGCATAACACTAAAAATAAACCTAACACTAAGCCTAAACCTACCCCTAACTCTAATCCTCAAACCCACCCTCACCCTCATCCTAACCCTAAGCCTAATCCTAACTCTAACCCTAAACCTCACCATAACCCTAATCCTAACCCTAAACCTAACACTAACCCTAACCCTAAACCTAACCCTAAACCTAACCCTAATCCTCAGCCTCACCCTCACACTAACCCAAACCCTAACCCTAACCCTCACCCTAACTCTAAGCCTAACCCTAACCCTAAACCTCACACTCACCTTCACCCTAACCCTAATCCAAAACAAAACCCTATCCCTAACCCTAGCCCTCACCCTAACCCTAACCCTAGCCCTCACACTTACCCTAATCCTAACCCTAAACCTCAATCTAACCTTCACTCTATCCCGAACCCTAATCTGAACCCTAAACCTCACCCTCACCCTCACCCTCACGGTAACTCTAACCCTAACCCTAACAATACCTCTAACCCTAACCATAACCATAACCATAACCAAAACCCTCGCCCTAAGACTCACCCTCACAGCAAACTTAACCCTAACCATAACACTAACAATAACCCTAACACTAACACTAACACTAACCCTAATCCTCACACCCACTATCACCCTCAGCCTAACCCTAAGCCTAACCCTAACCCTAACCCTCACCGTAACCCTAACCCTAACCCTATCTTAAAAACCTAACCCTAACCCTAACCCTAAACCTAACCCTAATCCTCACCCCCACCCTCACCCTAACCCAAACCCTAACCCTAACCCTCCCCCTAACAATAACTCTAATTCTAAACCTCACCCTCACCCTAACACTTACTCTAAACCTATCCCGAAACCGCACCCTAAACCTAACCCTCACCCTCAACCTCATCCTCACCGTATCCCTAACCCTAACCCTAAGAATAACACTAACCCTAACACTAACCATAAGCATAACCCTCACCTTCAGCGTCATGCTCACCGCAAACTTAACCCTAAGCATAACACAAACAATAAGCCTAACCCTATGCCTAACCCTAACCCTAACTCCAATCCTCAAACCCACCCTCACCCTCATCCTAACCCTAAGCCTAATCCTAACTCTAACCCTAACTCTCAGCATAACCCTAACCCTAACCCCACACTAACCCTAACAATAAACGTAACCCTAAAAATAAGCCTAATCCTCAGCCTCACCCTCACACTAACCCAAAACCTAACCCTAACCTTCACCCTAATTCTAAGCCTAAACCTCACACTCACCCTCACCCTAACCCTAATCCTAAACCTAAACCTATCCCTAACCCTAGCCCTCACCCTAACCCTAAACCTAAAACTCAATCTAACGTTCACCCTAACCCGAACCCTAACCAGAACCCTACCACTCACCCTCATGCTCGGCCTAAGCCTAAGCCTAAGCCTAAGCCTAACCCTAACCCTCACCCTAACCCTAACACTAGCACTAACCCGAACTCTAACCCTAAATCTCACCCTCACCCTAACCTTAACTCTAACCCAAACCCTAAAACTAAACTTCATTCTAACCGTAACCGTAACCGTAACCATATCCATAACCCTAACACTAACCCTAACCCTAACAATAACCCTAAAACTCACACTCACCCTAACCCTAACCCTCACCCTAACCCTAACCATCACCCTATCCCTTAACCTCATGCTCACCCAACCCTCACACTAAGCCTAAAACTCAACCTAACCCTAACCCTAACCCTCACCATCACACTCAACTTCACCCTCACCCTCCACCTCACCCTCACCCTCACCCTAAACCAAAACCTAACCCTAACCCTCAGCCTAACCCTAACCCTCACACAACCTTATACTTAACCCTCACCCTCACCCTAACTCTAACCCTCACCCTAACCCTAATCCTCACACTAACCCTAAACCTAACCCTAACCCTTATCCTCACACTAACCCTCACCCTAACCCTAACCCTAACTCTAAGTCTCACCCTCACCCTAGCCTTCACCTTCACCCTAACCCTCACCCAAACCCTAACCCTCACACTCACCCTAAACCTCACCCTCACCCTAAAGCTAACACTAAACCTAAACCTCACCCTAATACTCACACTAAACCTAACCCTCACTCTCACCATAACCCTAACACTAAACCTTACCCTAACCTTTACCCTAACCCTTACCCTCACCATAACCCTAACCCTAATCCTCACACTAACCCTAACACTAACCCACACACTAAAACTCACCCTAACCCTCACCCTCACCCTAATCCTAACCCTCACCCACACCCTCACCTTCAGCCGAACCCTATCTCTAACCCTAATCCTAACCCTGAACCTCACCCTCACTCTGAACCTAACCCTAACCCTAAACCTCACCCTCACCCTCACCCTAACCCTAACCGTAAACCTATCACTAACCTCACCCTAACCCTAACCCTCAACCTAAACCTCAATCTAACACATACCCTCACCCTCACCCTAACCCTCAACTTAACCCTCACCCTAAACCTCACCCTCACCCTGAACCTCACCCTAAACCTCACCATCACCCTAACCCTAACCCTAAACGTATCCTTAACCCTAGGCCTAACCCTAACCCTAAACTTAAAACTAACACTCACTCTCATCGTCACTCTAAACATAACCCTAACTGTATCCCTAACCCTCACCCTAAACCTCACCCTAAATCATACCCTCACCCTAATCCTAACCCTAAACCTAACCCTAACACTAACACTAACCCTAACACTAAACCTAACCCTAAACCTAACCCTAATCCTCAGCCTCACCCTCACACGAACCCAAACCCTAACCCTAACCCTCACCCTAACTCTAAGCCTAACCCTAACACTAAACCTCACACTCACCCTCACCCTAACCCTAATCCTAAACCTAACGCTATCCCTAATCCTAGCCCTCACCCTAACCTTAACCCTAGCCCTCACCCTTACCCTAATCCTAACCTTAAACCTCAATCTAACCTTCGGGCTAACCCGAACCTTAACCCGAACCCTAAAACTCATCCTCATGCTCAGCCTAAGCCTAAGCCTAAGTCTAAGCTTAAACCTAACCCTCACCCTAACACTAACACTATCCCTAACTCTAACCCTAAATCTCACCCTCACTCTAACCTTAACTCTAATCCTCACCCTAAAACTAAACTTCATCCTAACACTAACCCTAACCCTAACCCTAAGCATAACCCTAACCCTAACCCTAACCCTAACAATAATATAACCCTAACCCTCACACTCACCCTAACCATAACCCTCACCCTAACCCTAACCATCACCCTAACACTTACCCTCACCCTAACATAAACCCTAATGCTAACACTAACGCTCACCCTAACCCTAACCCTCAACCTTACTGTAACCCTCACCCTCAGCCTAACGCTCAAATTTACCCTTACCTTCAACACCACCCTAACCCGCAACCTAACACTAACCCTCACCCTAATCCTCACCCTAATCCTAACTCTACCCCTAAACCTCACCCTCACCTTAACCCTAACTCTAATCTTAACCCTAACACTAAACTTCACCCTAGCCCTAACCCTAACACTCACCCTCACACTCACCTTAACTGTAACCCTAAACCTAACCCTAACAATAAACCTAACCCAAACCCTCACCCTAACCATAACCCTCACCATAATCCTAACCCTCACCCTAACACTTACCCTCACCCTAACCCTAAACTTCACCCTAACCCTAAACCTAACCCTAACCCTAACCCTCACACGAACCCTCAACCTAACCCTAACCCTAACCTTAACTCTCACCCTCACCTTAACCCTCACCCAACCCTCACACTAAGCCTAAACCTCAACCTAACCCTAACCCTAACCCTCACCATCGCCCTCAACTTCACCCTCACCCTCACCCTCACCCTAACCCAAAACCTAACCCTAACCCTGACTCTAACCTAACCCTCACACAACCTTAAACTTAACCCTCACCCTCACCATAACTCTAACTCTCACCCTAAACCTAATCCTCACACTAAACCTAAACCTAACCCTAACCCTTATCCTCACACTAACCCTCATCCTAACCCTAACCCTAACTCTAAGTCTCACCCTCACCCTAACCTTCACCTTCACCCTAACCCTCACCCAAACCCTAACCCTCATACTCAACCTAACCCTCACTCTCACCCTAAAGCTAACGCTAAACCTAAACCTCACCCTAACACTCACACTAAACTTAACCCTCACTCTCACCATAACCCTAACACTAAACCTTACCCTAAACCTAAACCTAACCCTTACCCTCACCATAACCCTAACCCTAATCCTCACACTAACCCTAACACTAACCCACACACTAAAACTCACCCTAATCCTCACCCTCACCCGAACCCTAACCCTCAATCACACCCTCACCTTCAGCCTAACCCTAAATCTAACCCTAATCCTAACCCTGAACCTCACCCTCACCCTGAACCTAAACCTAACCCTAACCCTCACACTCACCCTCACCCTAACCCTAACCGTAAATCTATCACTAAACCTCACCCTAACCCTAACCCTCAACCTAACCCTCAATCTAACACATAAACTCACCCTCACCTTAACCCTCACACTAACCTTCACCCTAAACCTCACCCTCACCCTAAACCTCACCCTAGACCTTACCCTCACCATAACCCTAACCCTAACCCTAACCCTCACTGTCACCTTAACCCTAAACCTTGCCGTATCCCTAACCCTAACCCTAATCCTAACCCTAACCTTAAAACTAACCCTCACTCTCACTGTCACTCTAACCATAATCCTAACCATATCCCTAACCCTCACCCTAAACCTAACCCTCACCCTAACCCTCACCCTAAAACATACCCTCACCCTAATCCTAACCCTAACCTTCAACCTAACCCTATTCCTCTCCCTAAACCTCATCCTCACCCTAAAACTCATCCTAACATTTACCCTTACCCTAAACCTAACCCTAAACGTACCCCTCACCCTATCCCTCAACCTAACCCTAACCTTCAACCTAACCCTAACCCTAACACTAACCCTGACCCTCACCATAACCCTCATCCTAACCCTAATCCTAACCCTAAAACTCACCTAAACCTAATCCTCATCCTCACACTAACCGTCACCCTCACCTTAACCCTCACCCTCACCATAACCCTCATCCTAAACATAACCCTAAACCTAACCCCAAACCTCACCCTAACCCCAACCATAACCCTAAACCTAACCCTAACCCTCACCCTAACCCTTACCCTCACCTTCACCCTACCCCTCACACTAACCCTAACCCTCCCCCTAACCCTAACCCTAACCTTCATCCTCACACTAACCCTAAACCAAACACTAACCCTTACCCTCACACTAACCCTCAGCCTAACATTAACCTTAACATTAAGTCTCACCCTCACAATAACCCTCTCCCTAACCCTTACCTTCATGCTCACCCAACCCTCACACTAACCCTAAACCTCAACCTAACCGTTACCCTAACCCTCAACTTCACCCTAACCCTAACCCTAATCCTAACTCTAAACCTTATCTTCACCCTCTCCCTTACCTAAATCTAACCCACACCCTCAACCTCACCCTCACCCTAACCCTCACCCTCACGCTCACCCTAACCCTAACCCTAACCCTCACCCTAACCCTAACCCTAATGCTATCCCTAAAGCTCAACCTTACCCTAACCCTCACCCTAAAACTTAACCTCATCCTAAACCTAACCCTAAACCTAACCTCACACTAAACCTAACCCTCACCCTCACCCTAACCCTAACAATAATCCTAACGCTAATCCTAAACCTAACCCTCACCCTCACCCTAACGCTAACCCTAACCCTAACAAAAACCCTATTCCTAAGCCTAATCCTAACACTCATCCTCACCCTCACCCTAACCCAAACTCTAACCTAAGCCTAACCCTAACAATAACCCTAACCCTAACCCTAACCCTCACCCTAACCCTTATCCTAACCCCACCCCTCAGCCTAATCCTCATCCTAAACCTAATCCTAAACCTCTCCCTAACCCTACAGATCACCCCAACCCTAACCCTCACCCTCACCCTCACCCTAGCCAAACCCTAACCCTAACCCTAATTCTAACCATGAACCTCACCCTCACGCTGAACCTAACATTAAAACTAACACTCACCCTCACCTTCACCCTAACCCTAACCTTAATCGTATCCCTAACCCTCACCCTAACTTTAACCTCACCCTAACACAGACCCTCAACCTAATCCTAACCCTAACCCTCAAACTAACCCTCACCTTAAACCTAACCCTCTCCTTAAACCTCACTCTCAACCTAAACCTCACCCTAAACCTTACCCTCACACTAACCATAACCTTAACCCTAGACCTCACACTAACCCTAACCCTAACACTCATGCTAATGTTAACCATAACCCTAAACCTCACCCTCACTCTAACCCTCACCGTCACCCTAACCCTCACCCTTTCCCTAAATATCACCCTTACACTAACCCTCACCCTAACACTAAACCTAACCCTGACCCTTAGCCTCATCCTCACCATCACCCTCACCCTAAGCGTAATCCCAAACCTAACCCTAATCCTAAACCTAACCCTCTCCCTCACCCTCACGCTAACCCTAAAGCTAAACCTAACCCTAACCCTCACCCTAACCCTCACCCTCAACATAACCCTAATCCTAAAACTCACCCTCAACATAACCCTAACCCTAACGCTCACCCTAATGCTAACCCTAACCCTCACCGTCACCCTAACCCTCACAATCACCCTAACCCTCACCCAACCCCTAATGCTCACAATCACCCTAACCCTCACCCTCACCTTAATCCTCAGCCTTTCCCTAAATCTCACCCTAACACTAACCCTCACCCCAACCCTAACCCTAACCCTGACCTGAAGACTCACCCTAACCATCACCCTAACCCTAAGCCTAAACCTAACTCTCTCCTTCACCCTCATGCTAACCCTAATGCTATCCCTAACCCTAACACTCACCCTCACCCTAACCCTAAACCTAACCCTAACCCTAACAATAACCCTAACCCACACCCACACCTTCACCCTCACCCTAGCCCTCACCCTAACCCTAATCCTAACCCAAATCCTCATCCTAAACCTCACACTAAGCCTAACCTTAACCCTAACCCTAACACTAACCCTCACACTAAACCTAATCCTAACCCTAAACCTCAACCTAACCCTCACCCTCACACTAACCCTAACACTAACCCTAAACTTCACCCTCACCCTAACCCTCCCACTAAAACTCTATCTAACCCTAAACCTCACCCTCACCTTAACCCTAACCCTAACCCTAAACCACACCATAACAGTAACCCAAACCTTCACCAGTACCGTCAACCCTCACCATAACTCTAACCCTAACCCCAACAATAACACTACCCCTAACCCTAAACCTAACCCTAACGTAAAGCCCAACCCTAATTCTAAAACTCACCCTCACCCTAACCCTAATCCTAACCCTAAACCTCAAGCTAACACTAACCCTAACCCTCACCCAAACCCTAGCACTCACCCTAACCCTAATCCTAACCCTAATCCTCATTCTAACCCTCACCCTAACCCTAACCCTAACCCTCACCCCCACCCTCACCCTCACTGTAACTCTAACCCTAATCCTAACAATAACACTATCCCAAACCGAAACATCACCCTAATCCTTATCCTCACACCCAACCTCACCCTCAGCCTAACGCTAAGCCTAAGCATAACCCTCACACTAACCCTCATACTCAATCTCACCCTAACCCTAATCCTAAACCTAACCCTGTCCATAAACCTCAACCTAACCCTCCCCCTCCCCCTAACCCTAACACTAAACCTAACCCTAACGCTCACCCTAACCCTCACCCTCACCCTAACTCTAACGCTAAACCTCACCCTCACCCTAAAACTAACCCTAACCCTAAAACTCACTCTAAACCTCACACTAACCAAAACCCTCACCCTCAACCTCAACCTCACCGTAACTCTAACCTTAACCCTAACAATAACACTAACCTTAACCCTAACCCTAACCCTGACCCTAACCATAACCCTCACCCTCAGCCTCACCCTCACTGCAAACTTAACCCTAATCATAACACTAACAATAAACCTAAACCTAACCCTAATGCTAAACCTAATCCGCACCCCCACCCTCACCCTCACCCTCAGCCTAACCCTAAGCCTAAGGCTAACCCTAACCCTAACCCTCACCATAATCCTAACCTTAACCCTACACCTAACCCTAACCCTAACCCTACTAAACCTGACCCTAATCCTCAGCCTCAACCACACCCTAACACAAACCCTAACCCTAACCCTCACCCTAACCCTAAGCCTTAACCTAACCCTAACCCTCACCCTAACAATTACCCTCACCCTAACACTACCCCTAACTCTCACACTAACCCTCACAGTAACCCTAACTCTCACCCTAACCCTAAACCTCACCCTAACCCTAAACCTAACCCTCAGCCTCACCCTAGCCCCCACCCTAACTTAGTTCTAACCCTAACCCTCACCCTAACCCTAATCCTCATCCTCACCCTAAACCTCACACTAAGCCTAACCCTAATCCTCAATCTATCCCTCACCCTCACACTAAACCTCACCCTAACCCTGACCCTAACAATCACCCTAATCCTAACCCTCACCCTTAGGGGAACATTCACCCTCAGCCTAACCCTCACCTTAACTCTTATTGTCACGCTCCCCCTAACAGTCACCCTAAACCTAACCCTCATTCGCACACTCACCCTAACCCTATCCCTATCCATCACCCTAACCCTAAACCTCAGCCTCACCCTTACCCTCAGCCTAAACCTAAGTCTAAGCTTAACCCTAACCCTATCACTCATCCTCACACTAGCCCTCACCCTAAACCTAATCCTAACCCTAATCCTCATCCTAACCCTCATCCTAACCCGAATCCTAGCCATCACCCAAAACCTATTCCTCACCACCAACCTCACCCTCAGCCTAACCCTCAGCCTAAGTCTAAGCCTAACCCTAACCCTGACCCTCAGCCTCACCCTCACCGCAAACTTAACCCAAACCATAACACTGACAATCACCATAATTTTAACCATAACACTAACCCTAATCCTCACCCCCACCCTCACCCTCAGCCTAAGCCTAAAACTAGGCCTAACCCTAATCCTCACTGTAACCTTAAATCTAACCCTAACCCTAACTCTAAACTTAAAACTAAACCTAACCCTAATCCTCAGCCGCACCCTCACCCTAACCGAAACCCTAACCCTAACCCTCACCCTAACCCTAAACCTAACCCTATCCCTAACCTTAACCTCACCCTAAGCCTCACCCTAGTCCTCACCCTAACCCTAATCCTAAACCTAAACCTCATCCTAACTCTAACCCTAACCCTCACACTAACCCTAACTCTAAACCTCACCCTCATGCTCGGCCTAAGCCTAAGCTTAAGCCTAACCCTAACCCTAACCCTCACCCTAACCTTAACCCTAACACTAAAGCTAACTCTAACCCTAAACCTCACCCTCACCTTCGCCCTAACCCTAACTCTAACCCTAATCTTAAACCTAAACCTCATCCTATACTCAACCCTAAACCACACCCTTACCCTAACCTTAAACATAACCCTAACCCTAACATTAACAATAACCCTAACCCTAACCCTAACACTTACCCTAACCATAAACATAACACTCACCCTAACCCTAACCCTCAACCTAACACTAACCCTAACCCTAACACTAACCCTCACACTAACCCTACCCATCACCCTAATCCTAAACCTCAACCTAACACTAACCCTAACTATCACCCTCACCCTAGCCCACACCCTAACCCTAATACTAACCCTAACTCTCATTCTAACACTCACCCAAACACTAACCCTAACCCTCACCCTTACCCTAACCCTAATCCTAACCCTAACCCTCAACCTAACCCTAACTTTCACCCTCACCCTAACCCTTACCCTAACCCTCACCCTAACCCTAACTTAACCCGAACCCTAAATCTCACCCTAAACATAAACCTAACCCAAACCCTCACCCTTAGCCTAACCCTCACGTTTACCCTTACCTTCACCCCCACCCTAAACCTCACCCTAACCCTCACACTCAACCTAAAACTCAGCAAACCCTAACTCTAACACTAACCCTAACACTAAACCACACCCTAAACCTAACCCTCAAACTAACACTAACACTCACCGTCACCCTCACCCTCAGCCTAAACATAAGGCTAAATCTAACCCTCACACTCCCGCTCTCCCTAACCCTAATCCTAATCCTAACCCTAACCCTAACACACACCCTCACCATAACCCTCACCCTAACCCTAACTATAAGACTAACACTAAGCCAAACCCTCACCCTAACACTCACCCTAACCCTATCTCTAACCCTAAATCTCAAACTCACACTGACCCTAACCCAAACACTAAACCTCACCCTAACCCTAACCCTAAACCTCAACTTCACAGTAGCCCTCACCCTAACCCTAATCCTAAACCTAACCTTCATCCTAACCCTCACACTAACCCTAACCCTAACCTGGACCCGAACCCTAAACCTCCCCCTCAACCGAACCCTCAGCCTAACCCTCAGCCTAAACTAAACCTAACCCTAACCCACATACTCACCCTCTCCCTAACCCTAATTTTAACCATAACCCTAACACTTAACCTCACCCTAACCCTAAACCTAAAACTAACACTAACCCTAACCCTCATCCTAACCCTCACCTGAACCCTAACTCTAACCCTAAACCTCACACTCACCCTAACCCTAACTCTAACCCTAACCCTAACCCTAAACCTCCCCTAACTCTAACCCTCATCTTCACCCTCACCGTACCCCTAACCCTAAACTTCACAATAACCCTAAAACTAACCCTAAACCTCACCCTAAAACTTACCCTCACCCTATCACTAACCCTAACTCTAACACTAACCCTCACAGTAACCCTAAATCTCACCCTAACCCTAAACCTCACCCTCACCCTAAACCTAACCCTCAGCCTCACCCTAGCCCCCACCCTAAACTTAATTCTAACCCTAACACTCACCCTAACCCTAACCCTCATCTTCACCCTAATCCTCACACTAACCCTAACCCTAATCCTCAATCTATCCCTCACCCTCACTCTAACACTAACCCTAACCCTAACCGTCATCCAAACACTCACCCTAACCCTAACCCTATCCATCACCCTAACCCTAAAACTCACCCTCATTTTAACCCTCAGCCTAAACCTAAGCCTAAGCCTAACCCTAACCCTAACATTCACCCTCACCCTAGCCCTCACCCTAAACCTAATTCTAACCCTAACCCTTATCATAAACCTCACCATAACCATAATCCTAACCATCACCCAAAACCTATTCCTCACACCCAAGATCACCCTCAGCCTAATCCTAAGCCTAAGCCTAACCCTAGCCATAACCCTCACCCTCAACCTCACCCTCACTGCAAACTTAAAGCAAACCATAACACTAACAATAACCCTAATTTAAACCCTAACTCTAACCCTAATCCTCACACCCACCCTCACCCTCAGCCTAACCCTAAGCATAAACCTAGGCCTAAACCTAACCCTCACCGTAACCCTAGCCCTAAACCTAACCCTAAACCTAACTCTAGTCCTCAGCCTCACCCTTACCCTAAGCCTAAACCTACCCTAACCCTAACGTTCACACTAAACCTCACCCTAACCCTAATCTGAAACCTAAACCTATCACTAACCCTAACCCTCACACTAACCCTCACCCTAGCCCTCACCCTAACCGTAAGTCTAAACCAAAACCTCATCCTAACCCTAACCCTAACCGTCACCCTAACCCTAACCCTAACTCTCACACTCATGCTAAGCCTAAGCCTAAGCTTAAGCCTAAGCCTAAGCCGAAACTTAACCCTAACCCTCACACTAATCCTAAAACTAATCCTCACCCTAACCCTAACCCTAACACTAACCCTAACTCTAACCCTAAACCTCAACCTCACCCTAACCCTAACTCTAAACCTAATCCTAAACCTAACCTCATTCTAACCCCAACCCTAACCCACACCCTTACCCTCACGGTAAACATAACCCTAACCCTAACACTAAAAATAACCCTAACCCTAACCCTAACCCTCACCCTAAACATAACCATAACCATAACCCTCACCCTAAACCTAACCCTCAACCTAACACTAACGCTAACCCTAACCCTAACCCTCACACTAACCCTAACCATCACCCTAACCCTAAACCTCACCCTAACACTAACCCTAAACCTCATCCTCACCCTAGCCCTCACCCTAACCCTAACTCTCATCCCCACCCTAAACCTCACACTAACCTTAACACTAATCCTCAATCTAACCCTCACCTTCACCTGAACCCTAACCCTAACCCTCACCCTAAACTTAACCCTCACCCTTACCATAACCCTCACACTCAGCATAAACCTCATTTTTAGCCTTACCGTCACCCCCACCCTAACCCGCACGCTAACCATAACCCTCATCCTAACCCCCCTCCCTAACCCTAACTCTACCCCTAAACCTCACTCTCATCCTAAGCCTAACTCTAACCCTAACCCTAACACTAAACCTCACCCTAACCCTAAACCTCACACTCACCCTCATCATAACCGTAATCCTAGCCCTAAACATAACCCTCACCCTAAACCTAACCCTCAACCTAATACTATCCCTAACCCTCAAACTCATTGAAACCCTAACCCTAATCCTTATCCTAACCCTAATCCTAACCCTCACCCTCAGCTAAACCCTCAACCTAACCCTAACACTAACACTCACCTTAACCCTAATCCTCACACTCAGCCTCAGGCTAACCCTAACCCTAACCCTAACGTAAACCTCAACCTAACCCTAACCCTAAAACTCAGCCTCAACCTAGCCCTTACCCTAACCCTAATCCTAACCCTAACCCTCATCCTAAACCTCCCCCTAAACCTAACTCTAACCCTAAACCTCTGCTCACCCTCACCCTAACCCTAACCCTAACCCTCACCCTAACCCTAACCTTAACCCTCAACTTCATGCTCGGCCTAAGCCTAAGCCTAAGCCTAATCCTAACCCTAACCCTCACCGTAACCCTAACTGTAACACTAAGGCTAACTCTAACCCTAAACCTCACTCTCACTCTAACCCTAACTCTAACCCTAACCCTAAACCTAAACCTCATCCTAACCCAAAATATAACACTCACTCTCACCATCACCGTAACTGTAAATCTAACCCTAACCCTAACAATAACCCTAAACCTAACCCGAACCCTCACCCGAACCATAACCCTCACCCTAACCCAAACCCTCACTCTAACAAATACCCTCAACCTAACACTAACCCTAACCTTAACACTAACCCTCACACTAACCCTAATCCCAACCCTAAACCTCAACCTAACTCTCACCCTCACACTAACCCTAACACTATCCCTAAACTTAACCCTCACCCTAACCCTCCCACCAAAACTCTATCTAACCCTAAACTTCACCCTCACCTTAACCCTAACACTAACCCTAACCTTAAACCCCACCATAACCCTAACCCAATCCCTCACCCGTACCGTCACCATCACCATAACTCTAACCCTAACCCTAACAATAACACTAATCCTAACCCTAAACCTAAACCCAATCCTAATCCTAACACTCACCCTCACCCTAACCCTAATCCTAACCCTAAACTTCACCCTAACACTAACCCTAACCCTCACCCAAACCCTAGCACTCACCCTAACCCTTATCCTAACCCTAATCCTCATCCTAACCCTCACCCAAACCCTAACCCTAATCCTCACCCGCACCCACACCCTCACCGTAACTGTAACCCTAACCCTAACAATAACACTAACCCAAACCTGAACCATCACCCTAACCCTAATCCTCACACCCAACCTCACCCCAGCCTAACCCTAAGCCTAAGCCTCACCCTCACACTAACCCTCATACTCACCCTCACCCTAACCCTAATCCTAAACCTAACCCTATCCCTAAACATCAACCTAACCCTCCCCCTCCCCCTAACCCTAACACTAAACCTAACCCTAACCCTCACCCTAACCCTCCCCCTCACCCTAACTCTAACCCTAAACTTCACCCTCACCCTAAACAAAACCCTCACTCTCACCCTCAACCTCACCGTAACTCTAACCCTAACCCTAAAAATAACACTAAACCTAACCCTAACCCTAACCCTAACCCTGAGCCTAACCATAACCATAACCCTCACCCTCAGCCTCACCCTCACCGCAAACTTAACCCCAACCATAACACTAACAATAAACCTAAACCTAACCGTAACCCTAAACCTAATCCACACCCCCACCCTCACCCTCACCCTCAGCCTAACCCTTAGCCTAAGCCTAACCCTAACCCTAACCCTCACCATAATCCTAACCTTAACCCTAAACCCAACCCTAACCCTAACCCTAAACCTAACCCTAATCCTCAGCCTCACCCACACCCTAACCCAAACCCTAACCCTAACCCTCACCCTAAACCAAAGCCTTAACCTAACCTTAACCCTCACCCTAACACATACCCTCACCCTAACACTAACCCTAACTCTCACACTAACCCTCACAGTAACCCTAACTGTCACCCTAACCCTTAACCTCACCCTAACCCTAACCCTCAGCGTAACCCTAGCCCCCACTCTAACCTTAATTCTAACCCTAACCCTCACCTTAACACTAACCCTCATCCTCACCCTAAACCTCACACTAACCCTAACCCTAATCCTCAATCTATCCCTCACCCTCACACTAATCCTTACCCTAACAATCACCCTAATCCTAACCCTCACCCTTAGGGGAACATTCACCCTCAGCCTAACACTCATCTTTACTCTGACCATCACGCTTACCCTAACATTCACCCTAACCCTAACCCTCATTCTAACACTCACCCTAACCCTAACCCTATCCATCACCCTAACCCTAACCCTCACCCGCACCCTCACCCTCAGCCTAAACCTAAGCCTAACCCTAACCCTAACCCTAACACTCAACCTCACCCTAGCCCTCACCCTAAACCTAATCCTAACCCTTACCCTCATCCTAACCCTCACCCTAAACCGAACCCTAACCATCACCCAAAACCTATTCCTCACCCCCAACCTCGCCCTCAGCCTAACCCTAAGCCTAAGCCTAAACTTAACCATAACCCTCACCCTCAGCCTCACCCTCACCGCAAACTTAACCAAAACCATAACACTGACAATAACACTAATTTTAACCCGAACCCTAACCCTAATCCTAACCCCACCCCCACCCTCAGCCTAACCCTAAGCCTAACCCTAGGCGTAACCCTAATCCTCATTGTAACCCTCAACCTAACACTAACCCTAACCCTAAACCTAACCCTAAACCTAACCATAACCCTCAGCCGCACCCTCACCCTAACACAAGCCCTAACCCTAAGCCTAAGCCTAACCCTAACCCTAACGCTCACACTCACCCTCAACCTAAACCTAATCCTAAAACTAACCCTATCCCTAACCCTAACCCTCACGCTAAGCCTCACCCTAGCCCCCACCCCAACCCTAATCCTAAACGTAAACCTCATCCTAACCCTAACCCTAACCCTCATCCGAACCCTAACTCTAACCCTCACCCTCATGCTCGGCCTAAGGCTAAGCTTAAGTCTAAGCCTAACCCTAACCCTAACCCTAACCCTAACACTAAACCTAACTCTAACCCTAAACTTCACCCTCACCCTAACCCTAAATCTAACTCTAAGCTTAAACCTAAACCTCATCCTAACCCCAAACCTAACTCACACCCTTACCCTCATCTTAAACATAACCCTAACCCTAACCCTAACAATAACCCTAACCTTAATTCTAACACTCACACTAACCATAACCATAACACTCACCCTAACCCTAACCCTCAACCTAACACTAAACCTAACCCTAACACTAACCCTCACACTAACCCTAACCATCACCCTAATCCTAAACCTCATCCTAACACTAACCCTAACCGTCACCCTCAACCTAGCCCTCACACTAACCCTAACGCTCATCCTCACCCTAAACCTCACACTCAGCCTAATGGTCAGCCTAACCCTAAAATTAACCCTAACAATAACACTAATCCTAACCCTAAACCTAACCATAACCCTAAACCTAACCATTATCATAACACTCAAACTCACCCTAACCCTAATCCTAACCCTAACCCTGACACTAACCCTAATCCTAATCCTAAACCTAACCCTAACCTTCACCATCACACTAACCCTCAACCTAATCCTCACCCTAACACTAACCCTAACCCTAACCCTCACCCTCAGGCTCAACCTAACCCTAACTCTAACCCCAAAATCTCAACCTCACCCTAACCCTAACCCTAAACCTAACCCTACACCTCACCATAACCCTAACCCTAAACCTCACCCTCACTCTAGCCCTCACTCTAACCCTAATCCTAACCCTAACGTTCATCCTAACCCTCCCCATAACTGTAACCCTAAACCTCACCCTAACCCTAAGCCTAAACCTAAGCCTAACCCTAACCTTCACACTCACCCTCACCGTAACCTAAACCCTAACCCTAAACATAACAATAACCCTAACCCTAATCCTATCCCTCACCCAAACCATAACCCTCAACCTTACCGCAACCCTCAACCTAACACTTACCCTCACCCTAACCCTAACCCTAACCCTCACCCTCACCCTAGCACTCACCCTAACCCTTACACTCATCCTCATCCTAAACCTCACCCTAAACCTAACCCTCACCCTTACAGTAATTCTCACCCTCAGCCTAACCCTCATGTTTACCCTTATGGTCACCCACACCCTAAACCTCACCCTAACCCTAAACTTCACACTAACCCTCACCCTATCCCTTACTCTACCTTTAAACTTCACCCTCACCCTAACATTAATTCTAACCCTAACCCTAACACTAAACCTCACCCTAACCCTAAACCTAACCCTCAACCTAAACCTAACCCTAACCCTCACCCTCACATTCAGCCTAAACCTAAGGCTAACCCTAACCCTAACTCTCACACTAACCCTAACTCTAATCCTAATCCTAACCCTAACCCTAATCCTCACCCTCACCCTAACCCTCACCCTAACCCTAACCCTAACACTAACCCTAACATTAACCCTCACCCTCAGCTTCACCCTAACCCTAATTTATCCCTAAACCTCAACCTCACCCTAACCCTAATGCTAAACCTAAGTCTCACCCTAACCCAAAACCTCCCCCTAACTCTCAACTTAACCCTAAGATTAACACTAACCCTAACCCTAACACTAAATTTCACCCTAACCCTAACCCTAACCCTCACCCTCGCCATAACCCTCACCCTCAACCTCACCCTCAGCCTAACATTTCGCCTAACCCTAATCCCAACCCTAAACCTAACACGAAACTAACCCTCACCCTAACTCTCACCCCAACCCTAACCCTCACCCTCACCCTAACCCTAGCCCACACCCAAATCCTAAGTCTAAGATTAACCCTCACCCTAACCCTCACACTAAACCTAACCCCAACACTCACCCAAACCGAAACCTTCACCCTCACCCTAACTCTAATCCTAATCCTAACCCTAACCCTAACACTCACACTCACCCTCACCTTAACCCTAATCCTAATCTTAACCCTAACACTAACCCTCACCCCCACAATAAACCTCACCTTATCCCTAACCTAACAGTTACCTAACCCTAACCCTAACCCTAACCCTCACCCTAAACTTAACTCTAACCCTAAACCTCACCCTCACCATAACCCAAACCCTAACCCTAATCCTAAACCTCACCCTAAAACTATACCTTACCCTAACACTTACGATAACCCTAATACTAACACTAACCCTAACACAATCCCTCACACTACCGCTAACCATCACCTTAAACCTAAACCTCACCCAAACCCTAACCCTAACCCTCAACTTCACCCTATCCCTCACCCTAACCCTAACCATCATCCTCACCCTAAACCTCATACAAACCCTAACACTAATCCTCAATCTAACCCTCACACTCACCCTAACTCTAACTCTCACCGTCACCCTTACCATAACCCTAACCCTCAGCCTAACCCTCACCTTTACTCTTACTTTCACCCTCATCCTAACCCTCACCCTAATCCTAACCCTCATCCTAACCCTCACCCTTACTGTAACACTCACCCTCGCCTTAACCCTAACCATAACCATAACCCTAAAATTCACCCTAACCCTAACCCTAAACCTCACCCTCACCCTAAAACTCACCCTAAACTTAAACCTAAACCTCACTCTCACCCTAGCCCTCACCCTAAGCCTAACCCTAACCCTAACGCTCACCCTACCCCTAACCCTCACCATAACCCTAACTTTCACACTAACCCTAACCCTAAACCTCACCCTCACCCTAAACCAAACCCTAACCTTAACACTCACTCTAAACCTAAGCCTAAGCCTAACCCTAACCCTAACCCTCACCCAAAAATGACCCTCAACATAGCCCTAACTTTCACACTCACCCTAACCCTTACCCTCACCCTCACCCTAAAACAAACCCTAACTTTAACACTCACACTCACCCTCAATCTAAACCTAATCCTAAATATAACCCTATCCCTAACCCTAACCCTCACATTATCCATCACTCTAGCGCTCACCCTAACCTTAATCCTAACCCTACACCTCATCCTAACACTCACACTAACACTAACCCTCACCCTCACCCTCACCCTCACCCTCACCCTAACCCTAACCATTACCCTCACTCTCGGCCTAAGCCTAAGCCTAACCCTAAGCTTAAGCCTAACCCTAACCCTCACACTAACCCTCACCCTAACCCTAACCCTCACACTAACCCTCACCCTAACCCTAAACCACACCCACACCCTAACCCTAACTCTAACCCTAACCCTTAATATAAACCTCACCCTAAACCGAACCCTAAACCTCACCCTAACAGTAACCGTAACCCTAACCCTAACCCTAACAATAACGCTAAACCTAGCCCTATCCCTCATTGTAACCATAACTGTCACCATAACCCTAACCCTCACCCTAACACTTACCCTCACCCTAACACTAACCCTAACCATAACACTAATCCTCACACTAACACCTAACAATCACCCTAACAATAAACCTCACCCTAACCCTAAACCTCACCGTCAACCTAGCCCTCACCCTAACCCTAATCCTCACCCTAAACCTAGACCTAATCCTAACCCTCAACCTTACCCTAACCCTCACCTTCATCATAACCTTAACCCTAACCCCCACCCTATGCCTAAACCTAATCCTAACCCTAAACCTCACCCTAATCCCAACCCTAACCCGCACCCTCATGCTAGCCCTCACCCTAATCCTAATCCTAAACCTAACCCTCATCCTAACCCTCACCCTAACCCTAAACCTCACCCTCACCCTACGCCCAACCGTAAGCCTAATCCTAACCCTAACCATAACCCGCACATGCAACCTCACCCAAAACCTAATCCTAAACGTAACCCTATCCCTAACCCTAACACTCACCCTAACCCTCACACTAACCCTAACCCTAACACTAATCCTAACACTAACCCTCACACTAAACCTCAACTTAACACTAACTCTAACCCTAACCCTCACCCTCACCCTCACCCTCAGCCTATCCCTAAGCCTAAACCTAACCCTAACCCTAACCCTCATACTCACCCTCACACTAACCCTAATCCTAATCCTAACCTAAATCTAACCCTCACCCTAACACTAACCCTCACCCTAACTCTAACACTAACCCTAACCCTAAACCTCACCCTATCCCTCACCCTAACCCTAATTCTAACCCTAAACCTCACCCTCACCCTCACCCTAAACCTAACCCTAAACATCACCCTCATCCTAACCCTCACCCTAATCCTAAAACTAATCCTAACCCTATTCCTCATCCTAACTCTCACCCTAACCTTAACCCTAACTATCACACAAACGCTAACCCTAACCCAAACCTTAACCCTAACCCTCACCCTCACCCTCACCTTCAGCTTAATGTTAAGCCTAACCCTAACCCTAAGCCTAACCCAAACACTCACCCTAACACTAACTCTGATCCTAATCCTAACCCTAACCCTAACCCTAACCCTCACCCTAACCCTAACCCTCATTCTAACCCTCACCCTAACCCTAACACTAACCCTAACCCTAAACCTCACCTTAACACTAACCCTAACCCTACATCTAACAATAAACCTCAACCTCACCCTCACCCTCACCCCCAACCTAACCCTAACCCTAAAACTCACCCTAACCCTAACCTTCACACTCACCCTCACCTTCACCGTAACTCTAACCCTAACCCTAACAATAACACGAACCCTCACGTTACCCCTAACACTCACCCTCACCGTAACCCTAACCCTAACACAAACCTTCACCCTAACCCTTACCCTAACCATAACCTAAACCTCACACTAACCCTAAACCTCACCCTAACCCTAACCCTCACCCTCAACGTAACACTCACCCTAACCCTGAACCTAACCCTAACACTAAACCTCACCCTAACTCTAACCCTAACACTCACCCTCACCCTAGCACTAACCCAAGCCCTAATCTTAAACCTAAACCTCACCCTAAGCCTAACCATAACACTCACCCTAACCCTAAAACCCTAAAAATCACCCTAAACCTAACCCTCACCTTCACCCTCAAGCTCGGCCTAAGCATAAGTCTAACACTAAGGCAAACCCTAACCCTCACACTCACCCTCACTCTCACTGTAACCGTAACAGTAACCCTTACCCTAACCCTCACACTAACCCGCACCCTAACACTAACCCTAACCCTAAACCTCACCCTCACCCTAAACCTAACCCTCACCCTCACCCTCACCCTCTGCCTAACACTAAGCCTAACGTTAACCCAAAACCTAACTCTAACCCTCACACTCAAACTCAGCCTAACCCTAAGCCTAACACTAACCCTACACCTAACTGTCACGCTCACAGTCACCTTAACCCTAATCCTAACCCTAACACCAAATCTAACCCTAGCACTAACCCTAAACCTAACCCTCACCCTAACCTTCACTCTAATCCTAACCCTAAGCCTATTGCTCATCCTAGAACATACCCTAACGCTAATCCTATCCCTAACACTCACCATAACCCTCACCCAGACCCTCACTCTAAACCTAAACCTAAAGCTAAACCTCACCCTCACCCTAACCCATATGCAAACCCTAACCCTAACCCTAATGCTCACACTCACCCTCACCTTAAACCTAATCTGAATCCTAACCCTTACCATAATCCTCACCCGCACCCTAACCCTCATCCTAACCCAACCCCTAACATTGACACTAACACAAACCCTCACCCTAACCCTCACCCTAAACCTAATTCTAACCCTAACCCTCACACTCGCCTTAACCGTAACCCTAACCATAACCCTAAACCTCACGCTAACACTAACCCTAAACCTCACCCTCAACCTAAACCTCACCCTAACCCTAACCCTAAACCTCACTCTCACCCTAGCCCTCACCCTAACCCTAAACCTAACCCTAACCCTCACCCTAACCATAACCCTCACCATAACCCTAACTTTCACACTAACCCTAACCCTAACGCTCACCCTCACCCTCACCCTAACCCTAACCTAAACCTCACCCTCACCCTAAACCAAACCCTAACCCTAACACTGACTCTAACCCTAAGCCTACCACTAACCCTAACCCTCACACTCACCCTCAATCTAAACCTAATCCTAAACCTAACCCTATAACTAAGCCTAACCCTCACATTAACCATCACCCTAGTGCTCACTCTAACCCTAATCCTAACACTTCACCTCATCCTAACACTCACCCTAACCCTAACCCTAACCCTGACCCTAACCCTAACCCTAACAATCACCCTCACTCTCGGCCTAAGCCTAAGCCTAACCCTTAGCTTAAGCCTAACCCTAACCCTCACACTAACCCTCACCCTAACCCTAACAGTAACACTAACGCTAACTCTAACCCTAAACCTCACCCTCGCCCTAACCCTAACTCTAACCCTAACCCTTAATATAAACCTCACCCTAAACCGAACCCTAACCCGAACCCTCATAGTAACCGTAACCCTAACTCTAACCCTAACAATAACACTAAACCTAAACCTAACCCTCATTGTAAAGATAACCGTCACCATAACCCTCACCCTCACCCTAACACTTACCCTCACCTTAACACTAACCCCAACACTAACACTAATCCTCACACTAACACTAACCATCACCCTAACCCTAAACCTCACCCTAACCCTAAACCTCACCGTCACCCTAGTCCTCACCCTAACCCTAACCCTCACCCTAAACCTAGACCTAATACTAACCCTCTACCTTACCCTAACCCTCAACCTCATCATAACCTTAACCCTAAACCTAAGAATAACCATGACCCTAAACCTAATCTTAAACTTCACCCTCACCCTAACCCTAACCCTGACCCTAACCCTAACGCTAAACCTCACCCTAAACCTAACACTAACCCTAATCCTCACCTTAGGACATACCCTAACCCTAATCTAACCCTAACCCTCACCTTAACCCTCACTCTAACCATAAACCAAACCCTCACCCTAAATCTAACCCTCACCTTCACCCTTAGCCTCAGCCTAACCCTAAGCCTAACACTAACCCTAACCCTAATTGTCACACTCACAGTCACCGTAACCCTACTCCTAACCCTAACACCAACCCTAACCCTAACACTAAACCTAAACCTAACCCTCACCCTAACCCTCACTCTAAAGCTAACCCTAACCCTATTGCTCATCCTAGCACATAACCTAACGCTAATCCTATCCCTAACCCTCACCATAAGCCTCAACCTTACCCTCACTCTAAACCTAACCCTAAAGCTAACCCTCACCCTCACCCTAACCCTAATGCTAACCCTAACCCTAACACTAACACTAACCTCAAACTCACCCTCACCTTAACCCTAATCCTAATTCTAAACCTTACCCTAACCCTCACCCTCACCCTAACTCTCAGCCTAACCCTACCCCTAACACTAACACTAACACTAATCCTCACACTAAACCTCACCCTAAACCTAGTTCTAATCCTAACCCTCACCCTCACCTTAACCGTAACCCTAAACATAACGCTAAACCTCACCCTAACCCTAACCCTAAACCTCACCCTCACCCTAAACCTCACCCTAAACCTAACCCTAAACCTCACTCTCACCCTAGGCCTCACCCTAACCCTAACCCTAACCCTCAATCTCGGCCTAAGCCTAAACCTAAACCTAAGCTTAAGCCTAACCCTAACCCTCAGACTAACCATCACACTAACCCTCACCCTAACACTAACAGTAACACTAACGCTAACTCAAACCCTAAACCTCACCCTCACCCTAACCCTAATTCTAACCTTAACCCTTAATATAAACCTCACCCTAAACCGAACGCTAACCCTCACCCTCACAGTAACCGTAACCCTAACCCTAATTCTAACAATAACACTAAACCTAACCCTAACCCTCATTGTAACCCTAAGCGTCACCATAAACCTAACCCTCACCAAAACACTTCCCCTCACATTAACACTAACCCTAACCCTAACACTAATTCTCACACTAACCCTAACCATCACCCTAACCCTAAACCTCACCCTAAACCTAGACCTAATCCTAACCCTCAACCTTACCCTAACCGTCACCCTCATCATAACCTTAACCCTAATCCCCACCCTATGCCTAAAGCTAATCCTAACCCTAAACCTCACCCTAACTTTAACCCTAACCCTCACCCTCATGATAGCCCACACCCTAACCATAAACCTAAACCTAACCCTCATCCTAACGCTCACCCTAACCCTAAACCTAAACCTCACCCTAAACCTAAACCTCACCCTCACGCTCAGCCTAATCCTAAGCCTAATCATAACCCTAACCATAACCCTCACACTCAACCTCACCCAAAACCTAATCCTAAACCTAACCCTATCCCTAACCCTTACCCTCACCCTAACCCTCATCCTAACCCTAACCCTAACACTGAACCTAATACTAACTCTCACAGTAAATCTCAACTTAACACTAACTCTAACCCTAAAACTCAACCTCACCCTAAACCTAACCCTCACCCTCACCCTCAGCCTATCCCTAAGCCTAAACCTAACCCTAACCCTAACACTCATACTCACCCTCACACTAACCCTAATCCTAATCCTAACCCTAAACCTAACCCTCACCCTAACACTAACCCTCACCCTAACCCTAACACTAACACTAACCCTGAATCTAAACCTCACCCTATCCCTTACCCTAACCATAACTCTAACCCTAAACCTCAACCTCACCCTCATCCTAAACCTAACCCTAAACATCACCCTCATCCTAACCCTCACCCTAACACTAACCTTAACACTAATCCTAACCCTAATCCTCATTCTAACTCTCACCCTAACCCTAACCCTAACTCTCACCCAAACGCTAACCCTAACCCAAACCCTAACCCTAACCCTCAACCTCACCCTCACCCTCAGCTTAACGCTAAGCCTAACCTTAACCTAATCCTAATCCAAACACTCACCCTAATACTAACCTTTATCCTAATCCTAACCCTAACCCTCACCTTAAACCCTCACCCTCATCCTAACCCTCACATTAACCCAAACCCTAACTCTAACCCTAATCCTAAACCTCACCCTAACCCTTACCCTAACCCTAAAACTAAACCTAAACCTCACACTCACCCTCACCCTAAACCTAACCCTAACCCTAAACCTCACCCTAAACCTGACCCTCAGAGTCACCCTAATCTTCGCAGTAACTCTAACCCTAACCCTATCAATAACACTAACCCTCACCCTAACCCTGACACTCACCCTCACACTAACCCTAAAACTCAACCTCACCCTAAACCTCACCCTAACCCTAACCCTAAACCTCACTCTCACCCTAGCCCTCACCCTAACCCTAACCATAACCCTAAACCTCACCCTAACCATAACCCTCACCATAACCCTAAATTTCACACTAACCCTAATCCTAACCCTCACCCTCACCCTAACCCTAACCCTAACCCTCAACCTCACCCTAAACCAAACCCTAGCCCTAACACTGACTCTAACCCTAAGCCTAACCCTAACCCTCACACTTACCCACAATCTAAACTTAATCCTAAACGTAACCCTATCCTTAACCCTAACCCTCACATTAACCATCACCCTAGCGCTCACCCCAACCCTAATCCTAAACCTACACCTCATCCTAACACTCACCCTAACCCTAACCCTAACCCTTACCCTAACCCTAACCCTAACAATCACCCTCACTCTCGGCCTAAGCCTAAGCCTAACCCTAAGCTTAAGCCTAACCCTAACCCTCACACTAACCCTCACCCTAACCCTAACACTAACACTAACGCTAACTCTAACCCTAAACCTCACGCTCACCCTAACCCTAACTCTAACCCTAACCCTTAATATAAACCTCACCCTAAACCGAACCCTAACCCTCACCCTCACAGTAACCATAACCCTAACCCTAACAATAACACTAAACCTAAACCTAACCCTCATTGTAACCATAACCGTCACCATAACCCTAACCCTCACCCCAACACTTACCCTCACCCTAACACTAACCCTAACCCTAACAATAATCCTCACACTAACACTAACCATCAGCCTAACCCTAAACCTCACCCTAACCCTAAACCTCACCCTCACCCTAGCCCTCACCCTAACCCTCACCCTAAACCTAGACCTAATCCTAACCCTCAACCTTACCCTAACCCTCACCTTCATCATAACCTTAACCTTAACACCCACCCTATGCCTAAAAATAATCCTAACCCTAAACCTCAACCTAACCGAAACCCTAAACCTCACCCTCATGCTAGCCCTCACTCTAATCCTAATCCTAAACCTAACCATCATCCTAACCCTCACCCTAACGCTAAACCTAAACCTCACCCTAAACCTAAACCTCACCCTCACCCTGAGCCTAACGCTAAGCCTATTCATAACCCTAACCATAACCCTCACAGTCAACCTCACCCAAAAACTAATCCTAAACCTAACCCTATCTGTAATCCTAATCCTCACCCTAACCCTCACCCTAACCCTAACCCTAACACTAAACCTAACACTAACCCTCACAGTAAATCTCAACTTAGCACTAACTCTAACCCTAAAACTCACCCTCACCCTAACCCTAACCCTCACCCTCACCCTCACCCTCAGCCTATCCCTTAGCCTAAACCTAACCCTAACCCTAACCCTCATACTCACCCTCACACTAACCCTAATCCTAATCCTAACCCTAAACCTAACCCTCACCCTAACACTAATCCTCACCCTAACCCTAACTCTAACACTAACACTAACCCTAAACCTCACCCTATTCCTCACCCTAACCCTAACTCTAATCCTAAACTCACCCTCACCCTCACCCTAACCCTAACCCTAAACATCACCCTCATCCTAACCCTCACCCTAAAAATAACCCTAACACTAATCCTAATCCTAATCCTCATCCTAACTCTCACCCTACACCTAACCCTAACTCTCACCCTAACCCTAACTCTCACCCAAACGCTAACCCTAACCCTCACCCTCACCCTCACCCTCAGCTTAACGCTAAGCCTAACACTAACCCTAAGCCTAACCCAAACACTCACCCTAACACTAACCCTATTCCTAATCCTAAATCTAACCCTAACCCTCACCCTAACCCTCACCCTCATCCTAACCCTCACCCTAACCCTAACCCTAACACTAACCCTAACACTAAACCTCACCAAAAGATTCAACCTAACCCTAAATCTAACCCTAAACCTCACCCTCACCCTCACCCTAAACCTAACCCTAACCCTAAACCTCACCCTAACCCTAAACCTTACACTCACCCTCACCTTCACCGTAACTCTAACCCTAACCCTAACAATGACACGAACCCTCAACCTAACCCTAACACTCACCCTCAACCTAACCCTAACACTCACCCTCACTGTAACCCTAAATCTAACCTAAAACCTCAACCTAAACCTTACCTTAACCCTAACCTAAACCTCACCTTAACCCTAAACCTAACCGTCACCCTCAGCCTCACCCTCACTGTAAACTTCAACCTAACCATAACACTAACAATAACACTAACCCTAACCCTAATCTAACCATCATCCTTACCCTCACCCTAACCCTAACCCTCACCCTAACCCTAACCCTCACCCTCACCCTAACCTTTATCCTCACACTAATCATAACCCTAACCCTAATCCTCACATTAATGCTAACCCTCACCCTCACGCTAACCCTACCCCTCACCCTACCCCTCACCATAACCCTAACCCTAACCCTCACCCTAGCCCTGTCCCTAACACTCAAATTTGCACTACCCCTCAATGTCACCTTCACCCTAACCCTTACCCTAAAACTAACCCTCACCTACACCCTCACCCTCAACCTCACCCTCACCCTCACCCTAACCCTCACCCTAAACATCACCCTAACCCTAATCCTCACCCTAACCCTCACCCTAATCCTAACCCTAACCCTAATCCTCACCTTAAACCTCACCCTCACCCTAATCCTCACCCTCACACTAACACTAACCCTAAGCCTTTCCTTACCAAAAACCTCAACTTCACCCTAACCCTCACCCTAAACCTCACCCTCACCCTAGCCCTCACGATAAAACTAACCCTAAACCTAATCCTCACCCTCAAAGTCACCCCCACCCTCAGGGTAACCCTAACCCTAATCATAACACTAAGCCAAAACCTCACCCTCACCCCCACTCTAACCTTAACCCTAACCCTAACCCTAATGCTAACACTAGCCCTCACCCTCACCCTAACTCTAATCATAACCCTAACCCTAAACCTAACCCTAATGCTAACCCTAAACCTCAACCACACCCTAACCTTCAAACTAACCCTTACCCTCACCCTCACCCTAACTCTAACCCTAAAACTACTCCTCAACTTAACCCTCACCCTAACCCTAACCCTACCCCTCAGCCTAACCCTCACCCTAAACCTAACCCTAAACCTAATCCTCAGGGTATCCCTAACCATAACCCTAACACTCACCCTAAACCTTTCCCTCACCTTAACCCTAATGCTAACATTAATCCTCAACCTCACACTAATCCTCGCCCTAACCCTTACACTCACATTAACCCTATCCCTCACCCTCACACTAACACTCACCCTAACCCTCACCCTCACCCTAACTCTCATCCTAACCCTAACACTAACCTTCACCCTAACCCTCACCCAAAACCTAACACTAACCTACAACCTCAACCTAAACCTCACCATCACCCTAACCCTCACCCTAACCCTGACCCTCACACGAACCCTAACCCTAACCCTCAGCCTAACCCTCATCCTAAACCTAACCCTAACCCTAACCCTGACCCTAACCTTAATGCTAACTCTAACCCTAACCCTCACATTTACCCTAACCCTCGTCCTCACCCTCAACCTCACCCTCAGACTAAACTTAACCCTAACACTACTCCAAACACTAACCCTCACCCTCACCCTAACTCTAAACCTAACCTAACCATTACCATCACCCTAATACTAACCCTAGCACACACCCTCACCCTAAGCCTAACCCTAATCCTAAACCTTAACCTCACCCTCTCCCTAACCCTTACCCTCACACTAATCCTAAACTTAACCCTCAGTCTAACCCTCATCCTAACCCTAACCCTAACCCTCACCCTAATTTTAACCCGAACGCTAACCCTAACCCTCAAACCAACCATAACCCTAACCCTAACCCTCACCCTCAACCTAAACCTAAACCTTACCCTAACCCTAACACTAGCCCTCAAACTAACCCTTACCCTCACCGTCACCCTAAAATTAACCCTCACTCTAACCCTTACCCTCACCCTAACCCTCACTCTAACCCTTACCAACACCCTAACCCAAGCCCTAAACCTAAACCTAACACTAACACTAAACCTCACCCTAACCCTCACTCTAACCCTTACCAACACCCTAACCCAAGCCCTAAACCTAAACCTAACACTAACACTAAACCTCACCATAACCCTCACCCTAACGCTAAACCTAAACCAAACCCTCACCCTAAAGCTCACCCTAACCCTCAACCTAACTCTAACCCTCACCCTCACCCTAACTCTCATCCAAAACCTTACCCTCACCCTAACCCTTACCATAAACCTAACTCTAACCCTCACCCTCACCCCAATCTAACCCTCACCCTAACCCTCACCCTAACTCTAACGCTATTCCTAAACCTCAACATCACCCTAAAACTCATCCTAACCTTTACCCTCACCATAACACTAACACCAAACCTAACACTAATCCTCACCTTAACCCTAACCCTCACCCTCACCCTAACCCTCAACGTCACCTTAACCCTCACCCTAAACCTAACTGTCACCCACACTCTAAAACTCACATTAAACCAAACCCTCACACTCACCCTCACCCTACCCTAAACCTCACCCTAACCCTCATCCTCACACTAGCCCTCACCCTAAAACTAACCCTAACCATAACCCTCAACCTCAACCTCACCCCCAACCTCACCCTCACCCTCACCATAACCCTAAACCTCAACCTAACCCTAACGCTCACCCTAACACTTACCCTCACCCTAACCCTCACCCTAACTCTAACCCTAACCCTACCCCTCAACCTAATCCTCACCCGAAACCTAACCCTAACCCTAATCCTCACCTTATCCCTAACCATAACCCTAAATCTCACCGTAATCCTCACACTAACCGTCACCCCAATGCTAATGTTAACACTCAGCCTCACCCTAAACCACGCCCTAACCCTTCCCCTCACCTGCAGCCTATCCATCACCCTCACCCAAACGCTCACCCCAACCCTTACACTCACCTTAACCCTCACCATAACCGTAACCCAAACATTAACACTAACCCTCACCCTACCCCTCACCCTAACCCTAAGCTTAACCCTAACCCTCACCCTGACCCTAACCGTCACCCTAACCCTTACCCTCATCCTAACTCTAACCCTAACCCTCAAACAAACCCTAACCCTCAACCTCACCCTCAGCCTCACCCTAACCCTCACCCTCACCCTCACCCTCACCCTAACCATAACGATAACCCTGACCCTCACCTTAATCGTAACTCTGACACACACCCTCAACCTCACCCTAAGCCTTACCCTACACCTAAGCCGAATCCTAAACCTAACTCTCACTCTCACCCTCACTCTAAACCTAAACCTTAACCTAAACCTAACCCTAACCCTAGTCCTCACCCTGAACCTTAAAATCACCGTCACCCTAACGCTAACCCTAACCCTCACCATAACCCTAACCCTAACCCTAACTCTCACCCTAAACCTATCCTTAACCCTAATGCTATCCCTAACCCTCACCTTCATCCTAAACCTCACTCTAACCCTTACCCTCACCATAACCCTTACAGTAACCCTAATCCTAACACTAACACTAAACCTCACCCTAACCCTCACACTAACCCTAAACATAAACCTAACCCTCACCCTAATGCTCACCCTAACCCTCAACCTAACCCTAACCCTCACCCTCACCCTAATGCTCACCCTAAACCTTACCCTCACCCTAAACCTAACCCTAAACCTAACTCTAACCCTCACCCTCACCTAACCTAACCTGGATCCTAACCCTCACCCTAACCCTCACCCTAAATCTAACGCTATCCCTAAAGCTCACCCTCACCCTAAACCTCATCCTAACCTTTACCCTCACCATAAACCTAACCCTAACCCTAACCCTAATCCTCACCGTAACCCTAACCGTCACCCACACCCTAAAACTCACCCTCACCCAAACCCACACCCTCACCCAAACCCTATCCTAAACCTCACCCTAACCCTGACCCTTACCCTAAACCTAACTCTAAGCCTCACCCTCATACTAACCCTAACCCTCACCTTATCCCTCACCCTAAACCTAACGCTAACCCTAACCCTCACTCTCACCCTAACCCTCACCCTTACCCTTATCCTCACACTGACACTAACCCTAACCCTAATCCTCACACTAACCCTAACCCTAACTGTAACTCTCACACTAAGCCTAACCCTTATCCTAACCCTAAGCTTATCCCTCACCCTAATCCTAACTCTAACCCTAAACTTCACCCTCACCCTAATCATCACCCTAAACCTAACCCTAACCCTTCCCTAACTGAAAACCTCACCCTCACCCTACCCTCAGCCTAACCCTTACCCTAATCCTAATCCTAACAATAACACTTATTCTCACCCTAAACTTAACCCTAACCCTAACCCTCACCATCACCCTCCCACTCACCTAACTCTCACGCTCAACCTCACCCTCACCCTAACCCTCAACATCATCCTAAACATCACCCTAACCCTAACCCTAACGCTAACCTAACCTTATCCTAACCCAAAACTTAACCCTAACCCTCACCCTAACCCTAACCCTAAGCCTTACCCTGACCCTAACCCTAACCATGACCCTAACCCTAAACCTAACACTAAACCTTACCCTAACCCTAACCCTTACCCTAACCCTAACACTAACCCTAACCCTCACCCTAAAACTTATGCTAACCCTAACACTCACCCTCACCCTAATCCTCACCCTAAACTTTATCCTCACACTAACCCTAACCCTAGCCCTCAGCATCACCCTCACCCTAAACCTAAACCTAAAACTAACCCTCACCCTAAACCTAACCCTGACCCTAACCCTAACCCTAACCCTCACCCTCACCCTAATCCTAACCCTAAACCTAACCCTCAGCATCACCCTCACCCTAAACCTAAACCTAAAACTAACCCTCACCCTAAACCTAACCCTGACCCTAACCCTAACCCTAACCCTCACCCTCACCCTCACCCTAATCCTAACCCTAAACCTAACCCTCACCCTATCCCTAACCCTTACCCTATCCCTAACCCTACCCCTCAACCTAACCCTCACCCTCGCCCTAATCCTAACCCTAACCCTCACTCTAAACATAACCCTAACCCTAACCCTCACCCTAATCCTAAACCTAACCCTCACCCTAACCCTAACCCTAACCCTTACCCTAAACGTAAACCTAATCCTAAACCTAACCCTAACCCTAACCCTCACCCTCACCCTCATCCTCATCCTAAACCTAACCCTAACCCTAACTCTCAACCTAACCCTAACGCGAATCCTAACTCTAACCCTCACCGTCACCATCACCCTCACCCTAACCCTCAACCTCAAACTCACCTTCACCCTAACCCTCAAACTAACCCTAATCTTCACCCTAACCCTAACACTCTGCATAACCCTAACCCTACCCCTCATCCTAACACTCACCCTAAACCTAACCCTCACCCTAACCCCAATCCTAAACCTCACCTTCACCCTAACCCTCACCGTCACCCTAACCCTCACCCTAAACCTAAACCTGACCCACACCCGAACCCTCAACCTCACCCGAACTCTCACACTCACCCGAACCCTCATGCTCTCCCTCACCCTCACCCTCATCCTAACCCTCACCCTCAACCTAACACTCAACCTAAACCTCATCCTCACCCTAATCCTCACCCTAACCCTAACCCTAACCCTTACCTAACCAAAACCCTCAATCTCACCCTCACACTCACCCTAACACTCACCATCACCATAGCCCTCACCCTAAACCTAAACCTCACACTAAACCTACCCTAATCCTCAGCCTAAACCTTAGCCTCAACCTAACTCTAACCCTAACCCTCACCGTAACCCTAAAATTCACCCTAACCCTCACCCTAACCCTAACGTTAAAGCTCACCCTAACCCTCACCCTCCTTCTCACCCTCACCCTAATTCTCACCCTAACCCTGATCCTCACACTGACCCTAACCCTAAACCTAACCCTAAGCCTCACCCTCACTCTCACCCTAACCCTAACCATAATTCTAACCCTAATCCTAACCCTAACCGTCATGCTCACCCTCACCCTAATTCTAACCCAAACCCTAACATTCATCCTCACTCTCACCTAACTCTAACCCTAACCCTAATCCTAATTCTAACCCTCACCATCACCCTCATCCTAAATCTAAGCCTAACCCTAACCCTAACACAAGACCCTCACCCTCAAACTAACCCTAACCCACACTCTCACCCTAACCCTAACCCTAACACTCAACTCTCACCCTAAACCTCACCCTAAAACTAACGCTAACCCTAACCCTCACCCTCATCCTACCGCTCAACCTAACCCTAACTCTACCTCTAGCCCTAACCCTAACCCTCACCCCAACCCTAACCCTCACACTAAACCTAACTTTAACTCTCACCCTCACTCTATTCCTAACCCTAACCCTTACCTTAACCCTCACCTTAACCCTTAATCTAACCCTAACACTCACTCTCACCCTAATCCTCAACCTAACCCTTATCCTTACACTAACCCTAACCCTAACCCTCACCTAACACTAACCATAACCCTCACACTAACCCTCACCCTAGCCCTCACCCTCACCCTAGACCTCACCCTAAACTTAACGCTAAACTTAACCCTCACCTTCACGCTCACCCTCACCCTCAACCTCACCCTCAGCTTCACCCTAACCCTAAACCTAATCCTAACCCTAACCCTGACCCTCACCCTCACTCTAAACCTAAACCTAACCTGCACCCTAAACCTAACCGTAACCCTAATGCTAACCCTAACCCTCAACCTCAACCTAACCCAAACCCTAACACTCAATCTGATCCTAACCCTAATGCTAACCCTAACCCTCACCCTCACCCTAACCCTGACCCTAACCATTACCCTAACACTCGCCCTCACCCTAACCCTAAATGTAACCATCACCCTAACCCTAACCTTAACCCTACCCCTCAGCCTACCCCTCACCGTCACCCTAACGCTCACCCTCACACTAACACTAATGCTAACCCTAACCCTCAACCTCACCCTAACCGTCGCCCTAACCCTTACCCTCACCATAACCCTATCCCTCAACCTCAACCTAACCCTCACCCTAACCCTCACCGAAACCTAACCCTAACCCTAACCCTCACCCTAATCCTAAGCCTAGCCCTAACCCTCAGTCTCACACTAACCCTCACCCTAAACCTTATCCTCACTCTAACCCTAACCCTATCCCTAAACGTAACCCTCACCCTAAGTCTAAATCTCATCCTAACACTAATCCTACCGCTCACCCTAACACTCACCCTAACCCTAACCCGAACCCGAACCCAAAGACTAACCCGAACCCTAATCCTCCCCTGAACCTTAACCATCCCGGTCACCCTAAGCCTCACCCTTAGCCTAACCCTCACCTACACCCTAACAATTCCCCTTCCCTGAACCCTAACTCTCACCCTAAACCTCACACTCACCCTAAACATCACCCTAACCCTTACCCTCACCCTAACCCTCACCCTCACCCACACCCTAACCCTCACCCTCACCCGAAACCTCTCACTCTCTCTAACTTCGACCTTCACCTTAAACATCAGCCTAACCCTCACTCTCACCCTAACCCACACTCTAACACTTACCATCACCCTAACGCTAACCCTAACCCTAACCCTCACACTAAACCTAACCCTCACCCTAATTCTAACCCTAAATCTACCCAGCATCCTAACCTTCAACCTAACCCTAGCCGTGAGTGCTAGGGTGAGCCTCACTCATACTTTCAACCTGAGCCTAACCCTAAACCTAACCCTAATTCTAAACCTAACCCTCACACTCACACTCACACTCACCCTAATACTTAAACTCACCCTAAACCTAACCCTAACCCTAACCCTCACCCTAACCCTAAATCTAACCCTCACCTTAACCCTAACCCTTCCCCTAAATCTCACCCTAATCCTAAACCTAACCCTAAACCTAACCCTCATCCTCACCATCAACCTCACCCTAACCCTAAACCTAACCTTAACTATCACCCTAACCCTAACCCGAATCCTAACACTAACCCTCACCGTCACCATCACCCTCACCCTAAGCCTCAACCTCAAACTCAACTTCACCCTAAAACTCAAACTAACCCTAACCCTCACCCTAACCCTAACCCTCTCCCTAACCTTAACCCTAACCCTCACCCTAACCCTCACCCTAAACCTAACCCTCACCCTAACCATAATCCTAACCCTCAACCTCATCCTAACTCTCAACGTCACCCTAAACCTCACCTCAAACCTAAACCTAACCCTCACCCTAACCCTAACCCTCAACCTAAACCTCACTTTCACCCTAATCCTGACCCTAACCCTAACCCTAAACCTTACCTAAACGAAACCCTCACCCTCACCCTCACACTCACACTCACACTCACCCTAACCCTAACACTCACCCTCACCCTCACCCTCACCCTAACACTTAACCTCACCCTAAACCTAACCCTAACCATAACCCTCTCCCTCACCCTAATCCTCACCCTAACCCTAACCCTAACTCTTACATAACCGAAACCCTCACACTCACCCTCACCCTAACCCTTACCCTAACCCTAATCCTAACTCTAAATCTAATCTTCACCCTAACTCTAACCCTTACACTAACCCTAACATTAACCCTAAACCTCACCCTAAACCTAACCCTAAACCTCACCCTCACCCTAACACTTACCCTAACCCTAACCCTCACCATAACCCTAACCCTTACCCTATACCTCACCCTCAGCCTCAAACTAACCCTAACCCTTACCCTATACCTAACCCTCAGCCTCAACCTAACCCTAACCGTAACCCTCACCATAACCCTAACCCTCACCCTCACCCTAATCCTCACCCTAACCCTAAACATAACCCTTACCTAACCGAAAACCTCAACCTCACCCGCACACTCACCCTAAAACGCACCCGCACCGTAGCCCTCACCGTAAACCTAAACTTCACCCTAACTCTAAGCCTAAGCCTCACTCTCACCCTCACCCTAACCCTCACCATAACCCTAACCCTAATCTTAAACCTAAACCTCATGCTCACCCTCACGCTAATTCTATCCCAAACCCTAACCCTCACCCTCAATCTCACCTAACTCTAACCCTAACCCTAATCTTAATTCTAATGCTCACACTCACCCTCACCCTAAATCTAACCCTAACCCTTACCCAGACCCTCACCCTCACACTAACCCTAATCCTCACGCTATCACTAACCTTAACCCTAACCCTCACCCAAACCCTCACACTCAAACTAACCCTAATGCTAACCCGAACCCAAACCCTCACAATAACCCTCACCCTAACCCTTACCCTCACCCTAACCCTAACACTCACCCGCAAAATAACTCTCAATGTAATCCTTACCCTCACCCTTACCCTAACCGAAATATTAACCCTAAACCAAACCCTAACGCTCACCCTAAACCTAACCCTCACCCTCACCTCACCCTAAATATAACCGTAACCCTAACCCTCACCCTCAACCTCACCCTGACCCTCAAACTCACCCTAACCATAACCCTCACACTACCCCTAACCCTCACCCTAAACCTAACCCTAACCCTCACCCTAACCTTCACCCTCAGCCTAACACTTACACTAACCCTAAGCTAACCCTAACTCTTACCCTCACCCTAAACCTAACCCTAATGGTAACCCTCACCGTCACCCTCACACTCACCCTCATCCTCAACCTAACCCTCACGCTCAACCTCACCCTCACCCTAACCCTCACCGTCACCCTAAAAATCACCCTAACCCTAACCCTCACCCTAACCCTAACCCTTACCCTAACCGTAAGCCTAACCCTAATCCTCACCCTAACCCTAACCCTAACCCTAATGCTAACCCTAAACCTCAACCTCACTCTAACCCTCAACATAACCGTTACCCTCACTATCAACCTCAACCTGAACCTAACCCTAATCCTAACCCTCACCCTAACCCTAACCCTCACTGTAACGCTAAACCTAACCCTAGCCCTCAGCCTTACCCTCACCCTAAACCTAACCCTAACCCTAATCCTCACTGTATCCCTAAGCATAACCATAACACTCACCCTAACCCTCACCCTCCCAGTAACCCTAATGCCAACATTAATCTTCAACCTCACCCTAAACCTTGCCCTAACCCTTACCCTCACTCTAAACCTCATCCTCACCCTAACCCTAACCCTAACCCTAATACTAACACTAGACCTCACCCTCACGCTAACCCTAAACCTAAGACTAACCCTAAGGCTAACCCTAAACCTCAACCTCTCCATAACCCTCACCTTAACCCTAACCCTCACCCTCAACCTCACCCTAACCCTAACCCTAACATTAACCCACTCCCTAACCCTCACCCTAACACTAACCCTAACCCTACCCCTCAGCCTAACCCTCACTGTGAACCTAACCCTAACCTTAATCCTCACCCTATCCCTAACCCTAACTCTAACCCTCACCCTAACAATCACCCTCACCATACCCCTTATGCTAACATTAACCCTCAGCCTCACCCTAAACCTCGCCCTAACCCTTACCCTCACTTTAACATTATCCATCAACATCAACCTAACCCTAACCCTAACCCTTACCCTCACCCTAACCCTCACTCTAACCCTAACCCTAACACTAACACTAAACCTCACCCTAACCGGCACCCTAACCCTAAGCCAAAGCCTAACAATCAGTCTCACCCTAACCCTTACCCTTAACGAACTCTAACCCTAAACCTCAGCCTAACCCTCATCCTAACCCTAAACCTAACCCTCACCCTAACCGTCACCCTCACCCTCAACCTCACCCTCAGCTTAACCCTAAACCTAACCCTAATACAAAACCTAACCCTTACTCTCTCCCTCACCCTAACTCTAAACCTAACCCTAGCCCTATCCCGTACCCTCACCCTAAAACTAACCCTAATCCTAATCCTAAACCTCACCCTCACCCTAACCCTTATCCTCACCCTAACCCTAAACCTAACACTCAGCCTAACCCTCAACCTAACCTAAACCCAAACCCTAAACTTAACCTTCACCCAATCCCACACCCTCACCCTCACCCTAACCCTAACCATAACCCTATCACTCACTCTAAACCTAACCCTCACCCTAACACTAACCCTCACAGTCACCCTAACACTCACCCTAATCAACACCCTAACTCTAACCCTCACCCTCACCATAACCCTAAACCTAAACCTAACCCTAACCCTAACCCTCACCCCCACACTCAGGCTAACCCTAACCCTAGCAATTAATCCTAACCCTAACCCTAACCATCACCCTCACCCACACCCTTACCCTAAACTTAACCCTAACCCTTACCCTAAACCTAACCCTAACCCTAATCCTAAACCTAAACCTTAACCTCAACCTAACCCTCACCCTAACACTTACCCTCACCCTCAACCTCACCTTAACCCTAACACTAACCCTCACCCTCACCCTAACCCTACCCTTCACAGTAAGCCTCACCCTAACCCTAACCCTAACCCTACCCCTCAGCCTAACCCTCACCCTAAACCTAACTCTAACCATAACCCTCACGCTAAACCTCACACTCACCATAACCCTAATGTTAACATTAACCCTCAACTTCACCCTAAACCTCGCCCTAACCCTTACCCTCACCATAACCATATCTTTCATCCCCACACTAACCCTCACCCTAACACTTTCCCTCACCCAACCCTATCCCTAACCCTAACACTAACCCTCACCCTAACCCTCACCCTAAAACTCACCCTAACCCTCACCCTAACCCTAAGCTAACCCTAACCCTCACCCTCACCATAACCCTCACCCTAACCCTTATCCTCACCCTAACACTAATCCTAACCCTCAGCCTAATCCTGATCCAAACCCTAACCCTAACCCTATCCCTCACCCTAACATTAACCCTAACCCTAACCCTAATTCTCAACCTAACCCTCAAACTCACCCTCACCCTTATCCTCACCCTCAGAGTAAACCTAAACCTAACCCTAATCCAAAACCTAATCCTCACCCTCACTCTCATCTTAACTCTAAACCTAACCCTAACTTCACCCTCACACTAACCCTCACCCTCATCCTCACCCTCACCTTAACCTTCTCCCTAACCCTTACCCTCGCACTAACCCTAAACCTAAACCTACCCCTCACCCTTACCCTCACCCTAACCCTAATCCTCACCCTAACACTAACCCTAACCCTAACCCTCACCTTAACCTTCACCCTAAGCCTAAGCCTAACCCTAACCATCACCCTAACCCTAACCTGAATCCTAAACCTATCCCTCACCATCACCCTAACCCTTACACTCACCCTAAGCCTAAACCTAACACTCAGCCTACCCCTCATCCTAACCCTAACCCTAAACCTAACCCTCACCCTCACCTTAACACTAACCATAACCCTAACCCTCACCCAAACCCTAAAACTCACCCTCACCTTCAACCTCACCCTCAGCATAACCCTAAACCTAACCCTAATTCAAACGCTAACCCTCAACCTCACCCTCATCCGAACTCTAACCCTAACCCTAACCCTCACCCAAACCCTAAACCTAACACTAACCCTCACCCTAAGTATCACCCTAATACTAAACCTAACCCAAACCCTCAACCTATCGCTCACCTCACCCTAAACCTAACCCTAACCCTCACTCTCACCGTAAACAAAACCCTAACCCTAACCATCACACTAACACTAACCCTCACCCTAACCCTAAACCTAACCCTCAGCCAAACCCTCATCCTAAACCTAACCCTAACCCTCAACCTAACCCTAACCCTAAACCTAACCCTAACCCTCACGCTAAAACCTAAGCCTCACCCTCAGCCTAACCGTATACCTAATCCTAACCCTAACTCTAACCCTCACCCTCTCCCTAACTCTAACCCTACCGCTAACTCTGACCCTCACCCAAACCCTAACCATATCCCTAGCCCTCACCCAAACCTTAACCTCACCCTAACCTTAACCCTATCAGGCACCCTCACCCTAACCCTAACCCCCACCCTAAACCTCACCCTAACCCTAACGCTAACCCTAACCCTCACCCTCACCACAAACGTCACCCTAACCCGTACCCTCACCATAACCCTAACTCTAACCCTAATCCTCACATTTCGCCTAACCCTAACCCTAACCCTAACGCTCACCGTAACCCTAACACTCACTCTCACCCTAACACTCAACATCACCTTAACGATCACCCTAACCCTAAACTTCACCCACACTGTAACACACACCCTAACCCGAACCCTCACCCGAACCCTAACCCTAACCCTGACCCTAACCCTCACCCTAAATCTCACCTTAACCGTAACGCTAACCCTAACCTTCAGTCTCACCCTAACCCTTATCCTCACACTAACCCTAACCCTAACCCTAAAACTCACCCTAACCCTAATCCTAAACCTAACCCTCACAATCACCCTCACCCTAACCGTCACCCTCACGCTCACCCTCACATCACATTAACCCTAACACTAAATCTAACCCGCACCCTAACACTCACCGTCACCCTACCTTACTCTAACCCTAACTCTCAACCACAGCTTAACCCTCACGATCAACCAAACCCTCACCCTGACCCTGAAACTCACCCTCACCCTAACAGTCACCCTCACAATAAACATCACCCTAACGCTAAACTTCACCCTAACCCTAACCCTCAACCTAACCCTAACCCTCACCCTAAACATAACCCTCACCCTAACCCTCACCCTAACCAAAACCCTCAACCTCACTCTAACCATAACCCTAACACTAATCCTAACACTAAATCTCACCCTCACCTTCAAACTCACCCTAGCCCTAACCCTAAACCTCACCCTCACCCTAACCATCATCCTAACTCTAATGCTAACCCTAACCATCACCTTCACCGTAAACCTCACCCTAACTCTTAACCTCACCATAATCCTAACCCTAACCCTAATCCTCAGCCTAACCCTAACCCTCACACACACCCTAATCCTCACCATCACCTGAACCCACATCCTCACACTAACATTAACACTAAGCAAAACCCTAACCCTAATCCTAAACCTAACCCTCATCCTCACCCTCACCCTCACCCTAACCCTAACCCTTAACCTAACCTTTACCCCCACCCTCACCCTAACACTCACCTTCACCATAAATATCAACCTAACCCTAACCCTCAGCCTTAACCTAACCCTACCCTCACCCTAAACCTAACCCTCACCCTAACGCTCACCCTATCCCTAATGCTAACCCAACACCTCACCCTCACCCTAACCCTCACCCTAACTCTTCTCCTCACAATGAACCTAATCCTAAACCTCACCCTAACCCTCACACTAACCCTAATCCTCACCATATCACTAACCCTAACCCTAACCCTCACCCTAATCCTTAACCTCACTCCAACCTTAACTCTTACCCTCACGCTAAACCTCACCCTAAACCTTACCCTCACCCTAACCTGCCAACTAACCCTAACCCTAAACCTACGGTGCACTGTAAACCTCACCCTAACCATAACCCTAACCCATAACCTCAACCTAAACCTAACCCTCACTCTCACCTTAACCCTCAACCTAACCTTTATCCTCACACTAACCCTAATCCTCAACCTTACCCTAACCATCACACTAACCCTTATCATCACCCTATCCCTAACCCTAACCCTAACCCTCACCCTAACCTCACCCTAACCCTAAACCTCACCCTCACCCTAAACCTCAACCTAAACCTTACCCTCACCCTAACCTGCAAACTAAACCTAACCCTAAACCTACGGCTCAACCTAGCCCTCCCCCAAACCAAAACCCTAACCTTAACCCTCACCCTAACCCTAACCTTCACCCTCACCCTAACCCTGCCCCTAACACTTAAGCTCACACTAAGCCTATCCCTAACCCTCACCCTAACTCTAATTCTCAACAGAAACCTCACCCTCACCCTAACCCTCACCTAACACTAGCCCTCAACCTAACCATAACCCTCATGCTCACCGTAACCCTAATGCTAACATTAACCCTCAACCTCACCCGAAAACTTGCCCTAAACCTTACCCTCACCATAACCCTATCCGCACCCTTACCCTAACTCTCACCCTAACCCTTTCCCTCACCCTAACCCTCACTCAGCCCTAAACCTTTCCCTAACCCTAACCCTCACCCTAAACCTAAGACTATTCCTAACCCTCACCCTCACCATAAACCTCACCCTAAACCTTACCCTCACCCTAAACCTAAACCTAACGCTTAGCTTAACCATCATCCTAATCCTAACCCTAACCCTAACCCTCACCCTAACCTTAACCCTAACCCTAACCCTAACACTCACCCTAGCCTTAACCCTCACCCTGACCCTCAGCCTCACCCTCAGCCTAAGCCTAACCCTAATCCAAAACCTAACCCTTAACCTCACTCTCACCCTAAATCTAAACCTAACCGTAACCATCACCCTCACCCTAACCCTCACCATCATCCTCCCCCTCACCCTTACCCTCTGCTTAACCCTTATCCTCACACTAACCCTAACTCTAAACCTAACCCTCACCCTAACCCTCACCCCAACACTAACCCTAATCCTCACCTTAACCCTCACTCTAACCGTAACCCTAACGATCACACTAACCCTAACCCTAATTCTAAAGCTAACCCTCCCCGTCACCCTAAACCTTACCCTAACCCTAAGCCTAAACCTAACCGTCAGCCTAACCCTCATCCTAAACCTAACCCTAACCTTCACCCTCAGCCTCAACCTAACCCTCACACTCACTCTAAAACTACCCTAAATCTAACCCTACCTTCTCCCTACCCCTCATCCTAACCCTAATGCTAACCCTAACCCTCAACCTAACACTAACCCTACCCCTAATGCTAAAGCTCACCCTAACCCTAATCCTCACCCACACCCTAACCCTCACCCTCAAAGGAACTCTCACCCTCAACTGAAACATCATCCTCACCCTAACCATCACCCTCATTCTAAACATCACCCAAACCCTAACCCTCACCCTAACCCTAACACAAACCCTATCCATACACTCACACTCACCCTAACCCACACCCAAACCCTTATTCTCACCCTAACACTAACCCTCAACCTAACCCTAACCAAAACCCTCACACTAACCGTAACCCTCACTCTAATCCTAACCCTAACCCTGACCCTAACCTTCACCCTCAACCTGACCCTCACCTTCAGCTTATCCCTAATCCTAATCCTATTCCTAATCCTAAACTTCACACTCACCCTAAACCTAACTCTAATCCTAACCCTCACCCTCACCCTCACCCTAACCGTCACCCTCACCCTCACCCTAACCCTAAGCCTCACTCTAACCCTAACCCTGACCCTGAACCTAACCTCAGCTTAATCCTCATCCTCACCCTAATCCTCACCCTAACCCTAACCTTTACTTAACCGAAACCCCCACCCTCACACAAGCCCTCAACCTAATCCTAACTTTAACTCTAAACTTCACCCTCAACCTCCCCTTCCTCAGCCTTAACCTAACCATAACCCTAATCCTAACCCTAACCGTCAACCCCACCCTCACCCTAACACTAACCCTAACTCTAACAATAACCCTCACCCTCATCCTAACCCTAATCCTAACCCTAACAATAATTCTAACCCTAACCCTAAAACTCACCCTAACCCTAATCCTAACACTTACCCTCAACCATACCCTCACCCTCATTCTAACCCTCACCCTCACGCTGACCCTCACCATCACACTAACCCTCACAAAAACCCTAACCCTCACCCTAGCCCTAACCCTAACCCTCACCCTCACTTTCCCCCTCACCCTCAGCCTAATCCTAACTCTAACCTTAATCCTAAACTAACCTCACCCTCACCCTCATCCTACTCCTCACCCTCAACCTCAACCTCACCCTCACACTAACCCTCAACCTGACCCTAAACATCACCTTAACCCTAACCCTTACACTGAACCTAACCCTAACGCTCACCCTAACCCTCACCCTCAAACTAACCCTCACCCTAAACATTATCCTCACACTAACCCTAACCCTAACCTTCACACTAACCCTAAACCTCACTCTAATCGTATCATGACACCTGACCCTAACTCTCACCCTAAACCTAACCCTAACCCTAACACTCACCCTAACCCTAAATCTAAACCTAACCCTCACCCTCACCCTGATCCTCACCATCACCCTAACGTTCACCCTAAACCTAACCCTCACCCTAAACCTAAACCTCAACCTAAACCTAATCCTCACCCTGACCCTAACCCTAACCCTGCTAGCCCTCACCCTAACCCTTACTTTAACACTAACCTGTACCCTAAACCTAACCCTCATCCTAACACTAAACCTCACACTAACCCTAACCCTAGCCCTCACCCTCCCCCTCCCCCTCAACCTAACCCTAACACATATCCTAACCCTAACCCTAAACCTCACACTAAACCTATACCTCACCTTAACCCTAATCCTCATAGTAAACATAACAGTCACTCTATCCCTAACCCTATCCCTCAGCCTAACCCTCACCCTAAACCTAACCCTAACCCTAATCCTCATCCTATCCCTAACCTTAACCCTAACCCTCACCCTAACCCTAAGGCTAACCGTAACCCTCACCCTCACACTAATCCTCAACCTAACCCATACTCTCACCCTAATCCTCACCCTCACCCTCACCCTAACCCTAACCCTCACCCTAACACTAAAACTCATCCTATACCTCACACTCAAACTAACCCTAAACCAAACCCTAACCCTCACCCTAAACCTCACCGTAACCCTAACACTAACCCTAACATTCATCCTCACAATAAACCTCACCCTATACCTTACCCTCACCATAACCCTAACCCTAACCCTAACCCTAATGCTCAACCACACCCTAACCATCACCCTCACCCCAACCGTCACCCTCACCCTCATCCTCATCCTCACCCTAACCCTCTCCCTCACCCTAAACATCACACAAACCCTAACCCTGACCCTAACCCTAACCCTCACCCTAACCTTAACCCTCACTCTCACGCTAATCCTCACCATAAACCTAACCCTGACCTAAATGAAACCCTCACCCTAACCCTCACACTAACCCTCACCCTCACCCTAGCCCTCACCCTAACCTTAAGCCGAACCCTAACCCTCAACTTCACCCTAACCCTCAACATGACCCTTACCCTCACCCTAACCCTAACCCTAATCATAACCTTCACACTATCCCTTACCCTCACCCAAACCCTAACCCTAACCCTAACCCTAACTATCACCCTCACACTGACCCTCACCCTCACCCTAACCCTAACCCTATTCCTAATCCTAACCCTCACAATCACCCTCAACCTAAACCTAACCCTAACCTGAACCTTCACCCTCACCCTCACCCTCACCGAACAGTCACCCTCACCCTAAACATCACCATAACCCTAACCCTCACCCTAACCCTAACCTCAGCTTAACCCTCACCTTCAACCTAATCCTCACCCTAACCCTAATCCTAAGGTAAACGAAACCCTCACCCTCACACTAACCCTCACCCTCACCCTAGCCCTAACCCTAACCCTAACCATAACACTTACCCACACCCTAACCCTCACCCTCATCCTCACTCTAACCCTAATCCTAACCCTAATACTCACCCTACTCCTCTCACTAACCCTAAATGTAACGCTAACCCTCAACCTCATCCTAACCCTCAAGCTCACCGGAACACTCACCCTCACCCTAAACCATATTCTCACAACAGTCATCACCCTAACGCTAACCCTCAACCTAACCCTAACCCTAACCCCCACCCTAACCCTAACCAGTACCCTAACGCTCACCCTAACCCTTACCCACAACATAATCCTAACACTCACCCTCAACCTTACCATCACCCTAACCCGTTTACCCTCACCCTAACCCTCACCCTAACCCTCAACCTAACCCTCACACTAACCCTAACCCTCACCCTCGCCCTAACGGTCACCCTAAACTTTACCCTCAACCTCACCCTAACACTCACCCTAACCTTTACCCTGACCCTAACCCTAACCCTAAACCTAAACCTAACCCTCACCCTAACCCTAAACCTAACCCTCAACCTAAACCTTATCTTATCCCTAAACCTGACCCTAACATTCACCCTAACCTTAACCCTAACCATCACACTAACCCTATCCATAACCCTCACCCTCACCCTCAGGCTAACTCTAATACTAAACCTAACCCTCACCCTCACCCTAACTCTAACCCTAAACCTAACCCTAACCCTCAACTTAACCCTCAACCTCACCCAAATCCTCAACCTAACCTTACCTTAACCCTTACCTAAACTAAACCCTTACCCACACCCTCACCCTAACCCTCACCCTCACCCTAGCCCACAACATAACCCAAACCCTAAACCTAACCTTCACACTAACCTAACCATAACCCTCAGGATAAAACTTATCCTAACCCTAAACCTAAAACAAAACTTCACCCTAACCAAACCCTAACCCTAACCCTAACACTCATCCTCATCCTCACTCTAACCCTAATCCTAACCATAATGCTCACCCTACACCTCTCCCTAACCCTAAATGTAACCCTAACCCTCATCCTCATCCTAACCCTCAAGCTCACCTGAACACTCACCCTCACCCTAAACCATACTTTCACAACAGTCATCACACTAACCCTAACCCTCACCCTAACCCTAACCTCAGCTTAACCCTCACCCTCTACCTAATCCTCACCCTAACCCTAACCATAAGGTAAACGAAACCCTCACCCTCACACTAACCCTCAACTTCATCCTAGCCCTAACCTTAACCCTAACCATAACACTTACCTACAACCTAACCCTCACCCTCATCCTCACTCTAACCCTAATCCTAACCCTAATGCTCACCCTACCCCTCTCCCTAACCCTAAATGTAACCCTAACCCTCACCCTCATCCTAACCCTCAAGCTCACCTGAACACTCACCGTCACCCTAAAACATACTCTCAGAACAATCATCACCCTAACCCTAACCCTCAACCTAACCCTAACCCTAACCCCCACCCTAACGCTAACCTTTACCCTAACCCTCACCCTAACCCTTACCCACAACATAATCCTATCACACACCCTCAACCATACCACCACCCTAACCCTTACCCTCACCCTAACTCTCACCCTAATCCTCACCCAACCCTCACACTAAACCTAACCCTCACCCTCGCCCTAACGCTCATCCTAACCTTTACCCTCACCCTCACCCTAACCCTCACCCTAACCTTTACCCTGACCCTAACCCTAACACTAACCCTAAACCTAAAACTCAACCTAACTCTTATCCTAAACCTAAACCTAACCCTAACCCTCACCCTAACCCTAACCCTAACCCTCACACTAACCCTAACCTTAACCCTCAGCCTAACGCTCATCCCAACCCTAACACTAACCCTAACCCTCACCCTAACCGTAACCCTACCCATAAAACTCGCGCTAACCCTAACCCTCACCCTCACCCTCAGGCTAACTCTAATACTAAACCTAACCCTCACCCTCACCCTAACTCTAACCCTAAACCTAACCCTAACCCTCACTTTAAACCTCAACCTCACCATAATCCTCAACCTAACCTTACCTTAACCCTTACCTAAACTAAACCCTTACCCTCACTCTCACCCTAACACTCACCCTCACACTAGCCCACACCCTAACCCTAACCCTAAACCTAATCTTCACACTAACCCTAAACATAACCCTCAGGAAAAACCTTATCCTCACCCTAAACCTAAAACAAAACTTCACCCTAACCAAACCCTAAACCTAACCCTAACCCTAAACCTAACCGCAAACTAAACCTAACACTAACCCTAACACTAACCCTCAGCCTAACCCTAACCCTAACCCTCACCCTAAACCTAATCCTAACCCAAACCCTCAACCTAACTGTAAACCTCACCCTCATCCTCACCCTCACTCACAGCCTAAACCTAGTGCTAACCCTAATCCTAACCCTCACCCTAACTCTAACCCTAAACCAAACCCTCACACTCACCCTCACCCTCACCCTAACCCTCACCCTAACACTAACCCTCACCCTAACCTTTACCCTCACCCTCACCCTAAATTTCACCCTAACCTATACCCTGACTCTAACCCTAACCCTAACCCTAAACCTAACCCTCAACCTAACCGTTATCCTAAACCTAAAATTAACCCTAACCCTCACACTAACACTAACCCTAACCCTAACCTTCACACTAACCCAAACCCTAACCCTAAGCCTAACGCTCATCCTAAACCTAACCCTAACTCTAACACTCACCTTAACCATACCCCTAACCCTAACACTCACCCTAAACCTAACCCTCACCCTCACCATCAGGCTAACTTTAATACTAACCCTAATACTAACCCTCACCCTAACCCTAACTCTAACCCTAAACCAAACCTAAATCTCACACTTACCCTCAACCTAACCCTAAACCTATCTCTAACCCTCACCCTAAACCTAACCCTAAGCCTATCCCTCACACTAAACCTCACCCTAACCCTTACCCTCACCATAAACCTAAATCTAACCCTAATACTCACCCTAAACATAACCCTCAACTACACTCTAACCCTGAACCTGACCCGAACCCTCACCGACACCTTAACACTCTTCCTAACCCTAACCCTAATCCTAAACCTAAGCCTAACAATCAAAGTCACCCTAACCCTGCACCTAACCCTAACCCTCACCTACAACCTCACCCTAATCTTCACCCTAACCCTAACCCTAACCCTACCCTTCACCATAACACTCATACTAACCCTAACCCTAATAATAACCTTCAACCTAACCCTAAACCTAGCCCTAACCCTCACCCTCACACTAAACCTAAACCTAAGGCTAACACTCAACCTAACACTAATCTTCACCCACACCCTAAATCTCACCCACACTTGAACTCTCAACCTCTCGCTCACACTAAACATCACCCAAACCCTAACCCACAAATTAACCTTTGCCCTAACACTAAACCTAACCCTAACCCTAACCCTAACCCTAACCTCAGCGTAACCCTAACCCTGACGTAAAGGAAACCCTCACCCTCACCCTCACTCTAACCCTCACCCTCACCCTAACCCTCACCATCCCCCTAACCATAACCCTAACCATCAATGTCACCCTCACCCTCACCCTCAGCCTAAACCTAACTCTAACCCTAACGCTCACCCTCACCCTAACCCAAACCCTAATCCTAACCCTCACCCAAACCCCAACCCTAACCCTCACCCTAACACTAACCCTCATCCTCACCCTCACCTTAATCCTAACCCTAACGCTAATTCTAACCCTCACCCTCACCCTAACATTCACCCTAACCCTTACCCTGACTCTCACCCTAACCCTAACCCTAACCCTCACAGTAACCCTAACCCTCATCCTAACCCTCACCTTAACCCTCAAACTCATCCTAATCCTCACCCTAACCTAGCCTTAACCCTTACCTAAGCTAAACCCTCACCCTCACCCTCACCCTAACCCTCACCCTCACCCTAGCCCACACCCTAACCCTAACCCTAAACCTAACACTAACACTAACCCTAAACCTAACACTCAGCCTAAACCTTATCCTAACCGTAAACCTAAAACTAACCTTCACCCTAACTAAACCCTAACCCTAACCGTAACCCTAACCCTCACACTAACCTTAAACTTAACCCTAAGCCTAATGCTCATCCTAACCCTAACCCTAACCCTAACCCTCAACCTAAACCTAACCCTAACCCTAACCCTAACCCTAACCCTAAACTCACCCTCACCCTCAGCCTAAACCTAGTGCTAACCCTAACCCTAACCCTCACCCTCAACCTAACTGAAACCCCAAACCAAGCTCTCCCCCTCCCCCTCACACTCACTCTAACCTTCACTCTAACCCTAACCCTCACCCTCAACATCACCCTCTCCCTCAGCCCAAACCAAGTCCTTACTCTAATCCTAACCCTCAACCTATACCTGACCCTAACCCTAACCGTAATCCTAACCATCACCCTAACCCTCACCCTCACCACAGTCCACAACCTAACCCTAACCCTAAACCTAACCCTCACACTAACCCTAACCCTAACCCTGAGCCTAACCCTAACCCTCAGCCTAACGCTCATCCTAAACCTAACCCTAACCCTAACCTTAAACCTCAACCTAACGCTCATTCTAACCCTAACCTTAACGCTAACCCTAAACCTGACCCTCAATTTAACCCTCTCCTAACCCAAATTCTAACCCTAAACCTCACCCTCACCCTAACCCTAATCCTAACACTAACCCTAAACCTCACCCTAGCTATCACCCTAACCCTCAGCCTCAGCCTAAACATCATCCTAACCTTAACCCACACCCTAACCTTAGCCCTAACCCTCACCATAAACCTCACGCTAACCCTAACCCTCACCCTAAGCCTAAAACTACACCTCACCCTACCCCTCACCCTAACCCTTACCCTCACCCTAACCCAAACCCTAACCCTCACCCTCACACTAGCCCTCACCCTTACACTAATCCTAACCATAAACCTAAACCTAAATCTAAACCTCACCCTCACCCTAACCCTCACCCTCACCCTAACCCTAACCCTAAACCTCACACTCACTCTAACCCTAACCCTAACACTAATGCTAACCCTAAGCCTCACCCACACCCTAACCCTCACCCTAACCCTTACCCTCACCCTCTCCCTCACCCTTACCCTAAACCTACCCTTTCAGCCTAACCCTCACCTTAACCCTTACCTTCACTATAAACCTAACACTAACCCTAATCCTCATACTAAACCTAAACCTAACCCGAACCCTAACCCTCACTTTAACCCTCACACTAATCCTAACCCTGACCCTAACCCTCACCCTAATGCTAACACTAAACCTAAACCTCACCCTCACCCTAACCCTCACTGTCACCTTAACACTCAACATCACCATAATCCTCACCCTAACCCTAACCCTCAAACTAAACCTCACCCTAACCCTTACCCTCACCATAACCTTAACCCTAACCCACACCCTAACCCTCACCTTCACCATCACCCTCACCCTCACCCTAACCGTAATCCTAACATTCACCCCAACCCTAACTCTCACCCTAACCCTCGCCCTCACCCTAGCCCTCACCGTAGCCCTCACCCTAAGCCTAACCCTAACACTCACCCTCACCCTAAACCTCAGCCTCACCCTAAACCTAAACCTAATCCTAACCCTATTCCTCACCCTCACCCTCACTCTAAACCTAACCGTAAACCTAATGCTAACCCTAAACCTCTCCCTCACTTTTACCCTAATCCTAAACCTCACCCTAACCCTAATGCTATACCTAACCCTAACCCTCACCCTAACACTAATGCTAACCCTAATACTCAACCTCACACTAAACCTCACCCTAAACCTTACCCTCATGCTAACCCTCACGTAACCCTAAAACTAAACCTAACCCTCACACAAACACTCACCCTAAACCTTACACTAACCCTATCCCTCACCCTAACCCTCAACATTCCCTTATCCTCACACTAACCCTAACCCTAACCCTACACCTCACCCTAACGCTAACACTGAACTGAACCCTAGCACTAACCCACACCTTTACCCTACACCTAACCCTCATCCAAACGCTCACCCTAACCCTAACACTAACCCTATCCCGCATCCTCATCCTAACCCTCACCCTAACGCTTACCCTCACCCTAACCCTAATGGTCACACTAAACCTAACCCACACACTAACCCTAGCCATAATCCTCACCCTAACCCTCATCCTAACCCTAAACCCAAACCCCCAACCTAAACCTAACACTAAACATTTCCCTAACCACAACCCTCACCTTCACCCTCAACCTCACCCCCTAACCCTAACCCTAACCCTCACCTTAACCTTAACCCTCACCTTCAACCTCACCCTCAGCCTAATCCTCACCCTAAACCTAACCCTAACCCTTTACTAACCGAAAGCTGCACCCTCACACTAACTCTCAACCTAACCCTCGCCCTCACTGTAACCCTCACCCTAAGCCTAAAGCTAACCCTCACCCTCACCCTCAAACATATCCTCAACCTCAGCCTCACCCTAACCCTAAACCTAATCCTAACCCTAATCCTCAACCTCACCTTCACTCTAACCCTAATGGTAAAACTAATGCTAACCCTAACCATAAACCTATCCCTAACCCACACCCTAACCCTAACCATAATCCTCACCCTAATCCTAATCCTAACCCCAACCCTAACCCTCAACCTAAACCTAACCCTAAACATTACCCTAACCCTAACCCTAACCCTCACCCTCAGCCTAACACTAACCCTAACCCTAATCCTAACCCTAACACTCACCCTCACACTCACCCTAACTGGAACCCTAACCATAAACCTAAACCTCCCCCTAAACATAAACCTATCCCTAACCCACACTCTAACCATAAACATCACCCTAACCCTAACCCTAACCCTCACCCTCACCCTAACCCTAACCCTCACCCTGACTCTCACCTTAACCCTAACGCTAACCCTAACCCTCACCCTCACCCTAACCCTCACCGTCACCTTATCCCTCAACTTAACCCTAACTGTCACCCACACCCTAACACTCACGCTCACCCAAACCCTAACCCTAACCCTAACCCTAACCCTCACCCCAACCCTAACCCTCACCCTAACCCTAACTTTAACCCTCACACTCACCCTAACCCTAAACCTAACCCTTAGCCTAACCCTCACCCTAACCCTTAATCTAACCCTAACCCTCACTCTCACCCTAATCCTCAACCTAACACTTATCCTTACACCAACCCTAACCCTAGCCCTCACACTAACCCTAATCCTCACCCTATCCCTAACCATAACCCTCACCCTAACCCTCACCCTAACCCTAACCCTAACCCTCATCCTAATCCTAAACTTAACCCTAACACTCACCCTCACCCTAACCCTCACCAACACACTAACTCTCACCCTCATCCGAACCCTCACTCTCACCCTAACCCTCACAAACACCCTAAGCTACACCCTCAACCGAATCCTCACTCTTACCCTCACCCTCACCATAAACATCACCCTAACCCAAACCTAACCCTACCCCTCACCCTCTCCCTGTCATCCTAACCCTTATCCTCACCCTAACCCTAACCCTAACCCTAACCCTCACCCTAACCCTAACCCTCACCTGAACCCTCACTCTCACCTTCACCCTCACCCTAAACATCACCCTAACCCTAAACCTCACGCTAACCCTAACCCTAACCCTCACCCTAACCCTAACCCTCACCTTAAACCTCACCCTCACCCAAATTCTCACCCTATACCTTACAATAAACCTTTCCTAACCAAAAATATCACCCTCACCCTAGCCCTCACCCTAAACCTAACCCTAAACTTAACCCTCACCCTCACTCTCACCCTCACCCTCAGCCAAACCTAACCCTACCCTAACCCTAACCCTCACCCTCACCCTCACCCGCAACCTAACCCTAACAATAACCCTAACCCTCACCCTAACACTGAACCTCAACCTCACCCTCACCCTAACCCTAATCCTAACCCTAACTCTAATCCTAACCCTCACCCTCACCCTAACCCTCACCCTGACCCTTACCCTCAACTTCTCCTAAACCTAATCCTAACCCTCACACTAACCCGAACCCTCACCCTAACCATACCACTAACCCTAACCCTTATCCTCAACCTAAACATAACCCTAACAGTAACCCTAAACCTAAACTTAGTCCTCACACTAACCCTAACCCTCACCCACACATTAACCCGAACGCTCACCCGAACCCTCACCATAACCCTAACCCTAAACCTAACCCTAACACTCCCACTAAACCTAACCCTCACCCTAACTGTAACCCTACACATCAGCCTAAACCTCAACCTAACACTAACCCTAACGCTAATCCTTACCCTATCCCTAAATAAAACCCTAACCCTCAAACTCATCCTAGCCCTCACACTAACCCTACCCCAAACACTAACCCGCACACTAAACCTAACCCTCACCCTATCCCTAAACCTTCCCCTCAGCCTAAGACTCACCCTAACCCTAACCGTAAACCTAAACCTAATCCTCACCCTATCCCTAACCCTAACCCTAACCCACACACTCACCCTAGCCCTCACCCTAACCTCATCCTAACCCTATCCCTAAACTTAAACCTCACCCTCATCCTAACCCTCACCCTAACCCTTACCCCTAACCTAATCCTATCACTGACCCTAACCTTAACCCTAAAACTCACACTAACCCTAACCCTCACACTTATCCTAACCCTACCCCACAGCGTATCCCTCATCCTAACCCTAACCCTAATCCTATCCCTCAACCTAACCCTAACCCTAACATTAACCTGAACCCTCACCCAAAACCTAACCCTCACCCTCACCCTCACACTCACCCTCAGCCTAATCCTAACACTAACCCTAATCCTAAACCTAACCCTCACCCACAGCTTCACCCTAACTCTAACCCGAACCCTAACCATAAACCTCCCCCTTCACCCAAACCCTCACCCGAACCCTCACTCTTACCCTACGGCTCACCCTCACCTTAACCCTAACCCTAACCCTAAACCTAACCCTAAACCTCACCCTCACCCTCAAACTCACCCTAACCCTAAGCCTCACTGTTACCCTAAACCTCACCCTAACACTTAACCTTACACTAACCATAACCCTCACACTAAACCTAAGCCTCACCCTCACCCTTACCCTAACCCTACCCTCAACCTAACCCTCAACCTAAACGTAACGCTCACCCTCACCCTATCCCTAACCCTAACCCTAACCCTCACCCTAACCCTAACCCACAAACTCACACTAACCCTAACCCTCACACTAAACCTAACCCTCACCCTCACCCTAACATTAACCCTACCCCTCACCCTACCCCTCACCCTCAACCTAGCCCTCACCCCTAACCTAATCCTAACCCTGACCCTAAACTTAACCCTAAAACTCACACTAACCCTAACCCTCACCCTAACCCTAACCCTACCCCACAGCCTAACCCTCATCCTAACCCTAACCCTAACCCTATCCCTCACCCTAACCCTAACCCTAACATTAACACTAACCCTCACCCAAAACCTAACCCTCACCCTCACCCTCACCATCACCCTAACTCTAAAACTAACCTTACCCCTCACCCTCACCCTCACCCTAACCCTAACCCTAACCCTCACCTTAACCCTCACCCTAATCCTAACCCTGATCCTAACCCTCACCCTAAAGCTAACACTAAACCTAAACCTCACCCTCACCCTAACCCTCACCATCAACCTAACCCTAACCTAAACACGAACCCTCACCTCAACCTCACCCTCACACTTACCCTAACCTTAAACCTAACCCTAATCCTCTCCCTAACACTCAACCTCACCCTCACCTTAAGCCTAACCCTAACACTAATCCTAAACCTAACCCTCACCCTCACCCTAACCCTAACCCTAACCCTAATCCTAAACCGAACCCTCAACTTCACCCTAAATCTACCTCTAAACATCACCCTCACACTCACCCTTACCCTATCCCCAACCCTAAACCTTAGCCTAACCCTAACCCGCACCCTAACCCTAACCATAACCCTCACCCTAACCCTAACAATAACCCTATCCCTCACACTAACCCTTATCCTCACACTTACCCTAAACCTAACCCTAAACCTCACACTAACCGTAAACCTCACCCCAACCCTGACCCTACCCCTCACCCTAAACCTCACCCTAATCCAAACCCTAACCCTAACCAACACCCTAAACCTAACTGTAACCCTCACCCTCATGCTAACCCTCAGCCACACCCTAATCCTCACCCTCACCCGAACCCGTACCCTCACCCTAACCCTCACCCTCACCCTAAACATCACCCTAAACCTAACCCTCACCCTAACCCTAATCATAAACCTCAACCTCACCCTCACCCTCAGGCTAACCCTAGTCCTTAACCTAATCATAATACTCACCCTCACCCTAACCCTCACACTAACCCTTACCCGATCCTTCACCTAACCCTAACCCTAACCCGCACACTAACCCGAACCCTCACCCTAACCATAAAACTAACCCTAACCCTTACCCTCACCCTAATCCTATCCCTAACAGTAACCCTAACCCTAAAGCTAGTCCTCAAACTAACCCTAACCCTCACCCACACCTTAACCCGAACCCTCACCCGAACCCTCACCCTAACCCTAACCATAAACCTAACCCTAACACTCCCACTAAACCTAACCCTCACCCTAACTGTAACCCTACCCATCAGCCTAAACCTCAGCCTAACCCTAACCCTAACCCTAACCCTAATCCTAAACCTAATCCTCACACTCACACTCACCCTATCCCTAACCCTAACATTCACCCTCACCCTAAGACTAACCCTAACCCTCACCCTCACCCTCAGCCAAACCCTTAACCTCACCTTAACGCTAACCAAAACCCTCACCCTAACCCTAAAACTACCCCTCAAACTAACCCTAACCCTAACCCTCAACCCAACCATGATGCTAACACAAATGCTCACTCTCAAACTAACCCTTAGATTAAACTTTACCCTCAACAAAACCCTATCCCTCACCCTCTCCTTAACCCTCACCCTACCCCTTCCCCTCCCCCTAAACCTCATCCTACCCCAAACCCTAACCCTAACCCTAAACTTCACCCTAACCCTCACCCTAACCCTAACCCTAACCCTCACCCTAACCCTCACTCTCACCCTAAACCTAACCCTAACCCTGACCCTCACCCTAGCTGTCATCCTAACTCTTACCCTCACCCTAACCCTATCCCTAACCCTCACCATAACCCAAAACTACCCCTCAGCCTAACCCTAACCCTAACCCTCAACCCAACCCTAATGCTAACACAAATGCTCACTCTCAACCTAACCTTTAGATTAACCCTTACCCTCACCATAACCCTATCCCTCACCCTAACACTCACCCTAACCCTAACCCTAACCCTCACCCCAACCATCACCCTAACCCTAACCCTAACCCTAACCCTCACCCTCACCCTAACTGTCATCATAAGCCTTACCCTCATCCTAAACCTAAATCTAATCCTAAACCTAACCCTCACCCTAACCCTAACCCTCACCCGAACCCTCAGTCTCACCTTCACCGTCACCCTAAACATCAACCTAACCCTCACCCTCACCCTAACCCTAACCCTAACACTGACCCTAACCCTAACCCTCACCTTAAACCTCACCCTCACCCTAATCCTCACCCTAAACTTAACCCTAAACTTTTCCTAAACAAAAACATCACCCTCACATTAGTCCTCACCCTAAACCTAACCCTAACCTTAATCCTCACCCTCATCCTCACCTTCACCCTCAGCCTCAGCCTCAGCCTCACCCTAACCCTAAACCTAATCCTAACCCTAACCCTGGCCCTCACCCTCACTCTAACCATAACCCTAACCTACACCCTAGCCCTAACCCTAACCCTAACCCTAACCTTAACACTCAACCTAATCCTAAACCTAACCCTAATGCTAACCCTAACTCTCACCCTCACCCTAACCCTCACCCTAACCCTCAACGTCAGCCTAAACATCTCCCTAACCCCAACCCTTACCGTAACCCTAAGACTAACCCTCACCCTGAACCTAACCTCAGCTTAATCCTCATCCTCACCCAAATCCTCACCCTAACCCTAACCTTTACCTAACCAAAACCCTCACCCTCACCCTCAGCCTAACCCTCACCCTCACCCAAGCCCTCACCTTAACCCTAAACTTAACCCTAACACGCACCCTCAACCTCTCCTTCCCCATCAGCCTTACCCTAATCATAACCCTAAGCCTAACCCTAACCCTCAACCCCACCCTCACCCTCACCCTAACCCTAACCCTAACAATAACCCTCACCCTCATCCTAACGTTAACCCTAAAAATAACTCTAACCCTAGCCCTAATCCTAAAACTCACCCTAACCCTAATCCTAACCCTAACCCTCAACCTCACCCTCACCATCATTCTAACCCTCACCTTCACGCTGACCCTCACCATCACACTAACCCACACACTAACCCTAACCCTCACTTTCCCCCTCACCCTCAGCCTAACCCTAACTCTAACCCTAATCCTAAACTAACCTCACCTTCACCCTAACCCTCCCCCTCAGCCTCACCCTCACCCTCACCCTCACACTAACACTCAACATCACCCTAAACATCACCTTAATCCTAAACCTCAAACTGAACCTAACTGTAACGCTCACTCTAACCCTCACCCTCAAACTAACCCTCACCCTAAACATTATCCTAACACTAAACCTAACCCTACCCCTAACCTTCACACTAACGCTAACCGTCAGTCTAACCGTATCCCGACACCTCACCCTAACTCTCACCCTAACCCTAACACTCAGCCTAACCCTAACTCTAAACCTAACCGTCACCCTCACCCTAACCCTCACCATCACCCAACGTTCACCCTAACCCTAACCCTAACCCTCACCCTAACCCTTACTTTAACCCTAACCCTCACCCTAAACCTAACCCTCACCCTAACAATAACACTCACACTAACCCTAAACCTAGCCCTAACCCTCACCCTCACCCTCAACATAACCCTAACACTCATCTTAACCCTAACCCTAAACCTAAACCTCACAGTAAAACTAAACCTCACCCTAACCATAATCCTCAAACTAAACCTAACAATCACTCTATCCCTAACCCTACCCCTCATCCTAAACCTCACCCTAAACCTAACCCTAACCCTAATCCTCACCCTATCCCTAACCTTAACCCTAACCCTCACCCTAACCCTCACCCTCACCCTAACCCTAATGCTAACCCTAAGCCTCACCCTCACCCTAACCCTCAACCTAACCCTTACCCTCACCCTAACCCTTACCCTGACCCTAACCCTAACCCTCACTCTCGCCCTAACCCTCACCCTAACATTTACCCATACCCTCACCCTAACCCTAATCCTCACCCTTACCCTAACCCTCACCCTAGCCCTAACCCTCACCCTAAACCTAACCCTCACTCTTACAGTCACCCTCAAACTCAGCCAAAACCTAATCCTTACCCTAATCCTAACCCTAACCCTCACCCTAACTCTAACCCTAACCCTCAACCTCACCCTAACCATATACCTATCCCTCACCCTAACACTAACACTCACCCTATACCACACCCTCACCCTAACCCTAAACCAAAACCTAACGCTCACCCTAAACCTCACCCTAACCCTAACACTAAACCTAACCGTCATCCTCACAATAAACCTCACCCTATACCTTACCCTCACCATTACCCTAACCCAAACCCTAAACCTAATCCTCAACCACACCCTAACCTTCACCCTGACCTTAACCCTCACCCTCACCCTAAACATCCCCCAAACCCTCACCCTCATGGTAACCCTAAACTTAACCATCACCCTAAACCTAACCCTCACTCTCACACTAATCCTCACCATAAACCTAACCCTGACCTAAAAGGAACCCTCACCCTAACCCTCACACTAACCCTCACCCTCACCCTAGCCCTCACCCTAAACCTAACCCGAACCCTAACCCGAACCCTAACCCTAACCCTAACCCTATTCCTATTCCTAACCCTCAACCTAAACCTAACTCTAACATTAACCCTCACCCTCACCCTCACCCTCACTGAACACTCACCCTCACCATAGATATCACCCTAACCATAACCCACACCCTAACCTAACCTCAGATTAACCCTCACCCTTAACCTAATCCTCACCCTAACCCTAAGACTAACGTGAACGAATCCCTCACCCTCACAGTACCCTCACCCTAGCCCTAAACCTAACCCTAAACATAACACATACCCACACCCTAACCCTCACCCTCATCCTCACTCTAACCCTAATCCTAACCCTAATCCTAACCCTCATGCTCACCCTACCCCTCTCCCTAACCTTAACTGTATCCCTAACCCTCACCCTCATCCTAACCATCACGCTCACCCGAACACTCACCCTCAACCTAAAAGATACTCTCACAATAAATATCAGGTTAAACCTAACCCTCAACCTAACCCTAACTCTAACCCTCAGACTAATGCTCATCCTAACCCTAACCCTAACCCTAACCTTCACCCTAACCCAAACCCTACCCATAAAACTAACACTAAACCTAACCCTCACCCTCACCCTCAGGCTAACTCTAATACTAACCCTAACACTCACCCTCAACCTAACTCTAAACCTAAACCTAACCCTAACCCTCACCCTCACCATTTCCCTAAACCTATCCCTAACCCTCACCCTAACCCTAACCCAAAAACTATACCTCACCCTCACCCTAACCTTCACCCTAACCCTCACACTAAACCTCACCCTAACCCTTACCCTCACCATAAACCTCACTATAACCCTAATCCTCACCCTAAACCTAACCCTCACCAACAACCTTAACCTCACCCCCAGCGGAACCCTAACCCACACACTAACACTCACCCTAACCCTAACCCTAACACTATTCCTCAACCTAAACCTAACCCTTAAACTCACCCTAACCCTACACCTACGCCTAACACTCACGCACACCCTCACCCTAACCCTCACCCTCACCCTAACGCTCACCCTAACCATAACCCTACCCTTCACCCTAAACCTCACACTAACCCTAACCCTAATCCAAACCCTCAACCTAACCCTAAAGCTACCCCTAACCCTCAACCTCACACTAAACCTAAACCTAACACTAACACTCAATCTAACCCTAATTCTCACCCACACCCTAACCTTCACCCTCACCTTAACCCTCACCCTATCTCTAAACATCACCCAAACCCTAACACTCACCCTAACCCTAGCCCTAACCTTCACCTAACCCTAATCCAAAGCTTAATCATAAACCTCACCCTATTCCTCAACATAACCCTAACGTTTGGCTAAAAGAAACTCTCAATCTGAAACTCACACTAACACTCACCCTCACCCTAACCATCACCCTAATCCTAACCCTAACCCTAACCCTCACCCTCACCCTAAACCTCACTCTAACCCTTACCCTCACCCTAACCCTAAGCCTAACACTAACCCTAAACCTAAACCTCAGCCTCACCCTCACCATCACCCTCACCTTTAGCCTAACCCTAACCCTAACCCTATTCCCAATCCTAACACTCTCCCTCAAACTTACCCTAACCATCACCCTCACCCTAACTTTCACCCTCACCCTAAACATCACCCTAATAATAAACCTCACCCTAACCCTAACGCTAAACCTTACCCTAACCCTAACCTCATCTTAACCCTAACCCTGACGTAAACGAAACGCTCACCCTCAACTTCACACTAACCCTCACCCTCACCCTAGCCCTCAACCTCACCCTAACCCTAACTATAACCCTCAACCTCACCCTCAACCTCACCCTCAGCCTAAACCTAACCCTAAGCCTAACGCTAACCCTCACCCTCACCCCAACCCTAACCCTAACCCTAACCCTCACCCCAAACCTAACCCTCACCCTAACACTAACCCTCACTCTCACCCTCACCCTAATCCTAACCATAACTCTAATCCTAACCCTCACCCTCACCATAACCCTCATCCTAAACCATACCCTCACCCTCACCCTAAGTGTAACCGTAAACCTCACAGTAACCCTAACACTCAACCTAATCCTAACCCTAACCTTAACCCTCAACCTCACCCTAATCCTCAACCTAACCTTTCCTTAACCCTTACCTAAACTAAACCTTCACTCTCACCCTCACCCTAACCCTCATCCTAACCCTAACCCTACCCTTCACCCTAACCCTCATACTAACCCTAACCCTAATCTTAACCGTCAACCTAATCCTAACCCTAGCCCTTACCCTCACACTCACACTAACCCTAAACCTAATGCTAACACTCAACCTAACATTAATGCTCACCCACACCCTAACTCTCACCCTCACTCGAACCCTTACCCTCACCCGAACCCTCATCCTCGCTCTAATCCTCACCATCACGCTAAACATCACCCAAACCCTAACCCTCACCCTAACCCTTGCTCTAACCCTCACCCTAACCCTAAACCTCAACCTAACACTCACCCTCACGTTAATCCTCAGCATAACACTAAACCTTGGCTAAAAGAAACCCTCACCCTAACCCTCATACTAACCCTCACCCTCACCCTAGCCCTCACCCTAATCTTAACCCTAACCCTAAACCTCACACTCACACTAAACCTCACTCTAACCCTTCCCCTCACCCTCACCCTAACCCTAACAATTAGCCTCACAGTACCCGTAACTCTCACCTTAACCCTAACCCTAACCCTAACCCAAACTCTCACCCTCACCCTCACCCTCACCCTCACCTTCAGCCTAACCCTAACCGTAACCCTGTTCCCAAACCTAAACCTCACCCTCACCCTTACCCTAACCCTCACCCTCACCCTAACCCTCACCCTCACCCTAAACATCACCCTAAACCTAAACTTCACCCTAACCCTAACCCTAACCCTAACCCTAAACCTAACCTCAGGTTAAACCTAACCCTGAGGTAAATGAAATCCTCACCGTAAACCTCATACTAACCCTACCCTCACCCTAACCATCACCTTCACCCTAACCTTAATCCTAAACATCAACCTCACCCTCTCCCTCACCCTCAGCCTAAACCTAACCCTAAAACTAACCCTAACCCTCACCCTCACCCTCAACCCAACCCTAATCCTCACCCTAACACTAACCATTCATCCTTACCATCACCCTAATCCTAACCGTAACTCTAATCCTAACCCTCACCCTCACCCTAAACCACACCCTAACACTTACCCTCACCCTCACCCTAACCCTAACCCTAACCCTCACAGTAATCCTAACCCTCACCCTAACCCTAATCCTCACCTTAACCCTCAACCTCACCCTAATCCTCACCCTAACCTAACCTTAACCCTTACCTATACTAAACCCTCACCCTAAACCTCACCCTCACCCTAGCCCACCCCCTAACCCTAACCCTAAACCTAACCCTCACAGTAACCCTAACCCTAACCCTCTGTCTGAACTTTATCCTAACCCTAAAGCTAAAACTAACCTTCAACCTAATCAAACCCTAACCCAAACCCTCACACTAACCCTAACTCTAACCCTCAGCCTAATGCTCATCCTAACCCTAACCATAACCCTAACCTTCACGCTAAACCTAACCCTAACCCTCAACCTAACCCTAAACCTCACCCTCAACCTCACACTCACCCTAAGCACAAACCTAGTGCTAACCCTAATCCTAACCCTCACCCTCAACCTAACTCTAACACTAAACCAAACTCTCCCCCTTCCCTTCACCCTCACTCTAAACCTCACTCTAACCCTACCCCTAAACCTCAACCTAACTTGCATCCTAACCCTAACCCTAGCACTAACCCTAACCCTGACCCTCAATTTAACCCTCCCCATAACCCTAAGTCTAACCCTAAACCTCACCCTCACCCTAACCCTAATCCTAACACTAAACCTAAACCTCACCCTAACTCTCACAATAACCCTCAGCCTCACCCTAAACATCACCCGAAGCTTAACCCACACCCTAACTCTAACCCTAACCCTCACCCTCACCCTAACCACAGCTTAACCCTAACCCAGATGTAAACGAAATCCTCACCCTCACTCTCACCCTAATCCTCACCCAAACCCTAACCCTGATGTAAAAGAAACCCTCACCCTAACCCTCACACTAACCCGCACCCTCACCCTAGCCCTCACCCTCACCCTCACCCTAACACTAACCATCAACCTCACCCTCACCCTCACCCTCAGCCTAAACCTAAACCTAACCTAACCCTAACCCTCAACCTTACCCGCACCCTAACCCTAACCCTCACCCTAATACTAAACCTCAACCTCACCCTAACCCTAATCCTAACCCTAACTCTAATCCTAACCCTCATCCTCACCCTAACCCTCACCCTAACCCTTACCCTCACCTTCACGTAAACCTAACCCTAACCCTCACACTAACCCGAACCCTCTCCCTAACCGTAACACTAACCCTACCCCTCAGCCTAAGACTCACCCTAACCCTAAACCTAAACCTAAACATAACCCTCACCCTATCCCTAACCCTAATCCTAACCCTCACACTAACCCTAGCCCTCACCCTAACCTTAGCCTAACCCTATCCCTAACCCTAAACCTCACCCTCATCCTAACCCTCACACTAACCCTTACCCTCACCCTAATACTAACCCTGACCCTAATCTTAACCCTAAATCTCACACTAACCCTAATCCTCACCCTAACACTAACCGTACCCCACAGCCTAACCCTCATCCTAAAACTAATCCTAACCCTATCCCTCACCCTAACCCTAACCCTAATATTAAGCCTAACCCTCACCCTAACCCTAACCCAAAACCTAACCCTCACCCACACACTCACCCTAACTCTATCCCGAACACTAACCATAATCCTCCCCCTCCCCTTCCCCCTCACCCGAACTCTCACTCTCACCCTAATACTCACCCTCACCCTAACCCTAACCCTATCCCTAACCCTCACCCTAACCTTAAACCTCACACATACCATCAACCTCACACTCACCCTAACCCTCACCATCAACCTAAACCTAACCCTAACCATAAACCTCACGCTAACCCTAAACCTAACCCCTCCCCTCACCTGAAACTTCACCCTCACCCTAACAATAACCCTCACCTTAATCCTAACCCTAACACTCACCCTAACCCTAACCCTCACCTCAGCCCTCAACCTCATCCTAATCCTCACCCTAAACTTACCCTAACCCTTACCTAAAGTAAACCCTCACCCTCACCCTAACCCAACTCTAAAACTAACCTCATACTAACGCTAACCCTAATCCTCAGCCTAACGTTCATCCTAAACCTAACCCTAACCCTAACCCTCACCCTAACCCTAACCATAACCCTAACCCTCACCCTATCCCTAACCCTCACCCTCACCCTCACCCTAAGCGTAATCCTAAACCTAACCCTCACCCTCACCCTAAAATTAATCCTAACCATAACCCTCACCCTCACCCAGATCCTAACCCTCATCCTAAACCTAAGCCTCACTCTAACCCTAAACGTAGCCCTAACCATCACCTTCATCCTCACCCTTAACCTAACCCTAACCCTCAACCTAACCCTCACTCTCACCCTAACCCTAACCATAACCCGCACACTAAACCTAACCCTCACCCTCACCGTTACCCTAACCCTACCCCTCACCCTAACCCTCACGTTCACCCTAACTCTAACCCTAAACCTAACCCTAACCCTCACACTAACCCTAATCCTAACCCTCACCCTCACCCGAACCTTCACCCTCACCCTCACCCTAAACATCACCCTAACATTAACCCTCACCCTAATCGTAACCCTAAGGCTCACCCTAACCCTAATCCTCAACTTAACCCTCAATCTCACCCTAATCCTCACCCTAACCTAACCTTAAACCTTACCTAAACTAAACCCTCAACCTAACCCTCACCCTCACCCTAGCCCACACCCTAACATAACGCTAAACATAACCCCCACACTAACCCTAAACCTAACCATCAGCCTAAACCTTCTCCTAAACCTAAAACTAACCTTCACCCTAACCAAATCCTAACCCTAACATTAACCTTAACCCTAACCCTCACACTAACCCTAAACCGAACCCTCAGCCTAACACTCATCCTAACCCTACCACTAACCCTAACCCTAACCCTAAACCTAACCCTAACCCTCACCCTAAACCTCACCCTAACCCTTACTCTCACCATAACCTTAACCCTAACCCACACCCTAACCCTCACCTGAACCCTCACCCTCACCCTCACCCTAACCGTAACCCTAACCCACACCCCAACCCTAACCCTAACCCTAACTCTAACCCTCACCCTCAACTGAACCCAAACCCGAACTCTAACCCTATACCTCACCCTAACCCTAACTCTAACCCTAACCCTAACACTTACTCTCATCCTAATCCTCACCCTAAGCCTTTTCCTCACACTAACCCTAAACCTAACCCTCACCATCACCCTAACCCTCACCCTCACCCTCACCCTAACCCTCACCTACACCCTAACCCTCACCTTCACCCTAACCCTCACCCTAAACATCACCCTAATCATCACCCAAACCCTAACGCTCAGCCTAACGCTAACCCTAACCCTCACCTTAACCCTAAACCTCACCTTCAACCTCACCCTCAGCCTAATCTTCACCCTAAACCTAACCCTAACCCTTTCCTAACAGAAAACCGCACCCTCACCCTAACCCTCACCCTAACCCTCGCCCTCACCCTAGCACTCACCCTAACCCTAAGCCTAAGCCAAACCCTAACCCTCACCTTCAAACTCATCCTCAACCGCAGCCTCACCTTAACCCTACACCTAATCCTAACCCTAACCCTCACCCTCACCCTCACACTAATCCTAACCCTAAACCTAATGCTAACCCTAAAACTCACCCTAACCTTAACACTAATCCTAACCCACACCCTAACCCTAACCCTAACCCTAATGCTATACCTAAACCTAATCCTCACCCTAAGACTAATGCTGACCTTAATACTCAACCACAACCTAAATCTCACCCTAACACTTAGCCTCATCCTAACTCTAACCCTAACCCTAAACCTAAACCTAACGCTCACCCAAACATTCACCCTAACCCTTACACTAACCCTATTCCTCACCCTCACCCTAACCCTCACCATATCCCTTTTCCTCACACTAACCCTAACCCTTACCGTACACCTCATCCTAATTCTAACCCTAAACTCAACCCTAACCCTAACCCTCACCCTAACCCTAAACCAAACCCTCATCCAAACGCTCTCCCTAACCCCAACACTAACCGTATCCCTCATCCTCACCCTAACCCTAACCCTTTACCCTCACCCTAAGCCTAACACTACCCCTAAAACTAATCCTAACCCTAACACTCACCCTCACACTCACCTTAACTGGAACCCTAAGCGTAAACCTAACCCTCAACCTAACCATAAACCTATCCCTAACCCACACCCTAACCCTAAACATCACCCTAAACCTAACCCTAACCCTCACCCTCACCCTAACCATAACACTCACCCTCACCCTTACCCTCACCGTCACCTTATCCCTCACCCTAAACCTAACCGTGACCCACACCCTAACACTCACACTCACCCGAACCCTCACCCTCAGCCTCACCGTAACCCTAACCCTAACCCTCACACCGACACTAACCCTCACCCTAACCCTAACTTTAAACCTCACACTCACCCTAACCCTAACCCTTACCCTAACCCTCACCCTAACCCTTAATATAACCTTAACCCTCACTCTCACCCTAATCCTCAAACTAACCCTTAATCCTTACACTAACCCTAACCCTAACCCTCACACTAAACCAAATCCTCACCCTAACCCTAACCATAACCCTCACCCTCACCCTAACCCTAACCCTCACCCTAATCCTAACCCTAAACCTAACCCTCACCCTCACCCTAACCCTCACCTTCAACCTAACTCTCACCCTAACCCTAACCCTCACCAACACCCTAACTCTAACCCTCACCCTAACCTTCACTCTCACCCTAACCCTCACCAACAACCTAAGCCACAACCTCAACCGAATCCTCACTCTCACCCTCACCCTCACCCTAAACATCACCCTAACCCAAACCCTCAACTTAACCCTAACCCTAACCCGCACCCTAAACCTAACCCTCAACTTAAACCTCACCCTCACCTTAAACTTAATCCTAAACCATTCCTAACCAAAAACCTCACCTTCACCCTAACCCTTACCCTATCCCTCACCCTCACCCTAGCCCTCACCCTAAACCTAACGCTAAATTTAACCCTCACCCTCATGCTCACCCTCACCCTCACCCTCACTCTCAGTCTCACCCTAACCCTAACCCTAATCCTATCCCCAAACCTGACCCTCACGCTCACTCTAAACCTAACCCTAACCTGCACCCTAAGCCTAACCCTAACCCTAATGCTTACCCTAACCCTCAACCTCACCCTAACCCTAACCATAACACTCACCCTAAACCTAATCCTAACCCTAATGCTAACCCTAACCCTCACCCTCACCATAACCCTGACCATAACCCTTACCCTAACCCTCACCCTCACTCTATCCCTAACCCTAACACTCACCCTAACCCTAAATCTAACCCTAACCCTAATCCTATCCCTCAGCCTAACCCTCACCCTCACCCTAATCCTCACCCTCTCACTAACATTAATGCTAACCCTAACCATCAACCTCACCCCAACCGTCGCTCTAACCCTTACCTTCACCATAACCCTATCCCTCAACCTCAACCTAACCCTCACCGTAAACCTTACACTCACCCTAACCCTCATCCAACCCTAACCCTAACCCTAACCTTCACCCTAAACCCCACCCTAACCTTCACCATAACCCTAAGGCTAACCCTAACCCTCAGTCTCACCCTAACCATCACCCTAACCCTTATCCTCACACTAACCCTAACCGTAACCATAACCTTCACAATAGGCCTAACCCTCAAACTAACCCTAAGCTTAACACTCACCATAACACTCACCGTAACCGTAACTTTTACCCTAACCCGAACCCTAAACCTAACCCTAAACCTCACCCTAACACTCACCCTGACCCTAAACTTAACCTCACCTTAACCCTCATCCTCAGCCTAAACCTAACCCTAACCTTCACCCTCACCCCAACTGTCATCCTAACCCTTACTCTCACCCTAACCCTAACCCAAACCCTAACCCTCACCCTAACCCTAACCCTCACCCGAACCCTCACTCTCACCTGCACCCTCACCCTAAACATCACCGTAACCCTAACCCTCACCCTAAACCTAACCCTAACCCTCAACCTAAAACTTTCCCTCACCTTAAACCTCACGCTCACCCTAATCCTCACCCTAAACCTAACCCTAACCAAAAATATCACCCTCAACCTAGCCCTCACCCTAAACCTAACCCTAACCTTAACCCTCACACTCACCCTCACCCTCGGCCTCACAATAACACTAAACCTAATCCTAACCCTAACCCTGACCCTCAACCTCACTGTAACCCTAACCCTAACCTGCACCCTAACCCTAAACCTAACCCTAACACTCAACCTTACCCTAACCCTAAACCTAATCCTAACCCTAACCCTCACCCTCACCTTAACCCTGACCCTGACCCTAACACTTACCCTTACCCTCACCCTCACTCTCACCCTAACCCTCACCCAACCCTAACCGGAACCCTAACCCTCACCCTAACCCCTAGCCTAACCTTCACCCTAACCCCAACGTTAACCCTAACCCTCAGTCTCAACCTAACCCTCACCCTAACCCTTATCCTCACACTAACACTAACCCTAACCATAAACCTCACAAAAAGCATAACCCTCATCCTAACCCTAACCCTACCTCTCACCCTAACCCTAACCCTAACCCTAACGCTCAACCTAACCCTAACTTTCACCCTCACCCTAATCCTCACCCTAAACCTAACCCTAACCCTTACCTAACCGAAACCCTCACAATTAACCTCACCCTCTCCCTCACCCTCAGCCTAACCCTGACCCTAACACTAATCCTAACCCTAACTCTTACCCTCAACCTAAACCTAACCCTAACCCTAACCCTCACCATCACCCTCCCACTCACCCTCACCCTCACCCTAACCTTCACCCTAAAGCTTACTCTCACACTAAACCTAACCGTTACACTAAACCTAATCCTCACCCTAAACCTAACCATAATCCTCACCTTAACCCTCCTCCTAACCCTAACCCTAACCCTCAACCAAACCCTAACCCTAAACATTACATTAACACTAACCCTCACCCTCACCCTCAGCCTAACAATAACCCTAACACTAATCCTAACCCTAACACTCACCCTAACTCGAACCCTAATCGTAAACCTAACCCACACCCTAATCCTAAACATCACCCTAACCCTAACCCTAACCCTCACCCTCACCCTAACCTTAACCCTCACCCTAACTCTTACCTTAACCCTAACGCTAACCCTAACCCTAACTCTCACACTAAACCTAACCCTCACCCTAAATCTAACACTAAATCTACACGTCCCCCTAACCCTCACCCTAACCATAGCCATGAAAGCTAGGGTGAGTCTTAATCATATTCTCAACCTCAGCCTCACCTTAACCCTAACCCTCATCCTAGCGTTCAACCTAACCATAACTCTAACCCTAACCCTAACTCTAAACCTCACCTTCACCCTCACCCTCACCCTCACCCTCACCCTAATCCTAACCCTAACCCTAATACTAACCCTAAACCTAACACTACACCTACATCTACCCCTACCCCTAACCCTAACCCTCACACTCACCCTCACCCTTACCCTCACCCTCACCATAAACCTCACATTAACTCCAACCTTCACCCTCACCCTAAACCTCACCCTCACCCTCACCCTACACCTAAACCTAACCCACAACCTCACCCTCACCCTCACATTCACCCTAAACCTAACCCTCACCCTCACCCTAACCCTAACCCTAACACTCACAATAACCCTAACCCTAACCCTCACCCTCACCCTCACGCTAAACCTAACCCTAACCCTCTCCATTACCCTCACCCTAACCCTAATGCAAAACCAAATCTTCACCCTCACCCTAAACCTAAAGCTAACCCTAACAGTCACCCTCACCCTAACGCTCACCCTAACCCTTACCCTCACCCTAACTCTAACCCTAACCCTCACACTAACCATAATCCTCACCCTAACCCTAAACCTACCCTTCACCCTAAGGCTCACCCTATCCCTAACCCTAACCCTAATACTCACCCTAACCCTAAACTTCATCCTAACCCTCGCCCTCACCCTAACCCTAACCCTAACCCTAATCCTTACCTAACCGAAACCCTCATCCTCACACTCATCCTCACCCTAACGCTCACCCTCACCATCGCCCTCACCATAACCCTAACCCTAACCCTCTCCCTAAACATAACATTAACTTTAACCCTCAACATAACCCTCACCCTTGCCCTAACCTGAACTTTAACCCTCAGCCTAACCCTCACCAAAACCCATACACTCACCCTCACCCTCACCCTAACCCTCACACTAAACCTAAACCTCACCATAACCCTAACACTAACACTAAACAAAACCCTCATCCTATCCCTCAAACTAAGGCTAAACCTTACCCTAACCCTCACCCTCACCATCACCCCAAACCTAACATTGACCCTCACCCTCACCCTAATCCTTAACCTCACCCTAACCCTAACACTTACACTTACCCGAACCCTCACCCTAATCCTAACATTCACCCTAACCCTAACCCTACCCCTTACCCTAACCCTCACCCTAACCCTAACCCTAACCCTCACCCTAACACTAACCCTAACCCTATCCCTATCCCTTAAATACACCCTAACCCTCACCCTAACCCTAATGCAAACCCAAACCCTAAACCTAAACCTCACACTAACTGTAACCATCACCGTAACCATAAACTTCATCCTATCCCTGACCCTCACCCTAACCCTAATCCTAACCCTTACCTAACTGAAACGCTCTCCCTCACCCTCTCCATCTCCCTAACCCGCAACCTCACATTAGACCTCAACATAAACCTTACACTAAACTTAAAAATAACCCTCACACTAACCCTCACCCTCACACTAAACCTAACCCTAAGCCTCAACCTCACCCTCACCATCACCCTAATCCTAAACCTCACCCTCACTCTCCCCCTAACCCTAAACCTAACCCTCACCCTAATCTTAACCCTCACCATAACCCTAACCCTAACCCTCACCCGCACCCTCACACTATACCCAAACCTAAACCTCACCCTAACCATCAACCTAACCCTAAAGGAAACCCTAAACCTCACACCAATCCTTACCCTCACCCTAACCCTAACCCTAACTCTAACCCTCATACTAACCCTAACCCTCATCCTAACACTAACCCTACCCCTCAACCAAAGCCTCACCCTATAACTAACCCTAACCTAAACCAAAACCTAACTCTCATTGTCACCTTAACCCTCACCCTCAACCTAACATTAACATTACCATTAACCCTCACCTAAACCTAACCCTAATCCTAAACCTCACACTAACACTCACCCAAACCGTAACCCTAACCTTCACACTAACACTAACCCTCACCCTAAACATAAACCTAACACTCACCCTCACCCTCAAGCTCATCCTCAACCAAACCCTAACCCTAACACTAATCCTAACGCTAAGCCTCATCCACACCCTCCCCCTCTCCCTAACCCTAACCCTAACCCTCAAACTCACCCTCATCCTCACCCTAACCCTCACTCTCACCCTAACCCTAACCCTAACCCTATCCCTATCGCTCATCCTAACCCTCACCCTAACCCAAATGCTAACCATAAACCTCACCCTCACCCTAACCCTCACAATAACCCTTACCCTCACCCTAACCCTAACCCTCACCCTCATTCTAACCCTCACGCTAACACTTACCCACAACCCAACCCTCACCGTAACCCTCACCCTATCCCTAACCCTAACACTAAACTTCACCTTAAACCTCACCCTCACCCTAATCCTCACCCTAAACCTAACCCTAAACCTTTCCTAACCAAAAATATCACCCTCATCCTAGCCCTCACCCTAAACCTAACCCTAAACTTAATCCTCACTCTAACCTTCACCCTCAGCCTCACCCTAACCCTAAACCTAATCCTATCCCTAACTCTGAACCTCACTCTCAGTGTAACCCTAACCCTAAACTGCACCCTAACCCTAACCCTAACCCTAATCCTAACACTCAACCTTACCCTAACCCTAACTCTAATGCTAACCCTAACCCTCACCCTCACCCTAACCCTGACCCTAACCCTTACCCTTACCCTCACCCTCACTCTCACCATAACCCTAACTGTTACACTCACCAAAACCCTATTCCTCACCCTCAACATAATCCTCATCCTAACCCTACCCCTACCTCACACCCTAACCCTCACCCTAACCCTAACACTCAACCTAACCCTAACCCTCACGTCACCCTAATCCTCACCCTAAACCTAATCCTAACACTTACCTATCCAAAACCCTCACCCTCAACTGCACCCTCTCCCTCACCCTCAGCCTAACCCTTACCCTAACCCTAATCCTAACCCTAACTCTTACCCTCACTCTAAACCTAAACCTAACCCTAATCCTCACTGTCACCATCCCTCTCACCCTCAACCTCACCCTAACCCTCACTCTCAAATTCACACTCACCCTAACCCTCACCATCACCCTAAACATCACCCTAACCCTAAACCTCACACTAACCCTAAACCTTACCCTAACCCTAAACTTACCCCTAACCCTCAACCTAACTCTAACCCTAAGCCTAAACATCACCCTAACCCTAACCCTAACCCTAACCTGCCGAACCCTAATCCTTACCCTAACCCTAACCCTTACCCTAAACTTAACCTTAACCCTAACTCTCACACTAAACCTTATGCTAACCCTAACCCTCATCCTCACCCTAATCCTCACCCTAACCCTTATCCTCACACTAAACCTAACCATAACCCTCAGCATTAACCTAACCCTAACCCTAACCCTTACCCTCTCTCTAACCCTGCCCCTCAAACACTCATCCTCACCCTAATCCTAACACTAATCCTCACCTTAAACCTAACCCTAACCCTAACCCGAAAGCTAAACCTCACTCTAACCCTAACCCTTACCCTAAACCTAACTCTAATCCTAAACCTAACCCTAACCCTAAGCCTCACCCTCACCCTCACCCTCACCCTAACCCTCACCCTAACCCTAACCCTCACCCTAACCCTAACCCGTATGCTATCCCTAAACCTTACCGTCACCATCACCCTCACCCTAACTCTCAACCTCAAACTCACCTTCACCCTAACCCTCAAACTAACGCAAAACCTCACCCTAACACTAACCTTCTTCCTAACCCTAACTATACCCCTCACCCTCACCCTAAACCTTACGCAGACCCTTACCCACACCCTAACCCTCACCCTATCCCTAATGCTAAATCTAACCCTAACCCTTACCCTCACCTTAAACCTAACCCTAAGCCTAACCCGAATCCTCACACTAAACCTAACCCTAACACTACCGCTCAGCCTAACTCTCACCCAAATCATAACACTAATCCTCACCCTATCCATAACCCTAACCCTAACACTCACCATCACCCTAGAACTCACCCTAATACTAACCTTAACCCTAACCATCACCCTCACACTAACACTCACACTAACCCTAACCCTAAGACTAACCAAAACTCTCACCCTAACCATCACCCTCACCCTAACCTTAACCGTCACACTTTCCCTCACCCAAACCCTAACCCTAACCCTCACCCTCACTCTAACCCTCACTCTAAACCTTACCCTCACCCTAACACTAACCCTAACCCTCACCATAACCTTCACCCTAAACTTAACCCTAACCCTAACCCTAACACTCCCTATAACCCTCACCTAACACTAACCCTAAACCTAAACCTCAAACTAACCCTACACCTCACCCTCACCCTAACCTTCAACCTCACCCTAACCCGCACCCTAACCCTAACCGTCACACAAACGTTAACCCTCATGAGAAACGGAACCGTCACTCTTAGCCTCACCCTCACCCTAAACATCACACTAACCCTAACCCTCACCCTAACCCTAAACCTAACACTCAACCTATACCTAAGGTCACCCTAACCCAAAACTTCACCCTAATACTCAAACTAACCCTAACCCCAACCCTAACCCTAACCCTCACACTCACCCTAACCCTAACCTTCACCCTCACCCTCACCCTAAACCTAACCCTGATCCTCACCCTCACCCTCACCCTCACCCTCACCCTAAACCTACCCCTAACCCTAAACCTCAACCTAAACCTAACACTCACCATAACCCTAAACCTAACCCTCACCCTCACCCTCACCCTAACCCTAACTCTAAACCTCACCTTCACCCTCACCCTCACCCTCACCCTCAGCCTAATCCTAACCCTAAACCTAACCCTAACCCTACCTCTATCCCTCACCCTAACCCTAACTCTCACCATAACCCTCAAACTAACCCTTACCCTCACCCTCACCCTAAACCTCACATTAATCCTAACACAAAAACTAACACTAACCCTAACCCTAACCCTCACACTCACCCTCACCCTAACCCTAACCATCACCCTCACCCGCACGATAACCCTAACCCTAAACCTTACCCTAACCGTAAACTTAACCTAAACCTAAACCTCACTCTCAACCTCACCCTTAACCTAACCCTAACCCTCACCCGCACCCTCAACCTAACCCTAACCCTCACCCTCACCCTCACCCTCACCCTGACACTAATCCTAACCCTAACCCTAACCCTCACCCTAAACCTAACACTCAACATAACCCTAAACCTAACCCTCACCCTCACCTTCACCCTAACCCTAACCTTAACCCTCACCATAACCCTCACCCTAACCCTAATGCAAACCTGAAACCTCACCTCACCCTAAACCAAAAGCTAACCCTAACTGTCACCCTCACCCTAAACCTCACAGTAACCCTTACCCTCATCCTAACTCTAACCCTAACCCTCACACTAACCCTAACCCTCAACCTAACCCTAAACCTACCTGTGACCCTAACCCTCACCCTATTCCTCACCCTAACCCTATCCCTCTCCCTAACCCTAACCCTAACCCTCACCCTAAACCTAACCCTAAACCTCACCCTAACCCTAACCCTCACACTCACCATCTGCCTACCACTAACCATAACCCTAATCCTAACCCTAAAGCTCACCCTCATACTCACCCTAACTCAAACCGTAACCCTAACCCTAACCCTTACAATAACCCTAACCCTATCCCTAACCCTCACCCTAACCCTAAACCTCATCCTAACCCTAATCCTAACCCTCATCCTAACCCTAACCCTAACCCTAATTCTAACCCTAACCCTCACCCTCACCCTCACCCTAACTCTAAATCTAAACCTAAATCTAACACTCACCCTCACCCTCACCCTAACCTAAAACTATCCCTAACCCTCACCCTAACCTTAAAACTCACCCTATACCTCACACTCACCCTAACGCTAACCCTAACTCTAACCCTCACCCTAACCCTCACCCTAACCCTAACAATAACCCTAAAACTCATCCACACACTAAACCTCACCATAACACTTACCCTCAACATAACCTTAACCCTAAGCCTAAACCTAATCCTAACCCTAAACCTAACCCTCACCCACACACTAAAGCTAACCCTAACCCTAACCCTAATCCTAATCCTAAACCTAACCCTCACCCTCAAACTCAACCCACCCCTAACTCTAACCCTAACCCTCACCCTAACCCTAACCCTCACCCTAACCCTAACCCTCAACCTAACCCTAACCCTCACACTCACCCTAAACCTCACCCGAACCCTAACATTACCCCTCTCCCTAACCCTCACCCTCACCCTCACCCTAACCCTAAACTTTACCCTAATCCTCACCCTAACCCTAACCCTTACCCTATCCCTAAACCTGCCCCTCAACCTAACCCTCATCCTCACCCTTATCCTAACACTAACCCTCACCCTAAACCTAAACCTAACCCTAACCCTCACCGTAACCCTAAACCTAACCCTCACCCTAACGCTATCCCTTACCCTAAACCTCACCTTAATCCTAAACCTAATCCGAATCCTCACACTGAACCTAACCCTAACCCTACCACTCAGCCTAACCCTCGCCCAAATCATAACACTAATACTCACCCTATACCTAACCCTAACACTAACACTAACCCTCACCATCACCCTTGACCTCACCCTAATACTAACCCTAACCATAACCATCACCCTCACACTAACACTAACCCTAACCCTAACACTAACCAAAATTCTCACCCTAACCTTCACCACCAACCTAACCCTAACCCTCACCCTTTCCCTCACCCAAACCCTAACCTAACCCTCACCCTCAATCTAACCCTCTTTTTAAACCTTACCCTCACCATAACCCTAACCCTAAACCTCACCGCAACCCTCACCCTAAACTTAACACTAAACCTAATCCTAACCCTAACCCTCACCCTCACCCTCACCCTCACCTAACACTAACCCTAAACCTAAAAATCACCCTAACCCTAACCCTACCCCTCACCCTCACCCTAACCTTCAACTTCACCCTAAACTTAACCCTAACCCTTACCGTCACCCAAAAGCTAACCGTCAGAGAACCCGAACTCTCACCCTCAGCCTCATCCTCAGCCTAAATATCACACTAACCCTAACCCTCACCCTAACCCTAAACCTAACACTCAGCCTATACCTAACGGCCACCCTAACCCAAAACCTCACCCTAATCCTCAAATGAACCCTAACCCGCACACTAACCCTTACCCACACCCTCACCCTAAACCTCACATTAACCCTAACCCTTAAACTAACACTAACCCTAACCCTAACCCTCACCCTCACCCTACCCTTACCTTCACCCTCACCCTCACCCTAAACCTAACCCTAACCCTCACCCTCACCCTCACCCTAAACCTAACCCTAACCCTAACACTCAACCTAAATCTAACACTCACCATAACCCTAAACCTAACCCTCACCCTCACCCTCACCCTAACCCTAACTCTAAACCTCAACTTCACCTTCACCCTCACCCTCACCCTCAGCCTAATCCTAACGCTAAACCTAACCCTAACCCTACCTCTAGCCCTCATCCTAAACTTAACCCTCACCCTAACAATCACACTAACCCTTACCCTCACCCTCACCCTAAACCTCACATTAACCCTAACCCTCAAACTGATACTAACCCTAACCCTAAACCTCACTCTCACCCTCACCCTAATCCTAACTCTCACTCTCACCCTCACCCTAAATCTAACCCTAACCCTAACCCTAAAACTAAACCTAAACCTCACCCTCACCCTCACCCTCACACTAATCCTAACCCTCACCCTCACCCTAACCCTAACCCTAACCCTCACCATAACCCTCACCCTAACCCTAATGCAAACCCGAAACCTCACCTCACCCTAAACCTAAAGCTAACCCTAACTGTCAACCTCACCCTAAACCTCACAGTAACACTTACCCTCACCCTAACACTAACCCTAACCCTCACACTAACCCTAATCCTCAACCTAACCCTAAACCTACCCGTGACCCTAACCCTCACCCTATCCCTCACCCTAACCCTATCCCTCTCCCTAACCCTAACCCTACCACTCACCCTAACCCTAACCTTAAACTTGACCCTAACCCTAACCCTCACCCTCACCCTCACCCTCTGCCTAACACTAACCCTAACCCTAATCCTAACCATAAAGCTCACCCTCATACTCACCCAACTCAAAACGTAACCCTAACCCTAACCCTCACCATAACCCTAACCCTATCCCTAACCCTCACCCTAACCCTAAACCTCATCCTAACCCTAATCCTAACCCTCAACTTCACCCTAACCCTAACCCTAACCCTATCCCTCACTGTAACCCTAACGCTAACCCTAACTCTCACCCTCACCCTAAACCTCACCCTGACCCTTACCCTCTCCATAACATTAACCCTAACCCTAAACCTAATACACTAATTCTAAACCCTAACACTAACCGTCACCCACACCCTAACCCTCACCCGAAACCCAAAACTCACCCTCACCCTCACCCTAACCGTAACCCTAACACTCACCCTAAACCTAACCTTTACCCGAACCCTAACTCTAACCCTCACCCTCAACTTAACCCTAACCCGAACCCTAATCCTAAAATTCACCCTAACCCTAAAGCTAAACCTAACCCTAAATCTTACTCTCATCCTAATCCTCACCCTAACCCTTTTCCTCACACTAACCCTAACCCTAACCCGTACACTAACTCAAACCCTCACCGTAAACCTAACCCTAACCCTCACCCTGAACCTAACCTAACCCTTTTCCACACCCTCACCCTAATCCTCACCGTCACCCTAACCCTCACCCTAAACGTAACCCTCACCTATTCCTTAACCCTCACCCTCACCCTCACACTTACCCTCACCCTAAACATCAACCAAACCCTAACCCTCAGCCTAACCCTAACCCTAACCCTCACCTTAACCCTAACGCTAACCCTAACCCTCACCCTCACCCTAAACCTCACACTAACCCATACCCTCACTATAACCCTAAGGATAACACTAACCCTAACACTCACCCTCACCCTAAACCTCACCCTAACCCATACCCTCACCATAACCCTAAGGGTAACCCTAACCCTAATCCTCACACTCACCCTAACCCTTACCCTCACCCTCACTCTAACCCTCAATGTCAGCTTAACCCTCACCCTAACCCTAACTGTCACCCACACCCTAACACTCACACTCATCCGAAACCTCACCCTAAGCCTCACCCTAATCCAAACCCTAACCCTCACCCCAACCCTAACCCTCACCCTAACCCTAACTTTAACCCTCATCCTCACCCTTACCCTAACCCTAATCCTTACCCTAACCCTCACCCTAAACCTTAATCTAACCCTAACCCTAACCCTAATACTCACTCTAACCCTAACCTTCATCCTAACCCTCACCCTCACCCTAATCCTCACCCTAACCCTAACCCTAACCCTAAACCTCACCCTAAACATAACATTAACCCTGACCCTCACCATAAGCCTCACCCTAGCCCTAACCGGAACGTTAAAACTCACCCTAACCCTCACCCAAACCCTTACTCTCACCCTCACCCTCACCCTAACCCTCACAACTAATATTAAACCTCACCCTAACCCTAACACTAACACTAAACAAAACCCTCATCCTATCCCTCACCCTAACCCTCACCCTCAACATCACCCTAAACCTAACACTAACCCTCACCCTCAACCTAATCCTTGACCTCACCCTAACCCTAACCCTTACCCTTACCCTAACCCTCTCCCTAATCCTAACATTCACCCTAACCCTAACCCTACCCCTTACCCTAACCCTCATCCTAAACCTAATCCTAACCCTAACCCTCACCCTAACACTAACACTAACCCTATCCCTAACCCTCAAAAACACCCTAACCCTCACCCTAACCCTAATGCAAACCCGAACCCTCAACCTCACTCTAACCCTAACCCTAACCCTAAACCTCACACTCACCCTAACCCTCACACTAACCCTTACCATCACCCTAACCCTAACCCTAACTCTCACACTAAACCTAACCTTCACCCTAACCCTAAACCTAATGCTAACCCTAAACCTCACCCTCACCTTAGCCCTAATCCTTATCCTCACCCTAATCCTAACCCTAACCCTAATTCTATACCTAAACCTAAATCTCACCCTAAGAATGATGCTAAGCCTAATACTCAACCTCAACCTAAACCTCACCCTAACACTTACCGTCAGCCTAACCCTCACCCTAACCCTATCCCTAAGCCTAACCCTAATCCTCAGCCTAAACACTATGCTAACCCTAACCCTAACCCTCAGCCTAACCCTCATCCTAACCCTAACCCTAACACTAATCCTAACCCTCACCCTCACCCTCACCCTCACCCTAACTCTAAACCTAAACCTAAACCTAACATTTACCCTCACCCTCACCCTAACCTAACACTATCCCTAACCCTCACCCTAACCCTAAACCTCACCCTATACCTCACCATCACCCTAACGCTAACCCTAACCCTAACCCTCACCCTAATCCTCACCCTAGCCCTAATAATAACCCTAACCCTCATCCACACACTAAACCTCACCCTAACACTTACCCTCACCATAACCTTACACCCTAAGCCTAAACCTAAACCTAACCCTCACCCTCAAATTCACCTTACCCCTAAATCTAACCCTAACCCTCACCCTAAACCTAACCCTAAACCTAACCCTCAACCTAACCCTAACCCTCACACTCATCCTAAACCTCACCCTAACCCTAATATTACCCCTCTCCCTAACCATCACCCTAACCCTAACCCTAACACTCAACCTAACCCTACCCATACACATCACCCTCACTGTCACACTAACCCTAAACCTAATGCTAACCCTCACCATAACCCTAATCCCACCCACACCCTAACCTGATCCCTCACCCTCACCCAAACCGTCATCCTCACCCTAACCCTCATCCTCACCCTAAACATCACCCAAACAATAACCCTCACCCTAACCCTGACCCTCACTCTCAGCCTAACCCTAACCCTAACCCTATTGCTAATCCTAACTCTCACCCTCACACTCACCCTAAACCTAACCCTAACACTCACCCTCATCCTCACCCTAACTCTAACCCTATCCCTAACCCTCACCCTAACACTAACCCTCACCCTATACCTCACCCTCACCCTAACCCAAACCCTAACCCTAACCCTCACCCTAACACTCACCCTAACCCTCACACTAACCCTAATCCTCATCCTCAAACTAAACCTCACCTTAACCCTCACCCTCACCCTAACTCTAATGCTAACCCTAACCCTCACCTTCACACTCACTCTCAACCTAACCCTTACCCTTACCCTAACCCTAACCCTCTTCCTCAACCTAAACCTCACCCTAACCCTTACCCTCACCATAACCCTCAAACTAACCCTAAACCTAAACCTACCGCTCACCCTAACCCTCACCCTAAACATAACCCTAACCCTAACCCTAATGCTCACCCTAACCCTAAACTTGACCCTCACCCTAACACTCACCTTAACCCTTATCCTCACACTAAACTTATCCCTGACCCTAACCCTAATCCTAACTCTCAGCAGAACACTCACCCTCATCCTAACCCTCACACGGACACTAAACATCACCCTAAAGCTAACCCTTACCCTAATGCTAAACCTAACCCTCACCTTCACCCTAAACCTCACCATAATCCTAACCCTCACAGTAACCCTAACCCTAACCCTCACCCTACGCCTAACCCCTACCCTCATTCTAACTCTAACCTTCACCCTCACCCTCATCCTAACCCTAAACCTAACCCTAACACTCATCCTAAACCTAACGCTAAATGTAATGCTAACCCTAAACCTCACACTCACCCTAACCCTCACACTAAACCTTACCATCACCCTAACACTAACCCTAACTCTCACACTAAACCTAACCTTCACCCTAACCCTAAGCCTACCCCTCCTCCTAACCCTCACCCTAAACATAACCATAAAGCTAATCCTCACCCTATCTTTAACCTTAACCCAAACCCTCACCCTAACCCTCATCCTCACCCTAAACTTAATGCTAACCCTAATCCTAACCCTCAGCCTAACCCTCACCCTTACACTAACCCACACCCTAAACTTCACCCTAACCCTAACCGTAAACCTAAACTTCACCCTAACCCTCATCCTAACCCTAACCCTCACACTCATCCTAACCCTCACCCTAAACTTTAGACTTACCCTAACCCTACACCTAACCCTCAGACTAACCCTAACCTTAACCCTCAGCCTAACCCTTATGCTAACCCTAAATATAATCCTAAACCTCACCCTAAACATAAACCTAACCCTAACCCACACACTAAGCTTAACCCTCACCCTAACTCTAACCCTAACCCGAACCTTCACCCTCACCCTGACCCTCACCTCAGTCTGACCCTAACACTAACCCTATTCCTAATCCTAACTCTCAGCCTCACCCTCACCCTAACCATCACCCTAACCCTAAACCTCACCCTAACCCTAACCCTAACCATCAGGCTAAACCTAACCTCAGGTTAACCCTCACCCTCACCCTAATCCTCACACTGACCCTAACACTTACATAACTGAAACACTCACCCTCACCCTCACCCAAACCTCACATTCACCCTAGCCCTCACCCTAACCCTAACACTAATCCTAACCCTAACCCTCAACCGACCCTCACCCTAACCCTAAACCTATCCCTAATGCTGAACCTCACCCTCACCCTCACCCTAAACCTAAACATAACCCTCACCCTAAACCTAACCCTCACCCTTACGCTCACCCTATCCCTAACACTAACCCAACACCACACCCTTACTCTAACCCTCACCCTAACCCTTATCCTCACAATAAACTTAATCCTAACCCTCACACTAACCCTAATCCTCACCCTATCCCTAACCCTAACCCGAAACCTCACCCTAACCTTCACCCTAACCCTTACCCTCACCCTAACCATAACCCTCACCCTAACCCTAAAATTCACCCTAATCCTTACCCTCGCCCTAACCCGCAAAATAACCCTAACCGTAAACCTACGGCTCACCTTAACCCTCACCTTAAGCATAACCCTAACCCTAATCATCACCCTAACCTTAACCCTCACCCTCACCCTAAACCTCACCCTAACACTTATCCTCACACTAACAGTAATCCTAACCCTCACCCTAACTCTCACACTAACACTAATCCTTACCCTATCACTAAGCCTAACCCTAACACTCACCCTAACCCTCACCCTAAACCTTACACTCACCCTAACCCTAAAACTCACCCTCACCCTTAACCTCACCCTAACGCTTACCCTCACCCTAACCCGCAAACTAACCCTAAACCTAAACCTACGGCTCACCCTAACCCTCACCCTCATCATAACCCTATACCTAACACTCACCCTAACCCTAAACCTCACCCTCACCCTAACCCTCACCGTAACACTTACCCTCACACTAACCCAATCCCTAACCCTAACACTAATTCTCAACAGAACACTCACCCTCACCCTAACCGTCACCCTCACACTAAACATCACCCAACCCTAACCCTCACCGTAACCCTAACCCTACTCCTCACCCTAACCCTAACCCTCACCGTAACCCTAACTCTCACAATAATCCTAACCCTAACACTTACCCTCACCCTCACCCTCACCATAACCCTAATCCTCATCCTAACACTAACCTTCACCCTCAGCCTCACCCTAACCCTAACCCTAACCCCAACCCACACCCTCACCCTACACCTCACCCTAACCCTAACCCTAACACTTACTTAAATGAAAACCTCACCCTCACCCTCACCCTCACCCTAAACCTCACCCTCACCCTTGCCCTCACCCTAAAACTAACCCTAACACTAAACCTAACCCTAACCCTCACCAACACCTTAACCCTAACCCTAAACATAACCCTAACATTCATCCTAACTGTAACTCTAAACCTAATGCAAACCATAAACCACACAATCACCCTAACCTTCACCCTAACACTTACCGTCACCCTAACCCTAACCCTAAACCTAACACTAAACCTCACCCTCACCCTAACCCTAAGCCTTCCCCTCAGCCTAAACCTCACCATAATCCTAACCCTAACCCCAATCCTCACCATATCCTTAAGCTTAAGGCAAAACCTCACACTAACCCTCACCCTAACCCTAACCCTAATGCTAAACGTAATCCTCAGCCTCACCAGTACACTCACCCTAACCCTTACACTCTCCCTAACACTTACCCACACCCTCACCCTCACCCTAACCCTAAACCTAACCTTCACCATAACGCTCACACTAACCCTAACCCTCACCCTCAACGTAACCCTCAACCTAAACTTTACCCTCACACTAATCCTTACCCTAACCCTAAACCTAACCCTCACACTAACACTAACCCTAACCCTCAGCCTAAACCTTATGCTAACACTAAATCTAACACTAACCCTCAAACTAACCCTAAACCTAACCCTAACCCTAACGGTGACACTAACCCTAACCCTTACCCTCAGCCTAACCCTCATCCTAACCATAACCCTAACCCTAATCCTAACCCTCACCCTCACCCTCACCCTAACTCTAAACCTAAACCTAACACTCACCCTCACCCTCACCCTAACCTAACACTACCCCTAACCTTCATCCTAACCCTAACCCTCAACCTGTACCTCACCCTCACCCTAACCCTAACCGCAACCCTAACCGTAACCCTCACCCTAACCCTAAAACTAACCCTAACCCTCATCCTCACACTAAACCTAACCCTAAACTTTACCCTCACCATAACCTTAACCCTAAGCCTAAACCTAATCCTCACCCTAACCCTAACCCTCACCCACACACTAACCCTCACCCTCACCCTCACCCTCACCATAACACTCAGCCTAACCCTAAACCTAATCCTAATCCTAAACCTAACCCTCACCCTCAAACTCACCCTAACCCTAAACCTCAACCTCACCCTCTCCATTACCCTCAGCCTAACCCTAATAATAACCTAATCCTAAACCTCACCCTCACCCTCACCCTAACTCTAACCCTAAACCTAAACCTAACACTCACCCTCACCCTTACCCTAAACCTAACACTATCCCTAACCCTCAAACTAACCCTAACCCTCACCCTAATCCTAAACCTAACCCTCACCCTCAAACTCACCCTAAGTCTAACGCAAACTCTAAACCTAACCCTCACCCTCACTCTCCCCCTCAACCTAACCCTCACACTCACCCTAAACCTGACCCTAACCCTGTCCCTACTCCTCACCCTAACCCTAACCCTAACCCTCAACCTAACCCTAAACCTACCCCTAACGCAAACCCGCACCTTAAACCTAATCCTCACCTACACCCTAACCCTCACTCTCACTCTAAATATCAACCAAATCCTAACCCTCACCCTAACCCTAACACAAACCCTAATCCAAACCCTCACACTCACTCTAACCCTCACCCTAACCTTTACTCTCACCCTAATCCTTACCCTCACCCTAACCCTAACCATAACACTCACATTAACCATAACCCTCACTCTAACCCTAATCCTAACCCTGACCCTAACCTTCACCCTCACCCTTACCCTCAGGCTCTGCTTAACCCTAACCCTAATCCTATTCCTAGCACTAACCCTCTGCCTTACCCAAAACAAAACCCTAACCCTTACCCTCACCCTCACCCTCACCCTCACCCTAACCCTCACCCTCACCCTAAACATCACCCTAACCCTAACCCTCACCTTAAACCTAACACTACCCCTCACACTAACCCTCACCTAACCCTAACCCTAACCCTCACCCTCACTTTCACCCTCACCCTCAGCCTAACCCTAACTCTAACACTTATCCTAACCCTAAACCTCACCATAATCCTCCACCTAACCCTGACCATAACCCTCACCCTCACCCTAACACTAACCCTAACCCTAACTCTTATCCTAACCCTAACCCTCAACCTAACCCTAACCCTCACCCTGACCCTCACACTAAACCTAACCATAACCCTAACCCTCACTCTAACACTTACCCTGACCCTAACCCTCACCCTAAACCTAACCCGAACCCTCACCTTAACTCTAACCCTCATCCTAAACATAAGCCTCACCCTCACTCTCACCCTCACCCTAACCCTAACCCTCATCCTAACCTTAAACCTAAACCTAACGCTAACCCTAAACCTCACCCTAACCCTAAACCTCACCCTAACCCTTACCCTCACCCTAAAACTAACCCTAACCCTCACACTAAACCTAAACTTCACCCTAAACCTAACCCTAATCCTCACACTAAACCTAACCCTCACCTTAACCCTCACCCTAAACCTAACCCTCACCCTCACCCTAACCCTAGTGCTAACACTAACCATCACCCTCCTCCTAACCCTCACCCTCACCCTAACTCTCACTCTAATACTTACCCACACCCTAACCCACACCCGAACCCTAACCCTAAACCTAACCTTCACCCTAACCCTCACGTTACCCCTAACCATAACCCTAACCCTAACCCTCACCCGAACTGTCACGGTAACCCTAACCCTCATCCTCTCCATAACCCTCACTCTAAACTTTACCCTCAACCTAACCCAAACCCTATCCCTAAACCTAACACTCACACTAAATCTAACCCTTACCCTCAGCCTAGCCCTTAGAGTAAACCTAAACCTAACAGTAACCCTCACCCTAACCGTAACCCTAACCCAAAACCTCACACTCAACCTCCACTTCCCCCTCAGCCTTACCCTTTACATAATCCTTATCCTAACCCTGAACCCCACCCTCACCCTAACCCTAACCCTAACCCTAACGCAAACCCTCACCCTCAGCCACACCTAACCCAAACCCTAACCCTAACAATAAACCTAACCCTAACCCTCACCCTAAAACTCACCTTAACCTAATCTTAACCCTAACCCTCACCCTCACCCTCATTCTAACACTCACCCTCACCCTGACCCTCACCATCACACTAACCCCCACACTAACTCGAATCCTCACCCTAACCCTAACCCTAACCCTCACCCTCACTTTCATCCTCACCCTCAGCCTAAACCTAACACTAATCCTAACCCTAACCCTCACCCTTACCCTAAACCTAACCCTAACCCTCACCCTCACCCTCACCCGCACCCGCACCCTCACACTAACCCTCACCCTCACTCTCACCCTCACACTATCCCTCAACTTCACCCTAAACATCACCCCAACACTAACCCTCACACTAACCCTAATCCTAACCCTCACCTTACCCCTAAACCTCACCATAACGCTCACCCTAACCCTAACGCTAACCCTAACCCTCACCCTCACACTAACCCACACCCTAACTCTTATCCTCACACTAACGCTAACCCTAACCCTAACTCTAACCTTCACACTAACCCTAACCCTCACTCTAACCCTATCCCTACACTTCACCCTGACTCTCATACTAACCCTAACCCTCAACCACACCCTAATCCTCACCCTCACCCGAACACTCACCCTCACCAGAACACTCACACTCGCCCTAACACTCACCCTCACAATAAACATCACCCTAACCCTAAATCTTACCCTAACCCAAACCCTAAACCTCACCCTAAATCTAATCCTCAACCTAAACCTATCCCTCACCCTGACCCTCACCCTAACCCTAACCCTAACCCTAACCCTAACCCTCACCCTTACCCTAACCCTAATACTCACCCTAAACCTAAACTTCACCCTCACACTAAACCCAACCCTCACCCTCACACTAAACCTAACCCTCATCCTAACCCTTACCCTCACCCTCACCCTCTCCCTCCCCCTAACCCTCATCCTAACCCTAACCTTAAAACTAATGCTAACCCTAAACCTCAGCCTCACCCTAACCCTCACCCTAACCCTTACCCTCAACCTAACCCTAACCCTAACCAACACACTAAACCTAACCCTCACTCTAACCCTAACCCTAAACCTCACACTAAACCTAACCCTCAACCTAACCCTAACCCTACCACTGAGCCTAACCCTCACCCTAAATCTAACCTTAACCGAAATCCTCACCCTATCAGTAACCTTAACCCTAACGCTCACCCTCAACCTCTCCTTCCCCCTGAGCCTTACCCTAACCATAACCATAATCCTAACACTCAACCTAACCCTCACCCTAAACCTATCCCTCAGCCTCACCCTAACCCTCACCCTAACCATTACCCTCAACCTAACCAAAACCCTAACCCTAAACCTAACACTCATATTAACCGTAACACTAACCCTCACCCTATCCCTTATACTAACCCTAAACCTAAATCCAACCCTCACCCTAACCTGAACCCTCACACTAACCCTGAACCTAACCCTAACCCTCAGCCTAAACCTCATCTTAACCTTAAACCTAACCCTAACCCTCACGCTAACCCTAATCATCACCCTCACCCTAAACTTTACCCAAACCCTAACCCTATCCCTAACCCTAACCCTAACTCTATCTCTACCCAAACACTCACCCACACCCTAACCCTCACCCTCACACTAAACATCAACCTAACACTAACCCTCAACCTAACCCTAATCCTAACCCTCACCCTAACCGTAACCCTAAACCTCACATTAACACTAAGCCTAACCCTCACCCTCACCCGCACCCTCACCTTAACCCTATCCCTAACCCTCATCCTAACACTAACCCTTCACCCTCACCCTCACCATCACCCTAACCCTAATCCACAACCTCACCCTAATCCTCACCCTAACCCTAACCCTAAAACTTACCTAACCGAAAAGCTCACACTCACTCTCACCCTCAACCTAACCCTCAACCTAGCCCTCCCCCTAAAACTAACCCTCACCATAACCCTAACCCTCACCCTCACACTCACCCTCACCCTCACCCTAAACCTAACCCTAACCCTCACCCTAACCCTAACCCTCAAACTGAGCCTAACTCTCACCCTAAACCTAACCCTAACTCTCAGATTAACCCTCACCTTTACCCTAACTCTAACCCTCACCCTAACCCTAACACTATACTAACCCTCACACTAACCCTAACCTTAATACTGCACCTAACCCTCACCCTCACCCTCACCATAACCCTAACACTCACCCTAATCCTAAACCTAACACTAGTCCTCATGCTAAAACTTACCCTCACCCTCACCCTAACCCTAACTCTCATCCTCACCCTAACCCTCACCCGAAGCCTTACCGTCACCCTAACTCTAATCCTAACCCTAACCCTAACCCTCACTCTAACCCTAAACCTATCCCTAACCCTCACCCTAACCCTAACCCTCATCCTACCTCACACTCAACCTAACCGTCACCCTAACCCTTACCGTCACCCTAAACCAACCCTAACCCTCACACTAAACCTAACCCTCACCCAAACTCTAATGTTACCCCTCACCCTAACCCTTACCCTCAACCTAACCCTAACCCTATTCCTCACCCTATCCTTAACCTTAACCCAAAACTACACCCTAACCCTCACCCTCACCCTAATGCTAACCATAACCCTCAGCCTCACCGTAACCCTCTCCCTAACACTTTACCCTCACCCTAACCCTCACCCTCACCCCAAAACTCACCCTAACACTCACCCAAACCCTAACCCTCACCTTAACCCTAATCCTAATCTTAACCTTGACGCTAACCCTCACCCTCAATCTAAGCCTCACCCTAATACTTACCCACACCCTTACCCTCACGCTAACCCTAACCCTAAACCTAAAATTGACCCTAACCCTCAACCTAACCCTAAACCTCACCCTCACCCTAACCCTCACCCTAAACTTTACCCTCACCCTAACTCTTACCCTAACACTAAACCTAACCCTCACATTAACCCGAACCCTAATCCTCAGCCTAATCCTTATCCTAACCCTAAACCTAGCCCTAAACCTCACCCTAACCCTAACCCTAACCCTTAGCCTAACCCTCATCCTAACCATAACCCTAATCCTAACCCTCACCCTAACCCTAACCGGAAACCTAAACCTCACCCTAACCCTAACCCTCAACCTCATCCTCTCGATCACCCTCAGCCTAACCCTAAATCTAACCTAATCCTAAGCCTCACCCTCACCCTCACCCTAACTCTAACCCTAAACCTAAACCTAACTCTCAGCCTCACCCTTACCCTAACCCTAACACTACCCTAACCCTCAACCTAACCCTAACCCTCACCCTAATCTTAAACGTAACCCTCACCCTCAAACTCACCCTAAGTCTATCGCAAACCCTAACCCTAACCCTCACCCTCACCCTCAACCTAACCCTCACACTCACCCTAAACCTCACCCTAAACCACACCCTAACCCTGTCCCTACCCCTCACCCTAACCCTAACCCTAACCCTCAACCTAACCCTAAACCTACCCCTAACGCTAACCCTCACCCTAAAACTAATCCTCACACACACCCTAACCCTCACCCTCAACCGAACCCTCACCCTCACCCGAACCCTCATCCTCACCCTAACCCTCACTCTCACTCTAAACATCACCCAAATCCTAACCCTCACCCTAACTCTAAAACAAACCCTAATCCAAACCCTCACACTCGCCCTAACCCTCACCCTAACCTTTACTCTCACCCTAATCCTTACCCTCACCCTAACCCTAACCATTACCCTCACACTAACCGTAACCCTCACTCTAACCCTAATCCTAAACCTGACCCTAACCTTCACCCTCACCCTGACCCTCAGCATCAGCTTAACCCTAACCCTAATCCTATTCCTAATCCTAACACTCACAATCACCCTCAACTTAAACCTAACCCTAACACTAACCCTCACCCTCACCCTCACCCTCACCGAACACTCACCCTCACACTAAACATCACCCTAACCCTAACCATCACACTAATCCTAAACTCAGCTTAACCCTCACCCTCAACCTAAACCTCACCCTAACCGTAACACTAATGTAAAGGAAACCCTCACCCTCACACTAACCCTCACCCTCACCCTAGCCCTATCCCTAACCCTAACCATAACACTTACCCACACCCTATCGCTCACCCTCATCCTCACTCAAACCCTAATCCTAACCCTAATGCTCACCCTACCCGTCTCCCTAATCCTAACTGTAACCCTAACCCTCACCCTCATCCTAACCCTCATGCTCACCCGAAAACTCACCCTCACCCTAAAGGATACTCTCACAATAAACATCACCCTAACCCTAACCCTCAATCTAACCCTAACCCTAACCCCCACCCTAACCCTAAACCTCACGCTAAACCTCACCCTAACCCTTACCCACAACATAATCCTATCCCTCACCCTCAACCTTACCGTCACCCTAACCCTTATCCTCACGCTAACACTTATCCTAACCCTCACCCTAACCCTCACCCTAACCCTAACCCTCACCCTCGCCCTAACCCTCACACTAACCTTTACCCTCACCCTCACCCTAAACCTCACCCTAACCTTTACCCTGACCCTAACCCTACCCTAACCCTTAACTTAACCCTCACACTAACCCTAAACCTAACCCTCAACCTAACCCTGATCCTAACCCTAAACTTAAACCTAACCCTCTCCCTAACCCTAACCCTAACCCTCACACTAACCCTAACCCTCACCCTCACCCTCAGGCTAACTCTAATACTAAGCCTAACCCTCACCCTCAACCTAATTCTAACCTTAAACCTAACCCTAACCCTCACCCTCACCCTCAACCTAACCCTAAACCTATACCTAACACTCACCCTAACCGTAACCCAAAACCTGTACCTCACCCTCACCCTAACCCCAACCATAACCCTCACACTAAACCTCACCCTAACCCTTACCCTCAACATAAACCTAACTCTAACCCTAATCTTCACCCTAAACCTAACATTCACCCGCACCCTAACCCTAACCCTATTTCTAAACCTAAACCTCACCCTTAAACTCACCCTAACCCTACACCTAACAGTAACCCTCACCCACACCCTCACCCTAACACTCACCCTCACCCTAAACCTCACCCAAACCCTAACCCTACCATTCACCCTCACCCTCAGACTAACCCTAACCCTAATCCAAACCCTCAACCTAACCCTAATGCTACCCATAACCCTCACCCTCACACTAAACCTAAACCTAACACGAACACTCAACCTAACCCTAATCCTCACCCACCCCCTGACCCTCACCCTCACTTAACCCTCACCCTCACGCTAAACATCACCCAAACCCTAACCCTCACCCTAACCTTAGCCCAAACCCTCATCCTAACCCTAACCCAAAACCTAATTCTCAACCTCACCCTATTCCTCACCATAACCCAAATCCATGGCTAAAATAAACCCTCAACCTAAAACTCACACTAACACTCACCCTCACCTTAGCCTTCACCTTAATCCTAACCCTAACCCTAAACCTCACCCTCACCCTAAACCTCACTCTAATCCTTACCCTTACCCTAACCCTAACCCTAACCATAACCATAACCTTCACAGTAACCATTACCCTCACCCTAACACTAAACCTAACATTAACCCTAAACCTAACCCTCAGCTTCACCCTCACCCTCACCCTCACTTTCAGCCCAACCCTAACCCTAACCTATTCCCAATCCAAACCCTCACCCTGACACTTACCCTAACCCTCACCCTCACCCTAACCTTCACCCTCACCCTAAACATCACACTAACCGTAAACCTCACCTTAACCATAACCCTAACCCTTACCCTAACCCTAACGTCATCTTAACCCTAACCCTCACGTAAACAAAAACCTCACGCTCACCCTCAACCTCACCCTCACCCCAACCCTAACCCTAACCCTATGACTCACCCCAACCCTAACCTTCACCCTAACACTAACCCTCACCCTCCACCTCACCTTAATCTTAACCCTAACTCTAATCCTAACCCTCACCCTCACCATAACCCTCACCCTAACCCTTACCCTCACCCTCACGCTTAGCGTAACCCTAAACCTCACAGTAAACCTAACCCTAACCCTAACCCTTACCCTCACCTTAACCCTCAACCTCACTCTAATCCTCAACCTAACCTTACCTTAACCCTTACATAAACTAATCCCTCACCCTCACCCTCAACCTAGCCCACACCCTAACCCTAACCCTAAACCTAACCCTCACAATAATCCTAACCATAAGACTCAGGATAAAACTTATCCTAACCCTTAACCTAAAACAGAACTTCACCCTAACTAAACCCTAATCCTAACCCTAACCCTAATCCTAACCCTCACACTAACCCTAACCCAAACCCTCAGCCTAACGCTCATCCTAACCCTAACCCTAACACTAACCCTCACCCTAAACCTAATCCTAACCCTAACCCTCACCCTAACCCTAAACCTCACAATCAACCTCACCCTCAAACTCAGCCTAAACCTAGAGCTAACCCTACTACTAACCCTCACACTCACCCTAACTCTAACACTAAACCAAACCCTCACACTCCCCCTCACCCTCACCCTAACCCTCACCCTAACCCTAACCCTCACCCTCACCCCAACCCTCACCCTAACATTTACCCTGACCCTAAACCTAACTCTAACCCTAAACCTAACCCTCACATTAACACTAAGCCTAACCCTCAACCTAACCCTTATCCTAATCCTAAACTTAACCACAACCCTCACCCTAACCCTAACCCTAACCCTAATTCTTAACCCTCACACTAACCCCAACCCTAAACCTCAGCCTAACGCTCATCCTAACCCTAACCCTAACCCTCACCCTCACCCTAAACGTACCCCTAACCCTAACACTTACCCTAAACCTAACCCTCACCCTCACCCTCAGGCTAACTCAAATATTAACCCTAATACTAACCCTCACCCTCACCCTAACTCTAACCCTAAACCTTACCCTAACCCTCACCTTCACTCTCACCCTAACCGTAAACCTATCGCTAACCCTCACCCTAACCCTAACCCAAACCCTATACCTCACCCTCACCCTCACCCTAACCCTAACCCTAACCCTAACCCTAAGCCTCACACTAAACCTCACCCTAACCCTTACCCTCACCATTAACCTAACTCTAACCCTAATCCTCACCCTAAACCTAACCCTCACCCATACCCTTACCCTGACCCTCACCCCAACACTCACTGACACCGTAACACTCTTCCTAACCCTAACCCTAACCCTACCCTTCACCCTAACAATCCTACTAAACCTAACCCTAATCCTAAACGTCAACCTAAACCTAACCCTAGCCCTAACCCTCACCCTCACACTAACCCTAAATCTAATGCTAATACTCAACCTAACACTAATCCTCAACCACACCCTAACTCTTACCCTCACTCGAACCCTGACCCTCACCCAAAAACTCATCCTCACCATAACCCTCACCCTCATGCTAAACATCATCCAAACCATAACCCTCACTCTAACCCTTGCCCTAACCCTCAACCTAAACCTAACCCTCAACCTAACCCTCACCCTCACCCTAATCCTCACCATAACACTAAACCCTGGCTAAAAGAACCCCTCACCCTTACCTTCACACTAACCCTCACCCTCACACAAGCCCTCACCCTAAATCTAACCCTAACCCTAAACCTCACCCTCACCCTAAACCTCACTCGAACCCTTCCCCTCACCCTAACCCTAACCTTAACCCTAACCATAACCCTCACAGAAACCGTAACCCTCACCCTAACCCTAAACCTAACCTAATCCAAACCCTCACCCTCACCCTCACCATCAACTCCAGTCTAACCCTAACCCTAACCGTATTCCCAATCTTAACCCTCACCCTCGCCCATACCGTAATCCTCACCCTCACCCTAACCCTCACCCTCACCCTAAACATCACCTAACACTAAACCTCACCTTACCTCTAAACCTAACCCTCACCCTAAAACTAACCTCAGATTAACTCTATCCTTGACGTAAACGAAAACCTCACCCTCACCCTCACAATAACCATCGCCCTCACCCTATCCCTCACCATCACTCTAACCATAACCCTAACGCTCAACGTCACCCTAACCCTCACCCTCAGCCTATTCCTAACACTAAACCTAACCCTAACCCTCACACTCACCCTAACACAAACCCTAACCCTAAACTTCACCCCAACCCTAACCCTCACCCTAACACTTATCCTAATCCTCACCCTCACCCTAATCCTAACTGTAACTCTAACCCTAAACCGCACCCTCACCCTAACCCTCACACTAACCCTTACCCTCACCCTCACCCTAACCCTAATCCTAACCCTCACAGTAACCCTACCCCGCACCCTAACCCTAACCCTCACTTTAACCCTCAACCTCACCATAATCCTCACCCTAACCTAACCTTAACACTTACCTAAACTAACCCTTCACCCTCATCCTCACCCTAACCCTCACCGTCAGACTAGCCCACACCCTAACTCTAACCCTAAACCTAACCCTCACACTAACCCTAACCCTAACCCTCAGCCTAAACCTTAATCTAAGCCTAAACCTAAAATTAACCTTCACCCTAACCAAACCCTAACCCTAACCCTAACCCTCACCCTAAAACTAACCCTAACCCTAACCCTCACCCTAACCCTAAACCTCACCCTCAGCCTCACCCTCACCCTCTGCCTAAACCTAGTGTTAACCCTAATCCTAACCCTTACCCTCAACCTAATTCTAACCCTAAACCAAAATCTCCCCCTCTGTCTCACCCTTAATCTAACCCTCACTCTAACCCTAACCCTCACCCTCAACCTCACCCTCACCCTCAGCCTAACCCCTAGTCCTTAACCTAATCCTTACCCTTAACCTACCCCTGAACTTAACCCTAACCCTAACACTAACCCTAACCCTCACCCTCACCCTCACCATAGTCCACACCCTAAACCTAACCCTAAACCTATCCCTCACACTAACCCGTAGCCTAACCCTCAGCCTAAACCTAATGCTAACCCTAAACCTAAAACTAACCTTCACCCTAACCAAACCCTAACCCTAACCCTAACCTAAACCTAAACCTCACACTAACCTTAAACCTAACCCTCAGCCTAACGCTCATCCTAACCCTAAACCTAACCCTAACCCTAAACCTCAACCTAACCCTCATCCTAACCCTAACCGTAACACTACCCTAACCCTGACCCTCAATTTAACCCTCCCCATAACCCTAACTCTAACCCTAAACCTCACACTCACCCAAACCCTAATCCTAACACTAACCCTAAACCTCACCCTAACTCTCACCCTAACCCTCACCCTCACCCTAAACATCACCCTAACCTTAACCCACACCTTAACCCTAACCCTAACCCTCACTGTAACCCTAACCTCAGCTTAACCCTAACCTGATGTAAACGAAACCCTCACCCTCACCCTAATCCTCATCTTAACCCGAAACCTGACATAAACGAAACCCTCACCCTCACCCTCACATTAACACTCACCCTCACCCTAGCCCTCACCCTTACCCGAACACTATCCATCAACCTCACCCTAAGCCTAAACCTAACCCTACCCTAACCCTAACCCTCACCCTCACCCGCACCCTCACTCGCAACCTAACCCTAACAATAACCCTAACCCTCACCTTAACACTAAACCTCAACCTCACCCTAACCCTAATCCTAACCCTAATTCTAATCCTAACCCTCACCCTCACCCTAACCCTAAGCCTAACCCTTACATCACCTTCACCTAACCCTAACCCTAACTCTCACACTAACCCGAACCCTCACCCTAACCGTAACACTAACCCTAAACCTTACCCTCACAATCACCCTAACCCTAACCCTTACCCTCAGCCTAACCCTAACCCTAACAGTAACCCTAACTCTAAAACTAGTCCTCACAATAACCCTAATCCTCAACCACACCTTAACCCGAACCCTCACCCGAACCCTCACCCTAACACTAACCCTAAACCTAACCCTAAACCTCCCACTAAACCTATCCCTCACACTAACTGTATCCCTACCCATCAGCCTAAACCTCACCCTAACCCTAAACCTAACCCTAATCCTCACCCTATCCCTAAACCTAACCCTCACCCTCACACTCACCCTAGCCCTCACCCTAATCCTACACCAAACCCTAACCCTCACACTAAACCTAACCCTAACCCTATACCTAACCCTACCCCTCAGCCTAAGACTCACCCTAACCCTAACCCTAAACCTAAACCTAATCCTAGCCCTATCCCTAACCATAACCCTAACCCTCACCCTCACCCTAGCTCTCACCTTAACCTCACCCTAACCCTACCCCTAACCCTAAACCTCACCCTCAATGTAACCCTCAAGCTAACCCTTACCTACACCCTAATCCTAACACTGACCCTAACCTTAACCCTAAAACTCACACTAAACCTAACCCACACCCTAACCCTAACCCTACCCCACAGCCTAACCCTCATCCTAAACCTAACCCTAACCCTATCCCTCAACTTAACCCTAACCCTGACATTAACCATAACCCTCAACCTAACCCTAATCCTCACCCTCACCCTCACACTCACCCTCAGCCTAACCCTAACCCTAACACTAATCCTAAACCTAACCCTCACCCACACCCTCACCCTAACTCTAACCCGAACCCAAACCATAACCCTCCCCCTACCCCTCACCCTCAACTGAACCCTCACTCTCACCCTAATGCTCACCCTCACCCTAAACCTAACCCTAACCATCACCCTCAATCTTATGCGCATGCTCACCCTAACCCTAATCCTCACACTAACCCTCACCCTCACCCTCACCCTAACCCTAACCCAAACACTAAACCTAACCCTCATCCTCACCCTAACCCTAAACCTACCCCTCACCCTAACCCTCACGCTCACCCTAACTCTAACCCTAACCCTAACCCTCCCTCTCACCCGAACCTTCACACTCACCCTCACCCTATACAGCACCCTAACACTAAACCTAACCCTAATCATAACCCTAACGCTCACCCTAACCCTAACCCTCACCTTAACCCTCAACCTCACGCTAATCCTCACCCTAACATAACCTTTACCCTTACCTAAACTAAACCCTCAACCTAACCTTCACCCTCACACTAGCCCACACCCTTACCCTAACGCTAAACATAACCCTCACACTAACCCTAACCCTAAACGTCAGCCTAAACCTTATCCTAACCCTAAACCTAAAACTAACCTTCACCCTAAACAAACCCTAACCCTAACCCTAACCCTAAACCTCACCCTAATCCTAACCCTCAACCTCAACCTCAACCTCACCCTCAGCCTAAACCTAGCCCTAACCTAATCCTAACCCCCAACCGAAACTTTACTCTAACCCTAAACCTAACCCTCACCCTCTGACTCCCACTCACCCTAACCCTCACCCTAACCCTAAACCTCACCCTAAACCTCACCCTCAAACTCAGCCTAATCCTCGTCCTAACCCTCACCCTGTACCTCACCCTCAAACTAACCCTAACCCTCACCCTCACCCTCACCCTCACCTCACCATAACTCTATCCGTCACCCTCAATCTAAACCTGACCCTAACACTTGCCCTCACCCTAACCCTCACCCTAACCCTAAACATGAACCTAACAGTCACCCAAATGCTCACCCTAACACTAAACCTAACCCTCACCCTCAGTCTAACCCTCAAACTAACGCTTACCCTCACACTAAAACTAATCCTCACACTAACCCTAAACCTAACCCTAACCCTAACCCTCAACTTAACCCTCACCTTAATATTAACCCTGACCCTAACTGTCAAACTAACTCTAACACTAAACCTAAACCTCACCCACACCTAACCCTCACCGTCACCCTAACCCTCACCCTAAACCTAAACCTCACCCACACGCTAAACCTCACCCTCACCCTCACCCTCAACCTTACCCTAAACCCAAACCTAACCCTCAGCCTAACCCTAACCCTCACCCTAACCCTCAAACTCCCCCTCACCCTAACCCTAATGATAACCCTAACCCTCACCCTAAACCTCCCCCTAAACCTAACCCTAACCTTAACCCTACCCTAAACCTCACCCTCACCCTAACCTTCACCCTCACACAAAACCTCACCCTCATCCTAACACTCACCCTCACCCTAAACATCACCCTAACCCTAACTCTCACCCTAACCCTAAACATAACTCTCACCCTCACCCAAACACTAACCCTAACCCTAAGCCTCCCCCTCAAACTCATGCTAACCCTAAACCTCACTCTTACCTTAAACCTCACCCTAACCCTTAAACTTACCATAACCCTAACACTAACCATGACCCTCACACTAAACCTAACCCTCACCCTCACACTAACCCTAACCCTGCCTCTCACCCTAAACCTCAGCCTAACCCTAACCCACACGTTAACCCTAACCCTAACCCTCACTTTCACCTAACTCTCACCCTTACCCTAATCCTAACACTTACCCTAACCCTAACCATAAACCTAACCCTCACCCTCACCCTAACCCTAACCCTAACCCTCATCTTAACCCTCCCCCTGATCACCCTCACCCTCACACTAACCCTAACCCTGCCTCTCACCCTAAACCTCAGCCTAACCCTAACCCTCACGCTAACCCTAACCCTAACCCTCACTTTCACCCTAGCTCTCACCCTTACCCTAATCCTAACACTTACCCTAACCCTAACCATAAACCTAACCCTCACCCTCACCCTAACCCTAACCCTAACCCTAATCTTAACCGTCCCCCTGATCCTAACCATCACCCTAAAACTACACTAAACCTAAACTTCACCCTCACCCTAACCGTCACCGTCACCCTAACCCTCACTCAAACCTGAACCCTCACCTCAACCTAACCTTCACTCTCACCCTAACCATAAACCTGACCCTAATCCTCTCCCTAACCCTCACCCTCACCCTCACCTCACCTAAAGACTAACCCTAAACCTAATCCTAATCCTAACCCTCACCCTCACCATAAACCTAACCCTAACCCTAATCCTAAACCGAACCCTCACCTTCACTATAACCTAACAGTAACCATCACCCTCACACGCACCCTTACCCTAACCCTAACCCTAAGCCTTACCCTAACCCTAACCCTCACCCTAACCCTTACCCTAACCATAACCCTCACCCTCATTCTCACCCTAACCCTAACAATAACCCTATCCCTCACCCTAACCATTATCCTCACACTTACCCTAAACCTCACCCTAAACCTCACACTAACCCTAAACCTCACCCTAAACCTGAACCTACCCCTCACCCTAAACCTCACCCTAATCCTAACCCTAACCCTAACCCACACCCTAAACCTAACCCTAACCCTCACCCTCACCCTAACCCTCATCCACACCCTAATCTGAACCCAAACCCGAACCCTCACAGTCACCCTAACACTCACCTCACCCTGAAAATCACCCTAACCCTAACCCGCACCCTAACCCTAAACATAACCCTCACCCTCACCCCAACCCTAATCCTAACTCTAACACGAACCCTCACGTAATCCTCACCCTCACACTCACACTAACCCTAACCCTCACTCTCATCCTAACCTTCACCCTAACCATTACCCTAACCCTACCCCTCACAATAACACTTAACCTAACCCTAACCCAAACCCTAATCCTCACCCTCACCCTAGCCCTCATCCATACGCTCAACCTAACCTTAACAATCACCCTATTGCTCACCCTCACCCTAACCCTCACCCTAACACTTACCCTCACCCTAACCCTAACCCTCACACTAAATCTAACCCTCACCCGAACCATAACCATAATCCTCACCGTATCCCTCATCCTAACCCTAAACATAACCCTCAACTTAAACCTAAACCTAAACATTACCCAAACCCTAACCCCGACCCTCACCCTCACCCTCAACCTCAGCCTAACACTAAGCCTAACCCTAATCCTAAACCTAACACTCACCCTCACACTCACCCTAATTCTAAACCTAACCATCACCCTAACCATAAACCTATCCCTAACCTACACCCTAACCCTAAACATCACCCTAACCCTAACCCTAACCCTCACCCTCACCCTAACCGTAACTCTCAACCTAACTCTCATCTTAACACTAACGCTAACCCTAACTCTCACTCTAACTCTAACCCTCACCCAAACCCTCACCATAAACCTCACCCTAACCCTAACCCTCAAACCCACCCTAACCCTTACCCTAAGCCTTGCCCTCAACCTAACTGTAAACCTAACCCTAAGCCTCACACTATCCCTAACTCTAACACTCAGTCTAACCCTCATCCTAAACCTATCCCTAACAGTAATCCTAACCCTAACCCTCACCCTCACCCTCACTCTAACCATAACCATAACCCTAACCCACATGTTAACCCTCACCCTCACTCTCACCCTAAACCTAACATTAACAATAAAACTAAGTTTAACCCTAACCATCACCCTCACCCTCACCTTAACCCTAACCCTAACACTAACCCTAAACCTAACCCTAATTCTTATCCTCACCCTAAACCTAACCCTAACCGTCAAACTCACACTCAAACTCACCCTCACCCTAACCCTCATGCTCAACCTCACCCTCACCCTAACCCTCACCGTCACCCTAAAAATCACCCTAACCCTAACCCTCACCCTAACCCTAACCCTTACCCTAACCATAACCATAACCCTTACCATAACCCTAACCCTAACTCTCACCATAACCCTAATGCTAACTCTAACCCTCCACCTCAACCTAAACCTCACCGTAAACCTTATCCTCACACTAACCCTAAACCTCACCCTCAGCCTCACCCTCACCCTAACCCTAACCCTAAACCTAAACCTTACTCTAACCCTAACCCTTACCCTAACCCAAACCTAACCCTAATCCTCACCCTAACCGTAACCCTAACACTAACCATCACCCTCACCCTCACCATAAACCTAAGCCTAAATATAACCCTCACCCTAACCCTTATCCTAACCCTCACCCTCACCCTAATGCTCACTGTCACCCTAACCCTCACCTTAAACTGAACCCTAAACAACACCCTAACCCTCACCATCACCCTCACCCTCACCCTCACCCTCAACATAACCCTCACCCTAACCCTAACCCTAACCCTAACACTCACCCTCACACTAATCCTTAACCTCACCCTAACCCTAACCCTTACCTTGCCCCTAACCCTCACCCTAATCCTAACATTCAGCCTAACCCTAACCCTACCCCTTTCCCTAACACTCATCCTAACCATAACCCTAACTCTCACCCTCACCCTAACCCTAACCCTCAAAAACACCCTAATCCTCATCCTCAACCTGATCCTATCCCTAACCCTAACCCTAATCCTAACCTTCACCCTCACCCTCACCCTCACTGTAACTCTAACACCCAGCCTCACCCTAAACCTAACCCTCATCCTAACCTTAAACCTATACCTAATGCTAACCCTAAACCTCACGCTCACCCTAAACCTCAACCTAACCCTTACCCTCACCATAACCCTAACCCTAACCCTCACACTAAACCTAACCCTCACCCTAAACCTAACCCTAACCCTCAGCCTACCCCTCACCCTATATATAACCCTAACCCTAATCCACACCCTATCCCTAAACTCAACCCTAATCCTCAACCTAACCCTCACCCTCACCCTAACCCTAATGCTAACACTAACCCTCCCCCTCCCCCTAACACTAACCTCACCCTAACCCTCACTCTAACACTTACTGACACCCTAACCATCACCCTAACCCTATAAATAAACCTAACCTTCCCCTTACCCTCACGCTAACCCTAAAAATAACCCTAATCCTAACCATAACCCGAACCCTCACCATAAATCTAATCCTCACCCTTTCCCTAACCCTCACCCTAACCTTTACCCTCAACAAAAGCCAAACCCTAACCCTAAACCTAACACTCAAACTAACCCTAAGCCTTACCCTCAACTTAACCCATATACTAAGCCTAAACCTAACAGTAACCCTCACCCTAACCCTAACCCTCTACCTAGCCCTCCCTCTAACACTAATGCTCACCCTAACCCTAACCCTCACACTCACCCTCACCCTAACCCTAAACCTAACCCTCTCACCTTAACCCTAACCCTCACACTGAGCCTAACCCTTACCCTAACCCTAACCCTACCTCTCAGACTAACCCTCACCTTAACCCTACCTCTAACCCTCACCCTAAGCCTAAGCATATCACTAACCCTCACACTAACCCTAACCCTAATACTGAACCTAACCCTCACCCTCACCCTCACCATAACACTAACACTCACCCTAATCCTAACCCTAACCGTAGTCCTCACGCTAACACTTACCCTCAAACTCACCCTAACCCTAACCCTCAACCTCACCCTAACACCCTAACTCTAATCCTAACCCTAACCCTCACCCTCACCCTAATGCTAACCCTAACCAGCAGACTCAACCTAACCCTCACCCTAACACTTACCCTCACCCTAACCCTAACCCTCACTCTCAACCTAAACCTCACCCTAACACTTACCCAAACCCTAACACTCACCCTAACCTTAACCTTAAACCTAATCTTGACGCTAACCCTCACCCTCACCCTAAACCTCACCCTAACACTTACCCACACCCTTACCCTCACCCTAAACCTAACCCTAAACCTAAACTTGACCCTAACCCTCACCCTAACTCTCACCCTAACGTTTACCCTCTCCCTAACTCTTACCCTAAACCTAAAGCTAACCCTCACACTAACCCTAACCCTAACCCTCAGCCTAACACTTATCCTAACACTAAACCTAGCCCTAAACCTCACCTTAACCCTAACCCTAACCCTCAGCCTAACACTCATCCTAAACCTCACCCTAACCCTAACCCTCACCCTCACCCTCCCCATCACCCTCAGCCTAACCCTAATCCTAACCTAATCATAAGTCTCACCCTCACCGTAACCCTAACTCTAACCCTAAACCTAACCCTAACACTCACCCTCACACCCTCACCCTTACCCTAATCCTAACAGTATCCCTAACCCTCAACCTAACACTTAAGCTCGTCCTAATACTAAACCTAACCCTCACCCTCACCCTCACCCTAACTCTAACCCTAAACCTAACCCTAACACTCACCCTCACCCTTACCCTAAGCCCACCCCTCTCCCTTCCCCTCACCCTAACCCTAATGCTAACCCTAACCCTCAACCTAACCCTAACCCTACCCCTAACGCTAACCTTCACCCTAACCTAATCCTCACCCACAACCTAACCCTCACCCTCAACCAAACCCTCACCCTCACCCAAACACTCATCCTCACCCTAACCCTCACACTCACTCTAAATGTCACCCAAACACTAACCCTCAACCTAACCCTAACCCACACCCTAATCCAAACCCTCACCCTCACCTGTACCCTCACCCTAACCCTTACCTCACCCTAACCCTAACCATAACCCTCACAATAATCGTAACCCTCACTCTAACCCTCACCCTAACCTTCATCCACACCCTGATCATCACACTCAGCTTAACCCTAACCCTAAACCTAACCCTAACCCTAAACCCTAAACCTAACCCTAACCCTAAACCTCACCCTCACCCTCACCATAACCCTAACCCTCACCCTAAACATCACCCTAACCCTAACCCTCACCCTAACCCTAACCCGAACCTTCACCCTGAACCTAAACTCAGCATAATCCTCAACCTAACCCTAACCTTTACCGAACCGAAACCCTCACCCTCACTGAAGACCTCACCCTAACCCTAACCTTAACCCTAACCCTCACCCTCAAACTCCCCTACACCCTCAGCCTTACCCTAACCATAACCCTAATCGTAACACTAACGCTCCACCCCAACCTCACCCTAACCCTAACCCTAACCCTAACCCTAACAATAACCCTCACCCTCATCCTAACCCTAACCCTAACCCTAACAATAACTCTAACCCTAACCCTAACCCTAAAACTCATCCTAACCCTAATCCTAACCCTAACTCTCAACCTCACACTCACCCTCACACTCACCCTCAACCTCACCCTAAATATCACATTAACCCTAACATTCACAATGAACCTAACCCTAACGCTCACCCTAACTCTCACCCACAAACTAACCCTCACCCTAAACATTATCCTCACACTAAACCAAACCCTAACCCTAACCTTCACACTAACCCTAACCCTCAAGCTAACCGTGTCCCGACACCTCACCCTAACTCTCACCCTAACCCTAACCCTAACCCTAACACTCACCCTAACCCTAACTCTAAACCTAACCCTCACCCTCACCCTAACCCTCACCATCACCCTAACGCTTACACTAACCCTCACCCTCACCCTAAACCTAACCCTCAACCTAAACATAACCCTCACCCTGACCCTCGCCCTAACCCTAACCCTAACGCTAACCCTCACCCCAACCCTTACTTTAACCCTAACCCTCACCCTAAACCTAATGCTCACCCTAACAATAACCCTCACACTAACCCTAACCCTAGCCCTCAACCTCACCCTCACCCTCAACCTAACCCTAACTCATCCTAACCCTAACCCTAAACCAAAACCTCACACTAAACTTAAACTTCACCCTAACCCTAATCCTCACACTAAACCTAACAGTCACAGTATCCCTAACCCTACCCCTCAGCCTAACACTCACCCTAAATCTAACCCTAACCCTAATCCTCACCCTATCCTTAACCTTAACCCTAACCCTAATCCTAACACTCACCCTCACCCTAACTCTAAACCTAACCCTGAAACTCACCCTAACCATATACCTAACCCTCACCCTAACACTAACACTCACCCTATACCTCACCCTCACCCTAACCCTAAACCAAACTCTAGCCCTAACCCTAAACCTAATCCTATCCGTAAACCTGACCCTCACCCTCACTCTAAACCTAATCCTAACCTGCACCATAAGCATAACACTAACCCTAACGCTAACCCTAACCCTCAACCTCACCCTAAACCTAACCCTAACACTCAACCTAAACCTAACCCTAACCCTAATGTTAACCCTAACCCTCACCCTAACTCTAACCCTGAACCTAACCCTTACCCTAACCCTCACCCTCACCCTATCTATAACCCTAACACTCACCCTAACCTTAACTCTAATCTTAACCCTAATCCTAACCCTAACCCTAACCCTAACCCTAACCCTTACCCTCACCCTAACCCTCACCCTCTTCCTAACATTAATGCTAACCCTAAATATCAACCTCACCCTTACCGTCACCCTAAACCTTACCCTCACCATAACCCTATCCCTCAACCTCAACCTAACCCTCACCCTAACCCTTACACTCACCCTAACCCTCACCCAACCCTAACCCTAACACTAACCCTCACCCTAACCCCCACCCAAACCTTCACCCTAACCCTAAGGCTAACCCTAACCCTCAGTCTCACCCTAACCCTCACCTTAACTCTCATCCTCACACTAACCCTAACAATAACCCTAACCGTAACCCTCACACTAAGACTAACCCTCATCCTAACCCTAACGCTACCTCTCACACTAACACTCACCCTAACCCTAAACTGAACCCTAACCTGAACTCTAACCCTAACCCTAATTTGCCCCCGAACCCGAACCCTCACCTACACCCTAACCCTTCCCCTTCCCTGAACCCTAACTCTCACCCTAAAACTCACCCTCACCCTAAACATCACCCTAACACTTACCCTCAACCTAAAACTCAACCTCACCCACAAGCTAACCCTGCCCCGCAACATAATCCTCACCCTAAACCTAAACCTAACACTTACCTAACCGAAACACTCACCCGCAACCTCATCCTCTCCCTCACCCTCAGCCTAAACCTTACTCTAACCCTAACACTAACCCTAATCCTAACCCTAACCCTAACCCTAACCCTAACCCTCACCCTAACCCTCACCTTCACCCTCACCCTCACCCTAATGCTCACCGTCATCCTAAACATCACTCTAAACCTAACCCTCACGCTAACCCTAACCCCTACCCTAACCGTAACCCTAAACCAAACTCTCACCCTAACAATAACCGTAATCCTAACCCTCACCCTAACAATAACCCTCACCCTACCATTAACCCTCACCCTAACACGTACCCTCAACCTAACCCCAACCTTAACCCTAACACTAACCCTCACCCTAACCCTAACCCTAACCCTAATCCTAACCCTAACCCTAACCTTTACCCTAAATCTAACTCTTACACAAACCCTAAGCCTAACCCTAAACCTCACCCTAACCGTAAACCTAACGCTCATCCTCACCCTAACACTTGCCCTAACCCTAACCCTCACCATAACCCGAACCCTTAACCTATACCTAAACCTCATCCTCAAACTAACCCTAACCCTAACCCTCACTGTAACCCTAACCCTCACGCTAAACCTCAGCCTCACCCTAACCTTCACCCTAACCCTAACCCTCGGCCTAAACCTCATACCCCACCCTAATCCTCATGCTAACCATAACCCTAAATCTTACCTAACCGAAACAATCAACTTCACCCTCATCCTCTCCCTAACCCTCATTCTCACCATAGCCCTCACCCTAACCCTCACGCTCAACCTCAGCGTAACCCTTACACTAACGCTAATCCTAACCCTAACCCTTATCCTCACCCTAACCCTAGCCCTAACCATCACCCTCACACTCACCCTAACCCTTATGCTCAATCTCACCCTCACCCTAACCCTCACCATCACCCTAAAAATCACCCTAACCCTAATGCTAACCCTAACCCTCAACCTCACCCTAAACCTCACCCTAATCCTTATCCTCAAACTAACCCTAACCCTAAACCTCGGCCTCACCCTCACTCTAACCCTAACCATAAACATAACCCTCACTCTAACCCTAACCCTTACTCTAAGCCTGAACCTAACCTTAACCCTCACCCTAACCGTAACCCTAACCCTAACCCTCACCCTCACCCTAAACATAACCCTAAACATAACCCACACCCTAACCCTGTCCCTTACCCTAACCCTTATCCTACCCCTCAACCTAAACCTCACACTCACCCAAACCCTAACCCTGACCCTCACCCTAAACCTAACCCTAACTTTAACCCTAACACTAACCCTAAACCTAACCCTCACCCTAACTCTAACACTTACTCTAAACCTAACCCTAACCCTAACTCTAACCCTCACACTAAGCCTAACCTTCACCCTAACCCTCACCCTAACATTTATTCTCATACTAAACCTAACTCTAACCCTAACCCTAACCTTCACACAAACCCTAACCCTCTCCCTAACCTTAACCCTACTCATCGCCCTAACCCTAACCCTCACCCTAAACCTTATCCTAATCCTCACCCTCACCCTAACCATCACCGTCACCTTAACCCTCACCCTAAACCGAACTTTAACCCACACCCTCACCCTCACCCTCACCCTCACCCTAACCCTAAACCTAACCCTCATCCTAACACTAACCCTCACCCTCACCCTCACCCTAACCCTAACCAAAAACCTCACCCTAACCCTAACCCTAAACCTTACCTAACCGAAAACCTCAACCTCACCCAAACCCTAACCCTCAACCTAGCCCCCCCAACACTAACCCTCACCCTAACCCTAACCCTCACCCTCAGACTCACCCTCACCCTAACCCTAAACCTAACCCTAACCCTAATGCTAAACCTAACCGTACCTCTCAGACTAACCCTCACCCTAACCCTAACCCTATCACTAACCCTCACACTAACCCTAAACCTAATACTGATCCTAACCCTCACCCTCACCATAACCCTAACACTCACCCTAATCCAAACCCTATCCGTAGTCCTCACCCTAACACTTACCCTCACCCTCAACCTCACCCTAACCCTCACCCTAAGCTATACCCTCACCCTAACTCTAATCCTAACCCTAACCCTCACCCTCACCCTCACCCTAATGCTAACCATAAGCCTCAGACTCACCCTAACCCTCACACTAACACTTACCCTCACCCTAACCCTAACCCTCACCCTCACCTAAACCTCACCCTAACACTTTCCCAAACCCTAACCCTCACCCTAACCCTAACCCTAAACCCAACCTTGACACTAACCCTCACCCTCATGTTAAAATTCACCCTAACACTTACCAACAACTTTACACTCACGCTAACCCTAACCCTAAACCTGAAATTGACCCTAACCCTCACCCTAACCCTAAACCTCACCCTCACCCTAACTCTCACCCTAACATTTACCCTCACCCTAACACTTACCCTAACTCTAAACCTAACCCTCACACTAACCCTAACCCTAACCCTCAGCCCAACCTTTATCCTAACCCTAAACCTCACCCTAACCCTAACCCTAAGCCTCAGCCTAACCCTCATCCTAACCCTAACCCTAATACTTACTCTCACCCTAAACCTAAGCCTCACCATCATCCTAATATTCACCCTAACCCTAACCCTCACCCTAAACCTAACCCTCAACCTAAACATAACCCTCTCCCTGACCTTCACCCTAAACCTAACCCTAACGCTAACCCGCACTCTAAACCTTACTTTAACCCTAACACTCACCTTAAACCTAACGCTCACCCTAACACTAACGCTCAAACTAACCCTAACATTAGCCCTCACCCTCACCCTCACCCTCAACCTAAACCTCACCCTAACCCTAATCCTCACACTAAACCTAAGATTCACTCTATCCCTAACCCTACCCCTCAGCCTAACCCTCACCCTAAACCTAACCCTAAGCCTAACCCTCACCCTAACCCTAACACTAACCGTAACCATAAGCCTAACCCTAACCCTTACCCTAACCTTAACCCTTACCCTAACCCTAACCCTAACCCTCACCCTAAACCTTATGCTAAACCTAAAACTCACCCTTAGGCTAATCCTCACCCTAACCCTTATCCTCACACTAACTCGAACCCTATCCCTCAGCATCAACCTCACCCTAACCCTAAACCTGAAACTAAACCTCACCATAAACCTAACCCTTACCCTAAACCTAAACCTAACCCTCACACTATCCCTCACCCTAACCCTAGCCCTAACCCTAATCCTCACCCTCACCCTCATCTTAACCCTAAACCTAAACCTAACCCTCACCCTAACCCTAACCCTTACCCTATCCCTAAACCTACCCCTCAACCTAACCCTCAGGCTCACCCTAATCCTAACCCTAACCCTTACCCTAAACCTAAACCAAACCCTAACACTCACCCTAACCCTAAACCTAACCCTCAACCTAACCCTAACCCTTACCCTAAACCTAACCCTAATCCTATCCCTAAACCAAACCCTAACCCTCACCCTCAACCTCACCCTCACCCTAACACTCACCGTCATCCTAACCCTCACCCTAAACCGAAACTTAACCCACACCCTAACCCTCACCCTCACCCTCACCCGAACCCTCACACTCACCCTAAGCCTAAAGCTAACCCTCATCCTAACACTAAGACTGACCCTCACCCTCACCCTAAACCTAACCCATAACCTCACCCTAATCCTCACCCTAACCCTAACCCTAATCCTTACCTAACCGAAAACCTCACCCAAACCCAAACCCTAACCCCCAACCTAGCCCTCCCCCTAACACTAACCCTCACCCTAACCCAAACCCTCACCTTCAAACTCACCCTCACCCTAACCCTAAACCTCACACTAAGCCTAACCCTCACCCTAACCCTAACCCTACCTCTCAGACTAACCCTCACCTTAACCCTAACTATGACCCTCACCCTAACCCTAACCCTATCACTAACCCTCACACTAACCCTAAACCTAATACTGAACCTAACCCTCACCCTCACTCTCACAATAACCCTAACACTCACCCTAATCTGAACCCTAAAATTAGTCCTCAAACTAAAACTTACCCTCCCACTCACCCTAACACTAACCCTCAACCTCACTCTAACCCTCACACTAAGCTTTACTCTCATCCTAACTCTAATCCTAACCCTAACCCTCACCTTCACCCTAATGCTAACCGTAACGCTCAGACTCACACTTACCCGCACCCTAACACTTACCCTCACCCTAACCCTAACCCTCACCCTCACCCTAAACCTCACCCTAACACTTACTCACACCCTCACCCTCACCCTAACCCTAACCCTAAACCTAAATTTTACCCTAACCCTCACCCTAACCCTAAACCTCACCCTCACTCTAACTCTCACCCTAACCTTTACCCTCACCCTAACTCTTACCCTAAACCTAAGCCTATCCCTCACACTAACCCTAACCCTAACCCTCAGTCTAACCCTTATCCTAACCCTAAACCTAGCCCTAAACCTCACCCTAATCCTAACCCTAACCCTCAGCCTAACCCTCATCCTAACCATAGCCCTAATCCTTACCCTCACCCTAACCCTAACCGTAAACCTAAACCTCACCCTAAACCTAACACTCACCCTCACCCTCTCCTTCACCTTCAGCCTAACCCTAACCCTAAACTTCCACCTAACCCTCACCCTCACCCTCACCCTAACTCTAACCCTAAACCTAACCATAACACCCACCCTCACCCTTACCTTAACCCTAACAATATACCTAATCCTCAACCTAACCCTAACCTTCACCCTAATCCTAAACCTAACCCTCACTCTCAAACTCACACTATCTCTAACCCAAACCCTAACCCTAACCCTCACCCTCACTCTCAACCATACCCTCACCCTAACCCTAATCTTCACCCACACCCTAACCCTCACCCTCAACCGAACCCTCACCCTCAACCAAACCCTCATCCTCACCCTAACCATCACCCTCACTCTAAACATCACCCAAAACCTAACCCTCACCCTAACCCTAACCCAAACCCTATTCCAAACCCTCACACTCGCCCTAACCCTCACCTTAACCCTTACCCTCACCCTAACCCTTACCCTCAAACTAACCCTAACCATAACCCTCAAAATAACCGTAATCCTCACTCTAGCCCTAAACATAACCCTGACCCTGACCTTCACCCACACCCTGATCCTCACCCTCAGCTGAACCCTAACCCTAATCCTATTCCTATTCCTAACCCTCAGCCTCACATTAAACCTAACCCTAACCCTAACCCTCACCCTCACTCTAACCTTCACCTTCACCCTAAACATCATCCTAACCCTAACCCTCACCCTAACCCTAACCCGAACCCTCACCCTGAACCTAACCTAAGCTTAATCCTCACCCTCACCCTAATCCTCACCATAACCCTAACCTTTAACTAACCGAAACCCTCACCATCACCCTCAGCCTAACCCTCACCCTCACCCAAGCCCTCACCCTAACCCTAACCTTAACCCTAACACTCACATTCAAATTCCCCTTCCCCCTCAGCCTTACCCTAACAATAACCCTAATCCTAACACTAACCCTCAACCCCACCCTCACCCTAACCCTAACCCTAACAATAACCCTCACCCTCATCCTAACCCAAACCCTAACCCTAACAATAACTCTAACCCTAATCCTAACCCTAAAACTCACCCTAACCCTAATCCTAACCCTAAACCTCAACCTCACTGTCACCCTCACACTAACCCTCAACCTCACCCTAAACATCACCTTAACCTAACCCTAACGTTCAATCTAACTCTCACCCTAAAACTAACCCTAACCCTAAACATTATCCTCACACTAACCCTAACCCTAACCTTCACACTAACCCTAACCCTCAACCTAACCGTATCCCAACACCTCACCCTAACTCTCACCCTAAACCTAACCCTAACCCTAACACTCACCCTAACCCTCACCATCACCCTAACGCTCACCCTAACCCTAACCCTCACCCTAAACCTAACCCTCAACCTAAACTTAACAATCACCCTGATCCTCACCCTAACCCTAACCCTAATGCTAACCCTCACCCTAAACTTTACTTTAACCCTAACTCTCACCTTAAACCTAACACTCACCCTAACACTAACCCTCAAACTAACACTAACCCTAGCCCTCACCCTCACCCTCACCCTCAACCTAACCCTAACACTCATCCTAAGCCTAACCCTAAACCTAAACCTCACACTAAAACTAAACCACACCCTAACCCTAATCCTTACCCTATCCGGAAACTTAACCCTTAACCCTCACCCTAACCCTCAACCTCACCCTAACCCTAATGCTAACCCTAAACCTAACCCTCAATCTAACCCTCAATCTAACCCTTACCCTCACCCTAACCCTTACCCATACCCTAACCCTAACCCACAACCTCGCCCTAACCCTCACCCTAACACTTACCTACACCCTCACCCTAACCCTAACACTCATCCTAATCCTAACCCTAACCGTAGTCCTCACTTTAACACTTACCCTCACCCTCACCCTAATCATAACCCTCAACCTCACCCTAACCCTCACGCTAAGCCGTGCCCTCACCCTAACTCTAATCCTAACCCTAACTCTCACCCTCACCCTCACCCTAATGCTAACCCTAACACTAAGACTCACCCTAACACGTACCCTCACCCTAACCCTAACCCTCACCCTCACCCTAAACCTCACTCTAACACTTACCCAAAACCTAACCCTCACCCTAACCCGAACCCTAAACCTAACCTTGATGCTAACCCTCACCGTCATCCTAAACCTTACCCTAACACTTACCCACACCCTTATCCTAACCCTCACCCTAACCCTAAACCTCATCCTTCCCCTGACTCTCACCCTTATCTTTACCCTCACCCTAACTCTTACCCTAAACCTAAACCTAACCCTAACCCTACCCCTAACGCTTACCCTCACCCTAAGCCTAATCCTCACCCACACCCTAACCCTCACAGTCAACCAAGCCCTCACCCTCACCCAAACCCTCATCCTCACCCTAACCCTCACCCTCACTCAAAACATCACCCAAACACTAAACCTCACCCCAACCCTAACACAAACCCTAGTCCAAAACCTCACACTCACCCTAACCCTCACCCTAAACCTTACCCTCACCCTAACCCTTACCCTGACCCTAACCCTAACCATAACACTCACAATAACCGTAACCCTCACTCTAACCCTAACCCTACACCTGACCCTAACGTTCACCCTCACCCTGATCCTAACACTAAGCTTAACCCTAACCCTAATCCTAGCCCTCACGCTCACCCTAACCCTCACCCTCAGCCTAAACATCACCCTAACCCTAACCCGAACCCGAACCCAAACCCGAACCCTGAACCTAACCTCAACTTAATCCTCACCCTAATCCTGACCATAACCCTAACCTTTACCTAACATAAACCCTCACCCTCACCCTCAGCCTAACCCTCACCCTAACTCAAGCCCTCACCTTAACCCTAACCTTAACCCTAACCCTCATCCTCAAACTCCCCTTCCCCCTCAGCCTTACCTTAACCATAACCCTAATCCTAACACTAACCCTCAACATCACCCTCACCCTCACCCTAACCCTAACCCTAACAATTACCCTCACCTTCATCCTAACCCTAACCCTAACAATAACTCTAACCCTAACCCGAACCCTAAAACTCACCCTAACCCTAATCCTATACCTAACCCTCACCCTCACCCTCACCCTCACACTAACCCTCAACCTCACCCCAAACATCACCTTAACCCTAACTCTAAACCTAACCCTCACCCTCACCCTAACCCTCACCATCACCCTAACGCTCACCCTAACCCTAACCCTCACCCTAAACCTAACCCTCACCCTAAACCTAACCCTCACCTTGACCCTCACCCTAACCCTAACCCTGACTCTAACCCTCACCCTAACCCTTACTTTAACCCTAACCCTCACGCAAAACCTAAGGCTCACCTTAACACTAAACCTCACACTAACTCTAACCCTAGCCCTCACCCTCACCCTCACCCTCAACCTAACCCTAACACTCATCCTAACCCTAACCCTAAACCTAAACCTCACACTAAACCGAAACCTCACCCTAACCCTAATCCTCACACTAAACCTAACAGTCACTCTATCCTTAACCCTACCCCTCAGCTTAACCCTCACCCTAAACCTCACCCAAACACAAACACTAACACTAACCCTCACAATAAACCTCACCCTATACCGCACCCTCAACATAACCCTAACCCTAACTCTAACCCTAATCCTCAACTACACCCTAACCTTCACCCTCACCCTAAACATCACCCAAACCTTAACTCTCACCCTAAACCTAACCCTAACCCTTACCCTAAACCTAACCCTCACCCTCACGCTAATCCTCACCATAACCCTAACTATGACCTAAAAGAAACCCTCACACTCACCCTCACCCTCACCCTAGCCCTCACCCTAACCCTAACCCAACCCTAACCCTCACCTTCACCCTAACCTTCACCCTAACCCTTACCCTTACTGTAACCCTAAACCTAACCCTAATCATAACCCTCACACTATCCGTCACCTTCACAATAACCATAACCCTAACCCTAACCCTAAGCTTCACCCTCACACTGACCTTCACCCAAACCCTAACCCTATTCCTAATCCCAACCTTCACAATCACCCTCAACCTAAACCTAACCCTAACACTAACCCTCACCCTTAACCTCACGGAACACTCACCCTCACCCTAAATATCACCCTAACCCTAACCCTCACCCTAAACCTAACCTCAGCTTAACCGTCACCCTCAACCTAATCCTCACCCTATCCCTAACCCTAACTTAAACAAAACCCTCACCCACACACTAACACTCACCCTCACCCTAGTCCTAACACTAAGCCTAAACATAACACTTACCCACACACTAACTCTCACACTAATCCTCACTCTAACCCTAATCCTAACCCTAATCCTAACCCGAATGCTCACCATACCCCTCTCCCTAACCCTAACTATAACCCTAACGCTCACCCTCATCCTAAACCTCATGCTCACCCGAGCACTCACCCTCACCCTAAACCATACTCTCACACTAAACATCACCTAAACCCTAACCCTCAACCTAATCCTAACCCTAACCCCCACTCTAACCCAAACCCTCACCCTAACCCTCACCCTAACCCTTACCCACAACATAATGCTATCCCTCAAACTCAATCTTACCATCACCCTAACCCTTACCCTCACCCTAACCCTCACAATAACCCTCACCCTAAACCTAACCCTCAGCCTCGCCCTAACACTCACACTAACCTTTATCCTCACCTTCACCCTAACGCTCACCTTCACCCGAGCCATCACCCTCACCCTAACCCTAACTATAACCCTCAACCTCACCCTCAACCTCAGCCTAAACCTAATCCTAACCCTAACCCTAAACCTCACCCTCACCCTCACCCCAACCCTAACCTTCACCCCAACACTAAACCTCACCCTAACACTAACCCTCACCCTCACCCTCACCCTAATCCTAACTCTAATCCTAACCCTCAACCTCACCATAACCCTCACCCTAACCCTTACCCTCACCCTCACACTAACCCTAACCCTAACCCTCAGCCTAATGCTCATCCTAATCCTAACACTAACCCTCACCCTAAACCTAATCTTAACCCTAACCCTCACCCTAACCCTAAACCTCACCCTCAACCTCACCCTCACCCTCACCCTAAACCTAGTGCTATCACTAATCCTAACCCTCACACTCACCCTAACTCTAACCCTAAACCAAACCCTCACACTCCCCCTCACACTCACCCTAACCCTCACCCTGACCCCAAGCCTCACCGTAATCTTTACCCTCACCCTAACCCTAACCCTCACCCTAACCTTTACCCTGACCCTAACCCTAAACCTAAACCTAAACCTAACCCTCACACTAACACTAAACATAACCCTCAACCTAACCCTTATCCTAAACCTAAACCTAACCCTTAAACCTCACCCTAAACCTAACCCTAACCCTAACCCTAAACCTTACACTAACTCAAACCCTAAACCTCAGCCTAATGCTCATCCTAACCCTAACCCTAATCCTAACCCTCACCCTAAACGTACCCCTAACCCTAACACTCACCCTAAACCTAAACCTTACCCTCACGCTCAGGTTAACTCTAATACTAACCCTAATACTAACCCTCACCCTCACCCTAACTCTAACACTAAACCTAACCCTAACCCTCACCCTCACCCTCACCCTAACCCTAAACCTAACCCTAACCCTCACCCTAACCCTAACCCAAACCCTATACCTCACCCTCACAATCAGCCTAACCCTAACCCTAAGTTTCACACTAAACCTCACCCTAACCCTTATCCTCACCATAAACCTAACTCTAACATTAATGCTCACCCTAAACCTAACCCTCACCCACATCTTAACCCTGACCCGAACCCGAACCCTCACCGACACCCAAACTCTCTTCCTAACCCTAACCATAATCCTAATCCTAAACCTAAGCTTCACCCTCAAATTCACCCTAACCCTACACCTAAACCTAAACCTCACCCACACCCTCACCCTAAACTTCACCCTCACCCTAACCCTCACCCTCACCCTAACCCTACCCTTCACCCAACCCTCATACTAAGCCTAACCCTAATCCTAACCGTCAACCTAACCCTGACCCTAGCCCTAAACCTCACCCTAACACTAATCCTAAACCTAACCCTAACACTCAACCTAACACTAATCCTCACCCACACCCTAACTCTCACCCTCAATCGAACCCTTACCCTCACTCGAACCCTCATCCTCACCCTAACCCTCACCCTCACACTAAACATCACCCAAACCCTAACCCTCACCCTAACCCTTGCCCTAATCTCACCATAACCTTAACCCTAACCCTAAACCTCACCCTCACCCTAATCCTCACCATAACACTAAACCTTGGCGAAAAGAAACCCTCACCCTAACCCTCACACTAACCTTCACCGTCACCCTAGCCCTCACCCTAATCCTAACCCTAACCCTAAAACTTAACCTCAGCCTAAAGCTCACTCTAACCCTTCCCCTCACCCTAACCCTAACCCTAAACCTAACCATAACACAAACCCACAACCTCACCCTGACCCCTCACCCTCACCTTATCCTAAACCTTATCCTAACCCTAAACCTAAAAGCAACCTTCACCCTAAGCAAACCCTAACCCTAACCCTAACCCTAACCCTCAGTCTAATGCTCATCCTAACCCTAACCCTAACCCTAACCCTTACCTTAAAACTAACCCTAACCCTAACCCTCACCCTAACCGAAAACCTCACCCTCAAACTCACCCTAACCCTCAGCCTAAACCTAGTGCTAACCCTAATCCTAACACTCACCATCAACCTAACTCTAACCCTAAAGAAATCACTCCAACTCCCCCTCACCCTCACTCTAACCCTCACTCTAACAGTAACCCTCACCCTTAACCTCACCCTCAACTTCAGCCTAACCCTAGTCTATACTCTAATCCTAACCCTCAGCCTACCCCTGACGCTAACCCCAGCCCTAACCCTAACCCTCACCCTAACCCTCACCATCACCATAGTCCACACCCTAACCCAAAACCTAACCATCACACTAAACCTAAACCTAACCCTCAGCCTAAACCTTATCCTAACCCTAAACCTAAAACTAACCTTCACCCTAACCAAACCCTAACCCTAACCCTAACCGAACCCTAACCCTCACACTAACCCTAGCCCTAATCCTCAGCCTAACCCTCATGCTAACCCTAACCCTAACACTAACCTTAACCCTGACCCTCAATTTAACCCTCCCCATAACCCTAACTCTAACCCTAAACCTCACCCTCAACCTAACCCTAATCCTAACACTAACCCTAAACTTCATCCTAACTCTGACCCTAACCCTCCCCCTCAAACTAAACATCACTCTAAACTTAACCCATACCCTAACCCTAACCCTAACCCTCACCCTAACACTAACCTCAGCTTAATCCTAACCCTGATGTAAACGAAACCCTCACCCACACCCTCACCCTAATCCTCACCCTAACCCTAACCCTAACGTAAAAGAAAGCATCATCCTCAATCTCACACTAACCCTCACCCTCACCCGAGGCCTCACCCTCACCCTAACCCTAACCCTAACCATCAACCTCACCCTCACCCTCACCCTCAGCCTAAACCTAACCCTACCCTAACCCTAACCCTCACCCACCCCTGCACCCTAACCCTAACAATAACCCTAACCTTCGCCCTAACACTAAACCTCAACCTCACCCTAACCCTAATTCTAACCCTAACTCTAATCCGAACCCTCATCCTCACCCTAGCCCTCACCCTAACCCTTACCCTCACCTTCACCTAACCCTAACCCGAACCCGAACCATCACCCTAACGGTAACACTAATCCTAACCCTTACCCTCACAATCACCCTAATTCTAACCCTTACCCTCACCCTAACCCTAACCCTAACAGTAACCCTAACCCTAAAACTAGTCCTCAAAATAACCCTAACCCTCATCCACACCTTAACCCTAACCCTCACCCGAACCCGAACCCGAACCCTAACGCTAAAACTAACCCTAACACTCCCACTAAACCTAACACTCACCCTAACTGTAACCCCACCCATCAGCCTAAACCTCACCGAAGCCTAACCCTAAATCTAAACCTCACCCTATCCCTAAACCTAACCCTAACCCTCACACTCACCCTAGCCCTCACCCTAACCCTACCCCAAACCCTAAACCTCACACTAAACATAACCCTCACCCTATCCCTAACCCTACAACTCAGCCTATGACTCACCGTAACCCTAACCCTAACCCTAAACCTAAACCTCACCCTATACCTAACCCTAACCCTAACCCTCACACTCACCCTAGCCCTCAACCTAACCTCACCCTAACCCTATTACTAACCCTAAACCTCATCCTCATCCTAACCCTCACCCTAACCCTTCTCCTCACACTAATCCTAACTCGACCCTAACCTTTACCCTAAAACTCACACTAAACCTAACCCTTACTCTAAATCTAACCCTACCCCACAGCCTAACCCTCATCCTAACCCTAACCCTAACCCTATCCCTCAACCTAACCCTTACCCTAACCCTAACCCTCACCCTAACCCTCACCCTCACCCTCACACTCACCCTCAGCCTTACCATAACCCTTACCCTAATCCTAAACCTAACCCTCACCCACACCCTCACCCTAACTCTAAACAGAACCCTAACCATAACCCTCCCCCTCCTTCGAACCCTCCCCCGAAACCTCACTCTCACCCTAACGCTCACCCTCACTCTAACCCTCACCCTAACCCTCATCCTAACCCTCACCCTCAACCTCACACTCAACCTAACCCTCACCATCACCCTAAAAATAACCATAACCCTCACGCTAACCCTAACCCTAACCCTCCCCCTCACCCGAACCTTCACCCTCACCCTCACCATAAATATCACCCTAACAATAACCCTCACCCTAATCCTAACCCTAACGCTCACCCTAACCGAAACCCTCACCTTAACCCTCAACCTCATTCTAAACGTCATCCTAATCTTACCCTAAACTTTACTTAAACTAAACCCTCACCCTCACCCTAACCTTAACCCTAAACCTAACCTGCACACTAACCCTAACCCTAACCCTCAGCATAACGCTAATCCTAACCCTAACCATACCCATAATCCTCACCCTAACCCTAACTCTAACCCTAACCCTAACCCTAACCCTAACCCTAAGCCTAACCCTAAGCCTAATCCTAAACCTAAACAACACCCTCACCCTAAACCTAACACTAACCATTACTCTGATCCTCACCCTCAACTTAACGCTAACCCTCACCATCACCCTAAACCTCACCCAAAACCGAACCCTCACCTCAACCTAACCCTCACTCTCACCCTAACCCTAAACCTAACCTTAATCCTCTCCCTAACCCTAACAATAACCCTATCCCTCACCCTAACCGTTATCCTCACACTTACCCTAAACCTCACACTAACCCCAAAACTCACCCTAATCCTGACCATACCCCTCACCCTAATCCTAACCCTAACCCTAACCCACACCCTAAATCTAACCCTAACCCTCACCCTCACCCTAACCCTCATCCTCACCCTAATCCTCATCCACACCCGAACCATCACTGTCACCCTAACCCTCAACCTCACCCTAAACATCACCCTAACCCTAACCCTAACCCTACCCCTCACACTATCCCTCACCCTAACACTTACCCTCACCCTAACACAAACCCTAACCCTCACCCTCAACCTAGCCCTCACCCTAACACTAATCCTAACCCTAACCCTAACCCTAAAACTAACCCTCACCCTAACCCTCACCTTGACCCTCACCCTAACCCTAAACCTAACCCTAACCCTAACACTCAACCTCACCCTCACCCTAACCCTAACCCTAACGCTAATTCAAACCCTAACACTCACCCAGACCCTAAACCTCACCTTAATCCTTAGCCTCACCCTCACCCTAACCGGAACCCACACCTTAATTTTAACCCTCACCCTACCCCTAACCCTAACCCTCAACCTAACACTCACCCTAACCCTCACCCTCACCCTAACCCTAAACCTAATGCTAACCCTAACCCTCATCCTCACCCTAACATTAACCCTACCCCTTATCCTAACCCAAAACCTAACCCTAATGCTAAATCTAACCCTCACCCTCACCCTAATCCTCACCCTAACCCTTACCCTCACCCTCTCCCTAAACCTTACCTTAAACATACACATTAGCCTAACCCTCACCTTAACCCTTACCCTCACTATAAACCTAACACTAACCCTAATCCTCACACTAACCCTAAACCTAAGCCTAACCCTAACCCTCACTTTAACCCTCACCCTAATCCTAACCCTGACCCTCACCCTCACTGTGACACTAACACTAAACCTAAACCTCACCCTCACCCTAACCCCCACTGTCACCCTAACCCTCAATGTCCCCTAACCCTAAGACTCACCATAAACCTCACCCTAACCCTTACCCTAACCATAAACTTAACCCTAACCCACAGCCTAAACCTCACCAGAATCCTCACCGTCACCCTCACCCTCATCCTAACTGTAAGCCTAAGACTCACCCCAACCCTAACCCTCACCCTAAACCTAAGTCTAACCCTCACCCTCAACCTAAGCCTAACCCGAACTCTAACCCTATACCTCACCCTAACCCTAAGGCTAAACCTAACCCTAACTCTTACTCTCATCCTAATCCTCACCCTAACCCTTTCCTCACACTAACCCTAATCCTAAACCTCACACTAACCCTAACCCTCAACCTAACCCTCAGCATCAACCTAACCCTAACCCTCACCTACACCCTAACCCTCTCCCTCACCCCCAACCTCATCCTCACCCTAAACATCACCTTAACCCTAACCCTCAGCCTCACCCTAACCCTAAACTTTACCTTAACCCTAACCTTCACCTTCAACCACACCCTCAGCCTAATCCTCACCCTAAACTTAAACCTAACCCTTTCCTAACCAAAAACTGCACCCTCACCCTAACCCTCACCCTAACCATCGCCCTCACTCTAGCCCTCACACTAAGCCAAACCCTAACCCTAACCCTCAAACTCAACCTCAACCTCAACCTCAGCCTCACCCTAACCCTAAACATATTCCTAACCCTAAACCTCAGCCTCACCCTCACTCTAACCCTAACTGTAAACCTAATGCTAACCCTAAACCTCACCCTCACCTTAACCCTAATTCTAACCCTCACCCTAACCCTAAACCTAACCCTAATGCTATACCCAACCCTAACACTCACCCTAAGACTAATGCTAACCATAATACTCAACCACAACCTAAACCTCACCCAAACCCTTACCCTCATCCTAACCCTCACCCTAACCCTAACCCTAAACCTAAAACTCACCCAAACACTCACCCTAAACTTTACCCTAAACCTCACCCTCACCCTGACCCTCACCCTAACCTTTACCCACACCCTCACCCTAAACCTAACCATAACCCTCACACTAAACCTAACCCTCACCCTAACCCTAACCATAATCCTCACCCTAAACCTTATCCTAACCCTAAACCTAACCCTCAAACTAACCCTAACCCAAAACATTACCCTAACCCTAACTCTCACACTCACCCTCAGCCTAACACTAACCCGAACCCTAATCCTAACCCTAACCCTCACCCTCACACTCACCTTAACATGAACCCTAACCGTAAACCTAACCCTCACCCTAACCATAAACCTATCCCTAATGCATACCCTAACCCTAAACATTACCCTAAACCTAACCCTAACCCTAACCCTTAACCTCACCCTAACCCTAACTCTCACCCTAACTCTCACTTTAACCCTAACGCTAACCCTAAACCTCACCCTCACCCTAAACCTCACCCTAACCCAAACCCTCACCATAGCCCTAAGAGTAACCCTAACCCTAATTCTCACACTCACCCTAACCCTAACCTTCACCCTATCGCTCACCCTAACCCTAACCCTCACCCTCACCCTAAACCTCACCCTCACCTTAACCCTCACCCTCATCCTAACACTAACCCTCACCCCAACCCTAACCCTCACGCTAACCCTAACTTTAACCCTCACCCTAAACCTTAATCTAACCCTCACCCTCACTCTCACCCTAATCCTCAACCTAACCCTGATCCTTACACTAACCCTAACACTAACCCTCACACTAAACCTAATCCTCACCCTAAACCTAAACATAACCCTCACCCCAACCGTCACCCTAACTCTAACCATAACACTCACCCTAATCCTAACACTAAACCTAAACCTCTCCCTAACCCTAACCCTACCCCTCACCCTACCCCTCACCCTAAACCTAACCCTCACTCTTACCCTTATCCTAACCCTCAACCTGACCGTAACCCTCACCTTCACCCTAACCCTCACCCTAACCCTACCCCAAACGAACACCCTAACACTCACCCTCACCCGAACCCTCACTCTCACCCTAACCTTCACCAACACCCTTAGCCACACCCTCAAACGAATCCTCACTCTCACCCTCACCCTCACCCTAAACATCACCCTAACCCTAACCCTCAACTTAACCCTAACCCTAACCCTCCCCCTAACCCTAACCCTAAACTTAAACCTCACCCTCACCCTAATACTCACCCTAAACCTAAATCTAAACCTTTCCTAACCGAAAACCTCACCTTCACCCTAACCCTCACCTTAGCCCTGACCCTCAACCTAGCCCTCACCCTAAACCTAACGCTAAACATAACCCTCACCCTCACGCTCACCCTCACCCTCACCCTCAGCGTCACCCTAACCCTCAACCTAATCCTAACCCTAACCCTAACCCTCACCCTCACTCTAAACCTAACCCTAACCTGCAACATAAGCCTAACCCTAACAGTAATGCTAACCCTAACCCTCAACCTCACCCTAACCCTAACCCTAACACTCAACCTAAACCTAACCCTAACCCTAATGGTAACCCTAACCCTCTCCCTCATCCTAACCCTGACCCTAAACCTTTCCCAAACCCTCACCCTCACCCTATCCGTAACCCTAACACTCACCCTAACCCTAACTCTAAGCCTAACCCTAATCCTACCCCTCAGCTTAACCCTCATCCTCACCCTAATCCTCACCATCTCCCTAACATTAATGATAAGCCTAAACATCAACCTCACCCTAACCATTGCCCTAACTCTTACCCTCACCATAACCCTATCCCTCAACCTCAACCTAACCCTCACCCTAACCCTTACACTCAACCTAACCCTCACCCAACCCTAACCCTAACCCTAAACCTCACCCTAACCCCCACCCTAACATTCACCCTAACCCTAAGGTTAACCCTACACATCAGTCTCACCCTAACCCTCACCCTAACTCTTATTCTCACACTAACTCTAACCGTAACCCTCACACTAAGCCTAAACCTCATCCTAAACCTAACCCTACCTCTCACCCTAATACTCACCCTAACCCTAACCTTAACCCTAACCCGAACCCTAACATTAACCGTAATCCTCCCCCGAACCCTAAAACTCATGGTTACCTTAAGCCTCACCCTCACCTACACCCTATCCCTTTCCATTCCCTGAAGCCTAACTCTCACCCTAAACCTCACCCTCAACCTAAACATCACCCTAACCCTCACCCTCACCCAAACCCAAACCCTCAATCTCACCCACAACCTAACCCTCACCCTCACCCGAACCCTCTCACTCTCCCTAATTTTCATTTTCACCTTAAACATCACCCTAACCCTAACACTCAACCTAACCCTAACCATAACCCTCACCCTCACCCTAACCCTAACCCTAACCCTAACACTTACCCTAACACACAACGTGACACTTAGGCTAAACTTAACCTTCACTCTCACCCTAACACTTACCATCACCCTAACCCTTACCCAAACCCTAACCCTCACACTAAACAAAAGCCTCACCCTAACTCTAACCCTAAATCTACCCCTCACCCTAACCCTAGCCATGAGGGCTAGCGTGAGCCTCACTCATACCCTCAACCTCAGCCTAACCCTAACCCTAACCCTAATCCTAAACCTAACCCTCACACTCGCACTCACCCTAAACCTAACCCTAACCCTCATCCTCACACTAAGGCTAACCCTAACCAACCCTCACCCTCACCCTCACCCTAACCCTTAACCTCACCCTAACACTAACCTTAACCCTAACCCTAACCCTCACACTAACCCTAAAACTACCCCTCAGCCTAACCCTAACGCTCACCCTAAACCCAACACTGATGCTAACACAAATGTTCACTCTCAACCTAAGCCTCAGCCTAACCCTTACCCTCACCATAACCCTATCCCTCACCTCTCCCTAACCCTCACCCTACCCCTTCCCCTCACCCTATCCCTCACCCTAACCTGAACCCTAACCCTAACCCTAAACTTCCACCTAACCCTCACTCTAACCCTAACCCTAACCCTCACCTTAACACTAAACCTAAGCCTAACCCTCACCCTCACCCTAACTGTCATCCGAACCCTTAACCTCACCCTAACCCTAACCCTAACCCTCACCCTAAACCTAACCCTCACCTTAAACTTCACCCTCACCCTAAACCTAACCCTAAACCTTTCCTAACCAAAAATATCACCCTCACCCTAGCCCTCACCATAAACCTAACCCTAAACTTAACCCTCACCCTCACCCTTAGCCTCACCCTCAGCCTCACCCTAAACCTCACCCTTACTCTCACCCTAACCCTAACCCTCACCATAACCCTATCCCTAACCCTCAACCTAACCCACACCCTAACTCTTACGCTCACCGTAACCCTCACCCAACCCTAACCCAAACCCTAACCCTCACCCTAAACCCCACCCAACGCTTCACCATAACCCTAACGCTAACCCTAACCCTCAGTCTCAACCTAACCCTCACCCTAAACCTTATCCTCACAATAACCCTAACCCTTACCGTAACGGTCACACAAAGCCTAACCCTCATGCTAACCCTAACCCTACCTCTCACCCAAACCCTCACCCTAACCCTATCCCTAACCATAACGCTCAACCTAAACCTAACCCTCACCCTCACCCTAATCCTCACCCTCAACCTAACCCTAACCCTTACCAAACCGAAAGCCTCACCCTTAACCTCACCCTCGCCCTCACCCTCAGCTTAACGCTTACACTAACCCTAATCCAAACCCTAACTCTTACCCTCAACCTAAACCTAACCCTAACCCTAATCCTCACCATCACCCTCTCACTCACCCTCACCCCCACCCTAATCCTCACGCTCTACCTCACCCTAACCGTAACCCTCAAAGTCACCCTTAACATCACCCTAAACCTAACTCTCACGCTAACCCTAACCCTTACCATAATCCTAACCCTAACCCTAACCCTCAACCTAACCATAAACCTAAGCCTAACCCTCACCCTAACTCTAACAATAACCCTAACCCTAAACGTCAACCTAACCCTCATCCTAACCCTAACCCTAACACTAACCCTAACCCTGACCCACAATCTAACCCTCCCCTTAACCCTCACCCTCACCCTAAACATCACCCTCACCATAACCCTAACACTAACCCTAACCCTGACCCTCAATCTAACCCTCCCCTTAACCCTCACCCTCACCCTAAACATCACCCTCCCCTAACCCTAATCCTAACACTAACCCTAAACCTCACCCTAACCCTAACCTCAGCTTAACCCTAACCCTGATGCAAACTAAACCCTCACCCTCAACCTTACCCTAATCCCTACCCTACCCCTAACCCTGACGTAAAGGAAACCCTAACCCTCAACTTCACACTAACCCTCACCTTAACCCTCACCTTAATCCTGATCCTGATCTTAACACTCAGCCTAACTCTAACACTAAACCTGAATCTCACCCTCACCTAATCCTCACCATCACCCTAACCCTCAACCTAAACCTAACCCTCACCCACACCCTAAACCTCACCCTCACCCTAGCCCTCACCCTCACCCTAATCCTAACACTAACCGTCAACCTCACCCTCACCCTCTGGCTAAACCAAAACCTACCCTAACCCTTAACCTCACCCTCACACTCACCCTCACCCGCACCCTAACCCTAACACTAACACTAAACATCAACCTCACCCTAACCCTAATCCTAACCCTAACTCTAATCCTAAACCTCACCCTAACCCTCACCCTAACCTTAACCCTCACACTAACCCGAACTCTCACCCTAACCGTAACACTAACCCTAACCCTTACCCTCACAATCACCCTAACCGTAACCCTTACCCTCACTCTAACCCTAACCCTAACAGTAACCCTAACCCGAAACCTAGTCCTCACACTAACCCTAACTTTCACCGACACTTTAACCCAAACCCTCACCCGAACCCTCACCCTAACCCTAACCCTAAACCTAACCCTAACACTCCCACTAAACCTAACCCTCACCCTAACTGTAACCCTAGCCATCAGCCTAAACCTCACCCTAACCCTAACCCTAACCCTACCCCAAACCCTAACCCTCACACTAAACCTAACCCTCACCCTATCCCTAAACCTACCCCTCAGCCTAAGACTCACCCGAACCCTAACCCTAACCCTAAACCTAATTCTCACCCTATCCCTAACCCTAACCCTAACACTCACACCCACCCTAGCCCTCACCCTAAACATACCCTAACCCTATCCCAAAACCTAAATCTCACACTCATCCTAACCATCACCCTAACCCTTCTCCTCACCATAAACCTAACCCTGAACCTAACCTTAACCCTAAAACTCACACTAAACCTAACCCTCACCCTAACCCTAAACCTACCCCACAGCCTAACCCTCATCCTAACCCTAACCCTAACCCTAACCCTATCCCTCACCCTAACCGTAACGCTAACATTAACCTAACCCTCCCCCTAACCCGAACCCTAACCTCACCCTCACACTCACCCTCAGCCTAACCCTAAACCTAACCCTAATCCTAAACCTAACCCTCACCCACACCCTCAACCTAACTCTAAACCGAACACTAACCATAACCCTCCCCCTCACTCTCACCGGAACCCACACTCTCACCCTAACGCTCACCCTCACCCTAACCCTCGTCCTCACCCTCACCCTCAATCTCACCCTCAACCTCACCATCACCCTAAACCTAACCCTAACCATAACCCTCATGTTAACCCTAACTCTAAACCTAACCCTCACACTCACCTTAACCCTAACACTCACCCTAACCCTAACCCTAACCCACACCCTAACCCTAACCCACACCTTAACCCTCACCCTCACCCTCAACCTCAACCTCACACTCACCCTAACCCTCACCATTACCCTAACCCTAACCCTAATCAAAACCCTCACGCTAACCCTAACTCTAACCCTAAACCTCACACTCACCTTAACCCTAACCCTCACCCTCACCCTTACCGTAACCCTAACCCTTACCCTAACCCTCACGGTCAAACTCACCCTCACCCTGACCCTCACCCTCACCCTAACCCTCATCCTAAATCTAACGCTCACCCTCACCCTAAACCTAACCCTAAAAATCACCCTCATCCTCACCCTTACCCTTACCCTAACCATAACCCTCACCCTCACCCTAACCCTAACCCTAACCCTCACCCTAAACCTAACCCTGACCCTCACCCTAAACCTAACCGTAACCCTCACCCTAAACCTAACCCTCACCCTCACCCTAACACTAACCCTATGCCTCACCCTAACCCTCACGCTCACCCTAACTCTAACCCTAACCTCAAGCTAACCCTAACCCGAATCCTCCCCCTCAGCCTAACCTTAACCCTAACCCTCACATTTAAACCTAAACCTAACCCTTAGCCTAACACTAATCCTAACCCTAAACCTAAATCTCATCCTAACCCTAACATTAACCCTCACCTTCACCCTCACCGTTACCATAACACTAACCCTAAAAATAAACCTGACCCTAACCCTCACCCTAACCATAACACTCACCCTAACCCAAACCCTCACCCTAACACTTACCCTCACACTAACCCTAACCCTAACCCTAACACTAACCCTCACACTAACCCTAACCCTTACCCTAACCCTAAACCTCAACATCACACTCACCCTCAGCCTAACTCTAGTACTTACCCTCAACCTGTACCTTCCCCTCAACCTAACGCTAACCCTAACCCTCACCTTCACCCTCACCCTCACCTCACCATAACCCTATCCCTCACCGTCCACCTAAACCTAACCCTAACACTTGCCCTCACCTTAACACTCACCCTAACCTTAACCCTTAACCTAACCCTCACCCAAATGCTCACCCTAACACTAACACTAAACCTGTCCCTCACCCTCAGTCTAACCCTCACCCTAAAGCTTACCCTCACCCTAAACCTAATCCTCACACTAACCCTAAACCTAACCCTAACCCTAAACCTCACCTTAACCTTCACCTTAATCCTGACCCTGATCTTAACCCTCAGCCTAACTCTAACATTAAACCTACATCTCACCCTCACCTAACCCTCGCCATCACCCTAACCCTCACCCTAAACCTAACTGTCACTCACACCCTAAACCTCACCCTCAGGCTCACCCTCACCCCAAAGCTAACACTAACTGTAAACTTCACCCTCACCATCATACTAACACTAATCTTAAACCTAACCCTCACACTCACCCTAAACCTAGCCCTAACCCTTACCGTCACCCTCACCCTTACCCTAACCCCAAACCTAACCATCAGCCTAACCCTAACCCTAAACCTAACCCACACCCTAAACCTAACCCTAACCCTAAACCTCACCCTCACCCTAACCTTCAACCTCACCCTAAAACTCACCCTCATCCTAACCCTCACCTTAACCATAAACATAAGCCTCTCCCTCACCCTAACCCTCACCCTAACCCTAACCCTCACCCTCCAACTCACGCTAACCCTAACCCTCACTCTTACCCTAAACCACACCCTAACCCTTAACCTTACCATAACCCTAATACTAACCCTAACCCTCACACTAAACCTAAACCTCACCCTCACCCTAACCCCAACCCTTCCCCTCACATTAACCCTAACCTCACCCTAACTCTAACCCTAACCCTCACCCTGACCCAAACCCGAACTCTCACCTCAACCTAACCCACACTCTCACCCTAACCCTAAACATAACCCTAATCCTCTCCCTAACCCTCACCCTCACCCTCACCCTCACCTTAAGCCTAACCCTAACCCTAATCCTAAACCTAACCCTCACCCTCACCCTAAAACTAACCCTAACCCTAATCCTAAACCAAACCCTCACCTTCACCATAAACCTAACACTAACCATCACCCTCACACGCACCCTTACCCTAACCCCAACCCTATGCCTTACCCTAACCCTAACCCTCACCCTAACCCTCACCCTATCCGAACCCGAACCCTCACCCTCACCCTCACCCTAACCCTAAAAATAACCCTATCCCTCACTCTAACCCTTATCCTCACACTTACCCTAAACCTAACCCAAAACCTCACACTAACCCTAAACCTCACACTAACCCTGACCCAACCCCTCACCCTAAACCTCACCCTAATCCTAACCCTAACCATAACCCACACCTTAAACCTAAACCTAACCTTCACCCTCACTTTAACCCTCACCTTAATCCTAACCCTGACCCTAACCCTCACTGTAACGCTAACACTAAACCTAAACCTAACCCTCATCCTAACCCTCACTGTCACCCTAAACATCACCCTAACCCTCACCCTCACACTCACGCTAACCCTAACACTCACTCTCACCCTAACCCTCACTCTAAACCTTAACCTTACCCTAACCCTAACCCACACCCTCACACTAAACCTAACCCTCAACCTCATCCGAACCCTAACCCTACCCGTCACCCTAATACTTACCCTCACCCTAACCCAAACCCTAACCCTCACCCTCATCTAGCCCTCAACCTTACACTAATCCTAACCCTAAACCTAACCCTCACCCTCACCCTGACCCTCACTCAAACCCTAACTCTAACCCTAACCCTCACTCTCACCTTCACCCTAACCCTATCTCTAATTCAAACCCTAACCCTCACCCATACCCTAAACCTCACCCGAATCCTTAGCCTCACCCTCACCCTAATTGGAACCCACACCTTAACCTTAACCCTCACTCTACCCCTGACCCTAAACCTGAACCTAACACTCACCCTAAACCTAACCCTAACCCTCACCCTCAACCTAACCCTAAACCTAATGCTAACCCTAAACTTCATCCTCACCCTAACCCTAACCCTACCCCTCACCCTAACCCAAACCCTAACCCTAATGCTAAACCTAACACTCAACCTCACACTAACCCTCACTCTAATCCTTACCCTCACCCTCTCCCTCACCCTTACCCTAAACCTACCCATCAGCCTAAACCTCACCTTAACCCTTACCCTCACTATAAACTTAAAACTAACCCCAACCCTAACCCTAACCCTCATTTTAACCCTCACACTAAGCCTAACCCTGACCCTAACCCTCACTGTCACCCTAACCCTCAACGTCACCCTAACCCTCAACCTAACCCTAACCCTCACCCTAAATCTCACCCTAACCTTACCCTCACCACAACCTTAACCCTAACCCACACCCTAACCCTCACCCGAAACCAAACCCTCACCCTAACCGTAACACTAACACTCACCCCAACCCTAACCCTCACCCTAACCATAACTCTAACTCTCACCCTCAACCTAACCAACACCCGAACTCTAACCCTATACCTCACACTACCCTTAATGCTAAACATAACCCTAAATCTTAGTCTCATCCTAATCCTCACCCTAACCCTTTTCCTCACACTAACCCTAATCCTAACCCTCACACTAGCCCTAACCCTCAACCTAACCCTCACTGTCACCCTAACCCTCACCCTAACCCTAACCCTCACCTACACCCTAACCCTCACCCTCACCCTCACCCTAAAAATCACCCTAACCCTAACCCTCACCCTAACCCTAACCCTAACCCTCACCTTAACCCTAACCCTCACCTTCAACCTCACCCTCAGCCTAATCCTCACCCTAAACCTAATCCTAACCATTTCCTAACCGAAAACCGCACCCTCACCCTAACCCTCATCCTAACCTTCGCCCTCACCCTAGCCCTCACCTTAAGCCTAACCCTAACCCTAACCCTCAACCTCAACCTCATCCTCAACCTCAGCCTCACCCTAACCCTAAACCTAATCCGAAACCTAACCCTTACCCAAACCCTCACTGTAACCATAACCGTAAACCTAATGCTAACCCTAAACCTCACCCTCACCTTAACCCTAATCCTAACCCTCACCCTAACCCTAACCCTAAGCCTAATGCCATACCTAACCCTAACCCTCACACTAAGACTAATGCAAACCCCAATACTCAACCACAACCTAAACATCACCCTAACACTTACCCTCATCCTAACCCTCACCTTAACCCTCAACCTGAACCTAATCCTCATCCAAACACTCACCCTAACCCTTACAGTAACCCTATCCTTCACCCTCACCCTAACCCTCACCATATCCCTTATCCTCACACTAACCCTAACCCTAACCCTACACCTCACACTAACGCTAACCCTTAACTCAACCCTAACCCTAACCCTCACCCTAACCCTAAACCTAACCCTCATCCAAATGCTCACCCTAACCCTAACACTAACCTTATCCCTCACCCTCACCATAACCCTCACCCTAACACATACCCTCACCCTAACCCTAACCCTAACACTCAACCTAACCCTAACCCTAACACTAATGTAACCCGAACCCTCACCATCAACCGAACCCACACCCTCACCCTAACACTCACCTAATCCTCACACTAACCCTAACATTACCTAACCAAGACCCTCACCCTCACACTCAACTTCACCCTAACACTCACACTCATCCTAGCCCTCACCCTAACCGTAACCCTAACCCTAAACCTCACCCTCATCCTCAACCTCAGCCTAAACCTATCCCTATCCCTAATCCTAACCGTCAACCTCAACCTAAGCCTAACCCTAACACTCAACCCTCACCCTAAGCCTCACCCTAACCCTAACTCTAACCCTAACCCTCACCCTCATCATAGCGCTCAACATAACCCTAACTCTAATCCTAACCCTAACCCTAAACCTCATCTTCACCCTCACCCTCACCCTCACCCTCAGCCTAATCCTAACCCTAACACTAATACTAACTCTAAACCTAACCCTAACCCTACCTCTACCACTAACCCTAGCCCTCACCCTCACTCATACCCTCAACCTCAGCCTGACCCTAAACCTAATCCTAAACCTTACCCTCACACTCACACTCACCCTTACCCTAAACCTAATCCTCACCATCACCCTAAGTCTAACCCTAAACCTCACCCTCACCCTAACCCTTAACCTCCCCCGAAACCTAACCCTAACCCAAACCCTTAAACTACCCCTCAGCCTAAGTCTAACCCTCAACTTCAACCCAAACCTGATGCTAACTCAAATGTTCACTCTCAACCTAAGCCTCAGCCTAACACTTACCCTCACCATAACCCTATCCCTCCCCTCTCCCTAACACTCACCCTACCCCCTCCCCTCACCCTAAACCTCACCCTAACCTAAATCCTAACCCTAATCCTAACCTTCACCCTAAGCCTCACCCTAACACTCACCCTAAGCCTAACCCTAACCCTCACCCTCAAACTCACCCTAAACCTAAACCTAAACTTAACACTCACCCTCACCCTAACTGTCATCCTAACCCTTACCCTCACCCTAAACCTAACCCTAACCGTAACCCTAACACTCAACCTAAACCAAACCCTAACCCTAATGCTAACCCTAACCCTCACACTCACAGTAACTTAGACCCTAAAACCCTTACCCTTACCATCACCCTCACTCTCACCCTAACCCTAACCCTTACCCTCACCATAACCCTATCCCTCACTCTCAACCTAATCCTCACTCTAAACCTTACGCTCACCCTAACCCTCACCCAACACTAACCCGAACCCTAAACCACACCCTAACCCCCACACTAACCTTCACCCTAACCCTAACGCTAACCCTAACCCTCACTCTCAACCTAACGCTCATCTTAACCCTTATCCTCACATTAACCCTAACCCTAACCGTAACACTCACACTAAGCCTAACCCTCAACCTAACCCTAATCCTCACCCTCACCATAATCCTCACCCTAAACATAACCCTAACCCTTACCTAACCAAAACCCTAACCCTCACCCTCACCCTCACCCTCAGCCAAACCCTTACCCTAACCCTAATAGTACCCTAACTCTTATCCTCACCCTAAATCTAACCTTAATCCTAACCCTCATGGTCACCCTCCCACTCATGCTCACCCTCACCCTAATCCTCACGCTCAACCTCACCCTCACCCTAACCCTCACCGTCACCCTAAACATCACCATACCCCTAACCCTCACGCTAACCCTAACCCTTACCCTAACCTAACCCTAACCCTAACCCTAACCCTAACCCTCGCCCTAAACGTTATGCTAAGCCAAACTCTCATCCTCACCCTAATCCTCACCCTAACCCTCATCCTCACACTAACCCTAACCCTAACCCTCAGCATCACCCTAACCCTAAACTTAAACCTAAAACTAACACTCACCCTGAACCTAACCCTTACCCTTACCCTAAACCTAAACCTCACACTAACCCTCACCCTAACCCTCACCCTAAACCTAAACCTCACCCTCACCCTCACCCTAACCCTAACCTTTACCCTATCCCTATCCCTACCCCTCAACCTAACCCTCAACCTCACCCTAACCCTAACACTAACCCTCAGCCTAAACCTAACCCTAACCCTAACCCTCACCCTAAACCTAAACCTAACCCTCAACCTTACCCTCACCCTAACCCTAAACCTAACCCTAACCCTCACCCTAACCCTAACCAGAATCCTAACTCTAACCCTCACCGTCACCATCACCCTCACCCTAACCCTCAATCTCAAACTTACCTTCACCCTAACCTTCAAACTAACCCAAACCCTCACCCTAACCCTAACAATCTCCCTAATCCTAACCCTACCTTTCACCCTAACCTTAACCTTAAATGTCACCCTAACCCTAACCCTCACCCTCACCCTCACCCTCTGCCTAACACTAACCGTAACCCTAATCCTAACCCTAACACTTACCCTCATACTCACCCTAACTCAAACCCTAACCCTAACCCTATCCCTATCCCTAATTATCACCCTAATCCTAAACCTCATCCTAACCCTCACCGTCACCTTAAACTTCACCCAAACACTAACCATCACTCACACACTAACCCTCACCTGAAACCGAAACCTCAACCTCACCCTCACCATAACTGAAACCCTAACACTCACCCCAAACCTAACCCTCAACCTAACCCTAATTCTAACCCTCAACCTCAACCTAACCCTAACCCTAATCCTAACCCTAAACCTCACCCTAACCCTAACACTTAACCTAACCTTAACTCTTACTTTCATCCTAATCCTCACCCTAAACCTTTTCTTCAAACTAACCCAAACACAAATCCTCACACTAACCCTCACCCTCACCCTAACCCTAACCCTAAACCTAACCCTCACCCTGAACCTAACCCTAACCCTTTGCCACAACCTCACCCTAACCCTCACCGTCACCCTAACCATCACCCTAAAACTAACCCTCACTTATACCCTAAAACTCACCCTCAACCTCACCCTCACCCTCACCCTAAACATCACCCTAACCCTAACCCTCAGCCTAACCCTAAACCTAAACCTCACCTTAACGCTAACCCTCACCTTCAAACTCACCCTCACCCTAACCCTCACCCTAAATCTCACCCTCACCCTAGCCCTCACCCTAAACCTAACCCTAACCCAAAACCTCACCCTCAAGCTCATCCTCAACCTCAGCCTCACCCTAACCCTAAACCTAATCCTAACCCTAATCCTCACCCTAACCCTCAGTCTAACGCTAACCTTAAACCTAATGCTAACCCTAAACCTCACCCTCAACTTTACCCTAATCCTAACCCTCACCCTCACCCTAACCCTAACCCTACTGCTATACCTAACCCTAACACTCACCCTAAGACTATTTCTAAGCCTAATACTCAACCTCACCTGAAACCTCACCCTAACACTTACCCTCAGCCTACCCCTCACCCTAACCCTAAACCTAAACCTAACCTTCACCAAACAGTCACCCTAACCCTTACACTAACCCTATCCCTCACCTGCACCCTAACCCTCACCTAACCCTTATCCTCACACTAACCCTAAACGTAACCCTAAACCTCACACTAACTCTAATCCTCTCCCTAAACCTAACACTAAACTTCACCCTAAACCTAACCCTAAACTCAACCCTAACCCTAACCGTTACCCTAAACCTAATCCTAATCCTCACCCAAATGCTCACCCTAACACTAACACTAAACCTATCCCTCACCCTCACCCTATCCCTCACCCTAACGTTTACCCTCACACTAACCCTAAAAATCAAACTAAACCTAACCCTCACCCTAACCCTAACCATAATCCTCACCCTAACCCTCATCCTAACCCTAACCCTAACCCTCAACCTATCCCTAACCCTAAACATTACCCTAAACCTAACCCTCACCGTCAACCTCACCCACACCCTCAGCCTAACACTAACACAAAGCCTAATCCTAAACCTAACGCTCACACTCACACTCACCCTAACTTGAACCCTAACCATAAACCTAACTCTCACGCTATCCATAAACCTATCCCTAACCCACACCCTAACCCTAAACGTCACCCTAACCCTAACCCTAATCCTCACCCTAACTCTAACCCTCACCCTAATCTCAACTTAACCCTAACGCTAACCCAAACATTCACCCTCACCCTAAATCTCACCCTAACTGATACCCTCAACATAACCCTAAGGGTAACCCTAACCGTAAACCTCACACTCAATCTGACCCTAAACCTCACCCTATCACTCACCCTAACCCTAACCCTCACCCTCACCTTAACACTCATCGTCACCTTAACCCTCACCCTAAACCTAACCGTAACCCACACCCTAACACTCACACTAACCCTCACCCTCATCCTCACCTTCACCCTAACCCTAACCCTAACCCTAACCCTAACCCCAACCATAACCCTCACCCTAACCCTAACTTTAACACTCACACTCACCCTAACCCTAACCCTAACCCTTACCCTAAACCTCAACCTAACCCTTAATCAAACCCTAACCCTCACTCTCACCTTAATCCTCAACCTAACCATAACCCTCAGTCTAACCCTCACCCTAACCCTAACCCTAATCCTAACCCTAACCCTAACCCTCACCCTCACCCTAAACCTCACCCTAACCCTAAAACTAACCCTAATCCGAAACCTCACCAACACCCTAACCCTCACGCTCACCCGAACCCTCACTCTCACCCTAACCTTCAGCAACACCGTAACCCACACCCTCACCCGAACCCTCACTCTCACGCTCACCCTCAGCCTAAACAACACCCTAACCCTAACCCTCACCCTAACCCTAACCCTGACCCTCACCCTAACCCTAACCCTCACCTTAAACCTCACCCTCACCCTAATCCTCACCCTAAACCTAACCCTAACCCTTTCCAAACCGAAAACCTCACCTTCACCCTCACCCTCACCATAGCCCTCACCCTCACCTTAGACCTCACCCTAAACATAACCGTAAACTTAACCCTCACCTTCACGCTCACCCTAATGCTCACCCTCACCCTCAAGCTCACCCTAAACCTACACCTAATCCTAACCCTAACCCTGACCCTCACCCTCACTCTAACCCTAACCCTAACCTGCACCCTAACCCTAACCCTTACCCTAATGCTAACCCTAACCTTCAACCTCACCCTAAACGTAACACTCAACCTAAACCTAACCCTAACCGTAATGCTAACCCTATCCCTCACCCTCACCCTAACAGTGACCCTAACCTTTACCCTAACCCTCACCCTCACCCTAACCCTAACTCTAACCCACACCCTAACACTAACCATAACCCTAAACCTCAGTCTACCCCTCACCCTCACCCTAACTCTCACCCTCACCCTAACACTAATGCTAACCCTAACCCTCAACCTAACCCTAAACCTAAACCTTACCCTCACAAAAACCCTATTCCTCAACCTCAACCTAACCCTCACCCTAAACCTTACAATCACCCTAACCCTCACCCAACCCTAACCCTCATACTAACCCTCACCCTAACCCCCACCCTAACCTTAACCCTAACCCTAAGGCTAACCCTAACCCTCAGTCTCACCCTAACCCTTACCCTAACCCTTATCCTCACATTAACCCTAACCCGAACCCTAACCCTAACCCTCACAAAAAGCCTAACCCTCATCCTAACCTAACCCTAACACTCACCCTAACCTGAACCCGAACCCTAACCCTAACCCTAATCCTCCCCTGAACCCTAACCCTCATGGTCACCCTAAGCCTCACCTTTACACTAACCCTCACCTACACCCTAACCCTACCCATTCCCTGAACCCTAACTCTCACCCTACACCTCACCCTCACCCTAAACATCATCCTAACCCTTACTCTCACCCTAACCCTCACCCTCAACCAAACCATAACCCTCATTCTCACCCAAAACCTCTCACACTCCCTAACTTTCACCTTCAGCTTAAACATCACCCTAAACCTCACTCTCACCCTAACCCTCACTCTAACACTTACAATCACCCTAACCCTCTCATTAAACCTAAACCTCACCCTAAATCTAACCCTAAACCTACCACTCACCCTAACCCTAGCAGTGAGGGCTAGGATGAGCCTCACTCATACCCTCAACCTCAGCCTAACCCTAACCCTAATCCTAAACCTAACCCTCACACTCACACTCAACCTAACCCTAACCCTAACCCTCACCCTCACCCTGTGGCTAACAATAACCCTCACCCTCACTCTCACCTAAACCTTAACCTCACCCTAAGCCTAACCCTAACTCTAACCCTAACCTTCACCCTAACCCTAAAACTACCCCTCAGCCTAACCCTAACCCTCACCCTTAACCCAACCCTGATGCTAACACAAATGCTCACTCTCAACCTAACCCTCAGCCTAACCCTTACCCTCACCATAGCCCTAACCCTCACCCGCTCCCTAACCCTCACCCTACACCTTCCCCTCACCCTAACCCTCACTCTCACCTTCACCCTCACCCTAAACATCACCCTAACCCTAACCCTCACCCTAACCCTAACCCTAATCCTAACCCTCACCCTAACCCTAACCCTTACCCGAACCCTCACTCTCACCTTCACCCTCACCCTAAACATCACCCTAACCCTAACCCTCACCCTAACCCTAACCCTAACACTCACCCTAACCCTAACCGCCACATTAAACTTCACCATCACAATAGCCCTCACCCTAAAACTAACCCTCATATTAACCCTCATCCTCACCCTCACCCTCACCCTCAGCCTCACCCTCAGCCTCACCCTAACCCTAAACCTAATCCTAACATTAACCCTGACCTTCACCCTCACTCTAACCCTAACCCTAACATGCACCCTAAACCTAACCGTAACCATAAACCTAACACTCAACCTAACCCTCACCCAACCCTAACCCTAACCCTAACCCTCACCCTAACCCCCACCCTAAACTTCACCCTAACCCTAACTCTAACCCTAACCCTGAGTCTCAACCTTACCCGCACTCTAAGCCTTATCCTCACACTAATCCTAACCCTAACTGTAACCCTCACACTAAGCCTAACACTCAACATACCCTATGCCTCACACTCAACCTAATCGTCACCCTAAACATAACCCTAACCCTTACCTAACAGAAACGCACACCCTGAACCTCACCGTCACCCTAACCCTCAGCCTAACCCTTACCCTAACCCTAATAGTAACCCTAAATCATACCCTCACCCTAAACCTAACCCTAAACCTGACCCTCACCGTCACCTTCCCACTCACGCTCACCCTCACACTAACCCTCACGCTCAACCTCACCCTCACCCTAACCCTCACCGTTACCCTAAACATCACCCTAACCCTAACCCTCACCCTAAATCTAACCCTAAGCCTATCCCTCACTCTAACCCTAACCCTAACCCTAAGCCTAACCCTGACCCTTACCCTAACCCTAACCCTTATCCTAACCCTAACCCTAACCCTAACCCTCACCCTAAAACTTATGCTAACCCTAACCCTCACCCTCACCCTGAAACTAACCCTAACCCTTTTCCACACCCTCAACCTAACCCTCACCATCACCCTTGCCCTCACCTTGAACCTAACGCTCACCTATACCCTCACCCTCACCCTCACCCTAAACATCACCCTAACTCTAACCCTCAAGCCTAACCTTAACCCTAACCCTCACCTTAAACCTAAACCTCACCTTCAACATCACCCTCACCCTAACCCTCACCCTAAACCTCACCTTCACCGTAGACCTCACGCTAAACCTAACCCTAACCCTAAACCTCACCCTCAACCTCATTCTCAACCTCAGCCTCACCCTAACCCTTAACCTAATCCTAACCCTCACCCTCACCCTCACTATAACCCTAACCCTAAACCTAATGTTAACCCTAAACCTCACCCTCACCATAACTCTAATCCTAAACCTCACCCTAACCCTAAGGCTATACCTAACCCTAATCCTCACCCTAAGATTAATGCTAAGCCTAATACTCAACCTCACCTGAAACCTCACCTTAAAACTTACCCTCAGCCTAACCCTCACCCTAACCTAAAACCTAAACCTAACCCTCACCATAATCCTAACCCTTAGCCTAAACCTAAAAATAACCCTAACCCTAAACCTAACCCTAATACTTAGCCTCACCCTCACCCTTACCCAAACCCTAACCCTAACCCTCACTCAAACCCTAAGCCTAACCCTAACCTTAACCCTCACACTCACAGTCACCCTAACCCTAATCCTAAACCTAACCATATCCCTAACCCTAAACCTCACCCAAAATCTCACCCTAACCCTAACCCTAATACTAACTCTCATCCTCACACTAGCCCTCACACTATCCCTAATTCTAACCCTCACCCTCAACCTAACCCTGACCCTCAGCCTCACCATAAACCTCACACTAACCCTAACCCTAATCCTCAATCTAACCCTCACCCTAACCCTAACCCTAACCCTTACCCTAACCCTAAACCTAACCCTAACCATCACCCTTACCTTAACCCTCATCCTCAGCATAAAGGTCACCTTTACCCTTACCATCATCCTCACCCTGACCCGCACCCTAACCTTAAACCTCATCCTAACACTCACCCTAATCGTAAACCTAACCATCACCCTAAGCCTAACCTTCACCGTCAACCTCAAGATCAACCTAAACTTAAGCCTAAGTCTATGCCTTACCCTAACCCTCACCCTCACCCTACCCCTCACCTAACCCTAAACCTAACCATCACCATAACCCTAATCCTCACACCCACCCTCACCCTCAGCCTAACCCTAAGCCTAAGCCTGACTGTAACGCGCACCCTCACCCTCAGCCTAACCCTAATCCTAAACTTAACCCTAACCCTAACCCTCAACCTAACCCTCACCCTAACATTAACCCTAACACCAACCCTAACCCAAACCCTCTAACTAACCCTCCCCATAACCGTAAATCTAACCCTAAACCTCAACCTCACCCTAACCCTAATCCTTACCTTAACCCTAAACCTCACCCTAACCCTCAACCTCACCCTCACCCTCACTGTAACTCTAACCCTAACCCTAACAATAACACTAATCCTAACCCTAAACCTAACCCTAACCCTAACCCTAAACCTAATCCTAACACTCACGCTCACCCTAACCCTAATTCTAAACCTAACCCTCACCCTAACCCTAACCCTCACGTCACCGTAACCCTAACTCTAATCCTAGCCCTCACCCTAACCCTAACCCTAACCCTCACCCTAACCCTAAACTTAACCTGAACCCTAACTCTCACCCTAACCCTAACCCTAACCCTCACCCTAACCCTCACGCTCACCCTCACCCTCAACCTAACCCTAAGCCTAACCCTAACCCTAACCCTAACCCTCACACTCACCCTAACACTTACCATAATCCTAATCCTAACTCTAAGCCTAACCCTCAACCTCAACCTAACCCTCACCCTAACCCTAAATCTAACACTAACCCTAAACCTAACCCTCAGCCTCAGCCTCACTCTAACCCTAACTCTAACCCTAAACCTAACCCTCACCCTAAACCTAACCCTAACCCTAAACCTCACCCTAACCCTAACCCTAAACCTCACCTTCACAATAGCCCTCACCCTAAACCTCATCCTAAACTTAACACTCATCCTAACCCTAACCCTAACACTAACCCTAACCCTAACTCTAATCCTAAACCTTACACTCACCCTAAACCTAACTCTAACCCTAAACCTAATCCTGAACCTCATCCTAACCCCAACCGTAAGCCTCACACTTACCCTCACCGTAACCCTAACGCTAACACTAAACCTAACTCTAAACCTAACCCTAACCCTAACCCTCACCCTAACAATAACACTCACCCTAACACTAACCCTAACCCTCATGCTCGGGCTAAGCCTAAGCCTAGGCCTAAGCCTAACCCTAACCCTCACCCTAACCTTAACCCTAACACTAACCCTAACTCTAACCCTAAAAATCACCCTCACCCTAAACCTAACTCTAACCCTAAACCTAAACCTAAACCTCATCCTAACCCCAACCCTAACCCTCAACCTTACCCTCACCATAACCCTAACCCTCACCCTAACCCTAACCCTCATGTCACCGTAACCCTAACTCTAATCCTAGCCCTCACCCTAACCCTAACCCTAACCCTCACCCTAACCCTAAACTTAACCCTCACCCTAACTCTCACCCTAACCCTAACCCTAACCCTCACCCTAACCCTCACGCTCACCCTCACCCTCAACCAAACCCTAAGCCTAACCCTAACCCTAACCCTAACCCTCACACTCACCCTAACACTTACCATAATCCTAATCCTAACTCTAAGCCTAACCCTCAACCTCAACCTAACCCTCACCCTAACCCTAAATCTAACACTAACCCTAAACCTAACCCTCAGCCTCAGCCTCACTCTAACCCTAACTCTAACCCTAAACCTAACCCTCACCCTAAACCTAACCCTAACCCTAAACCTCACCCTAACCCTAACCCTAAACCTCACCTTCACAATAGCCCTCACCCTAAACCTCATCCTAAACTTAACACTCATCCTAACCCTAACCCTAACACTAACCCTAACCCTAACTCTAATCCTAAACCTTACACTCACCCTAAACCTAACTCTAACCCTAAACCTAATCCTAAACCTCATCCTAACCCCAACCGTAAGCCTCACACTTACCCTCACCGTAACCCTAACGCTAACACTAAACCTAACTCTAAACCTAACCCTAACCCTAACCCTCACCCTAACAATAACACTCACCCTAACACTAACCCTAACCCTCATGCTCGGGCTAAGCCTAAGCCTAGGCCTAAGCCTAACCCTAACCCTCACCCTCACCCTCACCCTAACCTTAACCCTAACACTAACCCTAACTCTAACCCTAAAAATCACCCTCACCCTAAACCTAACTCTAACCCTAAACCTAAACCTAAACCTCATCCTAACCCCAACCCTAACCCTCAACCTTACCCTCACCATAACCCTAACCCTCACACTAACCCTAACTCTAACCCTAACACTAACCCTGACCCTCACCCTAACCATAACCCTCACCCTAAGACTAACCCTCACCCTAACATTAACCTAACCCTAACATTAACCCTCACACCAACCCTAACCATCACCCTAACCCTAAAACTCACCCTAAAACTAACCCTAACCCTCACCCTCACCCTAGCCCTGACCCTAACCCTAACCCTCATCCTCGGCCTAACCCTCACGTTTACCCTTACCGTCACCCCCACCCTAACCCTCTCCCTAACCCTAACCCTCACCCTAACCCCCACTCTAATTCTAACTCTACCCCTAAACCTCACCCTCAACCTAACCCTAAATCTAACCCTTACCCTAACACTAAACCTAAGCCTAACCCTAACCCTCACATTCACCCTCAACGTAAATGTAACCCTAAACCTAACCCTAACCATAACCCTCACCCTAAACCTAACACTCAACCTAACAATTACCCTCCCCTAACACTAACACTAACCCTCACACTACCCCTCACAATAACCCTAACTCTCACTCTAATCCTAAACCTCACCCTAACCCTAACCCTAACCCTAACCCTAACCCTCACCCTCACGGTATCCCTCACGCTAACCCTAATTCTAACCCTCACCCTCACGCTAACCGTATTCCTCATCCTCACCGTAAATCTCACACTAACCCTAACCCTATTCCTCAATTTAATCCTCACCCTAAACCTAAACCGAACCCTTACCCAAACCCTCACCCTAATCCTAACCCTCACCCTTATCTTAACCCTCACCCTCAGCCTAACCCTCACCTTTACACTTACTATCACCCTCAACCTAACGCTCACCCTAACCCTAATCCTCATCCTAACCCTCACGCTAACCCTAAACCTAACCATCACCCTAACCCTAATCCTCACCCACACCCTCACCCTCAGCCTAACCCTAAGCCTAAGCGTAACCCTAACCCTAACCCTCACACTCACCTTAACCCTAAAGCAAAACCTAACCCTAACCCTAAACCTCAACCTAATCCTCACCCTAACCCTAACCCTTATCCTAACCCTAACCCTGACCCTAACCCTAACCCTAACCTTAACCCTAACATTACACCTATCCCTAATCCTCTACCTAACACTCCCCATAACCCTAACTGTAACCCTAAAACTCACCCTAACCCTAACCCAAATCCTAACCCTAACCCTCAGCCTAACCCTAAACCTCACCCAAACCGTAACCCTAACCCTCATCCTACTCCTAACCCTAAACCTAAACCTCACCAAAACACTAACCCTAGGCCTCACCCTCACCCTAGCCCTCACACTAAGCCTAATCCTAACCCTAATCTTCATCCTAACCCTCACCATAACCCTAACCCTAATCCTCACCCTATCCCTAAACTTAACCTGAACCCTAAATTTCACCCTAACCATACACCTAACCCTCACCCTAACCCTAACCCTCACCCTCACCCTCAGCCTAAACCTAAGTCTAACCCTAACCCTAACCCTAACCCTCACACTCACCCTAACCTTCACCCTAACCCTAATCTTAACCCTAACCCTAACCTTAAACCTATACCTCAAGCTAACCCTCACCTTAAACTTAAACATAACACTAACCCTAACCCTAAACCTCGACCTAACCCTCACCCTAACCCTAACTCTAACACTAACCCTAAACCTAACCCTCACGCTCAGCCTCACCCTAACCCTAATTCTAACCTTAAATCTCATAGTCACCCTAACACTAACCCTAACCCTAACCCTAAATCTCACCTTAACCCTAACCCGAAAACTCAACCTCACCCTGGCCCTCACCCTAACCCTAATCCTAACCCTAACTCTCATCCTAATCCTCACCCTAACACTAACCCTAACCCTCACCCTCACCCTCACCCTAACCCTAATCCTAACCCTTACCCTCATCCTAACCCTAACCCTTACCCTGAAAATAACCCTTACCCTAACCCTCAACCTAACCGTAAACTTAACCCGAACCCTAACTCTCACCCTAACCCTAACCCTAAACCTCACCCTAACCCTAACCCTAAACCTCACCCTCACCCTAGCCCTCACCCTAACCCTAATCCTAACCTTAACACTCATCCTAAGCCTCCAACTAACCCTTACCCTTAACCTCACCCTAACCCTACCCCTCACCGTCAACTTCACCCTCATCCTAAACCTAAGCCTAAGCCTAAACCTGACCCTAACACCCTCAACTTAACCCTAACCCTAATCCTAACCCTAACCCTAACCCTAACCCTCCTACTAACTCTCACCCTAACCCTAACCCTAACACTAAGCCTAACCCTAACCCTCAACCTAACCCTCACCCTAACCCTAATTTTAACCCTAAACCTCATCCTAACCCTAACCCTAACCCTCACCCTCACTGTAACCTTAAACCTAAACCGAACCCTAACAATAACCCTAACCCTAATCCTAACCCTAACCTAACCATTACCCTCACCCTAACCCACACCCTGACCCTAACACTTACCCTCACCGTAACACTAACCCTAACCCCAACTCTAACCCTCACACTAACCCTAACCTCACCCTAACACTAAACCTAACCCTAACCCTTACGCTCAACGTAACCATAACCCTAACCCTAAACCTCACCCTAACCATAACCCTCCCACTAACCCTAACCCTCATCCTAAAACTTACCCTCAGCCTAACACTAACCCTAACCCTAATCCTCACCCTCACCCTCACTCTCACCGTAACTGTAACCCTAACCGAAATGCTAACAATGACCCTAATCCTAACCCTAATCCTCACCCTAACCATAACCCTCCCCCTAACCCTAACCCCCACCCTAACACTTACCCTCACCTTAACCCTAACCCTCATCCTCACCCTAAACCTCACACTAACCCTAACACTTATCCTCAATCTAACCCTTACACTCACCCTAACACTAACCCTCACCCTAACACTAACCCTCACCCTTATCATAACTCTCACTCTCATCCTAAACCTCACCTTTACCCTTACCATCACCCCCACCCTAAACCTCACCCTAAACTTAACCCTCACCCTAACCCTAATTCTACCCCTAAACCTCACACTCACCCTAACCGTAAATATAACCTAACCCTAACACTAAAGCTCACCCTAACCTAACCCTAATCCTCATCCTCAACCAAACCCTCAGCCTAACACTAAGCCTAACCCTAAAACTAACCCTAACCCTCACACTACTCTCACAGTAACCCTCACCCTCACCCTAACCCTAATCCTAACGCTAACCCTCATCCTAACCCTCACCCTAACACTAACAATCACCCTAACTCTAATCCTCACTCCCACCCTCACCCTCAGCTTAACCCTAAGCCTAAGCCTATGCCTAACCCTAACCCTCACACTCACCCTCACCCTAACCCTAATCCTAACCCTAACTCTAACAATAACCCTAAACCTCAACTCACCATCACCCTAACCTTAACCCTAAAACTAACCCTAACCCTAACCCTCGAACTAACCTTCCTACTAATCCTAAACCTAACCCTCACCCTAACCCTAATCCTAACCCTAAACCTAAACTTCACCCTAACCCTAAAGGTAACCCTCACCCTCACCATAACTCTAACCATAACCCTTACCCTCACCTTAAGCCTAACCCTAACATTAATCCTAACATAAACCCTAACCCTAAACCTCACCCTAACCCTAGCCTTCACCCTAACCCTAATCCTACCCCTAACTCTCATCCTAACCCTCCCTCTAAACCTTACCCTAACCCTCACCCTAACGCTAACCCTCACCCTCAACCTCAGCCTCAGCCTAAACCTAAGCCTAAGGGTAACCCTCACCCTAACCCTCACACTCACAATCACCCTAACCCTAATCGTAAACCTAACACTAACCCTTACCATAACCCTCACCCTCAGCCTAACCCTCACCTTTAACTTTACCCTCACACCCACCCTAACCCTCACCCTAAGCCTAACACTCACCCTAACCTTATCTCTACCCCTAAACCTCACCCTCACCCTAATCCTAACTCTAACCCTAACCCTAACAATAACACTAACCCTAACCCTTACTATCACCCTAACCTTAATCCTCACCCCCAACATCACCCTTAGCCTAACGCTAAGCCTCACCCTAACCCTCACACTAACCCTCATACTCACCCTCACCCTAACCCTAATCCTAAACCTAACCCTATGCCTAAACCTCAACCTAACCCTCACCCTCATCCTAACCCTAACCTTAAACCTAACCCTAACCCTCCCCTCAACCTTAACTCTAACCCTAAACCTCACCCTCACCCTAACCCTAACCCTAAACCTCACCCTACAACTCACCCTAACCTTAACACTCAACCTCACCCTCAACCTAAACTTAACTCTAACCCTAACCCAAACACTAACACTAACACTAACTATAACCATAACCATAACCATAACCCTCACCCTCACCGCAAACTTCACTCTAACCATAACACTAACAGTAACCATAACCCTAACCCTAACCGTAACCCTCACCCTAACCTTAACACTAACAATAAACATCAATAAACATCACCTAACCCTGCCCCTAAACCTAACTCTAACCCAAAACCTCACCCTAAACCTCACCCTAACCCGAACCCTATCACTAACCCAAATCCTAAGCCTAACCCTAACCCTCAACCTAACCCTAACCCTCACACTCACCGTAACCCTAACCCTAACACTCACCCTATCCCTAAACTTAACCAGAACCCTAAATCTCACCCTACCCCTACCCCTAAACTTTACCCTAACCCTAACCCTCGCCCTCACCCTAACCCTTACCCTAATCCTAATCCTAACATTAAGCCTAAACTTCACTTTGACCCTAAACCTCACCATATCCCTAACTCTAACACTAACTCTAACACTAACCCTAACCCTAACCCCCACCCTCAGCCTCAACCTAACCCTAACTCTAACCCTAAACCTCACCCTCACCCTATCCTTAACACTAAACCTAAACCTAAACCTCACCCTAACCCTAAACCTAAACCTAACCGTCACCCTAGCCTTCGCCCTAACCCTAATCCGAACCCTAACCCTCATCCTAACCCTCACCCTAACACTAACCCTAACCCTCACCCTCACCCTGACAATCACCCTAACCCTAACCCTCAACCTAACCCTAACCCTCACCCTCACTGTAACCCTTATCCTAATCCTCACTCTAACCCTAAACTTAACCCGAACCCTAACTCTCACCCTAACCCTAAACCTAACGCTCAACCTAACAATAACCCTCACCCTCACCCTCACCCTCAGCCTAACCCTAAGCCTAACACTAACTCTAACCCTAAACCTCACACTTACCCTAACCCTAACCCTATTCCTAATCCTAAACCTAACCCTAAACCTCACCCTCACCCTAACCCTCACCTAAAGCTTAACCCTCACATTAATCCTAACCCTAACCCTAACACTAAACCTCACCCTAACACTAACCCTAACCATCACCCTAACCCTAAGCCTCACCCTAACACTAACCCTAACTCTCATCCTCACCCTAGACCTCACCCTAATCCTAATCCTCATCCTCACCCTAAACCTCACACTAACCCTAAAACTAATCCTCAATCTAACCCTCACCCTCACCCTAACCCAAACCCTATCCCCCCTAACCCTAACCCTAACCCTTAGCGTAACTCTCACCCTCAGGCTAAACCTCACCTTTACCCTTACCGTCCCACCCACCCTAACACTTACCATCACCCTAACCTTAATCCGTACAACCACCATCAACCTCAGCCTAACCCTAAGCCTAAGCCTAACCCTCACCCTAACCCTCACACTCCCCCTCACCCTAACCCTAATCCTAAACCTAACCCTATCCCTAAACCCCAACTTAACCCTCACCCTCATCCTAACCCTAACCCTAAATCTCACCCTAACCCTTTCTTCAACCCTAACTCTAACACTAAACCTCACACTCACCCTAACCCTAACCCTAACCCTAACCCTAAACCTCACCCTAAAAATCACCCTAACCCTAACACTCACACTCACACGCAACCTAAACTTAATTCTAACCATAACCCTAACAATAACACTAACACTAACCCTAACCCTAACTATAACCATAAACCTCACCCTAACCCTAACCCTCATCCTCACCCTCACCCTCAGAATAACCGTAAACCTAATAATAACAATAATCCTAACCCTAACCCTCACCCTAACCATAACCCTCACCCTAACCCAAACCCTCACCCTAAAAATAACCCTAATCCGAACACTAACCCTCACACTAACCCTAACCCTAACTCTAACTCTAAACCTCAACCTAACCCTCAACCTCACCATAACCCTAACACTAACCATAACCGTCACCCTCACCCTAACCCTCCCCCTAACCCTATAACTAACGCTAAACCTCACCCTCACAATAACCCTAAAAATAACCCTAAACCTAAACCTCACACTAACCCTAACACTAACCCTCACCCCCACGCTCACACTAAGAGTAACTCTAACCCTAACCCTAAAAATAACACTAACACTAACCCTTACCATCCCCCTAACCCTAATCCTCACCCCCACCCTCACCCTCAGCCTAAACCTCAGCCTAAGCCTAACCCTCACCTTAACCCTCACACTCACCCTCACCTGAACCCTAATCCTAAACCTAACCCTATCCCTAAACCTCATGGGAACCCTCATCCTCAACCTAACCCTAAACCTAAACCTCACCCTAACCCTCCCCTAACCCTAACTCTACCCCTAAACCTCACCCTCACGCTAACCCTAATCCTAACACTAACCCTAAACCTCAATCTAAACCTCACCCTAACCCTCCCCTCACCCTAACCCTCAACCTACCCTTAACTCTAACCCAACCCTAACAATAACACTAACCTTAACCCTAACCCTAACCATAAACCTCACCCTCAGCCTCACCCTCACCACAAACTTAACCCTAACCATACCACTAACAATAACCCTAACCCAAACAATAACCCTAACCCTAAACCTCACCCTAACCCTAACACTAACCCTAACCCTAAACCTCACCCTAAACCTGCCCCTAAACCTAATTCTATCCCTAAACCTCACCCTCACCCTAACCCTAACCCTAACCCTAATCCAAAACCTCACCTTAAATCTCACACTAACCCTAAACCTAACCCTCACCTTAATCCTAAGCCTCACCCTAACACTCAACCTAACCCTAAACCGCACGTTCACCGTAATCCTAAACCTAAACCTCACCCTAACCCTGCCCCTAAACCTAACGCTAACACTAAACCTCACCCTCACCCTAAACCTAACCCTAACCCTAACCCTAATCCAAAATCTCACCTTAAACCTCACCCTAAGCCTAACCCTAACCCTCACAATAATCCTAAGCCTAACCCTAACCTCAACCTAACCCTAACCCTCAGGCTCACCCTAATCCTAAACCTAATCCTCACCCTAACCCTAAACTTAACCTGAAACCTAACTCTCACCCTAACCCTACCCCTATCCTTTACCATAACCTTAAGCCGCACCCTCACCCTCACCCTAATCCTAAGCCTAACCCTCACCCTCAACCTAACCCTAACAATCACGCTCACTGTAACCCTAACCCTCACACTCACCCTAACCCTTACCCTAAACCTAATCCTAACACTAAGCATAACCCTCACCCTCACCCTTATCCTCACTGTAACCCTATCTCTAACACTAACACTAAACCTAACACTCAACCTCAGCCTCACCCTAACCCTAACAATAACCGTTAACCTCACCGTCACCCTATCAGTAACCCTAACCCTAACCCTAAACATCACCCTAACCCTAACCCTAAACCTCACCCTCACCCTAGCCCTCACACTAACCCTAATTCTAACCTTAACCCTCATCCTAACCCTCAACCTAAAACCTCACCTTCACTCTAACCCTCACCTTAAGCCTAACCCTAACATTAATGCTAACCCTAACCCTAACACTAAACCTCACCATAACACTAACCCTAACCATCACCCTAACCCTAAACCTCACCTTAACACTACCCCTAAACCTCTTCCTCACCCTAGACCTCACCCTAATCCTAACCCGCATCCTCACCCTAAACCTCACACTAACCCTAACACTAATCCTCAATCTAACCCTCACCCTCACCCTAACCCTAACAATATCCCTCCCCCTAAACCTAACCCTAACCCTTACCATAACCCTCACCCTCAGCCTAACCCTCACCTTTAACTTTACCCTCACACCCACCCTAACCCTCACCCTAAGCCTAACACTCACCCTAACCCTATATCTACCGCTAAACCTCACCCTCACCCTAATCCTAACTCTAACCCTAACCCTAACAATAACACTAACCCTAACCCTTACCATCACCCTAACATTAATCCTCACCCACAACATCACCCTCAGCCTAACCCTAAGCCTCACCCTAACCCTCATACTCACCCTCACCCTAACCCTAATCCTAAACCTAACCCTATCCCTAAACCTCAACCTAACCCTCACCCTCATCCTAACCCTAACCCTAAACCTCACCCTAACCCTCCCCTCAACCTTAACTCTAACCCTAAATCTCACCCTCACCCTCACCCTAACCCTAACCCTAAACCAAAACCTCACCCTACAACTCACTCTAACTCTAACACTCACCCTCACCCTCACCCTCAATCTAACTTTAATTCTAAACCTAACCCTAACAATAACACTAACCCTAACCCTAACCATAACCATAACCCTCACCCTCAGCCTCAACCTCACCGCAAACTTCACCCTAACCATAACACTAACAATAACCCTAATCCTAACCCTAACCGTAACAATCACCCTAACCTTAACACAAACCCTAACCCTAAACCTTACCCTAACCCTGCCCCTAAACCTAACTCTAACCCAAAACCTCACCCTAAACCTCACCCAAACCCTAAACCTAACCCTCACCCTAATCCTAAATCTAACCCTAACCCTCAACCTAACCCTAACCCTCACGCTCACCGTAACCCTAACCCTAACCCTCACCCTAACCGTAAACTTAACCCGAACCCTAAATCTCAAACTAACCCTATCCCTAAACCTTACCCTATCCCTAACCCTCACCCTCACCCTCACCCTCACCCTCATGCTAACCCTTACCCTAATCCTAATCCTAACACTAAGCCTAACCCTCACTCTCACCCTAACCCTCACCGTAAACCTAACTCTAACACTAACCCTAACCCTAACCCTCACCATCAGCCTCAACCTAACCCTAACTCTAACCCTAAACCTCACCCTCACCCTATCCGAAACCCTAAACCTAAACCTAAACCTCACCCTAACCCTAACCCTAAACCTCTCCCTCACCCTAGCCCTCACCCTAAACCTAATCCAAACCCTAACCCTCATCCTAAACCTCACCCTAACCCTAACCCTAACCCTCAACCTAAAACTAACCCTCACCCTTACTGTAACCCTTACCCTAATCCTCACTCTAACCCTAAACTTAACCCGAACCCTAACTCTAACCCTAACCCTAACCCTAACCCTCACTCTAACAATAACCCTCAACCTCACCCTCACCCTCAGCCTAACCCTAAGCCTAACACTAACGCTAAACCTAAACCTCACACTCACCCTAACACTAACCCTATTCCTAATCCAAACCCTAACCCTAAACCTCACCCTCACCCTAACCCTCACCTTAAGCTTAACCGTCACATTAATCCTAACCCTATCCCTAACACTAAACCTCACCCTAACACTAACCCTAACCCTCATCCTCACCCTAGACCTCACCCTAAACCTAAACCGCATCCTCACCCTAAACCTCACACTAACCCTAACACTAATCCCCAATCTAACCCTAACCCTCACCCTCACCCTAACCCTAACCCTATCCTTCCCCCTGACCCTAACCCTAACCCTTACCGTAACCCTCACCCTCAGCCTAAACCTCACCTTTACCCTTAACGTCACCCCCACTCTAACACTCACCCTAAGCCTAACACTCACCCTAACCCTAGCTCTACCCCTAAACCTCATCCTCACCCTAATACTAACCCTAAAACTAATCCTAACAATAACACTAACCCTAACCCTTACCATCACCCTAACCTTAATCCTCACCCCCACCATCACCCTCAGACAAACCCTAAGCCTAAGCCTAACCCTCACCCTAACCCTCACACTCACCCTCACCCTAACCCTAATCCTAAACCTAACCCTATCCCTAAACCTCAACCTAACCCTCACCCTCATCCTAACCCTAACCCTAAACCTCACCCTAACCCTCCCCTCAATCCTAACTCTAACCCTAAACCTCACCCTCACCCTAAACCTAACCCAAACCCTAACCCTAAACCTCTCCCTAAAACTCACCCTAACACTAACACTCACCCTCACCCACAACCTAACCTTAACTCTAACCCTAACCCTAACCATAACCATAACCATGACCCTCACCCACAGCCTCACCCTCACCGCAAACTTCACCCTAACCATTACACTAACAATAACCCTAACCCTAACCCTCACCGTAACAATAACCTCATCCTCACCCTCAGCCTAACCCTAATCCTAACCCTAAACCTCCTCCTAACCCTCACCCTAACCTACCCTAACCATCACCCTAACCCTAATCCTCACCCCAACCTCACACTCAGCCTAACCCAAAGCCTAAACCTAACTCTAACCCTAACACTCACCCTTACCCTAAACCTCAACCTAACCCTCAACCTTACCCTAACCCTAAAACTAACCCTAACCCTAACCCTCAAAGTAACCCTCCCCCTAACCCTATATCTAAAACTAAACCTCGCCCTCACCCTTGTCCTAATCCTAACCCTAACCCTAAACCTGACCCTAACCCTAACACTAATCCTCAGCCTCACCCTCAACCTCACCCTCACCATAACTCTAAACCTAACCCTAACAATAACACTAATCCTAAAAATAACACTAACAATAAGCCTAACCCTAAGCCTAACCCTAACCCTAAGCCTAACCCTCACCATAACCCTAACCCTTACCCTAAACCAAACCCTAACCATAACCCTCACCCTAACTCTAAGCCTAACCCTAACCCTAACCCTAAGCCTCACACTCACACTCACCCTAACAGTAATCCTAAACCTAACCCAATCCCTAACCCTAACCCTCAGCCTAGCCCTCACCCTAACCCTAACCTTAACCCTAAACCTCATCCTAAACCTGACACTAACCATAACCCTAACCCTTACCCTAACCCTCACCCTCATGCTCGGCCTAAGCCTAAGCCTAAGCCAAAACCTAACCCTAACCCTCACCCTAACAATAACCCTAACACTAACCCTAACTCTAACCCTAAATCTCACCCTCACCCTAACCCTAAATCTAAACCTAACCATAACCCTAACAATAACACTAACCCTCACCCTAACCATAATACTCACCCTAACCCTAAACCTCACCATAACACTTACCCTCACCCTACCCCTAACCTTAACCCTAACAATAACCCTCACAATAACCCTAACCCTAACCTCACCTTAACCCTAACCCTAACCCTAAACCTCAACATAACCCTAACCCTCATGCTCAAAGTAACCCTAACCCTAATCTTGACCCTCATCCTAACCATAACCCTCACCCTAACCCTAACACTCACCCTAACACTTACCCTCACCCTAACACTAACCCTAATCCTAACCCTAACAATAACCCACACCCTCACCTTAACCGGAACCCTAACCCTAACAACAACCCTAACCCTAAACCTAACAAAAACCCTAACCCTAACCCTAACCCTCACCCTAATCATTACCCTCACCCTAAACCTAACCCTCACGCTAACACTTACCCTCACCTTAACATTAAGCTTAACCCAAACACTAAGCCTCACACTAACCCTAACAATCACCCTAACCCTAAACCTCACACTAACACTAACCTTAAACCTCAACCTAACCCTAGCCCTAAACCTCATGTTAAACTTCACACTAACCCTAACACTAATCATCAATCTAACCCTCACCCTCACCCTAACCCTAACCCTAACCCTAACCCTCGACCTAACCCTAATTCTCACCCTTACCGTGACCCTCACCCTCAGCCTAACCCTCACCTTACCCTTACAGTCACCCACAACCTAACCCTCACCCTAAGCCTAAATTCACCCTAACACTAACTCTTCCCCTAAACCTCACCCTAATCCTAACTCTAACCCTAACCCTAACACTAAACCTCACACTAACCCTAACCCTCACCCTCAACCTCACGCTCAGCTTAAACCTAAGCCTAAGCCAAACCCTTACCCTAACCCTCACCCTCACCCTAACACAAATCCTAACTCTAAACCTAATCCTAACCCTCATCCTCACCGTAAACCTTACCCTAACCCTAACCCTCACCCACCATTAAACCTAATCTTATCCCTAAACCTCAACCTAACCCTAACCCTCAACCTCACCGTAACCCTTACACTAACCCACACTCTAACCCTAAACTTAACCTGAATCCTACTCTCACCCTAACCCTAACCCTAACTCTCACCCTAACCCTAACATTAAACCTCACCCTCACCCTAAAACTCACCCTCACCCTAACCCTATCCCTAACCCTAAAACGCACCTTAACCCTATCCTTCACCCTCACCCTCAACCTCACCATAACTCTAGCCCTAACCCTAACAATAACACTAACCCTAACACTAACCCTCACCCTTCCCCTCAACCTCACCCTCACTGCAAACTTAACCCTAACCATAGCACTAACAATAAACCTAACCCTAAGCCTAACCCTAACCCTAACTCTAATTCTCACCCCCACAGACACCCTCAGCCTAACCTAAGCCTAACCCTAACCCTTACCCTAACCCTCACCGTAACCCTAAACCTAACACTAACACTAACGCTAAACCTAACCCTAAATCTAACCCTAAACCTAACCCTAATCCTCAGCCTCACCTGCACCCTAACCCAAACTCTAACCCTAACCCTCACCCTAACTCTAAGCCTAATCCTAACCCTAACCCTAAGCCTCACACTCACCCTCACCCTAAACCTAATCCTAAACCTAACCCTATCCCTAACCTTAACCCTCACCCTAACCCTCACCCTAACCCTCACCCTAACCCTAAACCTCATCCTAAACCTGACACTAACCATAACCCTAACCCGCACCCTAATCCTCACCCTCATGCTTGGTCTAAGCCTAAGCCTAAGCCTAACCCTAACCCTAACCCTAACACTCACCCTAACCCTAAACCTCACCCTAACTCTAACCCTAAATCTCACACTCACCCTAACCCTAACTCTAACCCTAACCCTAACCCTAACAATAACCCTAACCCTCACCCTAACCATAATCCTCACCCTAACATTAAACATCACACTAATACTTACCCTCACCCTACCAGTAACACTAACCCTAACACTAACCTTCACACTAACCCTAACCCTAAACTCACCCTAACCCTAAACCTAACCCTCAACCTAACCCTAACCCTCATGCTCAATGTAACCCTAACCCTCACCCTGACCTTCACCCTAACCATAAACCTCACCCTAACCCTAACCCTCACCCTAACACTTACCCTCAACCTAACACTAACCCTAATACTAATCCTAACCCTATCCCTAACACTCCCCCTCACAGTAACAGTAATCCTAACCATAATCTTAACAAAAACCCTAACCTTAACCCTAACCCTCACCCTAACCCTTAACCTCACTCTAAACCACACCCTCACTCTAACATTTACCCTCACCTTAACACTAAACTTAACCTGAACACTAAGCCTCACACTAACCCTAACCATCACCCTAACCCTAAATCTCATCCTAACACTAACCCTAAACCTCAACTAAACCCTAGCCCTAACCCTAACCCTAACACTCATCCTCACGGTAAACCTCACACTAACCCTAACACTAATCCTCATTCTAACCCACACCCTCACCCTCACCCTAACCCTAACCCTCACCCTAAACCTAAACCTCACCCTTACCATAACCCTCACCCTCAGCCTAACCCTCACCTTACCCTTACTGTCACCCCCACCCTAACCCTCACCCTAACCCTAACCTTCACCCTAACACTAACTCTACCCCTAAACCTCACCCTCACCCTAATCCTAACTGTAACCCTAAAACTAACACTAAACCTCACACTAACCCTAACCCTAACCCTCACCCTCAACCTCATGCTCAGCTTAACCCTAAATCAAACCCTTACTCTAACAATCACCCTCACCCTATCCCTCACCCTAACACAAATCCAACCCTAACCCTCAACCTAACCCTAACCCTCACCCTCACCGTAACTCTTACCCTAACCCTAACCCTCACCTTAAACTTAATCTTAACCCTAAACCTCAACCTAACCCTAACCCTCAACCTCACCGTAACCCTTACCCTAACCCTCACCCTAACCCTAAACTTAACCCGAATCCTACTCTCACAGTAACCCTAACCATAACTCTCACACTAACCCTAACATTAAACCTCAACCTTACCCTACCCCTCACCCTAACCCTAATCCTAACCCTAACCCTCATCCTAAACCTCCCCCTAACCCTTAACCTAACCCTTAAACTAACCCTAAACATCACCCTCAACCTCACCATCAGCCTAACCCTGAACCTAACCCTAAACCTAACCCTAAAACAAACACTCACCCTCACTTGAACCCTAATCCTAACCCTAAACCTCACCCTCACCCTCAGTGTAAACCTAAGCCAAACCCGAACCCTAACCCTAAGCCTCAAAATCACCCTAAACCTCACCTTAATCCTAATCCTAACTCTAACCCTAACCCTCAACCTCAGCCTCACCTTAACCCTAACTTTAACTCTAAACCTCACCCTAACCCTAACCCTAACCCTGACCCTCACCCGAGACCTCACCCTAACCCTAATACTAACCCTAACCCTCATCCTAACCCTCCCCATAACCATAAACCTAACCCTCACCCTAACCCTAACCCTCACCCTCACCCTAACCCTCAGCCTAACGTTAAGCCTAACCCTAACCCTAACCCTAACCCTCACATCCACCCTAACCCTACCCCTAATCCTAATCCTAAACCTAACCCTAAACCTCACCCTCAGCCTAACCCTCACCCTAACCCTAACACTAAAACTAATACTAACCCTAACCCTAATCCTCACCCTCAGCCTCACCCAAAACCTAACTCTAACTCTAAACCTCACCCTCACCCTAAACCTAACCCTAACCCTAAACTTCACCCTAACACTAACACTAAAGCTCACCCTCACCCTAGCCTTCACCCTAACCCTAATCCTAACTGTAATCCTCATCCTAAAACTTCCCCTAACACTAACCCTCACCCTCAACCTCACCCTAATCCTCACCGTAACCATAACCCTAAAAATAACGCTCACAATAACCCTAACCCTAACCCTAACCCTCACCCTAACCCTAAAACTCACCCTAACACTAACCCTAAACCTAACCCTCAACTTTGCCCTCACCCTAACCCTAACCCCCATCCTGACCCTAAACCTCACACTAACCCTAACACTTATCCTCAATCTAACACTCACCCTCACTTTAACCCTAACCCTAACCCTCACCCTAACCCTAACCCTCACCCTTACCATAACCCTCAACCTCAGTCTAACTTTCACCTTTACCCTTACCGTAACCCCCACCCTAACCCTGACCCTAACCCTAACCCTCACCCTAACCCTAACTCTACCCCTAAACCTCACCCTCACTCTAACCCTAACTCTAACTCTAACCCTAACACTAACCTCACCCTATGCCTAACCCTAACCCTTATCCTCAACCAAACGCTCAGACTAACCCTAAGCCTAAGCCTAACACTTACCTTAACCCGCACCCTCATCCTAACCCTCACCCTAACCCTAACCCTAACCATCACCCTAACTCTAATCCTCAACCCCACCCTCACCCTCAGTCTAAAGCTAAACCTAAGCCTAAGCCTAACCCTAACCCTCACACTCATCCTCACCCTAACCCTAATCCTAACCCTACCTCTAACACTAACCAGAAAGCTCAACCTAACCCTCACCCTAACCTTAACCTTAAAATTAAACCTAACCCTAACCCTCGACCTAACCCTTCAACTAACCCTAAACCTAACCCTAAACCTCACCCTCACCATAACCCTAATCCTAACCCTAAACCTAAACCTCATCCTAACCCTAAAACTATCCCTCACGCTCACCCTCACCCTCACCCTCACCATAACTCTAACCCTAACCCTAACAATAACACTAATCCTAACCCTAAACCTAACCCTAACCCTAACCCTAATGCTAACACTCACCCTCAGCCTAACCGTAATCCTAACCCTAACCCTCACCCTCACAGTAACCCTAACCCTCATACTAACTCTCACCCTAACCTAACCCTAACCTTAAACCTTACCCTAACATTAATCCTAATCCTCACCCTCACCCTATTCCTCAACCTAACCCTAATCGTAACCCTAATCCTCATCCTAACCCTCACCCTAACCCTAATCCTAACCCTCACCATAACCCTAAGCCTAAACCTCAACCTAACCCTAAACTTAACCTGAACCCTAACTCTCAAGCTAACCCTTACCCTAACCGTCAACCTAAAGCTAACCCTCAACCTCTCCCTCATCCTAACCCTAAGCCTAAGCCTAACCCTAACCCTAACCCTCACCCTAACCCTAACTGTACCCCTAAACCTCACCCTCACTCTAACCCTAACTCTAACCCTAACACTAAACCTCACCCTAACCTAACCCTAACCCTTATCCTCAACCAAATGCTCAGCCTAAACCTAAGCCTAAGCCTCACCCTAACCCTAACCCTCACCCTAACACTAAACTTAACCTGAACCCTAAACCTCAACCTAACCCTCACCCTAACATTACCGTAAAATTATTCCTAACCCTACCCCTCGACCTAAGCATCCAACTAACCCTAAACCTAACCCTAAACCTCAACTTCACCCTAATTCTAATCCTAACCCTAAACATAAACCTTACCCTAACCCTAAACCTAACCCTCACCCTCACCCTCACCATAACTCTAACCCAAACCCTAACCGTAACACTAATCCTAACCCTAAACCTAACCCTGACCCTAATGCTAAAACTCACCCTCACCCTAACCCTAACCCTAATCCTAACCATAACCCTCACCCTAACCCTAACCCTCACCCTAACACTAAACTTAACCTGAACCCTAACTCTCAAGCTAACCCTAACCCTAACCATCAACCTAAAGCTAACCCTCACACTTTCCCTCAGCCTAAACCTAAGCCTAAGCCTAAGCCTAACCCTAAACCTCGCACTCACCCTAACCATTACCCTAATCCTAAAACTAAACCTAAGCCTAACCCTCACCCTCACCTTAACCCTCACCCTAATCCTAACTCTAACACTAACCCAAACCCTAACCCTCAACCTCAGCCTCACCCTTACCCTAACTCTAAACCTAAACCTCACCCTCACCCTAAACCTAACCCTAACCCTAATCCTCAACCTCACCCTAATCCTAACACTAAATCTCACACTCAGCCTAGCCCTCACCCTAAGCCTAATTCTAACCCTCATCCTAACCCTCACCCAAACAATAATCCTAACCCTCACCCAACCCCTCACCCTAAACCTAATCCTAAACCTAACCCTCAACCTAACCCTAACCCTCACCCTCACCCTCAGCGTAACCCTTACCTAACTCTCACCCTAAACATAAATTAAACCCGAATCCTATCACCCTAAACCTAACCCTAACACTAATGCTCACCCTAACCCTAATCCTAAACCTTACCCTCACCCTAGACCTCACCCTAACCCTAATCCTAACCCTAACCCTCATCCTAACCCTCCAGCTAACCCTTACCCTAACCCTCACCCTAACCCTAACCATCACCCTCAACCTCACCCTCACCCTAAACCCAAGCCTAACCCTAAACCTAACACTAACACACACACTCACCCTCAACCTAACCCTAAACCTAACAATTAACCTCACCCTCACACTCACCCTCAGTGTAACCCTAAGCCTAATCCTAACCCTAACCCTAAAACTCACACTCACCCTAACCCTTACCCTAATCCTAATCCTAACCCTAAAAATCACCTTCACCATCAGCCTCACCTTAAGCCTAACTCTTACCCAAAAACTCACCCTCACCATAACCCTAACCCTAAACCTAAACCTCAACCTCAACCTAGCCCTCACCCTAACCCTAATCCTAACTCTAACAATCATCCTAACCCTCCACATAATTCTAAACCTAACGCTCAACCTAACCCTAATCCTCACACTCACCCTCACCCTCAGCCAAACCCTAAGCCTAACACTAATACTCACCCTAACCCTACGCCTTACACTCACTCTAACCCTAATCCTAATCCTAACCTTAACCCTAACACTCACCCTCACCCTAACCCTCACCCTAACCCTAACCCTAAATCTAACACTAACCCTAACCCTAAACCTCACCCTCAGCCTCACCCTAACTCTAAACATAAACCTAACCCTCACCATAACCCCAACCTTAACCCTAACTCGAAACCTCACCCTAATCCTAACCCTAACCCTAACTCTAACCCTAAACCTCACCCTCACCCTAACCCTAACCCTAAAACTCACCCTAACCCTAAACTTCACCCTCACCCTCAACCTCACCGTAATTATAGCCCTAACCCTAACAATAATACTAACCCTAACCCTAACCCTAACCCTCACCCACAGCCTCACCCTCACCACAAACTTAACCCTAAACATAACACTAACATTAACCCTAACCCTAAACCTAAACCTAACTCTAACTCTAATCCTCAGCCCCAAAAATCACCCTCAGCCTAACCCTAACCCTAACCTTAACCCTAACACTAAACCTAACCCTAAACCTAACCCTGAATCTAACCCTAAACCTAACCCTAATACTCAACCTCAACTGCACCCTAAACCAAACCCTAACCCTAACCCTCACCCTAACTCTAAGCCTAACCCTAACCCTAAGCCTCACACACACCCTCACCCTAACCCTAATCCTAAACCTAATCCTATCCCTAACCCTAACCCTCACCCTAACCCTCACCATAACCCTAAAACTAACACAAACCCTAACACTAAACCTAACCCTAAATCTAACCCTAAACCTAACCCTAATCCTCAGACTCACCTGCACCCTAACCCAAACTCTAACCCTAACCCTCACCCTAACCCTAGTCTAATCCTAACCCTAACCCTAAGCCTCACACTACCCTCACCCTAAACCTAATCCTAAACCTAACCCTATCTCTAACCCTAACCCTCACCCTAACATCAACCCTAGCCCTCACCCTAACCCTAACCCTAAACCGAAACCTCATCCTAAACCTGACACTAACCATAACCCTAACCCTCACCCTCATGCTCGGCCTAAGCCTAAGCCTAAGCCTAAACCTAACCCTAACCCTCAGCCTAACCCTAACAGTAACCCTAACTCTAACCCTAAATCTTATCCTCACCCTAACCCTAACTCTAAACCTAAGCCTAACCCAAAAAATAACCCTAACCCTCACCCTAACCATAATCCTCACCCTAACCCTAAACCTCACACTAACACTTACCATCACCTACCACTAACCCTAACCCTAACACTAACCCTCACACTAAGCCTAACCCTAAACTCACCCTAACCCTAACCCTAAACATAACCCTCAACCTAACCCTAACCCTCACGATCAATGTAACCCTAACCCTAAACCTGACCCACACCCTGACCATAAACCTCACCCTAAAACTAACCCTCACCTTAACACTTACCCTCGCCCTAACACTAACCCTAAACCTAACACTAACCCTCACACTAACCCTAACCATCACCCTAACCCTAAACCTCACCCTAACACTAACCCTAAACCTAACCCTCACCTTACCCCTCACCCTAACCCTAACCCTCGTCCTCACCTTAAACCTCACACTAACCCTAACACTTATCCTCAATCTAACCCTCACCCTAACTCTAACACTAACCCTAACCCTCACCCAAACCCTAACCCTCGCCCTTACCATAACCCTCACCCTCAGTTTAAACTACACCTTTACCCTTACCGTAATCCCCACCCTAATCCTGACCCTAACCCTAACCCTCACCCTAACCCTAAAACTCACCCTCACTCTAACCCTAACCCTAACACTAAACCTCACCCTAACCCTAATCCTAAACCTTATCCTCAACCAAACTCTCAGCCTAACCCTAAGCCTAAGCCTAACACTTACCCTAACACAGACCCTCAACCTAGCCCTCACCCTAACCCTAATCCTAATCCTAACCCTAACCCTAACCCTAACCCTAACCATCACCCTAAATCTAATCCTCAGCCCCACCCTCACCTTCAGCCTAACCCTAAGCCTAAGCCTAAGCCTAACCCTAACCCTCACACTCACTCTCACCCTAACCCTAATCCTAACACTAATTCTAACACTAACCCTAAACCTCAACCTAACCCTCACCCTAACCTTAACCCTAAAATGAACCCTAAGCCTAACCCTCGACCTAACCCTCCAACTAACCCTAAACCTAACCCTAAAACTCACCCTCACCCTAACCCTAATCCTAACCCTAAACCTAAACCTCACCCTAACCCTAAATCTAACCATCACCCTCACCCTCACCCTCATCCTCACCATAACTCTAACCCTAACCCTAAAAATAACACTAATCCTAACCCTAAACCTAACCCTAACCCAAATGCTAACACTCACCCTCACCCTAACCCTAATCCTAACCCTAACCCTCACCCTAAACCTAACCCTCACCCTCACTGTAACCCTAACCCTCATACTAACCCACACCCTAAACCTAACCCTAACCTTAAACCTTACCCTAACACTAACCCTAATCCTCACCCTCACCCTAGCCCTCAACCTAACCCTAATCGTAACCCTAATCCTCATCGTAACCCTAACCCTAACCCTAACCCTAACCCTCACCCTAACCCTAAACTTAACTTGAACCCTAACTGTCAAGCTAACCCTAACCCTAACCGACAACCTAAAGCTAACCCTCACCCTCTCCCTCAATCCTAACCCTAAGCCTAAGCCTAACCCTAACCCTAACCCTCACCCTAAACCTAACTCTACCCCTAAACCTCACCCTCACTCTAACCCTAACACTAACCCTAACACTAAACCTCAACCTAACCCTAATCCTAACCGTTATCCTCAACCAAATGCTCACCCTAACCCTAAGCCTAAGCCTAACACTTACCCTAAGCCAGACCCTCACCCTAGCCCTCACCCTAACCCTAATCCTAACCCTAACCCTCATCCTAATCCTCATCCTATCCCTAACCCTAACCATCACCCTAACTGTAATCCTCACCCCCACCCTCACCCTCAGCCTAACCCTAAGCATAAGCCTAAGCCTAAGCCTAACCCTCACACTCACCCTCACCCTAACCTTAACCCTAAAACTAACCCTAACCCTACCCCTCGACCTAAGCCTACAACTAACCCTAAACCTAAACCTAAACCTCACCCTCACCCTAATCCTAATCCTAACCCTAAACCTAAACCTCACCCTAACCCTAAACCTAACCCTCACCCTCACCCTCACCCTCAACATAACTCTAACTCTAACCGTAACAATAACACTAATCCTAACCCTAAATCTAACCCTAAGCCTAAACCTAATGCTAAAACTCACCCTCACCCTAAACCTAATCTTAACCCTAACCCTCACCCTAACCCTAACTCTCACCCTAACCCTAAACTTAACCTGAACCCTAACTCTCAAGCTAACCCTAACCCTAACCGTCAACCTAAACTAACCCTCACCCTTTCCCTCAGCCTAAACCTAAGCCTAAGCCTAACCCTAACCCTAAACCTCACACTTATCTTAACCATTACCCCAATCCTAAACCTAAACCTAAGACTAACCCTCACCCTCACCTTAACCCTAACCCTAACCCTAACTCTAACACTAACCCTAGCCCTAACCCTCAACCTCAGCCTCACCCTTACCCTAACTCTCAACCTCACCCTCAGCCTAGCCCTCACCCTAAGCCTAAGCCTAAACCTAAACCTAACCCTAACACACACACACACCCTCAACCTAACCCTAAACCTAACCCTTACTCTCACCCTCACCCTCACCCTCAGTGTAACCCTAAGCCTAATCCTAACCCTAACCCTAACACTCAAACTCATCCTAACCCTTACCTTAATCCTAATCCTAACCCTAACCCTCACCATCACCCTCAGCCTCACCTTAAGCCTAACTCTAACCCAAAAACTCACCCTCACCCTAACCCTAACCCTAACCCTAAACCTCTCCTTCAACATAGCCCTCACCCTAACCCTAATCCTAAATCTAACAATCATCCTAACCCTCCCCATAATCCTAACCCTAACCCTCACCCTAACCCTAATCCTCACACTCACCCTCACCTTCAGCCAAACCCTAAGCCTAACCCTAATACTCACCCTAACCCTACCCCTAACACTCACCCTAACCTTAACCCTAACCCTAATCCTAAACCTAACACTATCCCTAACCCTAACCCTCACCCTAACCCTCACCTTAATCCAAAACCTAACACTAAACCTAACCCTAAACCTGACCCTAAATCTAACCCTAAACCCAAACCTAATCCTCAGCCTCACCTGCACCCTAACCCAAACTCTAACCCTAACCCTCACCCTAACTCTAATCCTAATCCTAACCCTAACCCTAAGCCTCACACTCACCCTCGCCCTAACCCTAAACCTAAACCTAACCCTATCCCTAACCCTAACCCTAACACTAGCCCTCACCCTAACCCTAACCCTAAGCCGAAACCTCATCCTTAAACTGACACTAACCATAACTCTAACCCTCACCCTAACCCGCACCCTAACCCTCACCCACATGCTTGGCCTAAGCCTAAGCCTAAGCCTAACCCTAACACTCACTCTAACCCTAAATCTTATCCTCACCCTAACCCTAATTCTAACCCTAAACCTAACCTTAACAATAACCCTAACCCTCACCCTAACCATAATTCTCACCCTAACCCTAAACCTCACACTAACACTTACCCTCACCTACCACTAACCCTAACCCTAACACTAACCCTCACACTAAGCCTAACCCTAAACTCACCCTAACCCTAAACCTAAACCTAACCCTCAACCTAACCCTAACCCTCAGGCTCAATGTAACCCTAACCCTAACCCTGACCCTCACCCTAACCATAACCTTCAGCCTCACCCTAACCCTTACCCTAACACTTACCCTCATCCTAACACTAACCCTAATAGTAATCCTAACCCTACCACTAACACTCACCCTGACCCTACCCCTCACCGTAACCCTAAATCTAACACTAAACCTAACCCTAAACCTAACCCTAAATCTAACCCTAAACCTAAACCTAATCCTCAGCCTCACCTGCACCCTAACCCAAACTCTAACCCTAACCCTCACCCTAACTCTAAGCCTAATCTTAACCCTAACCCTAAGCCTCACACTCATCCTCACTCTAACGCTAATCCTAAACCTAACTTATCCCTAACCCTAACCCTCACTCTAACCCTAACACTAGCCCTCACCCTAACCCTAACCCTAAGCCGAAACTTCATCCTTAAACTGACACTAACCATAACCCTAACACTCACCCTAACCCGCACCCTAACCCTCACCCTCATGCTTGGCCTAAGCCTAAGCCTAATCCTAACCCTAACACTCACCCTAATCCTAACTTTAACTCTAAATCTTATCCTCACCCTAACCCTAACTCTAACCCTAATCCTAACCCTAACAATAACCCTAACCCTCACCCTAACCATAATCCTCACCCTAACCCTAAACCTCACAATAACACTTACCCTCACCTACCACTAACCCTAACCCTAACACTAACCCTCACACTAAGCCTAACCCTAAACTCACCCTAACGCTAACCCTAAACCTAACCCTCAACTTAACCCTAACCCTCAGCTCAATGTAACCCTAACCCGAACCCTGACCCTCACCCTAACCATAACCCTCACCCTCACCTTAACCCTCACCCTAACACTTACCCTCACCCTAACACTAACCCTAATACTAATCCTAACCCTATCGCTAACACTCACCCTCACAGTAACAGTAACCCAAACCATAATCCTAACAAAAACCCTAACCTTAACCCTAACCCTCACCCTAAACATTACCCTCACCCTACACCTAACCCTCACCCTAACAATTACCCTCACCTTAACACTAACCGTAACCCAAACACTAAGCCTCACACTAACCCTAACCTTCACCCTAACCCTAAACCTCACCCTAACACTATCCCTAAACCTCAAACTAACCCTAGCCCTAACCCTAACCCTAACACTCATCCTCACGGTAAACCTCACACTAACACTAACACTAATCCTCAATCTAACCCACACCCTCACCCTAAAACTAACCCCAACCCTCACTCTAAACCTAAACCTCACCCTTATCGTAACCCTCACCCTCAGCCTAACCCTCACTTTACCCTTACTGAAACCCCCACCCTAACCCTCACCCTAACCCTAACCCTCACCCTAACACTAACTCTACCCCTAAACCTCTCCCTCACCCTAATCCTAACTGTAACCCTAAAACTAACACTAAACCTCACACTAACCCTAACCCTAACTCTCACCCTAACCCTAACATTAAACCTCAACCTAACCCTAGCCATCACCCTAACCCTAATCCTAACCCTAACCCTCATCCTAAACCTCCCCCTAACCCTTAACTTATCCCTTAAACTAACCCTAAACTTCAACCTCAACCTCACCATCAGACTAACCCTGAACCTAACACTAAACCTAACCCTAAAACACACACTCACCCTCACCTGAACCCTAATCCTAACCCTAAACCTCACACTCACCATCAGTGTAACCCTAAGCCAAACCAGAACCCTAACCCTAAGGCTCACAATCACCCTAAAACTCACCTTAATCCTAATCCTAACCCTAACCCTAACCCTCAACCTCAGCCTCACATTAACCCTAACTCTAACCCTAACCTCACCCACACCCTAACCCTAAACCTAACCCTAACCCGAAACCTCACCCTAACCCTAACCCTAAACCTGACCCTCACCCTAGCCCTCACCCTAACCCTAATACTAACCCTAACCCTCATCCTAACCCTCCCCATAACCATAAACCTAACCCTCACCCTAACCCTAACCCTCACCCTCAACCTAACCCTCAGCCTAACGCTAAGCCTAACCCTAACCCTAAACCTACCCCTAACCCTCACATTCACCCTAACCCTACCCCTAATCCTAATCCTAATCCTAACCCTAACCCTCACCCTCAGCCTAAACCTCACCCTAACCCTAACCCTAAACCTAACACTAACCCTAACCCTAAACCTCACCCTCAGCCTCACCCTAAACCTAACTCTAACTCTAAACCTCACCCTCACCCTAAATCTAACCCTAACCCTAAACTTCACCCTAACGCTAACCCTAAAGCTCACCCTCACCCTAGCCCTTACCTAACCCTAATCCTAACCCTAACCCTCATCCTAACACTTCCCCTAACACTAACCATCAACCTCAACCTCACCCTCACACACACCGTAATCATAACCGTAACAATAACGCAAACAATAACCCTAAACCCAACCCTAAGCCTCACCCTAACCACAAGCCTCAACCTAAAACTAACCCTCAGCCTAACACTTACCCTCACCCTAACACTAACCCTAACCCTAACACTAACCCTCAAACTAACCCTAACCATCCCCCTAACCCTAAACCTCACGCTAACACTAACCCTAAACCTAACACTCACCTTAGCCCTCACCCTAACCCTAACCCTCATCCTCACCCTAAACCTCACACTAACCCTAACACTTATCCTCAATCTAACCCTCACCCTCACTCTAACCCTAACCCTAACCCTCACCTTTACCATAACCCTCAACCTCAGTCTAACCTTCACCTTTACCATTACCGTAACCCCCACCCTAATACTGACCCTAACCCTAACCCTCACCCTAACCCTAACTCTACCCCTAAACCTCATCCTCACTCTAACCCTAACCCTAACACTAAACCTCACCCTAACCCTAACCCTAAACCTTATCCTCAACCAAACTCTCAGCCTAACCCTAAGCCTAAGCCTAACACTTACCCTAACACAGACCCTCAACCTAGCCCTCACCCTAACCCTAATCATAATCCTAACCCTAACCCTAACCCTAACCCTAACCATCACCCTAAATCTAATCCTCAGCCCCACCCTCACCTTCAGCCTAACCCTAAGCCTAAACCTAAGCCTAAGCCTAACCCTCACCCTCACCCTCACCATAACCCTAATCCTAACACTAATTCTAACACTAACCCTAAACCTCAACCTAACCCTCACCCTAACCTTAACCCTAAAATTAACCCTAAGCCTAACCCTCGACCTAACCCTCCAACTAACCCTAAACCTAACCCTAAACCTCACCCTCACCCTAACCCTAATCCTAACCCTAAACCTAAACCTCACCCTAACCCTAAACCTATCCCTCACCCTCACCCTCAGCCTCACCCTCACCATAAATCTAACCCTAACCCTAACAATAACACTAATCCTAACCCTAAACCTAACCCTAACCCTAACCCTAATGCTAACACTCACCCTCACCCTAACCCTAATCCTAACACTGACCCTCACCCTAACCCTAACCCTCACCCTCAACATAACCCTAACCCTCATACTAACCCTCACCCTAAACCTAACCGTAAACTTAAACCTTACCCTAACACTAAACTTAATCCTCACCCTCACCCTAGCCCTCAACCTAACCCTTATCTTAACCCTAATCCTCATCGTAACCCTCACCCTAACCCTAATCCTAACCCTAACCCTAACCCTAATCCTAACCCTCAACCTAACCCTAAACAGCACCCTCACCGTAACCCGAACCGTAACCCTCACCCTAACGCTAAACTTAACCTGAACCCTAACTGTCAAGCTAACCCTAACCCTGACTGTCAACCTAAAGCTAAACCTCACCCTCTCCCTCATCCTAACCCTAAGCCTAAGCCTACCCCTAACCCTAACCCTCACCCTAAACCTAACTCTACCCCTAAACCTCATCCTCACTCTAACCCTAACACTAAACCTCACCCTAACCTAACCCTAACCCTTATCCTCAAACAAATGCTCAGCCTAACCCTAAGCGTAAGCCTAACACTTACCCTAACCCACACCCTCACCCTAGCCCTCACCCTAACCCTAATCCTAACCCTAACCCTCATCCTAATTCTCAAACTAACCCTAACCCTAATCATCACCCTAATGCTAATCCTCACCCCCCTCACCCTCAGCCTAACCCTAATCCTAACCCTAACTCTAACAGTAACCCTAAACTTCAACCTAACCCTCACACTAAATTAACCCTAAAACTAACCCTAACCCTAACTCTCGACCTAAGCCTCCAACTAACCCTAAACCTAACCCTAAACCTCACGCTCACCCTAATCCTAATCCTAACACTGAACCTAAACCTCACCCTAACCCTAAACCTAACACTCACCCTCACCCTCACCCCCACCCTCACCATAACTCAAACTCTAACCCTAACAATAACACTAACCCTAAACCTAAACCTAACCCTAACACTAACCCTAATGCTAAAACTCACCCTCACCCTAACCCTAATCCTAACCCTAACCCTCACCCTAACCCTAACCCTCACCCTCACCGTAACCCAAACACTCATCCTAACCCTCACCCTAAACCTACCCCTAACCTTAAACCTTACCCTAACTCTAACCCTAAGCCTCACCCTCATCCTAGCCCTCAACCTAACCCTAATCGTAAACCTAATCCTCATCCTAACCCTCACCCTAACCCTAAATCTAAACCTCAACCTAACCCTAATGCAAACTCTCAACCTAACCCTAAATATCACCCTCACCATAACCCTAACCCTAACCCTTACCCTAACCCTAAACTTAACCTGAAACCTAACATTCAAGCTAACCCTAACCCTACCCGCAACCTAAAGGTAACCCTCACCCTATGCCTCAGCCTAACCCTAAGCCTAAGCCTAACCCTAACCCTAAACCTCACACTCACCCTAAACATTACCCTAATCCTAAACATAACCCTAAGCCTAACCCTCACACTCTCCTTCACCCTCACCCTAAAACTAACTCTAACACTATCCCTAACCCTAACCCTCAACCTCAGCCTCACCCTTACCCTAACTCTAAAACTAAACCTCATCCTCACCCTAACCCTAATCCTAAACCTCACCCTAACCTTAACCCTAAACCTCACCCTCAGCCTAGCCCTCACCCTAAGCCTAATCCTAACCCTCATCCTAACAATAACCCTACCCCTCACCCTACGCCTCACCCAAACCCTAATCCTAACCCTAACCCTCAACCTAACCCTAACCCTTACCCTCACCCTCACCGTAACCCTTACCTAACTCTCACCCCAAACATAAACTTAACCCGAATCCTAACTATCACCCTAACCCTAACCCTAACCCTAACCCTCACCCTAACCCTAAACCTCACCCTCACCCTAGACCTCACCCTAATCCTAATCCTAACCCTAACCCTCATCCTAACCCTCCCCCTAACCCTTACCATAATTCTCACCCTAACCCTAACCCTAAACCTAACCCTTACCCTCACCCTCACCTCACCCTCAGTGTAACCCTAAGCCTAATCCTAACCCTAACCCTAACACTCACACTCACCCTAACCCTTACCCTAATCCTAATCCTAACCCTAACCCTCACCCTCAACATCAGCCTCACCTTAAGCCTAACTCTAAACCTAAAACTCACCCTCACCCTTACCCTAACCCTAACTTTAAACTCACCCTCACCCTAGCCTTCACCCTAACCCTAATCCTAACTCTAACAATCATCCTAACCCTCCCCATAATCCTAAACCTAACCCTCACGCTAACCCTTATCCTCACACTCAACCTCAACTTCAGCCAAACCCTAAGCCTAACCCTAATACTCACCCTAACCCTAACCCTCACACTCAACCTAACCCTATCCCTAATCCTAATCCTAACCTTAACCCTAACCCTCACCCTCACCCTAACCCTCACCCTAACCCTAACCCTAAACCTAACACTAACCCTAACCCTAACCCTCACCCTCAGCCTCACCCTAACCCTAACTCTAACCCTAAACCTCACCCTCACCATAACCCCAACCTTAACCCTAACCCGAAACCTCACCCTAAACCTGACCCTAACCCTAACTCTAACCCTAAACCTCACCCTCACCCTAACCCTAACCCTAACCCTAAAACTTACCCTAACCCTAAACTTCACCCTCACCCTCAACCTCACTGTAACTCTAGCCCTAACCGTAACAATAATACTAACCCTATCCCAAACCCTAACCCTCACCCTCAGCCTCACCCTCACCGCAAACTTAACCCTAAACATAACAATAACATTAACACTAACCATAAACCTAAACCTAACCCTAACTCTAATCCTCACCCCCACAATCATCCTCAGCCTAACCATAACCCTAACCCTAACCCTAACACTAACACTAACACTAACCCCAACCCTAAACCTAACCCTGAATCTAACCCTAAACCTAACCCTAATCCTCAACCTCACCTGCACCCTAAACCAAAACCTCCTCACTCTAAGCCTAATCCTAACCCTAAACCTAAGCCTCACACTCATCCTCACCCTAACCCTAAACCTAAACCTAACCCTATCCCTAACCCTAACCCTTACCCTAACCCTACCCCTCACCCTCACCCTAACCCTAACCCTAAACTTCATCCTAAACCTGACACTAATCATAACCCTAACCCGCACCCTAACCCGAACCCTAACACTTCCCTAACACTAACATTAACTCTAACCCTAAATCTCACCCTCACCTTCACCCTAATCCTAACTCTAACTGTAATTCTAACCCTAACAATAACCCTAACCCTAACCCTAACCATAATCCTCACCCTAACCCTAACCCTCATCCTAACACTTACCCTCACCATAACCCTAACACTAACGCTAACAATAACCCTAACCCTCACCCTCACCCTAACCATAACCCTCACCCTAACCCTAAGCTCACCCTAACACTAACCCTAACACTTATCCTCAATCAAACCCTCACCCTCACTCTAACCCTAACCCTAACCCTCACTCTGACCCTAACCCTCAACCTTACATTAACCCTCACCCTCAGTCTAACCCTCACCTTTACCCTTACTGTAACCCCCACCCTAACCCTGACCCTAACCCTCACACTCATCCTAACCCTAACTCTACCCCTAAACCTCACCCTCACTCTAACCCTAACTCAAACACTAACAATAACACTAAAACTCACCCTAACCCTAACCCTAACCCTTATCCTCAACCAAATCCTCAGCCTAAACCTAAGCCTAAGCCGAACGTTTACCCTAACCGACACCCTCAACCTAACCCTAATGCAAACTCTCAACCTAACCCTAAACATCACCCTCACCATACCAATAACCCTAACCCTCACCCTAACCCGAACCCTAACCCTCACCCTCATGTTCCGCCTAAGCCTAATCCTAAGCCTAAGCCTAAGCCTAACCCTCACCCTAACACTAACCCTAACACCAAATCTAACACTAACCCTAAATCTCAAAATAACCCTAACCCTAACTCTAAACCTAAACCTAACCCTAACAATAACTCTAACCCTCACCCTAACCATAATCCTCACCCTAACCCTAAACCTCACCCTAAAACTTAACCTCACCCTAACACTAACCCTAACCCTAACACTAACCCTCACATTAACCCTAACCCTAACCTCACCTTAACTCGAACCCTAAGCCTAACCCTCAACAAAAGCCTAACCCTCATGCTCAATATAACCCTAACCCTAAACCTGACCTTCAACCTAACCATAACCCTCACCATAACCCTAACCCTCACCCTAACACCCTCACCCTAACACTAACCCTAATCCTAATCCTAATCCTAACCCTAACCCTAACCCTAACCCTAACCCTAACCCTAACCCTAAACCTAACAAAAACACTAAACCTAACCCTAACCCTCACCCTAACCATTACCCTAACCCTAAACCTAATCCTCACCCTAACACTTACCCTCACCTTAACAATAACCGTAACCCGAACACTAAGCCTCAAACTAACCATATCCATCACCCTAACCCTAAACCTCACTCTAACACTAACCCTAAACCGCAACCTAACCCTAGCCCTAACCCTAACCCTAACACTCATCCTCCCGGTAAACTTCACACTAACCCTAACACTAATCCTCAATCTAACCCTCACCCTCACTGTCATGCTCACCATAACCCTAATCCTAACCCTAACCCTCATCCTAAGACTCCCCCTAAACCTGACCCTAATCCTAATCCTAACACTAACCCTAACCCTCACCCTCAGCCTCACCTTAACCCTAACTCTAACCCTAAACCTCACCCTCACCCTACCTCTAAACCTAACCCTAACCCTAAACCTCACCTTAAAACTAAACCTAAACCTCACCCTCCCCCTAGCCCTCACCATAACTCTAATCCTAACCCTAATCCTCACCCTAACCCTCCCCATAACCCTAACACTATCCCTGACCCTAACCCTAACCCTCACACTCACCCTAACCCTCAGCCTAACCCTAAGCCTAAGCCTAACCCTAACCCTAACCCTCACACTCACCCTAACCCTAAACCTAATCCTAATCCTCACCCTAACCCTACCCTCACCCACAGCCTAACCCTCACCCTAACCCTAACCCTAAACCTAACACTAACCCTAACCCTCACCCAAACCCTAACCCTCGCCCTTACCATAACCCTCACCCTCAGTTTAAACTACACCTTTACCCTTACCGTAATCCCCACCCTAATCCTGACCCTAACCCTAACCCTCACCCTAACCCTAAAACTCACCCTCACTCTAACCCTAACCCTAACACTAAACCTCACCCTAACCCTAATCCTAAACCTTATCCTCAACCAAACTCTCAGCCTAACCCTAAGCCTAAGCCTAACACTTACCCTAACACAGACCCTCAACCTAGCCCTCACCCTAACCCTAATCCTAATCCTAACCCTAACCCTAACCCTAACCCTAACCATCACCCTAAATCTAATCCTCAGCCCCACCCTCACCTTCAGCCTAACCCTAAGCCTAAGCCTAAGCCTAACCCTAACCCTCACACTCACTCTCACCCTAACCCTAATCCTAACACTAATTCTAACACTAACCCTAAACCTCAACCTAACCCTCACCCTAACCTTAACCCTAAAATGAACCCTAAGCCTAACCCTCGACCTAACCCTCCAACTAACCCTAAACCTAACCCTAAAACTCACCCTCACCCTAACCCTAATCCTAACCCTAAACCTAAACCTCACCCTAACCCTAAATCTAACCATCACCCTCACCCTCACCCTCATCCTCACCATAACTCTAACCCTAACCCTAAAAATAACACTAATCCTAACCCTAAACCTAACCCTAACCCAAATGCTAACACTCACCCTCACCCTAACCCTAATCCTAACCCTAACCCTCACCCTAAACCTAACCCTCACCCTCACTGTAACCCTAACCCTCATACTAACCCACACCCTAAACCTAACCCTAACCTTAAACCTTACCCTAACACTAACCCTAATCCTCACCCTCACCCTAGCCCTCAACCTAACCCTAATCGTAACCCTAATCCTCATCGTAACCCTAACCCTAACCCTAACCCTAACCCTCACCCTAACCCTAAACTTAACTTGAACCCTAACTGTCAAGCTAACCCTAACCCTAACCGACAACCTAAAGCTAACCCTCACCCTCTCCCTCAATCCTAACCCTAAGCCTAAGCCTAACCCTAACCCTAACCCTCACCCTAAACCTAACTCTACCCCTAAACCTCACCCTCACTCTAACCCTAACACTAACCCTAACACTAAACCTCAACCTAACCCTAATCCTAACCGTTATCCTCAACCAAATGCTCACCCTAACCCTAAGCCTAAGCCTAACACTTACCCTAAGCCAGACCCTCACCCTAGCCCTCACCCTAACCCTAATCCTAACCCTAACCCTCATCCTAATCCTCATCCTATCCCTAACCCTAACCATCACCCTAACTGTAATCCTCACCCCCACCCTCACCCTCAGCCTAACCCTAAGCATAAGCCTAAGCCTAAGCCTAACCCTCACACTCACCCTCACCCTAACCTTAACCCTAAAACTAACCCTAACCCTACCCCTCGACCTAAGCCTACAACTAACCCTAAACCTAAACCTAAACCTCACCCTCACCCTAATCCTAATCCTAACCCTAAACCTAAACCTCACCCTAACCCTAAACCTAACCCTCACCCTCACCCTCACCCTCAACATAACTCTAACTCTAACCGTAACAATAACACTAATCCTAACCCTAAATCTAACCCTAAGCCTAAACCTAATGCTAAAACTCACCCTCACCCTAAACCTAATCTTAACCCTAACCCTCACCCTAACCCTAACTCTCACCCTAACCCTAAACTTAACCTGAACCCTAACTCTCAAGCTAACCCTAACCCTAACCGTCAACCTAAACTAACCCTCACCCTTTCCCTCAGCCTAAACCTAAGCCTAAGCCTAACCCTAACCCTAAACCTCACACTTATCTTAACCATTACCCCAATCCTAAACCTAAACCTAAGACTAACCCTCACCCTCACCTTAACCCTAACCCTAACCCTAACTCTAACACTAACCCTAGCCCTAACCCTCAACCTCAGCCTCACCCTTACCCTAACTCTCAACCTCACCCTCAGCCTAGCCCTCACCCTAAGCCTAAGCCTAAACCTAAACCTAACCCTAACACACACACACACCCTCAACCTAACCCTAAACCTAACCCTTACTCTCACCCTCACCCTCACCCTCAGTGTAACCCTAAGCCTAATCCTAACCCTAACCCTAACACTCAAACTCATCCTAACCCTTACCTTAATCCTAATCCTAACCCTAACCCTCACCATCACCCTCAGCCTCACCTTAAGCCTAACTCTAACCCAAAAACTCACCCTCACCCTAACCCTAACCCTAACCCTAAACCTCTCCTTCAACATAGCCCTCACCCTAACCCTAATCCTAAATCTAACAATCATCCTAACCCTCCCCATAATCCTAACCCTAACCCTCACCCTAACCCTAATCCTCACACTCACCCTCACCTTCAGCCAAACCCTAAGCCTAACCCTAATACTCACCCTAACCCTACCCCTAACACTCACCCTAACCTTAACCCTAACCCTAATCCTAAACCTAACACTATCCCTAACCCTAACCCTCACCCTAACCCTCACCTTAATCCAAAACCTAACACTAAACCTAACCCTAAACCTGACCCTAAATCTAACCCTAAACCCAAACCTAATCCTCAGCCTCACCTGCACCCTAACCCAAACTCTAACCCTAACCCTCACCCTAACTCTAATCCTAATCCTAACCCTAACCCTAAGCCTCACACTCACCCTCGCCCTAACCCTAAACCTAAACCTAACCCTATCCCTAACCCTAACCCTAACACTAGCCCTCACCCTAACCCTAACCCTAAGCCGAAACCTCATCCTTAAACTGACACTAACCATAACTCTAACCCTCACCCTAACCCGCACCCTAACCCTCACCCACATGCTTGGCCTAAGCCTAAGCCTAAGCCTAACCCTAACACTCACTCTAACCCTAAATCTTATCCTCACCCTAACCCTAATTCTAACCCTAAACCTAACCTTAACAATAACCCTAACCCTCACCCTAACCATAATTCTCACCCTAACCCTAAACCTCACACTAACACTTACCCTCACCTACCACTAACCCTAACCCTAACACTAACCCTCACACTAAGCCTAACCCTAAACTCACCCTAACCCTAAACCTAAACCTAACCCTCAACCTAACCCTAACCCTCAGGCTCAATGTAACCCTAACCCTAACCCTGACCCTCACCCTAACCATAACCTTCAGCCTCACCCTAACCCTTACCCTAACACTTACCCTCATCCTAACACTAACCCTAATAGTAATCCTAACCCTACCACTAACACTCACCCTGACCCTACCCCTCACCGTAACCCTAAATCTAACACTAAACCTAACCCTAAACCTAACCCTAAATCTAACCCTAAACCTAAACCTAATCCTCAGCCTCACCTGCACCCTAACCCAAACTCTAACCCTAACCCTCACCCTAACTCTAAGCCTAATCTTAACCCTAACCCTAAGCCTCACACTCATCCTCACTCTAACGCTAATCCTAAACCTAACTTATCCCTAACCCTAACCCTCACTCTAACCCTAACACTAGCCCTCACCCTAACCCTAACCCTAAGCCGAAACTTCATCCTTAAACTGACACTAACCATAACCCTAACACTCACCCTAACCCGCACCCTAACCCTCACCCTCATGCTTGGCCTAAGCCTAAGCCTAATCCTAACCCTAACACTCACCCTAATCCTAACTTTAACTCTAAATCTTATCCTCACCCTAACCCTAACTCTAACCCTAATCCTAACCCTAACAATAACCCTAACCCTCACCCTAACCATAATCCTCACCCTAACCCTAAACCTCACAATAACACTTACCCTCACCTACCACTAACCCTAACCCTAACACTAACCCTCACACTAAGCCTAACCCTAAACTCACCCTAACGCTAACCCTAAACCTAACCCTCAACTTAACCCTAACCCTCAGCTCAATGTAACCCTAACCCGAACCCTGACCCTCACCCTAACCATAACCCTCACCCTCACCTTAACCCTCACCCTAACACTTACCCTCACCCTAACACTAACCCTAATACTAATCCTAACCCTATCGCTAACACTCACCCTCACAGTAACAGTAACCCAAACCATAATCCTAACAAAAACCCTAACCTTAACCCTAACCCTCACCCTAAACATTACCCTCACCCTACACCTAACCCTCACCCTAACAATTACCCTCACCTTAACACTAACCGTAACCCAAACACTAAGCCTCACACTAACCCTAACCTTCACCCTAACCCTAAACCTCACCCTAACACTATCCCTAAACCTCAAACTAACCCTAGCCCTAACCCTAACCCTAACACTCATCCTCACGGTAAACCTCACACTAACACTAACACTAATCCTCAATCTAACCCACACCCTCACCCTAAAACTAACCCCAACCCTCACTCTAAACCTAAACCTCACCCTTATCGTAACCCTCACCCTCAGCCTAACCCTCACTTTACCCTTACTGAAACCCCCACCCTAACCCTCACCCTAACCCTAACCCTCACCCTAACACTAACTCTACCCCTAAACCTCTCCCTCACCCTAATCCTAACTGTAACCCTAAAACTAACACTAAACCTCACACTAACCCTAACCCTAACTCTCACCCTAACCCTAACATTAAACCTCAACCTAACCCTAGCCATCACCCTAACCCTAATCCTAACCCTAACCCTCATCCTAAACCTCCCCCTAACCCTTAACTTATCCCTTAAACTAACCCTAAACTTCAACCTCAACCTCACCATCAGACTAACCCTGAACCTAACACTAAACCTAACCCTAAAACACACACTCACCCTCACCTGAACCCTAATCCTAACCCTAAACCTCACACTCACCATCAGTGTAACCCTAAGCCAAACCAGAACCCTAACCCTAAGGCTCACAATCACCCTAAAACTCACCTTAATCCTAATCCTAACCCTAACCCTAACCCTCAACCTCAGCCTCACATTAACCCTAACTCTAACCCTAACCTCACCCACACCCTAACCCTAAACCTAACCCTAACCCGAAACCTCACCCTAACCCTAACCCTAAACCTGACCCTCACCCTAGCCCTCACCCTAACCCTAATACTAACCCTAACCCTCATCCTAACCCTCCCCATAACCATAAACCTAACCCTCACCCTAACCCTAACCCTCACCCTCAACCTAACCCTCAGCCTAACGCTAAGCCTAACCCTAACCCTAAACCTACCCCTAACCCTCACATTCACCCTAACCCTACCCCTAATCCTAATCCTAATCCTAACCCTAACCCTCACCCTCAGCCTAAACCTCACCCTAACCCTAACCCTAAACCTAACACTAACCCTAACCCTAAACCTCACCCTCAGCCTCACCCTAAACCTAACTCTAACTCTAAACCTCACCCTCACCCTAAATCTAACCCTAACCCTAAACTTCACCCTAACGCTAACCCTAAAGCTCACCCTCACCCTAGCCCTTACCTAACCCTAATCCTAACCCTAACCCTCATCCTAACACTTCCCCTAACACTAACCATCAACCTCAACCTCACCCTCACACACACCGTAATCATAACCGTAACAATAACGCAAACAATAACCCTAAACCCAACCCTAAGCCTCACCCTAACCACAAGCCTCAACCTAAAACTAACCCTCAGCCTAACACTTACCCTCACCCTAACACTAACCCTAACCCTAACACTAACCCTCAAACTAACCCTAACCATCCCCCTAACCCTAAACCTCACGCTAACACTAACCCTAAACCTAACACTCACCTTAGCCCTCACCCTAACCCTAACCCTCATCCTCACCCTAAACCTCACACTAACCCTAACACTTATCCTCAATCTAACCCTCACCCTCACTCTAACCCTAACCCTAACCCTCACCTTTACCATAACCCTCAACCTCAGTCTAACCTTCACCTTTACCATTACCGTAACCCCCACCCTAATACTGACCCTAACCCTAACCCTCACCCTAACCCTAACTCTACCCCTAAACCTCATCCTCACTCTAACCCTAACCCTAACACTAAACCTCACCCTAACCCTAACCCTAAACCTTATCCTCAACCAAACTCTCAGCCTAACCCTAAGCCTAAGCCTAACACTTACCCTAACACAGACCCTCAACCTAGCCCTCACCCTAACCCTAATCATAATCCTAACCCTAACCCTAACCCTAACCCTAACCATCACCCTAAATCTAATCCTCAGCCCCACCCTCACCTTCAGCCTAACCCTAAGCCTAAACCTAAGCCTAAGCCTAACCCTCACCCTCACCCTCACCATAACCCTAATCCTAACACTAATTCTAACACTAACCCTAAACCTCAACCTAACCCTCACCCTAACCTTAACCCTAAAATTAACCCTAAGCCTAACCCTCGACCTAACCCTCCAACTAACCCTAAACCTAACCCTAAACCTCACCCTCACCCTAACCCTAATCCTAACCCTAAACCTAAACCTCACCCTAACCCTAAACCTATCCCTCACCCTCACCCTCAGCCTCACCCTCACCATAAATCTAACCCTAACCCTAACAATAACACTAATCCTAACCCTAAACCTAACCCTAACCCTAACCCTAATGCTAACACTCACCCTCACCCTAACCCTAATCCTAACACTGACCCTCACCCTAACCCTAACCCTCACCCTCAACATAACCCTAACCCTCATACTAACCCTCACCCTAAACCTAACCGTAAACTTAAACCTTACCCTAACACTAAACTTAATCCTCACCCTCACCCTAGCCCTCAACCTAACCCTTATCTTAACCCTAATCCTCATCGTAACCCTCACCCTAACCCTAATCCTAACCCTAACCCTAACCCTAATCCTAACCCTCAACCTAACCCTAAACAGCACCCTCACCGTAACCCGAACCGTAACCCTCACCCTAACGCTAAACTTAACCTGAACCCTAACTGTCAAGCTAACCCTAACCCTGACTGTCAACCTAAAGCTAAACCTCACCCTCTCCCTCATCCTAACCCTAAGCCTAAGCCTACCCCTAACCCTAACCCTCACCCTAAACCTAACTCTACCCCTAAACCTCATCCTCACTCTAACCCTAACACTAAACCTCACCCTAACCTAACCCTAACCCTTATCCTCAAACAAATGCTCAGCCTAACCCTAAGCGTAAGCCTAACACTTACCCTAACCCACACCCTCACCCTAGCCCTCACCCTAACCCTAATCCTAACCCTAACCCTCATCCTAATTCTCAAACTAACCCTAACCCTAATCATCACCCTAATGCTAATCCTCACCCCCCTCACCCTCAGCCTAACCCTAATCCTAACCCTAACTCTAACAGTAACCCTAAACTTCAACCTAACCCTCACACTAAATTAACCCTAAAACTAACCCTAACCCTAACTCTCGACCTAAGCCTCCAACTAACCCTAAACCTAACCCTAAACCTCACGCTCACCCTAATCCTAATCCTAACACTGAACCTAAACCTCACCCTAACCCTAAACCTAACACTCACCCTCACCCTCACCCCCACCCTCACCATAACTCAAACTCTAACCCTAACAATAACACTAACCCTAAACCTAAACCTAACCCTAACACTAACCCTAATGCTAAAACTCACCCTCACCCTAACCCTAATCCTAACCCTAACCCTCACCCTAACCCTAACCCTCACCCTCACCGTAACCCAAACACTCATCCTAACCCTCACCCTAAACCTACCCCTAACCTTAAACCTTACCCTAACTCTAACCCTAAGCCTCACCCTCATCCTAGCCCTCAACCTAACCCTAATCGTAAACCTAATCCTCATCCTAACCCTCACCCTAACCCTAAATCTAAACCTCAACCTAACCCTAATGCAAACTCTCAACCTAACCCTAAATATCACCCTCACCATAACCCTAACCCTAACCCTTACCCTAACCCTAAACTTAACCTGAAACCTAACATTCAAGCTAACCCTAACCCTACCCGCAACCTAAAGGTAACCCTCACCCTATGCCTCAGCCTAACCCTAAGCCTAAGCCTAACCCTAACCCTAAACCTCACACTCACCCTAAACATTACCCTAATCCTAAACATAACCCTAAGCCTAACCCTCACACTCTCCTTCACCCTCACCCTAAAACTAACTCTAACACTATCCCTAACCCTAACCCTCAACCTCAGCCTCACCCTTACCCTAACTCTAAAACTAAACCTCATCCTCACCCTAACCCTAATCCTAAACCTCACCCTAACCTTAACCCTAAACCTCACCCTCAGCCTAGCCCTCACCCTAAGCCTAATCCTAACCCTCATCCTAACAATAACCCTACCCCTCACCCTACGCCTCACCCAAACCCTAATCCTAACCCTAACCCTCAACCTAACCCTAACCCTTACCCTCACCCTCACCGTAACCCTTACCTAACTCTCACCCCAAACATAAACTTAACCCGAATCCTAACTATCACCCTAACCCTAACCCTAACCCTAACCCTCACCCTAACCCTAAACCTCACCCTCACCCTAGACCTCACCCTAATCCTAATCCTAACCCTAACCCTCATCCTAACCCTCCCCCTAACCCTTACCATAATTCTCACCCTAACCCTAACCCTAAACCTAACCCTTACCCTCACCCTCACCTCACCCTCAGTGTAACCCTAAGCCTAATCCTAACCCTAACCCTAACACTCACACTCACCCTAACCCTTACCCTAATCCTAATCCTAACCCTAACCCTCACCCTCAACATCAGCCTCACCTTAAGCCTAACTCTAAACCTAAAACTCACCCTCACCCTTACCCTAACCCTAACCTTAAAACTCACCCTCACCCTAGCCTTCACCCTAACCCTAATCCTAACTCTAACAATCATCCTAACCCTCCCCATAATCCTAAACCTAACCCTCACGCTAACCCTTATCCTCACACTCAACCTCAACTTCAGCCAAACCCTAAGCCTAACCCTAATACTCACCCTAACCCTAACCCTCACACTCAACCTAACCCTATCCCTAATCCTAATCCTAACCTTAACCCTAACCCTCACCCTCACCCTAACCCTCACCCTAACCCTAACCCTAAACCTAACACTAACCCTAACCCTAACCCTCACCCTCAGCCTCACCCTAACCCTAACTCTAACCCTAAACCTCACCCTCACCATAACCCCAACCTTAACCCTAACCCGAAACCTCACCCTAAACCTGACCCTAACCCTAACTCTAACCCTAAACCTCACCCTCACCCTAACCCTAACCCTAACCCTAAAACTTACCCTAACCCTAAACTTCACCCTCACCCTCAACCTCACTGTAACTCTAGCCCTAACCGTAACAATAATACTAACCCTATCCCAAACCCTAACCCTCACCCTCAGCCTCACCCTCACCGCAAACTTAACCCTAAACATAACAATAACATTAACACTAACCATAAACCTAAACCTAACCCTAACTCTAATCCTCACCCCCACAATCATCCTCAGCCTAACCATAACCCTAACCCTAACCCTAACACTAACACTAACACTAACCCCAACCCTAAACCTAACCCTGAATCTAACCCTAAACCTAACCCTAATCCTCAACCTCACCTGCACCCTAAACCAAAACCTCCTCACTCTAAGCCTAATCCTAACCCTAAACCTAAGCCTCACACTCATCCTCACCCTAACCCTAAACCTAAACCTAACCCTATCCCTAACCCTAACCCTTACCCTAACCCTACCCCTCACCCTCACCCTAACCCTAACCCTAAACTTCATCCTAAACCTGACACTAATCATAACCCTAACCCGCACCCTAACCCGAACCCTAACACTTCCCTAACACTAACATTAACTCTAACCCTAAATCTCACCCTCACCTTCACCCTAATCCTAACTCTAACTGTAATTCTAACCCTAACAATAACCCTAACCCTAACCCTAACCATAATCCTCACCCTAACCCTAACCCTCATCCTAACACTTACCCTCACCATAACCCTAACACTAACGCTAACAATAACCCTAACCCTCACCCTCACCCTAACCATAACCCTCACCCTAACCCTAAGCTCACCCTAACACTAACCCTAACACTTATCCTCAATCAAACCCTCACCCTCACTCTAACCCTAACCCTAACCCTCACTCTGACCCTAACCCTCAACCTTACATTAACCCTCACCCTCAGTCTAACCCTCACCTTTACCCTTACTGTAACCCCCACCCTAACCCTGACCCTAACCCTCACACTCATCCTAACCCTAACTCTACCCCTAAACCTCACCCTCACTCTAACCCTAACTCAAACACTAACAATAACACTAAAACTCACCCTAACCCTAACCCTAACCCTTATCCTCAACCAAATCCTCAGCCTAAACCTAAGCCTAAGCCGAACGTTTACCCTAACCGACACCCTCAACCTAACCCTAATGCAAACTCTCAACCTAACCCTAAACATCACCCTCACCATACCAATAACCCTAACCCTCACCCTAACCCGAACCCTAACCCTCACCCTCATGTTCCGCCTAAGCCTAATCCTAAGCCTAAGCCTAAGCCTAACCCTCACCCTAACACTAACCCTAACACCAAATCTAACACTAACCCTAAATCTCAAAATAACCCTAACCCTAACTCTAAACCTAAACCTAACCCTAACAATAACTCTAACCCTCACCCTAACCATAATCCTCACCCTAACCCTAAACCTCACCCTAAAACTTAACCTCACCCTAACACTAACCCTAACCCTAACACTAACCCTCACATTAACCCTAACCCTAACCTCACCTTAACTCGAACCCTAAGCCTAACCCTCAACAAAAGCCTAACCCTCATGCTCAATATAACCCTAACCCTAAACCTGACCTTCAACCTAACCATAACCCTCACCATAACCCTAACCCTCACCCTAACACCCTCACCCTAACACTAACCCTAATCCTAATCCTAATCCTAACCCTAACCCTAACCCTAACCCTAACCCTAACCCTAACCCTAAACCTAACAAAAACACTAAACCTAACCCTAACCCTCACCCTAACCATTACCCTAACCCTAAACCTAATCCTCACCCTAACACTTACCCTCACCTTAACAATAACCGTAACCCGAACACTAAGCCTCAAACTAACCATATCCATCACCCTAACCCTAAACCTCACTCTAACACTAACCCTAAACCGCAACCTAACCCTAGCCCTAACCCTAACCCTAACACTCATCCTCCCGGTAAACTTCACACTAACCCTAACACTAATCCTCAATCTAACCCTCACCCTCACTGTCATGCTCACCATAACCCTAATCCTAACCCTAACCCTCATCCTAAGACTCCCCCTAAACCTGACCCTAATCCTAATCCTAACACTAACCCTAACCCTCACCCTCAGCCTCACCTTAACCCTAACTCTAACCCTAAACCTCACCCTCACCCTACCTCTAAACCTAACCCTAACCCTAAACCTCACCTTAAAACTAAACCTAAACCTCACCCTCCCCCTAGCCCTCACCATAACTCTAATCCTAACCCTAATCCTCACCCTAACCCTCCCCATAACCCTAACACTATCCCTGACCCTAACCCTAACCCTCACACTCACCCTAACCCTCAGCCTAACCCTAAGCCTAAGCCTAACCCTAACCCTAACCCTCACACTCACCCTAACCCTAAACCTAATCCTAATCCTCACCCTAACCCTACCCTCACCCACAGCCTAACCCTCACCCTAACCCTAACCCTAAACCTAACACTAACCCTAACCCTAACCCTCACCCTCAGCCTCACCCTAACCCTAACTCTAACCCTAAACCTCACCCTCACCCTACCCCTAACCCTAAACTAACCCTAAACTTCACCCTAACGCTAACCCTAAATCTCACGCTAGCCCTTACCCTAAACCTAATCCTAACCCGAACCCTCATCGTAACCCTTCCCCTAAACCTAACCCTCACCCTCAACCTCACCCTCAGCCTAACCCTAAGCCTAAATCTAAACCTAACCCTAAAACACAACCTAACCCTCACCCTAAACCTAATCCTATCCCTAACCCTAACCCACCCCCTATCTCTCACCCTAACCTTAACCCTAACAATAACCCTAACCCTAACCCTCAACCTAACCCTCACCCTAACCTTTACTCTAACCCTAAACCTCACCCTCACCCTAACCCTAACTCTAACACTAACCCAAACCCTAAACCTCACCCTAACCCTAACCCTAACCCTCACCCTCATTCTCAACCTAACCTTAACCCTAAACCTAATCCTAACAATAACGCTAACCCTAATCCTAAACCTCACCCTAACCATAACCCTCACCCTAACCCATACCCTCCCCCTAACACTTACCCTCACCCTAACACTAATCCTAATCCTAACACTAAACCTCACACTAACCCTAACCCTCACCTTAAACCTAAATCTCACCCTAACCCTAATCCCAACCCTCAACCTCACCCTAGCCCTCACCTTAACCCCAATTCTAAAGCTCACCCTCACCCTAACCCTAACCTTAACCCTAAACCCCACCCTAACCCTCACCCGCACCCTCAACGTCACTGTAAGTCTAACCCTAACACTAACAATTACACTAACCTTAACCCGAACCATCACCCTAACCCTAACCAGAACCCACAGTCTCACCCACAGCCTAACCCTAAGCCTAACCCTAAACTTCACCCTAAACCCCACCTTAATCCTAAACTTCACCTTCACCCTCAACCTCACAGTAACTCTAACCCTAACACTAACAATAACACTAACCCTAACCCCAAACCTCACCCTCAGCCTCACCCTCACCACAAACTTTACTCTAACCATAACACTAACAATAACCCTAACCCTAAGCCTAACCCTAAACTTAACCCTAATCCTAACCCCCACCCTCACTCTCAGCCTAACCCTAAGCCTAACTCTAAGCCTAACCCTAATCCTAACCCTCACCGTAACCCTAACCCTAACACAAACACTAACCCTAAACCTAGCCCTAAATCTTACCATAAACCTAAAACTAATCCTCAGCCTCACCCTCAACCTAACACAAACCCTAACCCTCACCTGAGCTCTAAGTTTAACCCTAACCTTAACCCTAACCCTCACACTCACTCCAACCCTAACCCTAATCGTAAACCTAACCCTATCCCTAACCCTAACCCTCACCCTAGACTTCACCCAAACCCTAATCCTAACCCTAAACTTCATCCTAACCCTGACCCTAAACCTAAACCTAACCCTCAGCCTAAACCAAAACCTAATCCTCACACTCATGCTCAGCCTAAGCCTAAGCCTAAGCCTAAGCCTAAGCCTAACCCTCTCTAACCCTAACCCTAACCCTAAATCTAACCCTAAATCTCACCCTCATGCGAACCCTAACTCTAACCCTAACCCTAACCCTAAAAATAACCCTAACCCTCACCCTAACCATAACCCTCTGCCTAACCCTAACACTCACCCTAACACTTACCCTCACCCGAACACTAACCCTTACGCTAACACTATCGCTCACACTAACGCTAACCATCACCCTAACCCTAAACCTCACCCTAACACTAACCCTAAACCTCAGCCTCACCCTAGCTCTCACCTTAAGCCTATCCCTCATCCTCACACTGAACCTCACACTAACCCTAACACTAATCCTCAATCTAACCTTCACCCTCACCCTAACCCTAAACCTAACCCTCACCCTAAACCTAAACCTCATCTTTACGTTAACGCTCACACTCAGCCTATCCCTCATCTTTACCCTTACCGTCACCCCCACCCTTACCATCACCCTAACCCTAACCCTCACCCTAACCCTCACCCTAACCCTAATTCTAACCCTAAACCTCACCCTCACCCTAACCCTAACTCTAACACTAACCCTAACAGTAAAACTCACCCTAACACTAAACCTAACCCTCACCATCACCCTCACCGTAACCTTAACCCTAAACCTAACCCTAACAATAACGCTAACCCTAACCCTCACCCTAACCAAAACCCTCACCCTAACACTTACCCTCACCCTAACACTTACCCTAACCCTAACAATAACACTCACACTAACCCTAACCCTCAGCCTAATCCTAAACCTCACCCTAAACCTAACACTAAGTCTAACCCTCACGCTCACCCTAACCCTAACCCTCATCCTCACCCTAAATCTCACACTAACCCTAACCCTAACACTAATCCTCAATCTAACCCTTACCCTAACCCTAACTCTAACCCTAAACCTAACCCTAGCACTAACCTTTATCTTAACCCTCACCCTCAGCCTAAACCTCACCTTTACCCTTACCATCATCCTCACCCTAGCCCTAAAACTCATCATAACCCTCACCCTAACCTTAAACCTAACCATCACCCTAACCCTAACTCTCACCCTCAATCTCACACTCAGCCTAACCCTCACCCTAACCCTAATCCTAAACCTCACCCTTACCCTAGCCCTCAGCCTAACCCTAATCCTAAACCTAATGCTCATCCTAACCCTCACCCTAACCCTAAACCTAACCATCACCCTAACCCTAATCCTCACCCCCACCCTCACCCTCAGCCTAACCTTAAGCCTAAGCCTAAGCCTAACCCTAACCCTCACACTCACCCTCATGCTAACCGTAATCCTAAAACTAACCCTAAACCTCAAGCTAACCCTCACCCTAACCTTAACCCTAACACTAACCCTAAATCTAACCCTCGACCTAACCCTAAATGTAACCCTAAAACTCACCCTAACCCTAACCCAAATCCTAACCCTAACCCTCACCCTAACACTAACCCTCACCCTCACCGTAACCCTAACCCTCATCCTAACCCTAACGCGAACCCTAAACCTCACCCAAAAACTAACCCTAAACCTCACCCTCAGTCTAGTCCTCACCCTAAACCTAATCCTAACCCTAACCCTAATCCTCATCCTAATCCTCACCCTAACCCTAACCCTCACCTTAATCCTAAACCTAAGCCTAAGCCTAACCCTCAACCTAACCATAACCCTCACACTCAATGTAACCATAACCCTCACTCTCAACCCTCAACCTAACCCTAAACATAACTTGAACCCTAACTTTTACCCTAACCCTACCCCTAACACTTACCCTAACCCTAACCGTAACCCTCACTATCACCTTCAGCATAAACCTTAGCCTAACCCTAACCCTAACCCTAACCCTCACACTCACTCTAACCCTAACCCTAACCCGAATCCTAACCCTAACCCTAACTCTAAACCTCAACCTCACCCTGGCCCTCACCCTAACCCTAATCCTAACCGGAACCCTCATCCTATTCCTCACCTTAACACTAACCCTCACCCTCACCCTCACCCTCACCGTCACCCTAACCCTTCCCCTAACCCTAACCCTCAACCTAACCCTAACCCTCACCCTCAACATAACCCTTAACCTAACCCTCAACCTAACACTAAACTTAACTCGAACTCTAACTCTCACCCTAACCCTAAACCTAACTCTCACCCTAACCCTAACCCTAAAACTCACCCTCACCCTAGCCCTCACCCTAACCTTAATCCTAACCCTAACACTTATCCTAACCCTCCCCCTAACCCTTACCCTAACCCTCACCCTAACGCAAACCCTCACCCTCAAGCTCACCCTCAGCCTAACCCTAAGCCTAAGCCTAAACCTAACCCTAACACACACACTCACCCTCACCCTAACCGTAATCCTAAACCTAAACTTAACCCTAAATCTAACCCTCAACTTAACCCTCACCCTAACCCTAACTAATGCTAAACCTCACCCTCACCCAAAACCTAACTATAACCCTAATGCAAACACTAAACCTCACCCTAACCCTCACCGTAACCCTCACCCTCACCCTCACCATAACCTTAACCCTAAACCTAACCCTAACAATAACCCTAACATTAATCTTAACCCTCAACCTAACCATAATCCTCACTCTAACCCAAACCCAGACCCTAACACTTATCCTAACCCTAACACTAAAACTAACCCCAACACTGATTTTAGTTTGTATTGTTTGTTTGTGTTTCTTCTGTCAAATGTGGAAAATAAAGGCAATCTATACTTGATGCTCCTTAATTTGATTCACTTCAAAATTCAGGTGTTTTGGCCATACTGTAGTACTAATTTTCTCACAACTATAGGCTATCTTTCACATTTATGAACGTATCATCTGTATTTATATTATGTGAACATTTATTCCATTTGCTTCTTACTATTTAGTAGACATGAGCTTGCAATACACTCAAATTAGACCTCTTATTTATTTCCTTTTCCTTAAAATTATATTCTTTCATATATTTCCTATCTCAATGTCATCAGTGTCCATGGTGATTTTTAAGTCAGAATCTGCAATCATTATGACTTTTCCCACTTCTTCATAAGTCCATTTAGCCACCATGTTCCAGATAATTTACTGCCAGAAACTTCATTATCCTATGCTCATTTTTTCCTGTTTTCCTATATATAAACAGCAGCATTAGTTTAGGCAACTATTCTTGTCTGATTCCTGTTTCTTATTTTGTATTTTTCATTTTGAAAATATATCATGAAATGTTGTAACAGATGCTTAGAGTATAGAGCAAGAGACATAAAAAGGTCAAGGTAAATCTTGTTTCCCTATGCTGCTAATCCTAGAGGAGTCTTCTATTGAGGAAAAGGAACTGGAGCTATAGAACTGGAGTTCTATTGATATGTTAGGCTGAGCACCTGGGTGGAGATGTTGAATTGATGACTGACCCATAAATTGGATTTAAGGATACAGATTTTGGAAGTCACCTGGTTAGTAGTGGTATCAAAAAGCCAAAAGGTTGGATAAGGTCAAAAGGAACTGAGTCTAAGTAGAAAAGGTAGCTGTCTGTAGAATAATAAGTAGAAATTTCCAATTATTTAGGGGATGAGATAAAGGGGACAAGGGAAGTATAATGTAGGTGAAGGTCAGCTACAGGGAAGTGTAGTTGTAGATGTGGGAGGGAAGGGATGGTAGGGGAAAAACAAAGGAGGAGGCAACAATGCTTGATAAGAAATGTATTCATTACCTGGCTCATGTAACTGTAACCCCTCTGTACAATATTTTCACAATAAAAATTATTAAAAAAAGAATAATTGAGGTGATTAAGCAGGAGCTTCCAGAGATGTGTGGTGTTGGAAACCAAGTGATAGGCTCTGTGAACTGATGGTGAAGGGGAAATAGATGAGAACTATTAGCAACTTGAAGCTTATTGGTGACTTTCCAATTCTACTAAAACATTGGGGCAAAAATCAACTATGAACAGTGTCTAAAAAGAATTAGATAATACATTGAGAAGGAAGAGTATAAGTGAGGTGTATAAGGAAGAGTATATAAGTGAGCAGAGAATTGGGATGGTTTTCTAAAAAGAGAAGTACACTCTAAAAGGGTTTTTGAAATGAGAGGTGTTTCATGCTACTGAGCAAGAGAAAATTGATGGCACAGGAAAGGAAGAAGAGAGGGAGCAGAGTAATGTTCTTGAATAAGCAAGAGGGGATTGGATCTGATACATGAGTGGAAGGACTGGATTTATCTAAGATCATGGAGATTTCCTGAATGCACAGAAGAGGAGGCCGAGTGCATAGCTCAGATGTGGACAGATGAGATGTGATGAGAGCTTGTGAAGTTTTCTTCCTGTTGATGCAATTCTCACTGAGAAATGAAGGTAGCTCAGTGGTATAGCACTTGCTTTGCATGCATAAGGCCCTGGGTTCGATTCCTCAGCACCACATAAGCAAAAAGAAAAAAGCCTGAAGTGGTGCTGTGGCTCAAGTGGTAGAGTGCTAGCCTTGAGCTGAAGAACTGAGGGACAGCACCCAGGCCCAGAGTTAAAGGCCCACGACCGGACCCAAAAAAATAAAAGAAATGCAAACCATGGTCATGATCTGGAAGTGAGGAACTGAAAACTTTGGGAGGTAATTTTCTTTTTCTCATGTCTTAAAGAAATTTATATAAGCCTATGAACTGGGTACCTGTAGCTCACATCTGTAATCTTAGCTACTCAGGAGGCTGAGATCTGAGAATCATGGTTCAAAGCCAGCCTAGGCAGGAAAATCTGTGAGATTTTTATATCCAGTTAACCACCAAAAGCCAGAATTGAAGCTGTGGATCAAGTGGTAGAACACAAGCCTTGAATGAAAAAGGTAAAGGACAACACCCAGGTCCTGAGTTCAACCTTTGGGACTAGTACATGTGCACACATGTACGATTGTGTGCACACATGCCACCACACCCACACATGGCTACTTGAATAAAAATAGAACAATTTATACAAGAAGTTGGAGATTTAAAAGATAAAAAACGATACATAAACCTTCAGCTAAGCTGACTAAAGGAAGGCGGGAACAGGCTCAAATGAATAAAATTGTTGGTGGGAGTGTAAACTTGTTCAACCACTTTGGAAAGTAATATGCACGTTCCTCAAAAGACTCCACATAGAGCTCCCCTATGACCCAGCAATCCTACTTTTGGGCATTTACCCAAATGCTCACAAACCAGACCACACTAAATCTACCAGCACGACTATGTTTATTGCAGCCTTATTTACCATAGCTAAGATATGGAACCAACCCTATGCCCCTCAGTAGATGAATGGATCCAGAAAATGTGGTATGTATACACAATGGAATACTATGCCTCCATAAGAAAGAATGACATTGTCTCATTTGTTAGGAAATAGAAAGACTTGGAAAAAATTATATTAAGTGAAGTAAGCCAGACCCAAAGAAACATAGGTCCCATGGTTTTCTCTATTTTCAATTCCTAGTGTATGTCTGAGTCAAACAGAAAAGATCAGATAGGTTGCTGTTAGGGAAATGAACTCTAAGATAGGTATTCAAATGTATTTTTTTCTTTCATGCAATTGTTTCTAACACATTTATAAGATGATTTCTTTGTTGTTTTGTATGTCCCTTCCCCACGGTATAACATCTGCTTTCACTGTATTTGATATTGTTATAATTTGTGGAGGGGAAGGGAAAAAACAAATCATTTAAATAGGGATACAGGAGGACCCATTGCAACAATGAGACATACAAATTGTTATGTCGAAAATGAACTTTACAACTTTGGTGGGTGGGAGCGGGAAGAGTGGGGAGGATTGGGTGAGGGGGGTGAGGGAAGGATGGGAAAGGATGGGAAGGGGAAACAAAGGAGAAGGCTACGATGCTTGATAAGAAATGTACTCATTGGGGCTGGGAAGGTGGCTCAGTGGTAGAGCACTTGCCTTGCATGCCTGAGGCCCTGGATTTGATTCCTCATCACCACATAAACAAAAAGAAAAAATCTGGAAGTGGCGCTGTGGCTCAAGTGGTAGAGCGTTAGCCTTGAGCTGAAGAGCTGAGGGACAGCGCCCAGGCCCAGAGTTCAGGCCCCATGACCGGACCCCCCCCCAAAAAAAAAAGAAAGAAAAAAGAAATGTTCTCATTATCTTGCCCATGTAATTGTAACCCCTCTCAACAGTATTTTCACAATAAAAAAGAACAAAAAAACAAAAAGGGATAACACACACATCAATGAAATAATGAGCATAATGGGCTGGGAAGGTGGCTCAGTGGTAGAGCGTCTTGCCTTGCATACCTGAGATCCTGGGTTCGATTCCTTAGCACCACATAAGCAAAAGGAAAAAAGCCGGAAGTGGCACTGTGGCTCAAGTGGTAGGGCTCTAGCCTTGAGCTGAAGAGCTGAAGGACAGTGCCCAGGCCTAGAGTTCAGGCCTCATGACTGGACCCAAAAAAACCCAAAAATAATAAAGAAAAGAAATAATGAGGATAGTGAGGGAATATTTGAAAGCTTATATTCAAGTAAACTGGACAATCCCAAAGGAAGACACACATTTCTAGAGGTACTTGAACTACCAAAATTCAAACAAGAAAATATAAATCACTTAAATAGATCTATAAGGAATGAGAATGAAGCAGTAATAAAATTCTCCTGACCACAAAACGTCTAGGATCATATAATTCAGTGCTGAATTTGACCAGACCTTTAAAGAAAAACAAGCATAAATACTCAAAATTTTCCATGAGTAGAGGGGAAAAAATACTTTCAAACTTGCCACGCCTACTCCGGTGGAGTCTGCTTAGCATGGAACACCTGCTTTCAGACCTGAGAATGGGGCTTCACAGAAGCCTACCTCTGAGAATGGGACTTCACCAAAGTCTACCTCAGAGAATGGGGCTTCAAAGAGGTCTACCTCTGAGAACGGGACTTCACCGAAGTCTACCTCAGAGAATGGGGCTTCAAAGAGGCCTATCTCTGAGAATGGGACTTCACTGAAGTCTACATCAAAGAATGGGCTTCAAAGAGGCCTACCTCCTGGAAAGGCTGGCAAGCCCCTGGGAAAGATGTCTTTCTGTTTCTGTTTTTCTTTTCTTCGCTGTATAGGAGTGCCTATTAATCTTTTACTGTTCTTGCTGCTTGTTCTACTTACTCATGCTCAACGTTCCCTTATTCAAGGCTCTTTCTTGGAAGTGTTGATGATTCCAACATCTGATGAGTGTCCTGAGATTATGACTAACTCACCAGACTTAAGTGCTACCCTAAAAACCCCTCTTATGGAGGGTATTAGACAAGTCATAAGTAAATATAAAAGTATTGGGGGTTTCATCACGTCACTTCAGCAGAAGGAATTGTTTGTAAGAAATTTACAAGAAGCTGTAGGCACGGCTAGAGCAAAAAGAATGTATGGCTATTGGAGACTTCCTTTTAATCTTAAAGCATATACAATAGACTCATATAGATACCCTGTAGATAAAAAAGATGCAGAGGGATATTTGGACCAAAAGCTAAAAAAGATCCCTAAAAGGTTGATAGATGAAAGGTGACAATGGCTTATCAGAGGAAAATGGTGGGATCCTCCATTATGTAGAGGACCCCAAAGACTTCCCCCAGATCCATAGCCTTTTACAGGTGTGTATGATAAGGATGGCAACCGTTGGGAAAACTACTTAGGAGAAAGAAATTCCTATTACTCTCTTTCATTTACTGAGAGACTTGTTAGATCTAGACCTCCTTGGTGCTTACTATCAAAGAAGGAATAAGAAAGATCTTATGAGACAGTTAAGGCCACTATGGAAAAGAGTAAATGATTATGTGAAAGGGTTACAGAAAAGACACTATGAACTTAAATTTGATATATGGCCAGATTTAACTAAGTATACTGAATATCATGATTTTGGCCACAAATTGGGGACCCTCTAAAGAATGACAAAGGATCACAATTGCTTAGAAAAGATTTGAAACGCATAAAGTACAAAACTAAACAAAAGTAACAATAAAGTACTAGAGTTCATGCCTTTCTGTCCAGCACCTTGCCCATATGCTCTGGTTAATGGTTAATAGATGATAAACATCGAAACCAATTGTATTTCTTAAAAGTAGAGCTAAAGCCGAAAACAAGTGCCTATCGTCATAGCTCCTCATCCAAAAAACAAGATCAGGTGACCAGCTGGTGACCACCCAAGAATGAAGCCTTGCAGCAAGATTGTGTAACCTTTTGCCCTTTCTCATGGAGACTTTTGCTATAAAAGCTTGTTATCCTCTGCAATAAATCGCACTCAGCATTCACTCCTCTTGTGTGTGAGTTGTGTTTGCCATCTCCCCACCTGTTCCAGTTACCTCCACTAGGTATCCTCTGTCGTCCCGACAGAGCCGGTCCGTGGCACAAACTCATCATATGAAGCCAGTATTCCACTTATTCTAAAACTAGACAGGATACAACAAAAAGAGATTTATAGACCCAATCTCTATGATGAACATAGATGTAGAAATTCCCAAAAAAATTTGCATGCCAAATGCAATACATCAAAAAGATTATATCCTATGACCAAATTGCTATATTCTAGATACTCAAGGTTAGTGGATCAACATACTTACATCAATAAATGCAATATCACATATGAACAGACTCAAGGAATCCTATTATCATCTTAATTCAGGCAGAAATATCCTTTGACAAAAATTCAACATCTTTTCATGACAAAAGCTCTGGAGAAACTATGAGTTTAGGCAATGTTCCTCAATATAATAAATGCTATATTTGACAAGCCTATATTGTCAACGTCATAGTAAATGAAGGCAGAACTGAAATATTTTTTTCTAAAGTCAAGAACAATACAAGACATTCAGTCTATTCCCTTTATTTCTATTCACAATAGCACTGGAATCCTAGCCAGAGCAACAAAGCACAAGAAGAAACAAAAGGGATTCAAATAGGGAAGGAAGAAATAAAGTATTGTTATTTTCAGATGATACGATTCTATACTTAAAGCACCTTAAAGTTCCACCTCTTTTGTAATATAGCAGAATATAAAGTCAGCATTAAAAAACCAATAACTATTCTGTACATCAACAGAAAAATAGGAGAATAATTCCATTTCCCAATAGTTTCAATTTTTTCTATGAATAAATTTAACAAAGGTGAAAGATTTCTATACTTAAAAGCATGAAACATTGAAGAAGAAATTTTTAAAAGACACTAGAAGATAGAAAGGCATCCCTTGTTGCTGAATATACAGAATTAATATAAAGAAAATGGCTATATTAAGGAAAGCAATGTTTGCAGATAATGAAATTCCTACCAAAATCTCAATATCATTACTCACAGAAACAGAAAAAAAATCAATACTACAAATATAGCAAATATCCAATGCAATCCTGAACAAAACTAAAACAAAGTTGAAGGTATCATGATACCTCACTTCAAATTATATTACAAAGACATAGGAACAAAAATAGCAAGCAACTGGCCCCAAAATAGACATGAAGATTACTGAATAGAATGCCCAGAAATGCTGCTACCACAATCTGATTTCTGACAAAGGATCTCAAAGCATGTATCAGAGAAAAGACAGACTTTTCAAGAAATGGTGCTGGAAAAACTAGCTTTCTTCATGCAGCAGACTGAAACCAGATCTCTTTCCCTCTCTCTCTCCCCTCCTCTCTCTCTTTCTCTCTCTCTCCTAACGTCAATTAAAAGTGAATCAAGAATTTTAATGTAAGACCTGAAACTTTGAAACTACTAGTCGTAGTCAAAATACTGGAATGCATTGGCATAGGTAGTGACTTCCTGATTAGAAATTCAATAGCTCAACAAATAAGGGCAAGTATTGACAAATAAAATTATATTAAACTAAAAAGCTTTTACACAACAATGTCTCTAAAGGCTAAAGGGACAACCTACTGTATGGGAGAAAATCTAAAGCAATTATTCATCTGACGAAGAATATACATAATACAGAATATACAGTATATACATAAAACTCAAAACACTGAACTCTTCAAGAACAAAAATGGGCAAAAGTGCTGAACAGATCATTCTTGGGGTAAGAAGAACAAACGACCAATAAATACATAAAGAAATGCATAACGTCCCTGGCCATAAAGAAATGCAAATCAAAATGACAGAGATTTCATCCCACTCCAGCCAATATGGCTAGAGCAGAAACAACATCACATAGCATATGAGGATGCCAAGAGAAAAGAGTCCTGTTTGTAGGAATGCAAATTAGTGCAACTACTATGTAAATAAGCCTAAATTGATTTCCTCAAAAAAAATAGTACTGTATGCTGCAACCATGTCATGATTGGGTATTTTATTTATTGAATATTGTTAGTGGGAGTAGGTATTGAATTTAGAGCCTTGAACTTGCTAGGCTGGTGCTCTCCCACTGGAGCCACACCTCCAGCTCTGCTTTATGCTGGGCCACACCTCCAGCTCTGCTTTATGCTGGTCATTTTCAAGATGGAGTCTAGCAAACTTTCTTAGGCAGGTTGTCTTTGAACTGTGATCCTCCATATCTTAGCCTCCTGAGTAAGATTACATGTATAAGTTATCATCATTTGGCTCACACTTAGGCATCTATCTGAAGGAATGAAAGTCATAAGACAATAAATGTACTTATATATCCATGTTCATTACAATACTTTTCTTAATAGCCAAACCTGAGAAAAACCCAGATGCCCTATAACTGATGAGTGACTCCAAATATGTGCTCTATATATACAATAGGCAAGGAAAAGAACCACATGGTCATCACAATATATGGGGGAAAACATTTGACAAGATCCAACACCGCTTTATGATGAAAGCTCTGGAGAGTCCAGGAATATATGGGACATTCGTCAATATAATATAGGCATATATAATATAGACAGACCTACAGCCAGCATGTATTTAATGGTGAAAAGTTAAAACCATTCCCTCTAAAATCAAGAATGAGAGAAGGATGTTCACTCTCTCCACTCCTCTGCAATATAGTACTGGAATTTCTAGTTAGAGCAATAAGGCAGGAGACAAACATAAAGGGGATCCATATAGGGAAAGAAGAAATAAAACTCTCCCATTTTGCAGATAACATGATCCTGTATTTAAAGAGCCCCATGGATTCCTTTCCTAAGTTACTTTGGCTGAGATAGCAGGGTATAAAATTAACCCCAAGCTGGGCACTGGTGGCTTATGCCCGGCATCCTAACCACTCAGAAGGCTGAGATCTGAGGATTGTGGTTCAAAGCCAGCATAGGCAGGAAAGTCCGTGAGGCTCTTATCTCCAATTAAGCACCAGAAAACCCAAAGTGTCATTGTTGCTCAAAAGTTAGAGCACTTACCTTGAGCTGAAGAGTGCTGGGACAGAGCCCAAGCCCAGAGTTCAAGCCACATCGCCAACAAAGGAAGAAAGGAAGAAAGGAAGAAAGGAAGAAAGAAAGAAAGAAAGAAAGAAAGAAAGAAAGAAAGAAAGAAAGAAAGAAAGAAAGAAAGAAAGAAAGAAAGAAAGAAAGAAGAAAGAAAGAGAGAAAGAAAGAAAGAAAGAAAGAAAGAAAGAAAGAAAGAAAGAAAGAAAGAAAGAAAGAGAGAAAGAAAGAGAGAAAGAAAGAGAGAAAGAAAGAGAGAAAGAAAGAGAGAAAGAAAGAGAGAGAGAGAGAGAAAGAGAGAGAGAAAGAGAGAGAGAAAGAGAGAGAGAGAGAGAGAGAGAGAGAGAGAGAAAGAGAGAGAAAAAGAAAGAGAGAAAGAAAGAGAGAAAGAAAGAGAGAAAGAAAGAAAGAAAGAAGAAAGAAAGAAAGAAAGAGAGAGAGAGAAGAGAGAGGAAAGAAGAGAGAAAGAGAGAAAGAGAGAGAGAAAGAAAGAAAGAAAGAAAGAAAGAGAAGAGAGAAAGGAAGGAAGAGAGAAAGGAAGGAAGGGAGAGAGAAAGGAAGAAAAAAGAGAAAGGAAGGAAGGAAGAAAGAAACCCCCAAAAATCAGTAGCTTTCTGTATGCCAATAAGGAGAAGAGTGAATCTGAAATCAGGAAAGAAAGTCCTTTTGTAATAGCCTCAAAAAACACTTTGGAATTACCAAAGAGATGAAGGACCTCTGTGATTAAAACGTTAGAAACAGGTTTAAGGAAGTAGAAAAACCTCCCATGCTCCTGGATTGGAAGGTTTAACCATGAAAATAGCAATATTGCCCAAAGCTATCTACAAATTCAATTCAATACCCATCAATATCCAACAAAATTCTTCAGTGATATAGAACAAACAATCCACAAACTAATCTGGAATATTGGAAGACCCTGAATAGCACAACCAATCCTTAGTAGGAAGATCAGTGCTGGAGGAATATCAGTACCAGGAGGAATATCAGTACCAAGCTTTAATCTCAATTAAAAAGCTATAGAAATTAAAACAAACCAAAACAACTTGGTACAGGCACAAAATAGGACAGAGGACCAATGGACTAAAATAGAAGAACCAGAAATGAATTTACAGACCCATAGCCACCTTATATTTGATAAGGGAGCCAAAGGATGGCAAAAAGGACAGCCTCTTCAAAATTGATGCTGGCAGAATTGGCTACCCAGTACTTGTGCAGAAAACTGAATTTAGATCCTTATATATCAACCATGCACCAGAATCAACTCCAATGGATGAAAGACTTTAATGTAAGATCAGATACCGTGATAATATTACAGGAGATATAGGGGACACGTTAGGGGGTAGTACAGTTCAAAACTTACTAAGTAATGATCCAGAATCAGAACAAATCAAAGACTAGGTAAATGGGATTGCATACAACTGAAGAGTTTCTGCCTGGCAAAAGACATGCTTTAACAATTGCTGGTGGGGGATGTGGCCAAAAGGGAACATTACTACACTGTGGTTAGGAATGCAAACTGGTTTAACTACTCTGGAAAGCAATATGGAGGTTCTTTAATAGACTAAACATATAACTTCCCTATGACCCAGCAATTTCACTCCTGGGTATGTATCTAATTGTCTAAAATCAGGCTATACAAAATGCCACCAGCATGACCATGTTCAATGCATCATTGATTACCATACACAAGACATGGAATCAGTTCAGATGTCCCTCAATGAATGAATGGATCAAGAAAATGTGGCCAGGAACTGGTGGCTCATGCCTGTAATCCTAGCTACTCAGGAGGCTGAGATCTGAGGATCGTGGTTCAAAGCCAGCCTGGGCAGGCAAGTCCAATAAACCACTAGGAAAAAATGGAAGTGGTGTTGTGGCTCAAGCTGTAGTGCATTCGCCTTGAGCTGAAGAGCACCAGGACAGGGCCCAAGCCCAGAGTTCAAGCCCCACGATGAGAAAAGAAAAAGAAAATATTGTATGTAACAATGCTCAACAAGAAATATACTCATTGCCTTACTCATGTAACTGTAACCACTCTGTATAGCATCTTTAGAATAGAACAAAACTGTTTTTCCAAAAGAAAGAAAATGTGATATGTATACACAGTGTAATTCTATGCTTCCATTGGAGAGCATGACATTCCTTGTTCATAAGGGAAACGAAAAACTTGGAAAAAAAATTATAGTAAGTGAAGTAAGACAGACCCAAAGAAATACAAGCTGCATAATTTCCCTCATTTGTAATAATTAAAATGTGCCTATAAATCTACAAAAAAATTCCAATGGATAGTAAAAGACAAATAACTACACTTGGACATAATGAATTAAACAGAAATCTAAACATTCATACAGTGAGACCAAAGGAGGATATCCTTAATAGAGGGCTCAATAGGTATGTACATATGAGCATATAAAATGATATTTATAGAAATGAACTCCAAAAAATGGAAGTAAAAAGTTTTTTATTGTACTGTTTCAGTTTTTTAAAATCTTTCTTCTCTTCTCTTCTTTCTTTTTCTTTTATTTTTTTAATTTTTATTTATTTTTTACTGTGAATATACTGTACAGAGGGGTTACAATTACATGGACAAGAAAATGAGTACATTTATTATCAAGCATTGTAGCTTCCTCCTTTGTTTCTCCTTCCCGTCCCTTCCCAACCTCCTCCCCCCCCAGCCTTCAAGCCCCCCCCACCAAAGCTGTGAATTTCGTTTTCGACATAACGACTTGTACACCTCATTGTTGCAATGGGTCCACCTGTATCTTTATTTAAACGACTTGTTTTTCCCATTACTCTCCACAAATTAAACCGACATCAAATACAGTGAAAGCAGGGGTTATACTGTGGGGAGGGACATACAAAGCAACAAAGAAATTATCTTATAAATGTGTTGGAAACAATCGCATGAAAGAAAAAAAACTGAATACATATCTTAGGGTTCATTTGCTAACATCACCTTATCTGAACTTTTTTGCTTGACTCATACATATACTAGATATTGCAAATCAGGGAAACCTTGGGATCTATGTTTCTTTGGGCTTGGCTTACTTCACTTAATATAATTTTTTCCGAGTCTTTCCATTTCCTAACAAATGGGGCAATGTCATTCTTTCTGATGGAGGCATAGAATTCCATTGTGTATACGTACCACATTTTCTTGATCCATTCATCAACTGAGGGTCATTGGGTTGGTTCCAGATCTTACTATGCTAAGTAATGCTGCAATAAACATAGTTGTGCTGGTAGCTTTAGTGTGGTCTTGATTGTAAATATTTGGATAAATGCCCAAAGTGGAATTGCTGGGTCATAGGGGAGCTCTATGTGGATACATTTAAGTAACCTCCATACTACTTCCCAAAGTGGTTAAACAAGTTTACACTCCCACCAACAATGCAGTAAGATTCCCTTCTGTCCAAATCCCCTCCAGCATCTGTTGTTATTAGAGTGCTTGGTTATAGACATTCTAACTGGGGTGAGGTGGTATCTCAATGTTGTTTTGATTTGCATTTCTTTTATGGCTAGAGAGTTTGAGCATTTCTTCCTGTGTCTATTGGAAATCCTTCTTTGTTCTTCAGAGGAGTGTCTCTTTAAGTCTTTAGCCCCCTTATTTATTGGACAGTTTTTTTCTTTGAGGATTTGTTGTAGGGGGATTTAATTTTTTGAGTTCCAGGTATATTTTAGATATGAGACCATTGTCCGTTGTATGGCTACTGAAGATCTTGTCCCAATCTGAGGGCTTTCTATTGATCTTGCTTGCTATATCTTTTGCCATGCAGAAGCTCTGCAACTTCATACAATCCCATTTGTCCAACCTTTCTTTGATTTGTTGTGTTTCTGGGTCTCTATTAAGAAAATTTCGGCCTGCACCAAGGAGAACTAGGATTTCTCCTATTCCATCCTGTAATGTTTTCAGAGTGTCTGCTTTGAATCCGAGGTCTTTGATCCATTTGGAGTTGATTCTGGTGCAGGGTGATATATAAGGATCAAGCGTTAGTTTTCTAAGAGTAGTTAACCAGTTTTGCCAGCACCATTTACTGAAGAGGCTGTCTTTCTTCCATTCTATTTTTTTTAGCTCCCTTATGGAACATTAGATGGCTATATGTCTGTAGGTTCATTTCTGGGTTTTCAATTCTATTCCATTGGTCCTGAGGTCTGTTCTTGTGCCAGTACCAAGCTGTTTTGATTACTATGGCTTTATAGTAGAGTTTGAAATTTGGTATTGATATTTCTCCAGCATTGTTCTTTCTGTTGAGAAACCTTTTAGCTATTCGGGATATTTCATTATTCCATATGAATATTTGGATTGCCTCTTCTATTTCCTTGAAGAATGAGGTTCGAATTTTGCTAGGTATCACATTGAATTTATAGATAGCCTTGGGAATTATTGCCATTTTGACGATGTTGATCTTTTCAATCCAGGAGCATGGGAGGTCTTGCCATTTTCTAAGTTCTGCTTTGATATCCTTTCTTCAGGTTTTTAAAATTTTCATCATAGAGCCCTTCACTTCTTTCGTTAAGCTTATTTCTAGGTATTTTATTTTTTGTGGGGTTATTACAAATGGAGTTGCTTTCTTAATTACAGCCACACTTTTCTCTTTGTTGGCATACAGAAAAGTGATTGATTTTGGGGGTTTAATTTTATACCCTGATACTTTTCCAAAGTTTTGAATCAGCTTGAGTGATTTGGGAGTGGAGTCTATGGGTTTCTTTAAATACAATTTCCTGTCATCTGCAAATAGAGAGAGTTTTACTTCTTTTCTTATTTGGATCCTCTTTATGTTTGCATCTTGTCTTATTGCTGTAGCTAGGCATTGTAATAATAGATTGAAGAGAAGTGGAAAGACTGGACATCCTTGTCCTTTTCCTGAGTTAAGACGAAATGGCTTTAGTTTTCACCATTAATATAATGCTGGCTGTAGGTTTGTCATATACAGCTTTTATTTTATTGAGGAATGTTGCATGGATTCCTAATTTTTCAAAAACCTTCATCATAAAGGGGCGCTTGATCTTGTCAAATGCTTTTTCTACATCTATTGAGATAACCATGTGGTTCTTATCCTTGCTCCTGTTGATGTGATTAATTATATTAATTGATTTGCGTATATTGAACAAGCTTTGCATCCCTGAAATGAATCCTGTTTTATAAGAGTGTATGATTTTTTAAGAATTGTTGATGTATCTGTTGAACTAGATTGTATCTGCAGACTATTGACTGGGCAAATACAGACTTTGGTTGATGGTTGCCTTAAGATAGTGTTCTTAGCACAAAATTGGTGTTATTTTCATCCCAAATGGGCAGAGTAAGCCGGAAAAATAAACACAAGAAAAATAGCAAGTCCGGGTATCTCACTCCCACTCATGATAATCAGGGACAAAATAGATAATGAATAATCCAGAGTAGTGTTCCCAAATAGCTCTATAAACACTGCTGGCCAACATGATAAATGAAAAGATTGAAAACCTACAAAGGACTCTGTATGAGCGTGATAGTGAGAGAGAGGAGGCAAACCAAGATTTATACACGAATAGCATGAGTGTGAGGAAGATACTCAAAAACTAATACACGACTTGCATGAGCAGCTTGAGAATTCTCAAAGAGAAAGGTAGGAATGGCATAGGAAGTCTAAGAACACTCAAAGAGAACTACAGGAATGGTGTGAACGTGAAGAAGCTAAACAAAGTGTAATACAGGAATTTAGAGAGCAGGATGAGAATAAACAAAGATCACTAAAGGCATTCATGGAATCCATTAACAAAGAGCTGAAGGAAGTCGGGAGACCACAAACGGAATGTTGAATGGAAACCAACACAAGGAATGGAAGTCCAAGGAAACCATAACCAATCAACTAAGTGATTTGAGAATAAACACTGAGCACCAAATTAAGGAAGTAAAGAAGTTCATACAAGATCTAAAACAAAGCTTCAACAAAGAATTTGAAACCATCAAAGCTGACCAATTAGAAGGAAAAGAAATAAAAAACAAAGTAGAAAGTCTTGACAGCAGGTTAGACCACACAGAAGATCGAATCTCGGGGATTGAAGACAGCCCAGATATTATAGAGAAAGAACATACAACCATCCAAGACAAGTCCAAGAAATATGATAGATCTATCCAACACTTGGAAAACACAAGCAAAAGGAATAATCTGAGGATAATGTGTGTAGAGGAGCACCTAGAAATAGAAGTTAATGGTCTAGGAAATTTGTTTAACAGGATCCTAGCAAAGAAGTTCCCAAACATGCAAAAAGATAGGTCTATTCAGATACAAGAAACTTTTAGAACCCCAAATAGACAAGACGAGAATAGGACACCCCACTGCAACATTATAATCCACACAGGATCAACTCAGACCAAGGAAAAGATCCTTAAAGCTATCAAGGAGAAAAGATTAATCACCTATAAAGGGCAACCAATTAAAATCACCTCAGATTTCTCAGCAGAGAGAATGAGAGCAAGAAGAGCCTGAAATGATGTATGCCATGCCCTAAAAACAAACAACTATCAACCAAGAATACTGTACCCAGCTAAACTCTCCTTCATAACTGAAGGCCAAATAAAAACCTTCCATAGCAAAGAAAAAAAAAAAAAGAAACAATATATCTCCACCAAACCAGTCCTACAAAAGATTCTTAAAAATGTCCTACACATAGAAAACCAGGGAGACGCTTTCACTATATTTGATGTCAGTATAACATGTGGAGGTGATGGGGGCAAACAAGTCGTTTAAGGATTCAGGTGGACCTGTTGCAACAATGAGAAGTACAAAATGTCATGTCAAAACCAGCTTTACAATGTCGGTGGGGGGGGAGGGGGGTATAATTGGGTGGGGGGAGGGGGGAGGCTGGGAAGGGAGGTGAAGGGTAAACAAAGGAGGAGGCTGCAATGCTTGGTAAGAAATGTATGCATTATCCTGCCCATGTAATTGTAGCCCTTCTGTACAGTATGTTCTCAAATAAAATAAAATAATATTAAAAAAAAAAAGAAAACCAGGGAGACCACAATAAAGGCCAAGAAACTGCACACAAACTGAGAATCCAAGAACCATAGGAAGAACCCAGTTTTTGCAGCCCCCAAGAAGGTGGATAACATGGCAGGAACTCCCAAATACCTCTCAGTCCTTTCTATCAACAGTAACGGACTTAACTTTCCAATTAAGCGACATAGACTGTCTAGTTGGATTAAAAAACAAGATCCTTGTATATGCTGCCTTCAGGAGTCACATCTTGCCCCTAAAAACAAACACATTTTCAATGTGAAAGGCTGGAACAAAATCTACCAAGCAAACGGCCTCCATAATCAGGCGGGATTTGCAATCCTAATACCAGATAAAATAGACTTCAACTTAAAATTTGTGAGAAGAGATAAAGAAGGTCTCTACAGATTAATTAATGGATCTCTCCTTCAGGAGGATATTACAATTCTAAGTATCTTTTCGCCAAACAAAGGAGCACACAAATTTATCCAAGAAACACTACTTTTCCTCAAATCCCACATAGATCCAAAGACATTAATTGTTGGGGATTTTAACACACCACTCTCCCCACTAGATAGATCAACTCGGCAAAATCTCAAAAGAGAACCCGCAGGTCTAAACAACTGCATAGATCAACTAGTTTTAACAGACATCTACCGAATATTTCACCCAGCAGCATCACAATACACGTTTTTCTCAGCAGCACATGGAACATTTTCTAAAATAGACCACATTTTAGGCCACAAAGGAAGTTATACTTTGCATTCTCTCAGACCACAAGGGAATAAAGTTAGAACTCAACACCAAAAGCCACCAAATAAAGTCCGGTAACACATGGAGGCTGAACAACACACTGCTGAATCACGAGTGATTCATGGAAGAGATTAGAAAGGAAATTCAAATGTTCATGTTATTTAACAAAAATGAGCACACAAATTACCAGCTCCTCTGTGACACAGTAAAGGCAGTACTCAGAGGCAAGTTTATAGCTCTGAGTTCCTACATCAACAAATTGGAGAGATCTGAAACCAACAATTTAATGAGACATCTGAACCTCCTTGAAAAAGAGCAGGAATATAAACCCCAATCGAGTAGATGGAAAGAAATAATTAAAATTAAATTAGAATTAAATGAATTAGAATCCACAAAAACTATAGATAGAATCAACAAAACAAAGAGTTGGTTCTTTGAAAAAATTAACAAAATTGACACACCCTTAGCAAACTTATCAGAAAAAGAAGAGAACACACCTAAATAAATAAACTCAGAGATGAGAATGGAAACATCACCACAGAAACAACCAAGATTCAGAACATTTTAAGGGAATACTTCTCAAAACTTTATGCTAATAAGTTTCAGAATTTGGCAAAAATGGCCCTTTTCCTAGCAAATATTGACATGCCAAAACTAAACCAAGATGAGTTAAACCATCTCAACAGGCCCATATTAAGCATTGGAATAGAAACAGCAATAAGAGCCCTCCCATCTAAGAAAAGTCCAGGACCAGATGGTTTTACAGCAGAATTCTACAAGTCCTTCATTGCAGAGCCCACACCAATACTCCTCCAACTCTTCAATGAAATTGAAAGAGAAAGTTCACTACCGAACACATTCTGTCAAGCCATCATAACCTTCATCCCAAAACCAGTTGGGGACTCATCAAAGAAAGAGAACTATAGACACATTTCTTTGATGAATATTGATGCCAATCTTCTTTCTTTCATTCCCTTCCGTTGTTGTATAAGATTTCTGCAACCTTCATCTTTTATATAAGCTCATCTGATTTGGGAAGGGGGAACACAGAAATAGTGGGACAATAGGAAAACCAATCTGCAGTTGGATATGAACTATACATCTTTTGGGGGGAGAGAAGTCAGAAGGTGGAAAACTGGGAGAGAATGACGGATGGGGTGACCCCGTTCGAAAGAAAATGTACTCATTACCTGAATCATACTACCCCTGTGGACATCACCTTTACAATAGAGTTTTTAAGAAAGAAAATGTATTTTATTTCTAAATAGAAGAAAGAAGAAATGGTTGGAACTGGGAACACATTAATTGAAGTAAGCCATGTTCAGAAGGACAAAGGTCAAATGTTTTCTCTCATATGTTCATGCTAGACCTAAAAAGTTAACATATACATAAACACATAAAAATGTTCGTAATTTAGGGGATTGTTGAGGAATGATATAGAGGAAAGGAAAAACAAATGTTAGCTGATGAACAATATAGATATACAGTGCACCTGTGAAGAGAGCAGAATGAAATTCAGTGAAAGCATTTGAGTAATAGATAGTACTGGAGATAGGAGAAAATTAGAGCAAAAGAGGATAGCAATAGAGTAAATTACACACATGTAAAAGGGCATGGTGAAACCCGTTTGAATAATAACCATACACTGAAACAAGCGAATGACAATCAGGAAAAACAGGTCTTATCCAGGGTATAGGTACTAGTGGCAAGGGGAAGGGAGAAGGAAAAGGAGAGTAAATAAGATCAAACTACTCTATGCTCACGTGTGTATAATGGATAATGAAGCTTGTTGTGATTGGTTTGGGAAAGGTGGAAGGGAAAAGAGGGAGAGAGGAGGGATTGAGTCTAATGAAAGTGCATGGTATAAGTATGGACATGTCAAATTGTTCCTCTGCAACTAATTGATGCTGATAAAAATATACAAAAGGAATTGTTATGCACTAAAATGTGATTATTAATTTAAGTTAAAAAAACGATTATATTTGTTGGAAGTGTGCTATTCCAGGTAAATAAAGAGATGGCATTAAGACTACTTTCAGCGATCATATTTATAGTTTGTTACTAGAGAAACTCTGCTGATTGTGTAGAGTACCACTATACTATAATGGGAAAAAAATCAGAATCAGTACAGATCTCTCTACACTGAATGCAACAAAGGCCTGGGAAAGTATGATCCGAGCCTTGAGAACCAATAACTGCCAGCGCAGACTGATTTAACCAGGAAAGCTAGCAATCCCATCCAATGGAGAAACTAAAATTTGTAAAAATAAAGAAAAAATAAATGGATTCATAAACAATAAGCTATCATTACAAAGAATATTAATATGGGGAACACAACCTGAAGAAAGCAATCATGAACAGAAATTCACATCAGCAGATATCACTAGAAGTCTGACTTAATAAGCTCAGGAAGAAAGGAAAGAAGAAAAACTTTGGAAAGCAGGAAATTGACAGGAAACACAATGCATCTCTCTATAATAATCATAAATATTAATGGGCTCAATTCATCAATAAAAAGAAAAAGAACTGCAGATTGGATCAGAAAACAAGACCTATCCACCTGTTGACTTCAGGAGACCCACCTCACAGCCAAACATAAAAACAAACTCCAAGTGAAGGGTTGGAGTAAGATCTACCATGCAAATATTCCCAGCAAGAAAGCAGGAGTAGCTATCATGATATCTGGCAAAATAAATTTTTCATTAAAATCAATACAAATAGAAAAAGAAGGATACTACATACTTATACAGGGAACAATCCAAGAAGAATATATAACCATTATTAGCTTATATTACCCAAATACTGGTGCACACAAATATGTTAAGCAAATACTCTCAAACTTAAAGAATAAAATAGATCCAAATACTATAATACTGTTGTGCCCAGATCGCAGGACCCCCACCAAAAAGAACACAAGGGTCAGACTTTACAACTGTTTTAAGTTTTTATTTAGATGGGCTGCAGCTCAGGCCTCTTCCTACACTCCGACACAGCGGAGACTAGGAGGAGAGCCCTGAGATAAGGATTTGCAGGGCTTATAAAGGCTCACAACCCTATGTACCACCACGTGTTGCTCTGCTACCTGAAACAAGCAACAAATGGTCACTGCCTCATAACCATTCATTCCCCGCCCCGCCCCACCCCGCTTGACTTATGGTCCTGAGACACAATCTTGTGGCTCCTGCCCAAAATTAACTCCAACAGCACTCGATCTTGAATGAGTTCTTATATTTCTAGTCCCTCTCTGACAGTAGCCATAAACAACAATAACAATAACAATCAGTCCATTTTTCTTTTCTTGAGGCATATGCAAAATGGTTGGTTAGGATGCTTGGAGACTTCCCATGTTTCCCCTGGTCGTCCAGGGCAAAGGGGTCAGCTGGTCTGGAATGGGAGCAGTGGACCCAAGCAGCAATGCCATCTACCTTAAGGGCAGGAGGAGTAGCCAGTAGCACCATGTAAGGTTCCTTCCACCGTGGTTCCAGAGATCTCAGGTTGTGTCTTTGAATAAGCACCCAGTCCCCTGGTTTAAACAAATGGGGGGGGGTAAGAATAGAGGCAGAATCATATAATGCTCTAAACTGGGGCCACACATTTTTGTGGACAAGCTGTAGATAGTCAAGTTTACATTGAAATTCAGTATCACTCAAATCAGCAAGCAATTCAGTCTGAAGGCTAGGATAATGGGTGGAGGGTGTCCATACATTATTTCAAAAGGAGTAAAGCCAAGCTGATAGGGTGAATTTCTTACTCTAAACAGGGCAAAAGGAAGGAGCGATACCCAGTCTGCACCAGTCTCCAAAGCCAATTTAGTTAAGGTCTCTTTTAGAGTCTGATTCATTCTTTCTACCTGCCCTGAACTCTGGGGTCTATAAGCACAGTGCGATTTCCAATCCATCTCCAGTGCTGCGGCTATTCCCTGACTTACTTTTGAGATGAAGGCCAGTCCATTATCCTACCCGATGGTGGATGGAAAGCCATACCTGGGTAGGATTTCTTCCAGGATCTTCTTAGCCATGACGTTCACGGTCTCATGCTTTGTTGGGTAAGCTTCAACCCAACAAAAACTAGCAAATATTTATATCCAAATTTTCCAGTTTTATTTTCTGTGAAGTCTACTTTCCAATACACACCTGGCCTATCTCCATGGAGGCAAGCTTCTTTTGTAACCGGTTGAGTGGGGGCATTGGTGAGCTGACAGGCTTTACAATTTTTAACAATGTCCTCAATGAGTTGATTTCCTTGCCTAATTTTTACTTCTGAGTCGGAGCAAGTCCTGCATTCTTCGGGTTCCCATGTGAGAGGTCCAATGGATTTTCTTAAGTATCCCCTTTCCTAACCTTTGTGGCAAGATAAGTTTCCGCTCCCCAGTTTTTCACCAGCCCGGGTTTTATAGACCATGGGAATTTTCTTTATCCACTCCAATCTTCTTGGGAGTACTGAGGCTCATGAGGCAAAGCTCATGGCCCTGGATCTACTAGAGTCAGTACTTCTGCTCTGGGCTGGAGGGCCGCCTCCTTAGCTGCCTGATCGGCCAAGTTATGTCCTTTGGTTATAGAATCAGTTCCCTTTTGCCGGGCGCTAGTGGCTCACGCCTGTAATCCTAGCTACTCAGGAGGCTGAGATCTGAGGATCACGGTTCAAAGCCAGCCCGGGCAGGAGAGACCGTGAGATTCCTATCTCCAATAAACCACCAGAAAACCAGAAGAGGTGCTGTAGCTCAAGTGGTAGAGCATTGAGGTGAAGAGCTGAAGGACAGTGCCCAGGCCCAGAGTTCAAGCCGACCAAAAAAAAAAAAAAAAAAAGAATCAGTTCCCTTTTGATGTCTCGGCAGTGCATAATGGCAATATTTGCTGGTTCCCATAAGGCAAGGATGAGGCTTCAAATTTCTTGTTTGTTTTTAATAGCCTTTCCCTCAGCTGTCAGCAGCCCCCTCTCTTGGTAAATGGCTCCATGCACATGCATGGTGGCAAAAACATACTGACTGTCTGTGTAAATGTTTAGTCTCTGCTCTTTTCCCATCTCTAGGGATTTTGTTAGCACCACTAGTTCTGCTCTTTGTGCAGACATTCCCTTAGGGAGTGCTTCTGCTCACACTATTTCAGTGTCTATGGTGACTGCTGCACCCGCGTACCTTTTTCCATCTTGAATGAAACTGCTGCCGTCTGTGAACCAGGTATGTTCGGTATGCCATAGTGGCAAGTCCAACAAGTCTGGCCTCTTTTCTTTGGCCAAGTCTCTCTTTTCACGCTCAATTTCATGTTCTCTATCCTTCCTTTCCTGTCTTTGCTCCTCTGTCTCTCTCTTATTGTAAACCTTTTCTGCCATGGCTACTAGATCCCTAATAAACTTTTCACCAAGTCTGTGTAGAGCCAGCAACTTTGGCTTTATGTCTGGTGCAGCTTGATTTATATAGGCAAACATAATCATCTGAGTCGACTCCTGGGTCTCAAGGTTTTGACTAAAACTTCCATGAGCCTCTCAAGATATGCTGCCAGACGTTCACTTCCTCCCTGTCTAACATCATAAACTTTGGCCATGTTAATAGGTCAGTGAGCTGCCAACTCGAGACCTGCCAACAGAGCCTGGCGATAGAGGAGGAGTCACTTCCTAACTTCAACAGTATTGTAGTACCATGTTGGTCAGATCTCAGGAAAATAGGCAGCGATCAAGGCAGGATCTGTGATGGGCACTCCTGTGGGCCCAGGGATATGTTTCCAGGATGCCTCTCAGATATGGTCTCTCTCTTCAGTGGTAAAAAGTACCTGCAAAAGCTGACTACAATCATCCCAAGTGGGCTGATGAGTAAAGAGAATAGTTTCAAATAAACGAATTAAATTCTGGGGTTTCTCAGAAAAGGGGGCATTTTGGGCAAACCAATTGTATATATCACTGGTAGAAAATGGCCATTTTTGGGATTTCTGTCTACCATCCACATCCACAGGATCTACAGTGCATAAGAGAAAAACAGCTGCATTAGATGGCATCGTCGAGTGACTGGCCCCTCAGAAACTTTAAGGGCAGGTGCCGAGTGTTTGGCTGCTGGTTCTATAGCTGCCTTCTCCTCTTGAATATTCTCAGGCTCCACAGAAGGAACCTGGGAAGGGGAGTATGGGGGAGGAATATTTCTTCTTCCAAATCATCTCCCTGAAAAAGCGGGGGGTACAATTTCTTTTCCTCTTTCTTAGTTTCTTTTTGTAAGTCTAGGGGGCTAGATGGAGGGTTGCCCATGGTTTCCAGTCCCGTCAGTCGTACAGTCCAAAAAAAACAATAAATAATACAAACAAAACACATGCAGGCCTGACAGTTACGAAGTGGAGATCTCCCAAATTGGTCCGCTGACTCCTGTCACGGCAGGGTTCCACAACACCCCACGCCCCACAGCAGCAGTAGCAGATCCAGAGTGAGTGAGTTGGGCCTTGGTTAGGAGGCCCTCTTGATCAGTTCCGGCCCAACACCAAACAAACCCATACCCCACAATTCTCACGGCGGGGTTCCAAGAACCCCCCCCACAAGAGGATCTGGGACTTCTCCCAGTTCCTCCAGGTTTGTCGTACCAGCGTGTCTATTTCAACAACCCTTTACACAATATGAATCGGAGCGTTTGTCCTCACAAAGGAAAATGAAAGTGCAAACAGACAACAACAGGACAAGACAAATTAACAAAGACAGCGCTGTTTTACCTTTGGAGTCTGAGGTCTCAGGGGTCTTTGGGGGGATCTTGAATGAGTCCCCACTAATATGTTGTGTCCAGGTCGCAGGACCCCCACCAAGAAGACCACTGAGAGTCAGACATTACAGCTGTTTTAAGGTTTTATTTAGGTGGACTGTAGCTCAGGCCTCTTCCTACACTCTGACACAGCAGAGCCTTGGAGGAGAGCCCTGAGCTAAGGATTTGCAGGGCGTATAAAGTCTCACAACCAGGTGTACTACCATGTGTTGCTCCGCTAGGTGAAACAAGAAACAAATGGTCACTGCCTCATAACCTTTCAATACTAGGAGAGTTTAGTTCCCCAATCTCACCAAAAGACAGGTCTACCAACCAGAGGATTGGCAGAGAAGCCACAAAGTTAAGTGAGGCCATATTTCAAGTGGAATTAATTGACATTTACTGAGTTTGCAACCCTAAAATGACACAGTGCCTATTCTTCTAAGCATCTCATGGAACTTTCTCGAAAATAGATCATATCATAGTTCATACAAGGAATTTAAACAAATACAAGGAGACTGACATAATCCTTTGAATCCTGTCTGACCACAATGGAACCAAGCTAGTTCTCAATAACAAAAGACACTGTAGAAATTGCTCAAATACATGGAAATTGAACAGCACACTTTTGAGCAATACCTGGGTAACAAGAAATTAAAGAAGAAATTTAAAAGTTCCACAATCTAATGACAAGGAATACACATCACAAAGAAACCTGTGGGACAGGACAAAAGCAATCCTGAGGGGTAAATTTATAGCTTTCAGTGCACACATGAAGAAAATAGACACAGACCAAGAAAATAATTTCATGTTGTGGCTGAAACTGCTGGAAAATCATGGCAAAATAAATGAACCTAAGGTTACTAGATGGAGCAAGATAATTAAAATAAGAGCTGAGATCAATGAGAGAGAAACTAAGAAAACCATAAATAAAATTAATAAAACAAAAGGCTGTTTTAAAAAAATAATAAAATTGATAGAACTTTAGCAAGATAAACACAAATAAAGAGAAGAAACCCAAATCAATAAGATCAGGGATGCCACGGTAAAAGTTACAACAAATACCAAAGACACCCAAACAATTATAAAGAAGTATTTCCAGAAACTATACTAAGGAAAGAAAACCTAGCAGAAATCGATGAAGTTTTAGAGAAGTACAAATTGCCCAAACCGAACAATTAAATAAGCCAAGATCTTACAATGAGAAATAGGAATCAATCAGAAGTCTCCTAAGAAGGAAAACCCCAGGACCAGATGGATTCACTACAGAACTCTATAAGACCTTTAAAGATGAACTAATACTCATACTCCTCATATGCTTCCGAGAAAGAGAAACAGAGGGAGATATCCCAAACTCATTCTATGATTCCAATATCATACTCATCCCCAAACCAGGCAAAGACCCAACAAAAAAAGAGAACTACAGACCAATCTCCTTGATAAACACAGATCTTAACCGAATTCTAGCCAACAGAATCCAGAAACACATTTTAAAAAATCGTACATTATGACCAAGTAGGCTTCATTCCAGAGATGCAGAGATGGTTTAACATGCATAAATCAATAAATGCAATCCATCGCATCAACAAATCCAAGGTCAAGAACTACATGATTATCTCCATTGATGCAGAAAAGGCCTTGGATAACATACAACATTCATTCATGCTAAAAGCTATGGAGAAAATAGGAATAGAAGGAACATTCCTTAAAACAATAAAAGCCATATACAACAGAACAATAGCCAATATTATACTCAATTGGGAAAACCTACAACCGATTCTCCAAAAATCAGGAACAAGGCAAGGATGCCCACTTTCACCACTCCTCCTCAATATAGTTCTGGAATCCTTATCCAGAGCAATAAGGCAGGAAAAGGCATTAAAGGGATCTCCATCGGGAAGGAAGTAGTTAAATTACCTCTTTCTGCAGATGACATGGTACTATACCTACATGATCCAAAAAAATCCAACCCCAAACTCCTAGAACTTATAAGTCACTTCTACAAAGTAGCAGGATACAAAATTAACTCACAAAAATCAGTTGCCTTTCTGTACACCAACAATATACAAGCAGAAAGGGAAATCAGGGAAACAACCCCATTCACAATAACCTCAAAAAAATTTAGAAATTAACTTAACCAAAGATGTAAAAGAACTATTTAATGAAACCTATAAAAACTTAAAGAGATTATAGAGGATACTAAGAAATCGAAAGACTTTCCATGTTCTTGGATAGGTAGACTTAATATAGTGAAAAATGACCATACTGCCAAAATTGATATACAAATTTAGTGCAGTTCCCATTTAAATCCCAATGACCGTTCATTACTGAAATATAGAAAACAAATACAAAAATTCATCTGGAACAAAAAAGGAACTAGAATACCCAAAATAATTCTAGGCAAAACAGACAACACTGGAGGGATCTTGATGCCAGACTTCAAACTCTACTATAGAGCCATAATAACAAAGACAGCTTGGTATTGGCACAAAAACAGACCCAAAGACCAATGGAATAGAATAGAAGATACAGATATAAAACCACACACATACATCAGCTGATATTTGACAAAGTGGCCAAAGTCACACAGTGGAAGAAGCACAGTCTCTTCAACTACTGGTGCTGGGAAAACTGGGTGGCCACCTGAAGAAAACTAAAAGTGGACCACAGCCTGTCTCCATGCAGTAACGTAAACTCAAAATGGACTGAAGACCATAACATCAAACCTGAAACTGAAACTATTGCAGAACAGAGTAGGAGAGACACTTGAACTTATAATAGGCACAGGCAAGAACTTCCTGAGCAGAGGTCCAACAAATTGGAGAGTGACTCGACAAATGGGACTACCTTAAAATAACAAGCTTCTACACAGCTAAAGGCATAGCAATCACCCTAGAAAGACAGCCAACAACTGGGAAAAAATACTTTCCAGCAATATATCAGACAAGGAGCTAATATCCAGTATATGCAGGGAACTCAAGAAAATAATCCCTCCCAAACCCAACAAACCAATTACAAATGGGCAAGGGAACTAAAGAGAGACTTCTCAGAAGAAGAGATAAAAATGGCAAAAAAAAAACCATGAGGAAATGTTCACCTTTTCTGTTTGTAAAGGAAATGCAAATAAAGACAACCCAGAGACACCACCTTATCCCAGTCAGAATGGCCCACAATCTAAATTCAGCCAGTGACAAATGGTGGTGTGGATGCAGAGAAAGAGGAGCCCTATTACACTGCTGGTGGGAATGTACACTTATACAACCACTCTGGAAAGCATCTGGAGGCATCTCAGAAAGCTAAATATAAACCTCCCCTATGACCTAGCCATACCATTCCTAGGCATCTATCCTGAGCAAGAGGAACCAGGATTCAAGGACACATGCATCTCCATGTTTATTGCACCACTGTTTACAATAGCCAGAAAATGCAAACAACCCAGATGCTCCACTACAGATGAATGGATCCAGAAATTCTGGTACCAATATACAATGGAATATTATGCAGCCATTAGAAAGGACAAAATAATGGCATTCACAGGGAAATGGATGGAACTAGAAGAAACCATGTTGAGTTAGGTAAACCAAGAGCAAAGGGACAAATGGCACATGGTATCCCTGATAGGTGGATGTTAAATACAAAATGTAAAGAGAAAAGACAAAGTAAATAAGACTTGAGAAACAAAGGACCTCCACTCATCTGGTCAAATCATTACTAAATGACCCCATGCTTCTGACCACATATATGGCATATATGTGCACAGTGGAGGAGGACACAGAAATAGAGGAAAAGAGGGGAAAACATATAACAATGGGACCCATCAGCTGCACTGGATATTAATCAAAACGAAATAAGCAACTCAATGGCAGTGATGGGAGGGAAGGAATGAGTGGGAAAGAGGGAACAGCTGACACTAAGCAAAAGGAAAGAAATATACAGATCACCTGATATGAAAGAAATAACTGTGTTGTCAAACCTCATAGAACTCATAAACTTTATATATCATGATAAAGACAATTGCCCCCATAAATCTTAGAATGTGTTTGTGACTTAACTATCCCACAATACAGTGAAATTTGTGAAATTTATGCAATCACTTAATCACAATTTAAAAATTGCAAAAAAGAGATGTATCAAAGAGAGACATACACATACACATATTTGTGTGTGTTTATATGTCTGTTTATGTATGTTTTTATATATACACATATATTAATATATATTTCTATATCTATAGATATAGGTACTTATATCTATAGATATAGAGCTACAGGTATAGATATATTACTCCAGTTCTATGGTTGAACTCAGGGCCTGGGCGCTGTGCTTGAGCTTCTTTGGCTCAAGGCTAGCACTCTAACACTTGAGCCACAGTGCCACTTCTGGCCTTTTCTGAACAGTGTACTATAGATAAGAGTCTCTCGGATTTTCCTCCCCAGGCTGGCTTCAAACCACAATCCTCAGATCTCAGCCTCCTGAATAGTGAGGATTACAGTTGAGAGCTATCAGGGCCTGGTTCAGACTTATATTTGACCTTTTATTAGTCAAGAGCAGTCAGCAGCAGAGAAATATTATTTATTCATTTATCTATTTGTCTATTTATGTATTTGCAGTTCTATGGAGCAGGGAATTGCTTACATAGTTGACAGGAAAAGGTAGGGTGGGCAATTCAAAGATTAGTGTGCACAGCAGCAATGACAACTACTAGGCTACAACTCAGGGTGGCAGTTGAGATACCAGAGCTTCAAAGAGGAGGCCATGTACTGAAGTTAAAACTTTAGTTAGATTCCCCCAGTGGAACTAAGGTTCCATGGGAATTCATACCTTACTTTCAGGTCCAGTGGGTCTAGTTACAGTTTTTGAGCTGGAGCTGCTTCTAGAAAGGTTATTTCAAGCAAAGCAAAACAGGGGAGGTATTCAATCTTGAGTCCTCTTGTCTCCCAGTATCTACTGGTCCTAACCATCCCACTCCATGGAAGCCATTCAAAAGTAGCTGGGTGCAAGAGCTCCTGCCAAAGTGTGCAGGACAAGGGGTGGGCAAGAAGAGGGCAGAGGATACATCTGAGAGCAAAGACACACTCAAGACACCGTATTCAAATTCTTATCAACAATACTTGAAATACTGCACTGACAGAGTCTGCTTTTTCATCTATAATGCAAAAACGGGACATTTACTCCATAGGGTTTTAATAATTCTAAATGCAATAATATATAGGCATAGTGTCTAGACATAGATCTATTCCTTTATAAGCATTGGTTTTCCTAGAGAGTTGAAGCGGCTAATCATTCTAAAGTGGACTTCTCCACAAAATCTTTTTTGGCAATGCTTTCATTTTGGTTATTTGATCAAAAACATCAGCAGAACCTAAAACTTCCTCAAAGAAGCAACTACTTAAAGCTCACATTTGTGCTAGAGGTCCCTGATAAGGTACTGCTTATAAGAATGCTCACAAAGATCAATGGAAAAGTGTTATGAAAGACAAGTCAGTAGCAGCTGGTAAGATAGAAACATAAGTTTTCATAAATCTACAAATAGAGAGCCTTTAGTGGCTGCACCAAAGTTTTCGGAGAGGCATGTTTCTTAACAGTAAAATCTGCTTTCAAGGTTAAAAGAGTTCTCAGAAAAAATATATCTGAGAAAAGGTAATATAACTTTAGTTACTTAGTTAGTTTGACCTAATTTGACTTTAGGAGGAAAACTTGGTCTGGGAAAGATTTAGGTTCCTGCAAGAGGATCTAATTAATTAAACTCAGCCAGTTCGTGCCCACCACCTACAGCTGCACATGACCTAGAGCTGAGCCCAGGGTGAAAATTCATCATATCTCTCATACTGTCTCTACTTTCAAGGACTTTGTTTCTTGTTCTTTGTGCAAATTGTGATTTAGGGAGCAAATGAAACAAATCTATTTGATAATAAATAAATAAATAAATAATAGGCAAATTTTATGGATCACTGTAATTCTTTTCTGTGTGTGCTGGTCCTGGGGCTTGAACTCAGAACCTTGAGCACTGTCCCTGAGCTATTATGCTCAAGTCTAGTGCTCTACCACTTGATCCAGAGCTCTATTAACAGTTTTCTTGGTGTTTAACTGGAGATAAGAATCTCATGATCTTTCCTGCCTAGGCTGACTTTGAATAGTGATCCTTAAATCTTAATTCCTGGCCAGGATGAGCCACTGGCAACTGACTTCAATCTATATCTATATATGTAACATTATATATATATATATATATATATACATATATATATACATATATATATATCACTTGATTAAAGCTAGCTGCATAAAACTCTTACTTTGTTTAAAGAGACATTTAATTTTAATGGAAATAATGAGGATTTTCAACAGCTTGTTCTGGAACAATATAGGACTTTGTCATTTACTAGCGTAATGGTTTGGGGAAAATCACCAGCTTGTGGACAATAATATTGACTCTTGTATTTCCATAGTGAGTACCTAAGGATCACCTAAGAGGGTTTGGTCTGCTGCCTGGTTCTACATTCACAAGTAACATGAGACTAATTCATGTGGACATACTCCATCTCGGAGCATCAAATTATTGTTACAATTATTGGAGAGTAATAAATGTTACTCTAAGTTTTCTGCACTTCAAAATTATTTGACGAACATTTAGGTAAATGCCCAAAAGTGGGATTGCTGGATCATAGGGGAGCTCTATGTGGAGTCTTTTGAGGAAAGTCCGTACTGCTTTCCAAAGTGGTTGAACAAGTTTACACTCCAACCAACAATGCAATAAGGTTCCCTTCTGTCCACACCCTCTCCAGCAGCTGTTGTTATTAGAGTTCTAGATTATAGCTATTCTAACTGGGGTGACGTGGTATCTCAATGTTGTTTTGATTTGCATTTCTTTTATGGCTAGAGAGGTTGAACATTTCTTCATGTATCTATTGGCCATCCTTCTTTCCTCTTCAGAGAAGGTTCTCATTAAGTCTTTAGCCCACTTGTTTATTGGGCAGTTGTTTCTTTGAGGATTTGTTTTAGGGGGATTTAATTTTTTGAGTTCCAAGTATATTTTAGATATGAGACCCTTGTCTGTTGTGTGGCTAGTGAAGATCTTATCCCATTCCGTAGGCTTTCTATTGATCTAATTAGCTATGTCCTTTGCCATGCAAAAGCTCTGCAACTTCATGCAATCCCATTTGTCCAACTTTTCTTTGATTTGTTGTGTTTCTGGGTCTCTATTAAGAAAATTTCGGCCTGCACCAAGGAGGCCTAGGGTTTCTTCTATTCCATCCTGTAATGTTTTGAGAGTGTCTGATTTGACTCCGAGGTCTTTTTTCCACTTGGAATTGATTCTGGCATAGGGTGATATATAAAGAACTAGGTTCGTTATCTATAAGTAGTTAACCAATTTTGCCAGCACCATTTACTGAAGAGGCTGTCTTTCTTCCATTCTATTTTTTAGCTCCCTTATCAAAGATTAGATGGTTATAGGTCTGTGGGTTCATTTCTGGATTTTCAATTCTATTCCATTTGTCCTGAGGTCGGTTCTTGTGCCAGTACCAAGCTCTTTTGATTACTATGGCTTTATAATAGAGTTTGAAAATTGGTATTGATATTCCTCCAGCACTGTTCTTTCTGTTGAGGATCGTTTTTGTTATTCGGGGTCTTTTATTGTTCCATATGAATTTTTGGCACACTAAAGCTACCAGCACAACTATGATTATTGCAGCATTATTTACCAAAGCTAACATATGGAACCAACCCAGATGCCCCTCAGTAGATAAATGGATCAAGAAAATGTGGTATATACACACAATGAAATTCTATGCCTCCATCAGAAAGAATGACATTGCTCCATTTGTTAGGAAATGGAAAGACTTGGAAAAAATTATAATCAGTGAAGTAAGCCAGGCCCAAAGAAACTTACGTCCCATGGTTTCCTTTATTTGCAATAACTAATATATGTCTGAGTCAAGCAGAAAAGGACAGATAAGTTGATGTTAGGGAAATGAACCCTAAGACATGTATTCAAATGTTTCTTTTTTCTTTCATGCGATTGTTTCTAACACATTTATAAGATTATTTCTTTGTTGTTTTGTATGTCCCTCCTCCATGGTATAACCCCTGCTTTCACTCTATTTGTTGTTGTTATAATTTGTGGAGGGGAAGGGAAAAGAACAAATCGTTTAAATAGGAATACAGGTGGATCCATTGCAACAATGAGACGTACAAATCGTTATGTCGAAAACGAACTTTACAACTTTGGTGGGGGTGGGGTGGGGAGGAGGGTTGGCTGAGGGAGTGGGGAGCAGAGGGGATGGGAAGGGGAAACAAAAGAGGAGGCTACAATGCTTGAAAAGAAATGTACTCATTATTTTGCCCAGGTAATTGTAACCCCTCTGTACAATATTTTCACAATAAAAAAATTATTTGATGACAGTACTTTTTTTCAATATTGGGGTTTGAACTCAGGACCTGTGCTTACTAGACAAGTAGACTGCTACTTGATCTATGCCCTCAGCCCTACAAAATTATGTTTAACAAACTATGCTCTGTTACCTGTTGTGAGTTTACTTGAATTAGAAAGGAATTTTTCTTGTGTTTCTTATATTTATCTCCAAAATCACAATGGGGCGGCAGATGGAATGAGATTGTTTTCTCCTGATGACCAGATTATTATGAGAATATTGTAAGGAAGCAGAAATTATTTTTCTTAGCTTCATTCCTGAATAGTACCACTGCAACATTATTGGCATATTTTTTCTGTGCTTATTTTTTTCTCTTTCGGGAAATAAAAGTTGTGCTGGAGGCTGAGTAGACCCTCTTTAACTGTGGAGCTGTGCATTGAGTCTTTATGTTTGATCATTACTTTTGAGTTAGGCTCTCACTTTCTGCCTGTGTTCATCCCTGGGCATGACCCACTTACATGAGGCTTGCTGGTAGTGAGTGTAGCATATCTATGTCACGACATCCAGGGCTCCATTAAAAAGAGGTTTCATTAATTTCTTTCTATCTGTGCTGGCCTTGAGCCACGATCCCAAAAATCTCAGCCTCCCAAGTTGTGAGGATTAAAAGCATGGACCACCAATATCTGGCTTCCTTTAGACAGTTAATGGGCTATTTATAAAGATTAAATTTGTACTATGTTTACTATGCATATTACTATCATGCCTTTTGGTTAATTTTGTATATTAAGGATTTTCTTATGTCAGTAAACATGCAGAGGTGCAATGCTCATAATGTTATAATATTTCTTAATTATAGAAATATTGCTTCACTGTTGGGCCCTTTGATAAAAATAGCATTCGTTTTACAATAAATAACAATATAGCTATCTTGGTGTATTCATATTTGCTTATACTGCTTGGTTGTTTCCTTATACACTAAGCATCAAAATTAAATGCATAAAATATAAGCCTTTAAAAATATTTATCTCTAATCAATAAAATAATGTGTATTATATCAGCTTTTATTTATTTTTACCAGTGTTGAAGGTTTTTTTGTTTTGTTTTGTTTTGTTTTTGCTGGTATTGGAATTTGAACTCAAGGCAGTTGACCGTACTCAGCTTTCTTGGCTGGTGTTCTACCACTTGGGTCATGCCACCAACACATAATTTGCTAGTTATATTAATGGATTCATATTGATTTTTCTACCTGACTGGTTTAAAGCTGCAATCCTGCTGGTCTCAGCCTCCTGAATAGTCAATATCATAGTGTTGTGAGATTAAGGAGTTTTAAAAATAGGCTTGGTAGCCATTTGAATATGAGTTTCTTCTTTGACAAACTATTTGTGAAGGAGAAAAGAATCTTTCTTTTATTTTCTGGGATTGAACCTAGAGTTGCTATACTAGCCCAGCATATTTTACTACTGGAGTCTACATATGCCTTTAGTCCTGTTTTTTTTTCTTTTTCTTTCCTCAAGTTCTGTTGTTTTGGAAACAGGGTCCCACTTCCATCTTTGTCCAAGCTGGCTTTCAACTCATGATCCTCCTGCCTCCTGAGTACCTGAAAATATTTCTTGAACATAATTTATGATGTATTCATTGGAAAAGAAGTTTGATATGTAGAGATGCATAAAATATGAATTCTGTATTCAAGTAGCTCTAAATATAAAGAGAAGAGTACAGTGTCACAGGATCAGCAATGGGAACCTGGAATGGCTTCTAGGTAGGCTGAAGAAAAGTTATTCATCTTTGAGAGTGACAATCTTTTGAAGAATGAGTAGGAATTTTCCAGGGAGATAATCAACAGAAGTTTTTCAGAGCAGAAAGTGAATACTATATATGAGCAAAGGCTGGAAGCCTGGAAGAACAAATATACAGAAATTTACAAAAGCTAGCAACTGCTGAACTATAAAATAGGTTAAGAGGAGATGGAATTAGAAGACATGAAGGTGGAAAAATGGAACTTAAAAGGACTGAATGGTGATGGACGTAGTACACTTCACTGACTTGATCCTGAAGGAGATACGTAGCCTCTGAAGTCTAATTTATGACCACATAGCTAAATAAGTAGATGGCAATTTGAGTTTTTTGAATGTCTCATCTGTAGGCCAGAATCCTCTGTTTAATAATTGGCATTTAATAATTTGGCATTCTCAAAGAAACTCAATACTGATTATGTGCTAGTTATCTTAGAGACACGGGCATTATTTTAGGAAGAAGAATAATTGCCTTATCCATAACTTAATCCCAGTAGGACCCAATTTTATTTCCCCAGCATCACACACATCATTTATCTACTTAGTTCTGGAACACAGTGATATTGTTTTATGTCCCAGTCAAATCAGTTTTCATCCTACATAGATACAACATCCATGTTTTTATCCAGCCATTGCATATCATTAGATTTGGGATGGAATTAAACCATATTTCCATTATAGATACTCATTTCATCACCTTGTCCCTTGGAGGTTAAGGAGTCCCAAAGAGCCTCAGGCTAAACTATATAAATATACCTCTCTTGTATTGGTTCTGTCCCAGTAAAAACTGGAGCTATATTTGGTATAGGAGATTTGGATGGCATATACTAATTTAAATAACAACTGACATCTAGTTATTTCTATGATTTTTTTAAAAAAATAAACCTTTACATGATACATAGCATATAAATAACTAAATAGCTAGAAGAATTATCACAAATGAAGCTTCCCTTATACCCAACTTTCAGGTCACAAAATTAAATTGGAAATAAAAGTTACCCGCTTATATCTGCCCCTTGACCCCAATTTCTATCCTAACTTTTTTTTGGAGGGTGTCCGGTCATGGGGCCTGAACTCTGGGACTGGGCACTGTCCCTCAGCTCTTCAGCTCAAGGCTAGTGCTCTACTATTTGAGCCACAGCGCAACTTCCAGCTTTTTTCTTTTTTTGCTTATGTGGTACTGAGGAATCGAACCCAGGGCCTCATGCATGCAAGGCAAGCGCTCTACCACTGAGCCATCTTCCCAGCCTTATCCTAACTTTTATCACCATAGATTACCTTCTTTGTATCCATTCTGGATAATTATAATATTGTTTGATGTCTGGTGCTTCTCAACCGATTTGTCTATTTTTCCCCCCACCGGCCATTAGGTATCTTCCAGTAGTAACATACTATTTCCACTCTAAGTTCACTGGCCTGAACTACTTAATAGTTTTTGGGTCATAAGAAGCCCACTTACTCCATGTATCCAGAGTGAGGGGAAATTGAAAATGCTTGTAAACACTACTGATGACAAGCCCCACCCCCCACCATTAACTTGCACTCTGTGGAAATCTTCGGTCTTTACTTACAACTTGAAGGTCAAAGAAAAAACCCTATCAATATATTGAATGACAACAACGAATATTCCTTCTTCAACACCTCATATATTCTTGGAATTGTCATCCAAACAATTTAGCCTTCAAGTCCCCAGAGGCAGGTTTGTCTGAGAATAAGACATATATTTTCTTTTGTCCCCCAAAATCTCAAGCTAAGCACCCCTCTGGTGTATATGTTGTCTGGGAAAGGGAGTCTGGATGTTTCTTTGGTGTCTCTTAGTAATAATCATTGATTGTTTAAAAATATTCTCTACATTCTAAAATATCATATGGAATGCCAATCTTCAAAAATACCAGACAACACAAGTTTAATTTATTTCTTTTGTAATGCAAATACATCACAATGTAGATGTTTTGTAAATGTACCACAATGTAGAATTAGTCCAACATACTAACCCAACATACCACAGTGTTTTCAGATTTAGTCTATTATATAATAATGATGCTACTTATTTTCTTCATGGTTTCTTTTTATGTATACATATGTATTTCAGTTGGACACATACACATACATGCACACACACACAAGCATTTCTACGAGTGAGATACCAGACCCTATAATGAATTAATAGTTACCCTTAAGCATCAATGTTACAAGGTAGTGTTCCACAATTGGATTTAACCTTCAGTGTCTGCAGCTGCAGTGCATTCTGCTCACATTCACATTTCTTTCCATTCTTGGCCTTCTTCAAAGTACACTGGTACAGCACTTGGTTGTTTTTTTTAAATTTAATTTAATTGTAAGAGTGATGTACAGAGGGGTTACAATTACACAAGTAAGGCTATGAGTACATTGCTTGTCGAACATTGTTACCTCCTCTCTCACTTTCCCTCCCCGACCAAGTTGTAAAGTTCATTTCCACCATTGTGTCTTGTGAGTATTGCTGTTGCATTGGTCCTTTGTCCTTTGTCTCACCATTTTGTTAGCCCCTTTCCATTCCCCAAATCACATAAATACATACACAAGACATGGGGTACCAAAATGAAGAACAGTGACAATAGGGGATAAACTACAAGAGGGAAAATGAAAGAAAAAAGAATTTCACACAGAACATAAAAATTAAAAACAAACAAAACCCCTCATTTCCATGGAGTTCATTTCAATTAGCATCATCTTATATGGTCATATGTATGTTTGGTCATATGTACATTGAGCTACTGCGATCCTCTGCTAGGACTATCATAGACACATGCTAATTATTACAAATAAGGGAAACCATGGAGCCTATATTTCTTTAATCCTGGCTTACTTCATTTGATATGATTTTTCCCAATCTTTCTATTTCCTTATGAATGAGGTGATGGCATTCTTCCTGATGGAAGCATAGAATTCTATTGTGTATATATGCCACATTTTCTTCATCCATTCATCTACTGAAGGGCATCTGGTTTGGTTGCTACAAAGAACATAGTTGTGCTGGTAGCTTTAATGTGGCTTTGTTTGCAATTGTTTGGGTAAATGCCCTGGAGTGGGATTACTGGATCCTTAGGGGATCTATGTGGTTTCTTTTGAGGAACCTCCATAATGCTTTCCAAAGTGGTTGAACAAGTTTACATTTCCACCAACAGTGCAGTAGGGTTCCCTTTGGCCACATCCACTCCAGCATCTGTTGTTATTAGACTACTTGATTATAGCCATTCTCACTGGGTGAGGTGGAATCTCAATGTTGTTTTGATTTGCATTTCTTTTATGGCCAGAGATGTTGAACATTTCTTCATGTGTCTATTGGCCATTCTTATTTCCTCTCCAGAGAAATCTCCTTTTTATTCCTTAGCCCATTTTTAATGGGGTGGTTGTTTCTTTTTTTAAAAATAATTTTTATTGAAGTTGTGATTACAAAAATTTCACAGTACTGTGGAATTGTGATACATAGTTATAATCACAAACACATTTTAACCTTCACAAGGCAACTTGCCTTTATCATGGTCTATAAAGTTTGTGAATTTTATAAGCTTTGGCAATAAAACTATGTCTTCCAAATCGGGTGATATGTACATTTCTTTACTTTTTCTTAGTGTCAGTTGTTCCCTCTTTCCCTCTCATTCCCTCCCTCCCATCACTGCCCTTGAGTTGCTTAGCTCATTTTCATCAATGTCCAGTGCAGCTGATGGGCCCCTCTGTTGTATATTTTCCACTAATTCTATGTCCTCCTCCTAGCTTCCCTCAGATGTGCACATGTATATACCATATATGAGGTCAAGAACATGAAGTCATTTAGAAATGATATGACAAATGCAGTAGTGGTCCTTTGATTCTTGTGTCGTGTTTACATTGTCATATCTCCTTTCATTTTGGATTAACATACACATATCAGGGAGATCATGTGTCATTTGTCTCTCTGATCTTGGTTTACCTCGCTTAACATGATTTGTTCTAGTTCCATCCATTTCCCTGTGAATGTCATTATTTTGTCCTTTCTAATGGCTGCATAATATTCCATTGTATACAGATACCACAATTTCTGGATCCATTCATTTGTAGTGGAGCATCTTGGTTGTTTTCATATCTTGGCTATTGTGAATAGCGCAGCAATGAACATGGAGGTGCATGTGTCCTTGTATCCTAGTTCCTGTTGCTCAGGGTAGATGTGTTGGGAGTGGTATGGCTGGGTCATAGGGGAGGTGTATATTTAGCTTTCTGAGGTGCCTCCAGACTGCTTTGCAGAATGGTTGTATTAGTATACATTCCCATCAGCAATGAAGTAGGGTTTCTCTTCCTCTGCATCCCCACCAGCTTTTGTTGTTGGCTGAATTTAGGATATAGGCCATTCTGACAGAGGTAAGGTGGTATCTCATGATTGTTTCTATTTACATCTCCTTTATGGACAGGGATGGTGAACATTTCCTCATGTGTTTCTTTGCCACTTTTTTCTTATTTGTCAGTTGTGGGGCCTGAACTCTAGGCCTGGGCACTGTCCCTCAGCTCTGCAGCTCAAGTCTAGCACTCTACCACTTTAGCCACAACTCCACTTCCAGGTTTTTCTGCTTATGTGGTTCTGAGGAATCAAATCCAGGAGCTCATGCATCCAAGGCAAGCACTCTACCACTGAGCTACTTCCCAGCCCTTCTTTGACATTTTTATCTCTCCTGAGAAGTGTCTCTTTAGTTCTCTTGCCCATTTAATGATTGGTTTGTTGGATTTGAGATGGATTTGTTTATTGAATTACTTTTTTTATTTTGGATATTAGGTCTTTGTCTGATATAGTGCTAATAAATATCTTTTCCCAATTAGTTGGCTGTCTTTCTAGTTTGGTAGCTATGTCTTTAGCTGTGCAGAAACTTTTTATTTTAAGGGATTCCAATTTGTTGAGTCTTTCTCCATTTTATTGTGCCCCTGGGACTTTGTTCAGGAAGTTCCTGCCTGTGCCTATAAGTTCATGCATCTCTCTTCTCAGATTTGATGTTTAGGTCTTTAATCCATTTTGAGTTGGTGTTAGTGCACAGTGACAGGCAGGGATCCATTTTCAGTTTTCTGCATGTGATCACCCAGTTTTCCCAGCACCAATAGTTGAAGAGGCTATGTTCCTATCACTGTGTGTCTTTGGGTCCTTTTTCAATTATCAGCTGACTATAGGTATGTGATTTTATTTCGGGATCTTCTAATCTATTTCATTGGTCTTCAGGTCCGTTTTGTGCCAAGAGCAAGCTACTTTTGTTATTACGGCTTTATAGTACAGTTTGAAGTCTGGCATCGAGGTCCCTCCCGTGTTGTCTCTTTTGCCTAGAATTGTTTTGGTTATTCTAGGTCGTTTGTTGTTTCATATGAAGTTTTGGATTTTTTTTTCTATTTTCAGTAAAGAACATCATTGGGATTTTGATGGTAACTGCATTGAATTTGTATATCAACTTTGGCAGTATGGTCATTTTCACAATATTGATTCTGCCTATCCAAGAACACGGAAGGTTTTTCCATTTCTTGGTGCTCTCTTTGATTTCTTTCTTTAGGCTTTTATACTTTTCACTAAATAGGTACTTTACATCTTTGGTTAGATTAATTCCTAAATATTTTATTTTATGTGATTATTGTGAATGGAGTTGTTTCCCTGATTTCCCTTTCTGCTAGTACATTGTTGGTGTACAGAAAGGTAACTGATTTTTTGGGTTAATTTTGTATCCTGCTACTTTGCTGAAATGATTCATAAGTTCTAGGAGTTTGGGAGTGGAATTTTTGGTGTTGCTACGGTATAATATCATATCATCTGCAGAAAGGGATAGTTTAACTTTTTCCATCCCTATGGAGAACCCTTTAATGTTCTTTTCTTGCCTTATTGCTCTGGCTAAGGATTTCAGAACTATATTGAAGAGGAGTGGTGAGAGTGGGCATCCTTGCCTTGTTCCTGATTTTTGGAGAATTGGTTGTAGGTTTTCTCCATTGAGTATAATATTGGCCATTGTTCTGTTGTATATGGCTTTTATTGTTTTAAGGAATGTTCCTTCTGTTCCTATTTTCTCCATAGCTTTTAGCATGAATGAATGTTGTATCTTATCCAAGGCCTTTTCTGCATCAATGGAGATAATCATGTAGTTCTTACTTTGTATCTGTTGATGTAATGGATTGTATTTATTGATTTATATATGTTAATCTATCCCTGCATCTCTAGGATGAAGCCTACTTGATCATAGTGTTTCATTTTTTGATATGTTGATGGATTCTGTTTGCTAATATTTTATTGAGGACCTATGCATCTGTGTTCATCAAACAAATTGGTCTGTAGTTCTATTTTTTTGCTGTATCTTTGCCTGGTTTGGGGTTAATTGTGATATTGGCTTCCTAGAATGAGTTTTGGTTCTCTCCCTCTGCTTCTATTTCATGGAAGAGCTTGAGGAGTATGGGTATTAGTTCCTTTCTGAAGGTCTTATAGAATTCCATAGTGAATCAAACTATACCTGGGCTTTTCCTTATTTGAAGACTTCTGATTGCTTCCTCTTTCTCATTGTAAGATCTTGGCTTATTTGATTGATTTCTTCTTGGTTCAGTTTGGGCAACTTGTATTACTCTAAAACTTCATCCATTTCTGCTAGGTTTCCCTACCTTAGAGAGTATAGATTCTGGAAATAGTTCTTTCTGAGTGTTTGGATGTCTTGGATGTTTGTTGTAATTTTTCCTGTGACATCCCTGATCTTATTGATTTGGGTCTCCTCTCTTTTTCCTTAAGCTGGACAGAGGTCCAGCAATTTTATTAATGTATTGAAAAAAGTTTCTTGTTAATTTTATTTATAGTTTTCTTAATCTCTACCTCATTGATATCAGCTCTTATTTTGGTTAACTTGCTCCATGTATTATTTTTAGGTTGAATTTTTTCTTGCTTTTCTAGCAGTTTTACTTGCATCATGAGATTACTTACTTGGTCTTTCTCTATTGTCTTTCTTTCTTTTTTTGAGGGGGGGTCCGATCGTGGTGCCTGAACTCTGGGCTTGGGCGCTGTCCCTCAGCCCTTCAGATCAAGGCTAGCACTCTATCACTTGAGCCACAGCGCCATTTCTGGCTTTTTCCCTTTTGCTTATGTGGTGCTGAGGAATCAAACCCAGGGCCTCATGCAAGGCAAGTGCTTTACCACTGAGCCACCTTCCCAACCCCTGTCTCTATTTTCTTGATGTGTTCACTGACAGTGATAAAATTGCCCCTAAGGACTGCTTTTGTAGTGACCCATATATTTCTTTAAATTCATTAAATTGTAGGAACTTTAAAATTTCTTATTTAATTTCTTCTGTGACCCAGGTGTTTCTCAGAAGTGTGTTGTCCAATTTCCATGTATTTAGTAATTTCTATGGTATGCCTTGTTACTGAGAACTAGCTTGATTTCACTGTGGTCGAATAGAATACAAGGAATTAGTCGATCTTCTTGTATTTGCTTAAATTCTTTGTACAAACTATGATGCTACTTTGGAGAAAGTTCCATGGGCTACTGAAAAGAATGTGTACTGGGTTGTTGTTGGGTTGAAAACTGAGATATTGTATCATTGAATTCAGAGGCTTCTTTACTAATCCTCTGGTTGGTAGACCTGTCCTTTGGTAAGAGTGGAGTATTAGTATCTATTTTGAGAATATTTACTTAACATATGGATGCATCAATGTTTGGAGAGTTTAAACTGATAATGGTGATATCCTCTTCTTGGATTGTTCTCTGTATTAATATAAAGTGTACTTCTTTGTCTTTTTGTGTTGATTTTAATGAAAAGTTTATTTTGTCAGATATCAGGATGGCAACTCCTACCTTCTTGCAGGGAGCATTTGCATGGTGGATCTTCCTCTATCCCTTCACTTGGAGTTTGTTTTCATCTTTGGCTGTGAGATGGGTTTTTTTTTTTGAGGATTTGTTTGGGGGAGGGCTAAATTTTTATTTTGAAGTATTTTTTGCCAACCCTATGGCTGGAACTTTAGGCCTTGACACTGTCCCTGAGATTCATTTGCTCAAGGCTAGAACTCTACTACTTGAGCCACATCACTGCTTCAGGCTTTTTCTGTGTATGTGGTACTGAGGAATTGAAGTCAAGGCTTCACACATGCTAGGCAAGCACTCTACCACTAGGCCAAAATTCCCAGCCCCTGAGCTTTAGGTATATTTTTGATACGAGGCCCTTGTCTGTTGTATAGCTAGTGAAGATCTCCCAATCTATGGGCTTTTTATGTATCTTCCTAGATATGTCCTTTGCCATGCAGAAGCTTTACAGTTAAATGTAGTCCCATCAATCCAGTCTTTTTCTGATTTGTTGTGTTTCTGGATCTTTATGAAGTTTCTACCTGTGCCAATGATCCCTGGAATATCCCCTATCCCATCCTGCAATATTTTCAGGGTATTTGGTCTTTCATTGAGGTCTTTGATCTATTTGGAGTTGATTCTGGTACAGAGTGATACATAAGGATCTAACTTCAGTTTTCTGCACATGTAGCGAATTCTGCCAGCACCATTTGTTAAAGAGGCTGTCTTTCTTCCATCTTAGAATTTTGACTCCCTTATCAAGGAGAGATCTGTCGGATCATTTCTGGGTTTGAATTCTATTCCATTATTCCTCAGGTCAGCACTTGGTTTTAACTTACAGTTTTCTGATCCTAATTAAGTGAAGAATCATTCATACTTTATTGACTCTATGCACATTTTTAGTAAAGTGTCTATTCTGATAGACACTAGTCTCTAACCGAGGTTGTTTTTGTTTTTGTTGTTGTAGGTCATGGGCCTTGATCTCTGGGCCTGGGTGCTGGCTCTCAACTATTCAGCTCAAGGCAAGCACTCTACCAATTGAGCCACAGTGCCACTTCCAGTTTTCTGGTGGTTTATTGCAGATAAGAGTCTCATAGACTTTCCTTCCTGGGCTGGCTTTGAACTGCAACCCCCAGATCTCAGCCTCCTGAGTAGTTAGGATTACCGGTGTGAACCATGGGCACCCAGCTAAGCCAAGTTTTTATTTACTCATTTTTTACTTATTTAATTTTTGAAAGTATTTCCTATATTTTGGGTACTATTACATTCCTAATAAAATGTTTATAAGTATTTTTTCAACATGATTTTGTCTCTTCAAAGTATCATGTATGTGAGAAAAGTGTTCTGCCATTAAACTATATCCCTAGCTGTGTTTGTCTTTTTTACTTACTTCATTTGATTAACAGCCACTTAGTATTAATGTCACCTGCTTAATCTCTATTTGTGTTAATCCTCCCCTTTATTGTCCTTGGCTAGACCTATTTTCTCCTTCTAGCCATGGAAAGGCAATGCTGAACAAAATTGCTTTTATTCAGAAAGTTTACTTAATTTCTTTGCATCCAATAGGAAAATTAACATGGAGAAAGCACTTTGAGGGTACTGAGACACTCGGGACTGCACATGCTCAGATGGATTAAGGTATAACTTTTCTGAGTTGGATCTTTTTCAGAGCTAGGGATTCTATGCTGTCATTTGCCTGATGAGGCTTATTCTCAATCTGCATTATGGGAAAGTCAGGACTTTTGGTCCATATAGATTGTATAATCTTTCTCTTGAGGAAGAACGGTACAGAAAAGGAGGGTGGCTTATTAAGAAAGTATCATTCACCAGGCCCTTGTGGCTTATACCTGTAATTCTAGCTCTCAGGAGGCACAGATCTGAGGATTGAGGTTTGAAGCCAGCCTAGGATAGAAAAATTGGAGAGATTCTTATCTCCAGTTAACTAATAAAAAGCAAGAAATAGAGGTGTGGCTCAAATGGTAGATCATCAGTTTGAGTGAAAACACTAAGCAAGAGTAAAAGCACCAATTCCAGCATGCAGCTTTGAGTGAAAACACTAAGCAAGATTTCAAGCTCCAGTTCCAGCACATGCGTGTGCATGCGCATATACACATGCACACACACAGTAGAAGAAGAAGAAGAAGAAGAAGAAGAAGAAGAAGAAGAAGAAGAAGAAGAAGAAGAAGAAGAAGAAGAAGAAGAAGAAGAAGAAGAAGAAGAAGAAGGAGGAGGAGGAGGAGGAGGAGGAGGAGGAGGAGGAGGAGGAGGAGGAGGAGGAGGAGGAGGAGGAGGAGGAGGAGGAGGAGGAGGAGAATGGGCTGGAGGAGGAGGGGCTGGAGGAGACGGAAGAGAAAAAGAACAACAACAACAACAATAAGGAAAGGAGAAGGCAAGAAGGAGGAGAAGAAAGAAGAAGAAGGTGGAGGAGGGAGAAGGGGAGGAGAGAGAGGTGGATAAGGAGGAAAAGGAGGAAGAGGAGGAGGAGGAGGGATGATAAATAATTCATTTACCTTTTACCCTTTTGCCAGCATTGGTAAAGGTCAGATATTTGCCAAAATCTCACCCCCAAAAGACAAGTACTTCCAGGGAGGAGTGCACATCTACTTGTGTCACAGAGAAAGACAGCTTTGAGTTGAAAAATTAGGAAATTTGGTGAAGAACTACAAGATAATCTTGGCCAATCCCAGAACAGGTGGTCTTGATGACCTATGGTTGGGCTTCAATGTTTCAGAGAAAGTCACCTGAATGGAATTGAAACATATCTAGAAATGCTTGCATTTCAGACCCTTTCCATGTATTTTCTTCCTTTTTTTAATGTTAGACACTCCTATATCAATCTAATTCTCATAAGATCAAATCTGCTCATTATGAAGTATGACCATAATTTTAAAGAATTACAGCTCTCTGAAAATCTCCCATAAGCAATAAAGATTATTTTTGAAAGTTGTATTTATATTAAGAGAGCATTCCCACTGTGTTCCCCTAAATATAGTGAAGAAACATAAAATTCTTCCTTTCTTCTCTGGAGATTGTTATTAATGGCCTTTTAAGGGTATTGGAACAATAGGCCAGAGTTTAACATAATTCTGCATTTCTACAGAATTCCTCTGATGGAAATGTGATGCTATAAGCCAATCTGATTGTCTTTGGGAGTCATTCTTCATATTGGTGATCAAGTATGTACATCCTGCATGCCTTTTACCAATTAAAAGAGGCTATATGAGCCTGATATATTTTTTTTTACCAAAGAAGAATTTGTCAAAGAACTATTTAGAATTATTGGCCAGAATACTTAACTATTACATTAATATAGCATTCTTCACTTACTTTTCAGTCATTTCCTGTCTTCAAGTACAACCTTTTGCCACCTTCTCACATAACTCGTCTCCCTCTTTCTATGGACTTTAATTGTTCTTGGAATTCTGACTCTTGATCCAAGTGTCATGCTGTTAACTACATTTTTGGACAACAAAATCTTCTATTGGCAAGTGGCAAAATAGAACACAAATGCTTCTCTTTCATAAATACCATTTATCTCTCCAATACATTCCATCCTTAATTATACGGAACTCTTTCTAAACATCTAAGTACCTCTTGCCCCTCCACTCCTCCTTGATGTGCTTTTCCAGTCTCAATGTGTTGACTGAAGTTGCTGCTTCCACTTGTGCTTAGAAACATTATAACTCCATTCCATCTATTGACAGGAGTTAGTAGAAAACTGGTCAGGAAATTGAAGCTGATACAACTTGCAGATGACAGAATAAGCTGATAAACCAAAACTTGTCTAATGATAACTTGCCTGAGGACAAGGGTTACAGAAGAATAAGGAAGGAAGACGTTTGTTAAGTAAGAAAAAAAAGAATGAAAAACTAAAGCTAGGATATTAAATCATTGGTGCCATAACTTTACAGAGAAAAGAAGGAACCTCACTAATATTGAGGTCTGTAGTTCTCCCTATTCTCCCTGATGCTAATATCTCTATCCCTGAAGATGGGTGAAGATGAGCTGAAGTACTGTCTTCTCCTAGCATAGCTATTGTATATGTTCTCAATTTTGCTTAAGTTCAACTTTTGCCTGACCTCTTTTCTTGCCAGATACAAAGACCCAAGGTCAATTTAGCTACCCTAAATTTCTGATAACATGATCAACTTCTGGTTATATTTATCCTTCCTGGTTTCATTCATCAAAACTTACCTGGTCATTCCTTTATTTTTAAGTAGTTGTACAAAGGGATTTCAGTACAAAAGTCAGACTATGAGTACGATGAATCATGATCAATGTCATCTCTTCACACTAGAGATTATTTAGAAAATGAAGTATATAACTTGCAAGTGGGGACAGGAGGGAAAAACTGGAAGAGAGGGAGAGAAGGGGTAATATTGTTGAAAAGGAAATGTACTTGTTACCTGACATGTGTGGAGAGCTGCAGGGGCCACGACCAAAGATGGCACTGGCTTCCGCCTTCCACCTTGCCGATGGCGAGTGCTCTCTGTGAAAAACAACTCCTTATATGGCTATGGCTTGGCTACTGGCTTGCTTCCGTGTTTGCGACCCTATATATGCTGCGTGGCATCTCGGGATTGGCCATCCAGGAGGCTTATAACCGGAGCGCGGGTGCGGGGGGAGGGAGAAGCTTGCAGATGAGGTTCCTGGATAAACTGCTTTGAGAAGAATCCCGGGTCCTGTCTTCCTTGCTGGTCGAGGCGGTCACGACAAATGGTGGCCCGTACAGGGATCTAACTCCACAAGGGATTCAGAACTCCTGGCAGTCAGGGTGGTGCACCGGTAAGTTCCCAGGTAAGTGGGAATCCGAGATTAAAGCGGGCATAATACGGGGCTCTTCTCTGTAGATAAAGAGAGAGTGGGAATCCGGGAAGAAATGAAATACAGGCCTAAAATGAAAGTAAAAGAAAATAAAATTTTTAATAACTGAGATGGGTGCCGCGACGTCACATCCAATTTTTCTGGCCCTGGAAGAGCTACTACGCTCAAAAGGACTAAAGTTAAAGAAGGGTACCTTACCAGAGGTTCCTTGATGAATGCAACATTGTGGCTCCTTGGTTTATAGCCGGGAGCCTTACAGTAGCCTCATGGGACAAATTAGGGAAGGATTTGGACTTTGCCTATGAACAGGGCACATTAAAGGCAGGAGTCCGCCCCATTTGGAAATTGATTAGGGGCTGCCTGGAGGACCAGCACTGCTGTGAGGTTATAGAAAATGGACAGTCAGCACTGGAACAATTACAGGAGGAGAGGTCAGAGAAGGCGATCAGTGAAAAGAGAGACAATGAACAGGGCAAAAGGGGGCGACTTTACCCAAATCTGTCTGAGCTAAAATCGGAAAGAGGAAGTTTCAGCGAGTTAGAGGAGGAAGAAGTGAGAGCACTTATTCAACAGATGAAAAGGAGCCGTATAAAAAAGGGGGTCACTTTTTTATAGCAAACATGACTTGCAATTTGACTAGTACTGCCCATACTGTGGGTGCCAATTGTCATTTTAGTAAGAATTATACGGTATTTAGTTATCAGCCTACCCCCGTGTGTGTGGTTTCCCCTTTCGTGCTTTTGGTAATTAACAACACATCTGTATGCTCAGATGATGTGTGTGCTTGTACTAATGAAACCTGCTATTTTGCTACCTGCTGGAGTTCTCAGTATCCGTTAGCTATAGTTGCACGCATTCTGCATTGGGTGCCTTTGCCAGTAGATGCTTCTCAAGCTGTAACCTTGTTTAGGCATAAGAGAGATTTTGGCATCACTGCGGCCATTGTAACTGCTATAGCTGTGGCTGCTGCGAGTGCAACGGCTACCGCTGTCTCCATGTCACATACTGTGCAGACGGCTCAGACTTTAAATAACTTGTCGGCTACTACAGCCAGAGCTCTGGATTTACAACAAGTGGCCAATGCACAATTAAAAGGAGGACTGATGCTGTTAAATCAAAGGGTTAACCTTGTGCAGGAGCAGGTTGATATCCTGTGGCAGTTGGCTCAGCTGGGATGTGTTCAAAAATATGAAGGGCTTTGTATTACCACTGTTCAGTATTATAACTATACCCAGGCAGCAAATTTGTCTAAACAACTGTCAAGTTATCTTTTAGGCAACTGGACAGGGGAATTCGACCAATTGATGTTACAGCTACAATCAGCCATTGTCGCGGTAAACTCCAGCCGGATGGATGATGCCCTGTTACAAGATGTTTCCTCCTGGATTTTGACAGCTGTGGATCATTTGAAGGAGGGGGCGGGAATGGGCTCTCTTATCGGTATCCTGGCATTGGTGATCTTGCTGTGCCTGTGGTGCATATGCCGGATTAGGAGCTCGCAGTGCAGGAGTATGGCTATGGTGGTCCAGGCCTTCACTGCCATTGAGGCCGGACAGTCCCCCTACACGTGGCTTGCCACGTTAAAGGAATAGCACAGGGTGTAAGGCAAACGCACTGCACTTGGGAATCACTTCCCAGCGTGAGCCCAAGGAGAGCATGTTGGGTTGCAAGTGGGTTGATGCCCAAGATCCCACCTCTGCAAAAAAGGCATCGGACGGGCCTGGTCGTCACTGGGGAAGGCGCCCCTCAGGCGAAGACCAGTGCAGGGTCCTCTCATTAATGTTTTAGACAGAGGCCCAACCTCTACTCTTACCTGTTGCTTAATAAAACAAAAAGGGGGAGCTATGGAGAGCTGCAGGGGCCGCGACCAAAGATGGCGCTGGCTTCCGCCTTCCGCCTTCCCGATGGCGAGTGCTCTCTGTGAAAAACAACTCCTTATATGGCTATGGCTTGGCTACTGGCTTGCTTCCGTGTTTGCGACCCTATTAGTATATGCTACATGGCACTTCGGGATTGGCCATCCAGGAGGCTTATAACCGGAGCACGGTTGCGGGGGGGAGGGAGAAGCTTGCAGATGAGGTTCCTGAATAAACTGCTTTGAGAAGAATCCCGAGTCCTGTCTTCCTTGCTGGTCGAGGTGGTTGAGACAGACATGTAACTGTAAACCCTCTATACATCATTTTACAGTAAAAGTTTAAAAAATATTACCCACATAAATGGAAACAGGGTTTATCTCTATGCATCTGTCTCTTATCTCTGTCTTATATGTGTTTTGACTTCATTTTATCCTTCTTCAGATGAATCTTTCCATCCATTAACAGCTCTAATTCATGGTATCCTCATACATCTGGACCCAAGAAGAAAAGACTTCTATTCTTAATATCCCTGTAGCACATAAAAGGAAAGAATCTGATTGGATCTGTCTGGATTAGCTCAGAATCAATCACCAAACCAATAAATATGGAAATATTTTATTCTTCTTGAGTGAATTTGGATCTTGACATGATGCCAATGAATAAAAATAAAGTTGAGCCCACCTAAACCAATGAATAAAAATTAGTTGAGCCCATATAAACCAAAGGAAAGGGAGAAATTTCCCAAAGGAAAGGGCACTTACCTATTGATAAAAACATAGTAGTACACAAACAGAAATCTGTTCAAAAGGCAAGTTTGTACTTAATGGAATCCAACACTTAAAAATAGAAAACTATATTTGTATTTCTTTACCTTAAAAATAATATAATTTTAATCATATCACGAACTACTAGGGATACTTACAAGATATAAAAGGCCCTCATGATTCTAGATCAGATTATAATAATAATAGTAATATCTAGTCAACACTGAATGATTGGCCAGGAATAACATTAATTGCATTCTTAAAATAAGTCTTCAGGTCAATTACATTTTCAAATGAATATATTGAGACTTAGAGGGTAAGTTTTTTTTAAGTCATTTAGCAAAGTAGTAGCAGAACTTTCTTTGTGTTATATTCATTGCCATGTTATGTGATCTTGTCTGAGATGTTATAAAACATTCTGAAATAGCCCTATTATTTCCAAAGATACCACTTAAGAACTGAAAAAAGTATTAACAGAAGGCTTTATTCTATCTATTTATGTTTATAAATTAATGTATATATTAAGTTGAATGATAATTACTATATAATTTTACTGAGATTATTAGTCCCTGAAAATTTAAACATATTCATCTAAAAGTTAAATTGTAAGAATTTTGAAGACATATTTGCCAAACAAGTTCAGTCCTTGTCTAAATTTTCACAAAATTAGAAATTAGTGGAAAAGAATTTAATGTGCTTTCATCTACTAAAAATGGTAAAATAAAACTCAGTCACTTTTCTATTAGGGTGTTTTCAGAGAAGTTTGGGTAGAATGTTAAGGAGGATATTTTAAATCATTAAAATTAAAATTATCCTTTACAAAGAATTTAAAATTTACCAGTTGTTAGTGGATTATACCTGTAATCCAAGCAACTCAGGAGTCTTAGATCTGAGGATCACAATTTGAAGCCAGCCTAGACAGGAAAGCCTATGAGACATTTTTTGTAGATTATAAGTCTGGAATTCAGGACCTGGGGGCTGTCCCTGAGCTTTCTTGCACAAGGCTAGTGCTCTACCACTTTGAGACATAGTTCCATTTGTCATTTTCAGGTAGTTAAATGGAGATACAAGTCTAATGGCCTTTCCTCACCTCGCTGGCTTTGAATCACAATTCTCAGATCTCAGCCTCTTGAATAGCTAGGATAACAGTTTTAAGCCATCAGAGCCCAGACCTACGAAACTTACGTATCTACAATTCACTACCAAAAATGTCAGAACTGGGGCTGTGGCAAAAATGGTAGAAAACTATTCCCGAGCAAAAATGCTCATGGACAGTGCCCAGTCCCTGAGTTCAAACCCTAAGTCCACACACACACACATACACATACACAGACACACACACAGACACACACACACACACACACACACATACACACACACACACACACATTTACCTAGGAATGGTCCATGGCTCACACTTATAATCCTAGCTTCTCAGGAAGCTGACATCTGAGGGTTGTGGTTCAAAGCCAGCCCTGGTAGGAAAGTCCCAGTGAATCTCTTATCTCTAAGTAACCACTTAAAACACAGAAATGGAGCTGTGGCTCAAAGCACTCAAAGCACTAGCCTTGAGCAAAAATGCTCAGGGACAGCACCCAGGCCCTGTGTTCAAGCCCCACAACTTCAGGGAGAAAAAAATACCTGTAAAATGTTTTTCCAGAATTCCTTTCGTGTTATCATTTGTCAATCAATAAATACATTTTGAGTATTGTATATTTAAAATATGGCTTAGAGTACGCATTTGATATTTCTGTAGAAGGGGATCCCTTAATAATTAATAATCTCAATAAATAATAATATGGGATCCCTTACCTCACAGACCAAAGAGTGTATGAGAAACAGAAGAAAAGACAAATGCTGAGGAGTGCCACAAGCTATGGAAATGTATAAAAACACCCCAACACAGCTACTGTGCCTTTGAATTTCTGTCTTTGGTGTCTGTGTGAATGCCTACAGTCCTGTATAATTTATCATGTCTCTGTGTATCTGTGCATCTGTCACGTGGATGTGATTGGGTCTTTGAAGAAGCACCATGGAAGATTTTTGTAATACATCATAGCTTCACAATAGAGTCCTGAAGTTTTCCTAGCAAGAAAATAATATAAAAATGAATTACTCTTGATGGGAAAATAAATAATTAAAACTATTTCAACACCATAATAGTGTATGTTAATTAGCATGTATCAAAATAATAAATAATCTGCACTTGATACTTGAGATCAGACTAAAGTACAAGCCTTTTAAAAGTTAAAATTTGAATCTATGTCCCTAAAGATGTACAGCAAATACTTTTTGACAAAAACTACTGGTGGACCCATTGAAACAATAAGATATACAAGTCGTTATGTCAAAAAATGAACTTTACAACTTTGGTGGAGGGGAGGATCGGGTGGGGGGAGGGAGGAGTATGGGAAGCGGAAGCGATGGGAAGGGGAAACAGAGGAGACAACAATGCTTGATAAGAAATGTACTCGTTATCTTGCCCATGAAATTGTAGCTCCTCTGTACGGTATTCTCACAATAAAAAAAATAAATAACATATTCATGCCCTGTCTACCATTATCTTTCACAAACAGTACAGATCTGTGCAGAGGTAACATTCTTACTGATCAATATACACATAACTTTGAGAACTGAAGGTGCTGCTCAAGTGGTAGAGTGCTAGTCTTAGCAAACTTAAGAACTTGAGATCAAACCAAAAAGGCACTAAGTTTTGAATCAAATTATTTTTCTTATGTACTTTCACAGATTTAAGAAATTCATTGGGTGTTGTTTGCATGGTTATTTTTCCTAATTTTTCTTTCCAAATGAATACCTAGTTAGGTAACTCTAGCACTTTAACAAATAAATTCCAAAATTTGAAAGCTTAGTAGTTTATGAAATATTATATACTCATCCATTGTATGTGTTCCTGGCTGGAGTGCAGCCTTTTACAAAAATAATTCAAGTACTCAAGCTGTTTTATCAGGTCGGTCACCTGTCTTCTCTGGTAAAGAAGAAACATTTTCTTCACAGGTTTGCGTAAAAGTGAATCACAACACCACCTTTTCCCTTTCCATTGTCTTTGACTTTGCTTAGGCCTGACCTAAGGCACTTACCATCTTACCAGGTTTTGTGTTCAGACTCAGGGCTTGAACTCAGGGCTTAGAAGTTGTCTCTGAGCTGTTTTGCTCAAGGATAGTGCTCTATCACTTGAGCCAAAGCTCCACTTCTGCTTTTTGGTGATTAATTAGAGATAAGTGTCTCAAGGACGGTCCTGCTTGGGTTGACCTTGAACCAGATCCCAGCCTCCTAAGTAGCTAGGTGTGAGCTACCTGCACCCAGCTCATATTCTACGTTTTTTGGGTGAAGAAATGTATAAAAAATTCCTTTAATGAACAAACTTTTCTTACTTTAGCAAGTCAATAAATTTGGAAAATAAAAATGCCTATAGTGAGAAAAAATTATATAACTTACATAAAATATACATTGCAACCCCATTATATATTAAGAATTAAATAAATTGGCTGGAGATTATAATAAATATAAAATTGAAATCATACTTTTTGTTTGTTCATAGGAAAGTGAGCAATGTTTGGGGTTGTAGAGGAGGAGGGTATATATATTTTCCACGGTTTGTCCTTACAAACTTCTGAAAGGCAAATGTTTGCCTCTTGTTGGCTTCTGATTCTAAACTTCACAAATTTTACATAAACTTCAGCTCTTAAACATAGACAATAGTTTGAAATCAAATTTTATAAATCTTGGAAGTGAAGTTTGTATTTTTGGCTAGGTTATCTTTGAATGGCTAGGTCCTTATTTGTATTCCTATTGACTGGCTGGCTCTTTCTTGGACCATGGTTCAAATTTTGGACATGGGAAACAGCTTGAGAGGGGGATTTTTATATCTGCATCTTATCTGTACTATTTCATGCACTTGATCATCACTGCATTTCATCTGGGCTTCAGTATTTCTCTGTGTGCACATTTCCTCTGATGAGACATTTAGGGCTCTGCTTGTTTTCAGGACACTTTCTACAAAACAGCTTTCTTGTCAGACAGAATGGCATCCATTATCAAATGGATAGGTTAGGCTAATTTGATTGGGCACTTTATTGGTCTCACATTTTTTCTTTGCTTCAATTCCTTGTTTCAGCTGGACCATTACAATAGCCACTGAACAGGTCCCTATCTCCTTGTTATCATCTATCCTTAGCTTAAAGTCTTATTTTTTTGCCTGAAGATTGAAATCTTAATCTTAACCACTTACCTACATTTCCTGGATCTTCATAGTAAGATACCTTAAAATCTTTTCAGATATATGCTTTTCTTGATTCTAACATCAGTCATCTAGCTGACTTAATACAAATATAAATTCAATTAAATTTGTTAGGTATATGAATTGACAGCATCTTGTGTAGTTTCTGAAAGATTCATTAATGCACTCTACCTTCTACTAGATGTATGTGTGCCTCTGTGTGTGTGTGTGTGTGTGTGTGTGTGTGTGTGTGTGTGTGTGTGTGTGTGTGTGTGTGTGTGTGTTCTGGGCTTTGAATTCAGTGCCACAGAAATGTCCCATTGCTTTTTGCTTACGGCTGTGCTTTACCACTTATGCCAGAGCTCCATTTCAGCTTTTTGTTGGTTAATTGGAGATAAGCATCTCATAGACTTGTCTGCCTGGACTGGCTTCAAACTGTGAGTATTAGATCTCAACCTCCTGAGTAGCTAGAATTACAGGTTTAAGCCACCAGCAACATCTGGCTTCTAATTTTATTGTCACAGTTATTATTTTATCTTACTAATTATAATGCTTACTCAAATCTTAGCCTTCATTAAAACTTCCCAGATTATCTCTCTTCCTCATGTACCATAGCACAGTATTGAAATTTCTCTTATAAGTGATATTTCCATGTGCCATATATTTATTCTTTTCACTGTTTATTTTCATTCTGACAAAATTGAAATGAGATTTTGTTTACTTTAACAGACCTTATAGTTTCTACAATATTTTTTATAGGTAGGAAGATCTCCATACATTGCAAATATACTTTACGAAGTATAACCACACAATTTTGTTGTTTCAAAGAGAAACACTGTGAAGGTGAGAGAGGATTTTCCTGATAATTGTAAGGGAAAACAATGAAGTATATGGCTGAGAGGAAGCAAACTCCACAAAAATAGAGCTCAGTATTGCAAAGATTACCCTAATTGAATTAGCTGATTTGGTTTTGCTATAACAGAAGCAGCCCTTTGAGTGAAAAGGTTAAGTTAGATAATTTTTTTAGTATATAGAGAGAGTAGAGATCTACAGGATAGGTGGCACAGTGTGAGATAGTTAGAATTAGCCTCAGTTGACCAGAGCATCAAAGATTTGAAGTAAGCTCCCTTCTACTGAGTGCTTGGGATGGAGAATCCGAGCAGATGTTGAAGACGTTGCCTGCTGTGATATACAGGAGTTTGATAGGAAATGTCCCAAACCACAGGCCTGTGCCACTTCTAGAGTGTAAACCCTTGCTTTGCTTCACTCCTTCCTTAGTCAAGAAATTCTCAAGTTGTGGCTTTCATGGTCTGCACATCTTTGTGGTTCCTTTCCCTCTCTCATCTTTTAATGTTAGGTAGCTATTTTCAGAATGGTTTATTCCTCCTTCCACACCTCTAAAGCACCCATGTTCTCAACTATGAAAATTTTATCCAGTATGTGAAGGAAGGACACTTTTAAAGATGATGTCGTATTGTCTACTGGATGTGGTCCTGTGGCAGGCAGGCCAGGAGGTTGAGTAAGCCAGAATCTGCACAGGGTACATGCACACTGCAGAGGATCCATGAGAAGAAGACAATGCATCCTGACCCAGTCCTAGTTTAGGCTCTCCTCTACTCTCACCACTTGAGAAGCCATTCATTTAAAAACTTAATACTAGCACAGAATGACCATATCACACATGCTCCATAACAAACATGTCATGTGGAAGAAATCCAGAATTTACAGCCAAGAGATGGAGAGTTGAGGAATGATTCCTGCTTAACACTAGTACTATAACTCTTATATCAACCCTCTATCTAAAGTAATCAAAGACAGTAACAGAGCTTGGGTTGTAGTTCAGTGGCCGAGCACTGACCTATCTTGTCTGAGACCCCGAACTTGATTTCAGTACTGAATAACAGAGTCCAGACAGTGACAATCACTGAATAAGGATGATATGAAGACAAATGTGAAATCGCATGGGAAACTTTAATCACTTGTAATGTCTTGCCTTTTATTATGAAGACAGACTCTTTATTTCCTATATGTTATCCTCTAACATCATGGAGATTTGACTGTTTCATTAAACATCATTCTGCATGTAATTAATTTTTTTTGTAATCATGATTCCAGTTTTTGGTGGCCATATCACCTCATGAAAAGTATTATTACTTTAAGAAAAACAAATAAAAGGATTTTGTTTTTTAAATTGAGAAAATTATCTAGACATGACAAACACTTGTGAGGCAATCTGTATAATTTGGAGTGCAGGAACATTCAACTATGTATGATTTAATTGATTATGGAAGAACTTCATTTTGGAATGCTATGTTACCTTAATGTATTTAATTTCATAAAGAAGATGAGGGGAAAATACCAGACTTTTGATCCAGCTCAACAACTTCTGATATTTATGACTGCTGGAAAGTCACATAATGTCTTTGGGTTTAATTTTATTTGCGAATCACTCAGAATAAATATTATTTAAACATTTAAGTTTCATTATAGTTTTAAAATCTAGACTATTTTAAATTATTATAATTGTTCTGTATGCTGATTCTAGGTCTTTAACTCAAGGCCTAGGCACTGGCCTCTACAACTTGAGCCTTAGCTCCACTTCTTGCTTTTTAGTGGTTAACTGCAGATCAGAGTCTCACAGACTTTTCTGTCTGGGATTGCTTTGTAATGTAATCAGCCTCTTGAGTAGTTAGGATTACAGGTGGGAGCGACTAATACCCAGCAATTACTTTAAAAGTGTGTTTTCTAGGGTTTTTTTTTCTTTTATTAAGTTAATAAATACTTGGCTGTGATTAACTTCCCCAGCACCATGAAAATAACACCCCAAATAATGATATTCATAAAATAAAGTTGTCAAGATGAAAAGAGCAACTTTTCAAACAAAGTATTAAAATGTAATTGACTTTGGAATAACCTGCCTAAGCATGGCTCTCAAATTCTACTAAAAGCAACATTCTTGAGACTGCTTGCTTAGTGTGCAAATTATCATCATCATTAAAAGATCAGTGACCATGTGGAGCCTTCATGATTAATGAATTTTATGGCCAAAGGGAGAGATCATAGTTAATTGGCCTGGCAGACCTCTTTACTTCTGCCTCTTTTGGGGAAGAGCTGGATGCAGAGGTGCTTCCTTGAGGGGCAGGCAGGGGTCCTCCTGTTGTGGAGGCCACACTCTTCATCTGACCCCATGATCTCATCTACCTCCTCTCTTCTTGTTGAAACTGAGGGAAGGACATTCTTTGAAAGACAAGGAGAAGCCGGGCGCTGGTGGCTCATGCCTGTAATCCTAGCTACTCAGGAGGCTGAGATCTGAGGATCGCGGTTCAAAGCCAGCCGGGGCAGGAAAGACCGTGAGACTCCTATCTCCAATAAAACCACCAGAAAACCGGAAGTGGCGCTGTGGCTCAAGTGGTAGAGTGCTCGCCTTGAGCTGAAGAGCTGAGGGACAGCGCCCAGGCCCAGAGTTCAAGCCCCACGACCGACAAAAAAAAAAAAAAAGAAAGACAAAGAGATTATGGTCCCAAGAGAAGGTTAGATAATTATACTTGGTTGCTGATGGAAAGCAAAATAGGAAAATATGAAAATAAAATACTTTGCAAAAAGGAAGACAAAAGTAATAAGGGAGACCTAATTGCCCTGGCTAGGTAGTTAGGGACATAAAAAGGCAGCTGGAATGAATGACAACACGACAAGAACTATGATACTGTGCAGAATGTCCCTATTGTTCCATCAGTAACTGGTCTCAGATGTCTTAGCGCATTCCCCTGACATGTGCTGGAGTGGAGCACCTGTCTCCCCATCCATGGTCATGGAAGGACCCATTCCCAGTCATGATCCCAGTGGAGGGCCCAATAAAAGAAAATCCCAGCTCATAGGAGTCTCTTCTCGGTTTTTCTTACGTTTTCTCTGCTTCAAGCACTTTTCTGCCCTTTAATCTTTATTTTTTGTACCAGTACTGGGGTTTGAACTTAGTTCCTGAACACTGTACCTTAGTGTTTTTGTTCAAGAATAATGCTTTGCCATGCAATTCACAGCTCCATTTGTGGCTCTTTGGTGGTTAACTGTAGATACCAATCTCATGGACTTTCCTACCTATGCTGGCTTTGAGTCATGATCCTCAGATCTCAGCCTCCTGAATAGCTAGGTTACAAGGATGTAATCAGCAGAGAAGAATTCAGACCTACATGATATTAGAAATGCAAATTGCTTACTGGAAAACTCCACACACTTTCTTTTTACACATAACTTCTTTGCTTTTTCTTGTTCCTAACGTAGTAGAAAAGATCGTCTCTTGGTTTCCTACCACTTGATTTCACAAACACGAAAAGTGAGATCTTATCAGGGACTCAGTTTGTTTGTATAAAAAACATTTCTACTTGTAAAGATTCTTCAAGTGAGGAACTCCACAATTTCCTTAATTTTAATGAAAAGGAATACAAAAAGGTTATTGGTGAAGTCTCAAGATTAAAGCAGTGGTGGATTAAATTAAGTGTAGAGAATTTGAAAAGGTAAAGCAGAGATAGTTAGGAAGTCTGATCTTATTCAAGTGATCTTTGATCAAGTCAGCAAAACCTTAGAGGAATTAAGACTGTCTGACCTGTTCATGCCTTTCTGGTCACTATTTTCCTTTCCTGGACTCTTAGATTTTCCTCCTCTATGTTAGTGCTATTTTTTTTTCTGCTGCTGCTTTTGGTTTGTTTAACTATTGAGAAAATTCTTTTCCAGGACCTCTTCAGTGTTTTCCTTTCTGTTAATTCTTTCCCTTCTTAAAAAGTTGTCCTGAATTCTCTTGGGATATTATTTTCCTGTTTATTTCCCTACTTTCTTAACTAAGTCCCTAAGAAAACATTTCGTGTCCTATATTCCTTGTTCTCTATTAATTCTTCATCAGTCTCTATCTGCGGTCTGGCTCCTCAGAAGCAGACTCTGGGACATGGATTCAAATGCAAATAGCTTACATGGAAAATGATCCTGGGTCATACAACAGGAGAGGCACAACAGTGAGATAGGAAGAAGGCAGCCATTGAGGGTATGCGGTCAAAGCTGATGCTGATGATTTTCAACTATTTGTCTCCAGCTTGTATCTCAGCTTCAGAGTCCAAATTCACAAAACTTCTGAAACCCAACTGCTACAAACATTGGCATAAGGAAAACATCCAAGTCCTAGCACTCCTAATCCATGAATATGTTGACATTGAATAAATTACTTCTCCAAGTTCCAGGCAATGCTCATGCAAGAACAGGGACAATAACAATGACATCAATATAAATGTTTTAATTATGAAATGAGGTTGTTTATGTTAAGCAGTAAGAGGCGTGCCTGTTACACTGGAAGCAGTAAATACTCACTCAGGATCTGTCAATGCTGATGACACAAACCAATTTCTTTTCTTACTTTTTAAAAATTAGAAACTCACTATTTATTAATCCCAAATGAAATAATGTCTCTGGTCACCGTCTTTGAGATTTGCATATGCCATTAAGAGAGAGGTTTATGAGGAAACTTTAAAGTTGGTAAAATGATGGCACTGACATCACCCAAATCTACAGGTCTATACTAACATCTCCCCACAAACTAATTTCCTCTTACACATTCCAAGTCTTTGTTAATAGCAATTCCATCTATCACTTGCATCAGAAATTTTAAAATGCTACCAGAATCGTTCTCACTTTCAACATGAGGCACCACATCCTACCAACTCTGACTCTCACATACTTCTTAAAATTGTCATATCCTCTACATCCTTCTTTTTCTGCCTAATGCTAGCCCTCAGAATGCCTTGCTTATATTAGAATGCTTTGGAGGGTTATAGTATCTGATACAAAATAATCACTTAATAAATGTTTGAATGAATAAATATCATCAAATCATTTCTAATACAGCAAATGATACCATACTACTCTGGCTGCTTTGGAGTTGCCCTAGATTTCACATTTTAACCTCTACCCTTTAACTTCTACCTTCAAATATACCTTGATTCCAAGTGGCTTTTAACACCACCCCTCATCTGTCCACCTAGACTTTGTTCCTCTTGACTTTTAAGGTGCCAAAGCATTTATTAGTCTCACTATTGAAAGGCCACCAATGAAAGATCTTCTCCTCTGCTGCAGGGGACCACGTGGAGGCAAGCAGGCACAGCAGACACGTTATTACAAAGTTTATTAGATGAGCCATATTTCCCCCAAGAGGGAGCACATGGCACCTGTCCAAATGCAGGTAGCAGGAGGTTCTGGGGCAGGAAGTGAGGTAGGTGGGAGATCACGTGGGACCTGGAAGAGAGAGAAAGGGAGGGGCCAGCTGTATGGCGGGAACTCCGGGGCTGAGAGGAGCTCAGGTCTGGGTGGAGCTGAGGACGAAAGGTGAGCAATATGCTTACAACTAGGACTTTTTATGTTATCTTTCTGTGTTCTCTATTGACTTGTCTAACATTATTGTTTCACCTGTCCATTCCCTCACCTTGTTTTGGTCATATTCACCTCTGTGACATACTACCAACAAACAAAACCCTCAGTCTTTGCAATTGTAGTTTTCCTGCTTGGACCACTCTTTCTCTGGGTCTTCACCAAGCTGTAAATTTACAGTAGTTTATCTTATTTTTTATGGGTCTTTGGGTTAGAACTCATGGCCTGGGAGCATTTGTACTCCAAACTACCATGCTACCACTTGAGCTACAGTGCCACTTCCAGTTTTTTGGTGTTCAATTGGAGATAGGCGTTCCATGGACTTTCTTGCCTAGGTTGGCTTCAAACCATGATCCTCAGATCTCAGCCTTTTGAATAGCTAGGATTACAGGCATTAACCACAAGTGCCCAGCCATAGTTCAAAGTTTTAATTTCCCACAATTATCTCCTTCTCTGTATTTTTACATCTTACTGCCTTTCTCCATCTTAGAATGTAAGCTTCTTAACATAGAATTTATGGCTTCTTTTGATTGTCATCTAGATCTTAAGACCAAAGTTAGCATATACCAGCACCTCAATAAATATTTGTTAATAAATATTTATTGATTACGGTTTAAAATGAGCACTCAATGAGATGTACAAGACGTTATATCAAAAACGTACTTTACAATTTTTGGAGGGATAGGATGACAGGAATTTTAAGGGGAAACAAAGGAGGAGGCAACAATGCTTGACAAGAAATATACTCTCATTACCTTGCTCATGTAATATCAATATCAATAGGAAAACATCAATTATCTTTTATAGGTAAGAATAGGAAATTAACCTGGAGAATTAGAAAACTGATTAAAATGATAGTTCCACCTTCTCCTTTTTTGAAAATTCCTTTATTGGGTTTGCGGTCAAGATGGTGGAGGAGAAGCTGGAGGCTAAACAAGCTCTCACATAGAAAGCAGTTTTAGAGTTCCAGTGAACAGTCCTAAGCCAGACAGTCACACCAAATGTGCCATCACAGGACAGAGATTTAGGCCACAGAGGGAAAATCTAGGCAAGGAGACAGATCTGAGCTCTTGCCAGAAGCCGCTGCCACCCGGCGGCAGCAGTGGCAGTGGTGGCCGAACCCGCCATACCTGAATCACACAGAGTCCCGGAGCAAGGAGCCAGACACAGAGGGTGAGCAGATTCTACTCAACACCAGCAACAACCGACAAGGAGCAGACATCTTCATCCTGCAATTCACAGACCAGAGATGACCCATGAACCAAGACTCGGCAAGAGTAGAAGCCTGACATCCTTACTCTTTCTCAGGGAGCAAAGGAGAGAAGGCCACCACTCCCCCCCCCCAGTACCAGAGATCTCCATCTTGGATACCGACAAAGCTCAGCGGAGCTGCTAGCTCCAACTCAGGCCTTGGAAGAAAAGTAGAGTCATTTAGCAGGTCACAAGAACCTAAACTGACCTGCCAGACTCAGCTCCACCCAGGAAAAACTCACCCAGCTCGAGTGCCAGCCCTAGGACTGGCTTTCTTCACTGGGTAATCAGAGCCAGAGGCTGCCCCTCCCTTTAGCAGCCTTGACAATCAATTGAAATTCAGTAAACAGAAACCCTGAGAATGGATCTGTGAGTTTCTCACAAACCAGCCCCCGGGAAAAGCTACTGTTTGCTGAAAGGCCTCAACTCTACCCAGAACCTAACCTCACACAGCATCTCCAAACTTGAGGAAAAAGCCATCTTCCTCTTTTATGATACTCAAAGCATATCTCCCTCACATTGAACTAACCTGGAAGGAGGATCGCAAAATCCTGGGTAAAGCAGAGCATGTTTCTGCCTGTTCCAACAAACTGACTTAAGAAACCAACCAAGCCACAGGACCATAAGCAGACCAGAGACTCCAACAAGAGGGTGCTTACAGCCACAAGGAAGATACAGGACTTTTCCCAATCTTCCCAAAAAAATCAAAGAACTTTTTTTTTCTTCTTTTTTTTTGTACCTTTTATAAAAAAATTTTTTTTCCTTTCTAAAACTTTTTTTAATTTTAAATTTTTACCATTTTTGAAAAAAAATTCTAGCAACCTTTTTTCTTATTATAATTGTTATTTTAGGAGTACATATGTGTGTGCGTTTTTCTTTCCTTTTTTTCTTTCTTTTTTTAAAAAAAAATCTTTTTGTTTTTTGTTCAGCTCTACTTAACTTCTGATCTTTTTTTCTTTCTTTCTTACCCTTTTCACCTTTTCTTCTCTTTCATTCTTCTTTATGTGACTTAATTGTTGTTCCGCACATCCTCAGATAAACCCATAGTTTACTATGAGACCCTATCCACCATGGTGTACACACTTAATCAAAACCTCTGAGACTCAAATTCCTTAATAGCAGTACTACCTCTTTATACCGATATAATATATTAAGGATTTTTATTTTTAAATTTTTCACATCTCCTTTATATCCCCCTCCCTTCTCTCATTATATTCAAGTTCTTCTCTGAATAGTTTGCATTCGTTCTGCATAATATTTTTAATTTTTACTTTTCTATTTTTTCTGGTCTCTTTTTTTCCCTTTCTCTTTCTTCTTCTTTTCTCTCTGTCTGCTTTCATCCTATCCAACCTATTTCCTGCTTTGAGATTAGGACTTAGTTAACTCTCCCTGTGCCTTCCCACATCATTCTCTTCCTATTTTTTACCCACATCTCTCCCTAACCCTAATAATTTATGGTTTTCCAAATTCTTTACGGTTCGGAGCCCATTAATTAATATATAGTTGTTTAATGTTGAATAGATGTATCTGTTGAACTAGACTGTATCTGCAGACTATTGAGTGTGCAAATTCAGACTTTGGTTGATGCTTGCCTTAAGTTAGTGGTCCAGCAAAAAACTGGTGTTATTTTCATCCCAAATGGGCAGAGTAAGCCGGAAAACCACAAGAAAAATGGCAACTGCAGGTGTCACAATTCCCACTCATGATTATCAGGGGACAGAACACATAATGAATAATCCAGAGGAGAGTTTCCAAATAGCTCTACAAACACTGTTGGAAAACATGATAAATAAAAAGATTGAAAACATACAAAGGACTCTGTATGAGCGTGATAGGGAGAGAGAGGAGGCAAACAAAAGGTCAATGCAGGAAAAGATTGAAAACCTAAATAGGACTCTGTATGAGCATGATAGGGAGAGAGAAGAGGCAATCCACAGGAATATACAGGAATATCATGAGTGAGAGGAAGCTACTCAAAAACTGATACAGGATTTGCATGAGCAGCTTGAGAATACTCAAAGAGAAAGGCAAGAATGGCATGAACAGGCTGAGAACACTCAAAGAGAACTACAGGAATGGCGTGAATGGGAGGAAGATAAGCAAAGAGTAATACAGGAATTGAGAGAGCAGGATATCACTAAAGGCATTCATGGGATCCATTAACAAAGAGCTGAAGGAAGTCAGGGATACCACAAAGGGAATGCTGAATGGAACCCAAGAGAAGGAATGGGAGTCCAAGGAAAACATAAACAATCAACTAAGTGACTTGAGAATAAACACTGAGCAACAAATTAAGGAAGTAAAGAAGTTCATACAAGATCTAAAACAAAGCTTCAACAAAGAATTTGAAGCCATCAAAGCTGACCAATTAGAAGGAAAAGAACAAAAAACAAAGTAGAGAGTCTTGACAGCAGGTTAATCCATGCAGAAGATAGAATCTCGGGGATTGAAGACACTTTAGATATTATAGAGAAAGAACATACAACCTTCCAAAACTAGTTCAATTAATATGATAGATCTATCCAAAACTTGGAAGACTCAGAAGGCCTAATCTAAGGATAATCGTGTAGAGGAACACCTAGAAACAGAAGTTAATGGTCTAGAAAATTTGTGTAACAGCATCCTATCAGAGAATGTCCCAAATATGCAAAAAGATAGGCCTGTTCAGATACAAGAAGGTTTTAGAACTCCAGATAGACGAGACCAGAACAGGACATCCCACCATCACATTATAATCCACACAGGAACAACTCAGACCAAGGAAAAGATCCTTAAAGCTGTCAAGGAGAAAAGATTAATCACCTATAAAGGGAAACCAATTAGAATCACCTCAGATTTCTCAGCAGAGACAATCAAAGCAAGAAGAGCCTGGAATGATATATGCCATGCCTTAAAAACAAAGAACTCTGAACCAAGAATACTGTACCCAGCTAAACTCTCCTTCATAACTGGAGGCTAAATAAAATCTTCCATAGCAAAGAAAAATTGAAATAATACATCTCCACGAAACCAGCCCTACAAAAGATTCTTAAAGATGTCCTACACATAGAAAACCAACAAGACCACAATGTAGGCCAAGAAATTGCACTCAAACTGTGAATCCAAGAACCATAGGAAGAACCCAGTTATCACAGCCCTTAAGAAGGTATAACATGGCAGAAACTCCCAAATACCTCTTAGTCCCATCTCTTAACATTAACGGACTTAACTCTCCAATTAAGCGACATAGACTGTCTAGTTGGATTAAAAAACAAGATCCTTCTATCTGCTGCCTTCAGGAGTCACATCTTGCCCGTAAAAACAAACACATTTTCAGGGTGAAAGTCTGGAACAAAACCTACCAAGCAAAGGGCCCCCATAAACAGGCAGGAGTTGCAATCCTAATAACATATAAAATAGACTTCAAATTAAAATTTGTGAGAGGAGATAAAGAAGGTCTTTACATACTAATGAAGGGATCTCTCCTTCAGGAGGATATTACAATTCTAAATATCTATTCGCCAAACAACGGAGCACAAAAATTTATCCAAGAAACATTACTTTCCTTCAAATCCCTCACAGATCCAAAGACATTAATTGTTGGGGATTTTAACACACCACTCTCCCCACTAGATAGATCAACTTGGCAAAACCTCAACAGAGAAACCGCAGATCTAAACAGCTGCATAGATCAACTAGATTTAAGAGACATCTACCAAATATTTGACCCAATAGCATCAGAATGCACGTTCTTCTCAGCAGCACATGGAACATTTTCTAAAATAGACCACATTTCAGGCCACAAAGAAGGTTGTCCAAATACAGAAATGTTGAAGTTATACCTTGCATTCTCTCTTACCACAAGGGAATAAAATTAGAACTCAACATCAAAAGCCACCAAAGAAAGTCCGGTAACACATGGAGGCTGAACAACACACTGCTGAATCACAAGTGAGTCATGGAAGAGATTAGAAAGGAAATTCAAATGTTCATGCTATTCAACAAAAATGAATACACAAATTACCAGCTCCGCTGGGACACAGCAAAGGCAGTACTCAGAGGCAAGTTTAGAGCTCTGAGCTCCTACATCAACAAATTGGAGAGATTTGAAACCAACAATTTAATGGCACATCTAAACCGACTTGAAAAAGAGCAGCAAGATAAACCCAAATCCAGTAGAGGGAAAGAAATAATTAAAATTAAATCAGAATTAAATGAATTAGTTTCCAAAAAACTATAGAATGAATTAACTAAACAAAGAGTTGGTTGTTCGAAAAAATTAACAAAATTGACAGACCCTTAGCAAATCTTATCAAAAAAAGAAGAGAACACACACAAATAAATAAACTCAGATATGAGAATGGAAACATCACCACAGAAACAACCAAGATTCAGAACATTATAAGGGAATACTTCTCAAAACTTTATGCTAATAAGTTTGAGAACTTGGCAGAATTGGGCCTTTTTCTAGGAAATATTGACATGCCAAAACCAAACTAGGATGAGTTAAACCATCTTAATAGGCCCATATCAAGCACTGAAATAGAAAGAGCAATAAGAGCCCTTCCATCTAAGAAATGTCCAGAACCAGATGGTTTTACAGCGCAATTCTACAAGGCCTTCAAAGCAGAGCTCACGCCAATATTCCTCCAACTCTTCAATGAAATCACAAAAGAAAGATCACTACCGAACACATTCTATGAAGCCATCATAACCCTCATCCCAAAACCAGGTAGGGACTCATCAAAGACAGAGCACTATATACCTATTTCTTTGATGAACATTGATGTAAAACTTCTCAACGAAATTTGGCCAATCGACTTCAACAATTCATCCAAAAAATCATACACCATGATCAAACAGGGATGATAATCAGGGATGCAAAGCTGGTTCAATACACACAAATCAATGTATATTATTCATCACATCAAGAGGAGCAAGGATAAGAACCACATGGTTATCTCAATAGATGCACAAAAAGCATTCAACAAGATCCAACACCCCTTTATGATGAAGGTTTTGGAAAAATTAGGAATCCATAGAACATTCCTCAATACAATAAAGTCTGTATATGAAAAACGTACAGCCGGCATTATACTTAATGGTGAAAAACTAAAGTCATTTCCTCTTAACTCAGGAAAAAGACAAGGATGTCCACTCTCTCCACTTCTCTTCAATCTAGTATTAGAATGCCTAGCTACAGCAATAAGACAAGATGGAAACATAAAGGAGATCCAAATAGGGAAAGAAGAAGTAAAACTCTCCCTCTTTGCAGATGGCATGATCTTGTATTTAAAGGATCCCATAGACTTTACTCCCAAATTTCTCAAGCTGATTCAAAACGTTGGCAATTTAGCAGGATATAAAATTAACCCCCAAAATCAATGGCTTTTCTGTATGCACACAATGAGAAAAGTGTGGCTGAAATTAGAAATGCAACTCCATTAGTAATAGCCCCACAAAAAATAAAATACCTACGAATTAGCTTAACGAAAGAAATGAAGGACTTCTAAGATGAAAACTATTAAAATTTGAAAAAGGAAATCAAACAGAACTTAGAAAACGACAAAATCTCCCATGCTCCTGGATTGGAAAGATTAACATCGTGAAAATGGCAATACTTCCCAAGGCTATCTACAAATTAATGTGATACCTATCAAAATTCCAACCTCATTCTTCAAGGAAATAGAAGAGGCAATCCAACAATTCATAAGGAACAATAAAAGACCCCGAATAGCAAAAACACTCTTCAATGGAAAGAACTCTGCTGGAGGAATATCAATACCAAATTTCAAACTCTACTATAAAGCCATAGTAATCAAAACAGCTTGGTATTGGCATAAGAACAGACCTCAGGACCAATGGAATAGAATTGAAAACCCAGAAATGAACCTACAGACCTATAGCCATCTGATCTTTGATAAGGGAGCTAAAATATAGAATGGAAGAAAGACAGCCTCTTCAGTAAATGATGCTGGCAAAATTAGTTAACTACTTGTAGAAAACTAAAGCTAGAACCTTATATATCACCCTGCACCACAATCAACTCCAAATGGATCAAAGACCTCGGAGTCAAAGCAGACACAATGAAACCATTACAGGATGGAATAGGAGAAACCATAGGTCTCCTTGGGGTAGGCCAATATTTTCTTAATAGAGACCCGGACACACAACAAATCAAAGAATGGTTGGACAAGTGGGATTGCATGAAGTTGCAGCGCTTATGCATGGCAAAGGACAGCTAGCAAGATCAATAGAAAGCCCATGGATTGGCAGAAGATCTTCACTAGCCATACAAGGGACAAGAGTCTCATATCTAAAATATACTTGAAACTCAATAAATTAAATCCCCCAACAACAAATCCTCAAAGAAACAACTGCCCAATAAATAAGTGGGCTAATGACTTGAAGAGAAACTTCTCTGAAGAAGAAAGAAGGATGGCCAATAGACACATGAAGAAATGCTCAACCTCCCTAGCCATAAAAGAAATGCAAATCAAAACAACATTGAGATACCACCTCACCCCAGTTAGAATGGCAAAAATCAAGAACTATAATAACAACAGATGCTGGATGGGATGTTGACAGATGGGAACCTTACTTCATTGTTGGAGGGAGTGTCAACTTTTTCAACCACATTGGAAAGCAGTAAGGAGGTTCCTGAAAAGACTTCATATAGAGCTCCCCTATGATCCATCAATTCCACTTTTGGGCCTTTGCCCAAATGTTTACAAACAAGACCACACTAAAGCTACCAGCACAACTATGTTTATTTCAGCATTATTTACCATAGCTAAGATATGGAACCAACCCAGATGTCCCTCAGTAGATGAATGAATCAAGAAAATGTGGTATATATACACAATGGAATTCTATGCCTCCATCAAAAAGAATGACATTGCCTCATTTGTTAAGAAATAGAAAGGCTTGGAAAACATTATACTTAGTAAAGTAAGCCAAGCCCAAAGAAACATAGGTCCCATGGTTTCCCTTATTTGAAATATCTAGTATATGTATGAGTCAAGCAAAAAAGGTCAGGTAATGTGATCTTAGGAAAACGAACCATTAGATATGTATTTCAATTTTGTTTTTATTTCATGGGTTTGTTTCTCACGCATTTATAAGATTATCTCTTTGTTGCTTTGTATGTCCCTCCCCCACAGTATCACCCCTGCTTTCACTATATTTGATGTCGGTATAATTTGTGGAGGAGAAGGGGAAAAAAAGTTGTTTAAGGATACAGATGGACCCGTTGCAACAATGAGAAGTACAAGTTGTCATGTATAAAACGAACTTAACAACTTTGTTGGTGGTGGGGAGAATTGGGTGGAGGGGCGGGGTGAGGCTGGAAAGGGATGTGAAGGGTAAACAAAGAAGGAGGCTGCAATGCTTGATAAGAAATGTACTCATTATCTTCCCCATGTAATTGTAACCCCTCTGTACAGTATGTTCACAACTTAAAAAAATAATTGTTTGAAAAGCTATAAAAGATAAATCCTTACCTAATTTGACTAAAAGGAAAGATAAATCCAAATAAATAAAAGTAGTGATAAAAACATACGCAGCACAAAAATACCAATGAAATCAATACAATCATGAAGAAATTCTTTGAAAAATCGATATTCAAGCAAATTGGAAAACCTTAAATATGGGTACATTTCTAGATACATTGACCTACCAAAATTGAGCCAATAGGAAGTAACCACTTAAATAGACTTAAAACAAATGATTAGATTAAAGCCTTAATAAGCAGTCTAACAAAGAAAAGCCCAAGAACTGATGGATTTACTGCCAAAATCTACCAGACTTCTAAAGAAGAATTACCATTAGTACTCCTGTACCTATTGGTGAAATAGATGAAAAAAGAAAAACTACCAAACTCATTCTATGGAACCCATATTATACTAATTCCAAAGCCAGATAGGGTGACTAGAAGAAATGAACTTATAGACCACTTTCTGTACTGAAGATAGGTCCAAATATTCTAAACAAATACTTACAAACAGAACTCATCAACATATTAATAGATCAGTTGAGTATCAGTGGCTCACACCTATAACCCTGCCACTCAGGAAGCTGAGATCTAAGGATCATAGTTTAAAGCTAGGCAGAAGAGTAAGATTTTACCTCCAATTAACCAGCAACCAAGCTGAACTAGCAGTGTGATTCCAGTGGTGGAAGGTCATCCATGAACGAAAAAGCTGAGTGAGAGCAAAAGGCGAGTTCAAGTTCTAGTGCTGGAAAAATAAAAAAACAAAAACAAAACGCAAACAAAAAATATACAAAAAAAAAAACAAAAATTCTCTCACTTTTGGATCAAGTTGGCTTCATTCCAGGAGTGCAAGCGTGGTTTCAATTGTAATTTATCATCTGTAATTTTAATTGTAATTTACCATCTAAACAGAATCAAAGCTCAAATCCCATGATCATTTCAGTTGTTACAGAAAAAAAAGCCTTTGACAAAATTTAGTGTACTCTTATGATTAAAAAACGCTCGGAAGAAAGTAGGAATACAATCTTTAGGATATCTATGACTTCATACATTGATCCTATTTTTGGTGGTGAGAACATTCTTTCTTGTGGAGGTTGCTAAATATTCAATAAAGAGTTTCCTCTGTTTTCAATTTAAAAAATTCCTTTATTGCTAATAAAATGCAGGATAGTTAAAGAAATACGAAAATTTCCTAAGGTAAAGCAAATTGCTATATGTTTGCTGGGATAAAATGCCCAGCAGCAAACTTAAGGGAAAAAAATCAAATAACAATGGTGAATTCAAAGACCACCTTCTGTTATTCAAATCACTTAGTAGACAAAGAACCATTTAACATAATATATATTGAATATTCTTTCATCTCTCAATAAATTACCACAATACTGACACCTTCATGAAATAGAGCATTCCCAGTTTAACTACTTTGATGACTGAGTTGAAATTAGATGAAAGGGGTGGGGGTGTAATTGACAGATGTTTCTGGTTTAGGGGCCGAAAGTTGCTCTGGAAATTGCAGTTGTCATATCCATGTCATACCTGCACCTTGCACTTGTCCTGGAAATTCTTAGCAAGTTCTCTTGATTTCCCTTGAGAATCCCTGTACTAAAAACAGCTCTTATGGTAAACTTGAGCTGAGAAACAAATTGTCTCAAGAACACTCCCATGATTTCCATTACCAGAGTATACTGCTCCTTTTAATTATAGCACAGAGATTTATTTTGAGATATATAAGGGGAAGAGAAGCTACAAGAATATTTTTAAGGACAGGGACAAGAGAATGATCCTGTCAAGTTTGGCACTGTCATGATTGAGGGGAGAGCTTTAGGCCACATGGTGTGATAATTTGGCAACATAAACCTCTTTTTTATTTCTACTTAGGTCAATAATGACAAAATAGAATATGTGAACTTTTTAAAGGTAAAGATTTCAGGTTCATATGTCAATGCCAAACTTAAACAAAAATACACATATATTTTGAATTGCTTATATAGCAAAAAGCCTAGCAACATTGTTATGTTTGTTTCCCTGAAGTGTAAAAGGACAAATTTGACATATTTGAAAAATTAATGATGAAGGAGAAGCCTGGTGTCTCATGCCTGTAATCCAATCTACTGAGGAGGTAAATATTGGGAGGGCTGTGGTTCAAGGTCAGCCTGAGTAAAAAGTTGGAGACACTCCATCTCAATCAATTAAAAACTGGGTGTAATGACTCATTCCAAGTTTAAGTGGGAAAGATAAACAAGAGGGCTGTGGTCTAGAATAGTCCAGGCATAGATCAGAGGACCTCTTTAGAAAAATAACTGAAACAAAAACAACTTGGGGAATGGCTCAAATGGTACAACACTTGCAGGGCAAAACCATGAGCTCAAATTGCAGTACTGAAAAAAAAGAAATGAAAAATTATATTTTTTGTTTATTCTTACAAAATATTGAAAATTGCCATTTTCTTTTAGATATCAGATTGACATAAAAACATACAAAATATTTGGCTATGATGGTAGAAAATTCTAGCTGTTGACATCAAATTTTTCTGTTCTTTCTAGGCATCCAGCTAGACCGTATTTATTGCTGACAGTATCTTAAAGTTACTGCAAAGTGACTCCAGTCAATAGAATGAGAGCAAAGAAAATGCATAGTCCTTTAGGGCCAGTCCATAACAGGTACCTTGTGTAGTTGTCTCTGTCCCTTTCCCTTCAGGTTTGACAAAAATGAAAACAATGTTGTTTTTTTTTAATTTAATTTAATTTTATTTGTGAACATACTGTACAGAGGAGTTACAATTACATGGGCAGGATAATGCATACATTTCTTACCAAGCATTGCAGCCTCCTCCTTTGATTACCCTTCACATCCCTTCCCAGCCTCCCCCCTCCCCCCCAATCCCAATCCTTCTCCTTCCCTCCCCTTCCCCCCCCCCCCGCACCGACGTTGTAAAGCTCGTTTTGGAAATGAAACTTGTACTTCTCATTGTTGCAACAGGCCCACCTGTATCCTTAAACAACTGGTTTTTCCCCATCTCCTCCACAAGTTATACTGACATCAAATATAGTGAAAGCAGGGGTTATACTGTGGGGGAGGGACATACAAAGCAACAAAGAGATAATCTTATAAATTCGTTAGAAACACATGCATGAAAGAAAAAATCATTAAAATACATATCTAAGGGTTCATTTTCTTGACATCACATTATCTGACCTTTTCCGCTTGACTCACACATATACTAGATATTACAAATAAGGGAAACCATGGGACTTTGTGCCTGGCTTACTTCACTTAATATAATTTTTTCCAAGTTTTTCCATTTCCTAACAAATGGTGCAATGTCATTCTTTCTGATGGAGGCATAGAATTCCATTGTGTATATATATAACACATTTTCTTGATCCATTCATCTACTGAGGGGCATCTGGGTTGGTTCCATATCTTAGCTATGGTAAATAATGCTGCAATAAACATAGTTGTGCTGGTAGCTTTAGTGTGGTCAGCAATCCCACTTTTGGGCATTTACCCAAATGTTTACAAAGAAAACAATGTTTTTGAAAACAACTTAATGAAATTGTTAAAGCCACAGGATAAAAAATATGAATGGTAGGAAGTTATTTTTCAATCAGGCTTTGACATCAGTGAAGGAAAATTTCTCTCAAATGGAGCCTCTGAGATATGGGAATTTATTTTTATTTTATTTTAATTTTTACTTTTTGCCAGACCTGGGCTTGAACTTAGGGTCTGGGCACTGTATCTGAGCTCCTTCTGCTCAAGGCTAGTGAGCACTTGAGCCACAGTGCCACTTCTGAATTTTTCTGTTTATGTGATACTGAGGAATCAAACCCAGGGCTTTATGCATGCAAGGCAAGCATCCTACCTCTAAGCCACATTCCCAGATCTGGGAGTTTCTTTTATTTACTACATCATCTTACCAAATGCAGATTAGACTAATTAGAAATTAAGTTTCTATTAGTTCTGTTACCAACTTTTCATTGTGCTAAGAATTTAAAAATTCATATTTTTATATTTTTCTCACTGTATATGTAGTTTCAACAATAAGTCCCCATTGGGAAAATTTTGCTTCCACTGGTATTATGTCTTACATAACTTTCCTGACTGAATGTTTTCTCAGAGCCAGGAATTTCGTAATGATAACTTTTTTAAGTTAGTTAACAATGAAATTTAGAACTGTGGGCATATATTTAAAGGGAAACGAAGATAAAGTAGATTCATTATGTTAATTCCAAGGTTCACAATCATTTTTTCCAAAGGTATCCCAAAATAACCACCTCTCAAATAAATTGTTTGGAAATCAGGACACAAATTATCATTTTTATTCTGTTGGCATAAAGATAGCTTTTTGAAAAATGAATAATGACCAGTCTTCAAAAAAAGACAAAATATCTCCTCACCTTGGTGTCCTCTTATTACCATATTGACAGAAGATACCTTTATCTTATATATTTACTGACTAAAGACAGACAGTCTCCCCACTTTTAAACAAAGTTTCTATTCAGAGACACAATCATAGGTCACCGTATAATTCTCTATATAAGAAAATTTTATTTTTCAATCCTATAATTTCCATTTTAATGCTACAAATACTTTTGTTACTGGTTGTAAACAAAGATTCTCATATAAGGAATTAATCAATCACAGTTACAAAGTCAGACTATGAAAATGAGAAAACAAACTGTTCTTGGGTTTACTAAATGAAGGTTATGGAAATAAATTCCAAGGTGTTGACTCATGCATGTAATTCTATCACTCTATCAGCACTCAATTTGTATATGTGAATATTTATGAATCCCTGGAGGTTTATAAGTAACATGAATAAGAATTTTTGGTAAAGAAAGGCTGGGAAGATCTTTTTACCTAAAGTTTGAATAAAAGCTCAGCTCCTAAATGTGATAAACTTACTTTGGAACAGACATAAAATTTAGTTTTTGTCAAGGTATTAACTAATTCATTGGTATCTTGTTTTCTTTCCTGATTAATGTACCCACCACAGCAGTGACTTCTGAGTATTTCAAAGCTTTACAAAATGGAGCTGGACATTTGAGTACTATCAGTAGTGAATTACTAGTTGGCACTGTCTCAACTGCCTTTCAGCGAAAATCCATTTTGCTTCACATTTCTCATTAATTCTTATTTCTCCTTTTCTTTCTTTCTTTCTTTTTGCTCAATTTTTTCCTCTTCTCCTAGACTTAGCCCATTCTTTTTATCCTAGCTCACACTCTAAGAGGATAGTATTTTGTGGCATCTTTGCTATTGCATTTTATCCATCATTTCTGCATTCCAGATTCTCCCCAATCTGTTTCTTTAATCAAAGCTTAAAGAAACAGTAGACTAGAATCAGATGGCTTAAAGACCATTGCCACTTATAATGGATTGTCTTTAACGTTTCAAAATTCTGTCAAGTGGTCATCTCTCTCTTTCTCCCTCTCTTTCTTTCTCTCTCAAAAAAGTAGGCATAGAAATGAGTAACATTTCAATATCTAGAATTGAAAATCTTAGAATTCTAGGACAGTATAAAATTACCTATAGAATTCCTAGCATATAGGAAAGACTCGAAAAATATTAGTGCTTTAGTTTTTGCTGCATATAATTTATGCCCAAACTTTATAGCTTAAAACAACAATAGTTACCTTATTCCTTCTCATAGTTTCTGTGGATCAAGTAGTCCAAAGGGCTAGGTTGGTCTGTCCTTGCTCAGTCTCTCATGCAGTGCAGTCTGAAGTCAACCTGGACTAGTCATCTGAAGGAAGGAGAATCTGGCTTTGATTGTCTACTTGAAGCCTCTCTTTCTCTCTATAATGACTTTTGCATGGAGCTGTTTGGGTGTACACACGGTTGAGTGATTTAGGAAATCAAGATGAAAGCTATTCACAGACTACCTTATCCATTGGTATTTTTTTTAGTCCGATATCTACAGTACTGATTTGATGTGGGAGGCAGGTTGGCTACCTAAGATTATGAGTTCAAGGAGATGTAGATCATCAGATTGCACCTTGGAGACTGGCTGTCATAGCACTGATTCCCTCAGAGGAAATAATGTGACTTGACTAGAATTCCTGGAATGCTTTCAAAGTTTTTGGTGATAATGTATTCCTTTTTATGATAATTCAGCCCAATTATTTCCTGTTTTGGTTTCTTCCTTCTGTTCCCGCTTTCTTTCTTTTTTATTATGAAAATACTGTACAGAGGGGTTACAATTACTTGGGCAAGATGAGTACATTTCTTGTCAAGCATTTTACCCTCCTCCTTTGTTTCCTCTTCCCATCCCTTCTCGTCCTCCCCCACTCCCCCACTCAATATGCCCCCCACCAAAGTTGTAAAGTTCGTTTTTCCACATAACAACTTGTACATCTCATTGTTCCAATGGATCCATCTGTATCCTTATTTAAACGATTTGTTCTTTTCCCTTCCCCTCCACAAATTATACCAACCTCAAATAAAGTGAAAGCAGGGGTTATACCATGGGGGAGCGACATACAAAGCAACAGAGAAATAATCTTATAAATGTGTTAGAAACAATCACCTGAAAGAAAAAAAAACATTTGAATACATATCTTAGGGTTCACTTCCCTAACATCAACTTATCTGTCCTTTTCTGCTTGACTCAGACATATACTAGTTATTGCAAATAAAGGAAACCATGGGACGTAAGTTTCTTTGGGCCTGGCTTACTTCACTGATTATAATTTTTTCCAAGTCTTTCTTTCTTTCCTTCTTTCTTCCTCTCTTTTTCCAGTTTCCTTCCTTCCTTCCTTCCTTCCTTCCTTCCTTCCTTCCTTCCTGCCTCCCTCCCATTCTCTCTCCCTTTCTCCCTCCTTCCCTCCCTCTCACGTTCTCTTTCTTTCTTTCTTTCTTTCTTTCTTTCTTTCTTTCTTTCTTTCTTTCTTTCTTTCTTTCTTTCTTTCTTTCTTTCTTTCTTTCTTTCTTTCTTTCTTTCTTTCTCCCTCCTTCATTCCCTTTTCTCTCTCTTTCTGCCTTTCTTCCTCTTTACCTCCCCCTCTCTCTCACATTTAATAATTTTGTGGATAATTGCAAGTGTTAGAATATAATAAGTTTGGGTAAAATTCTACATCAGAACCCAAAGGCTTCCTGAAAATTCTGCAGGCCTCTTAGTGATTCTAGTTTGCCATCTTATGTCAACCCCATTCTATTAATCCCAAAATGCATGCCTAACATGCGTTCATTCTTGCTTAAAATCCTTGATGGTTTGTTTCTGCAGAACGTAGTCAACCACTTGAAACAGACATACATGTCTAAATACTGGTTTCTAAGTTTCTATTGCAACCTCATTTTCCATCATTTAAAATTATACTCCAGAACTAAACTATCCCATCAGGGGCTGAGAAGACGTTTTTAGATGTAACACATGAGGTTTTCACATGCCCCCAATGATCATTGTTATTGTCACAAAAGAGTTGCTCATTTTTAATGCATACTTAATGACAAGCATTGAACAAAATATATTACAGGTTACATTTCAATAAAAACCTTATACCAAGACCTTCAGAATAATTCTTTCAATTTCAGTTGAGATAATAGACTTAGATTTTAAATTCTGTTCAGCTAATTCATGAGAAAATTCAAGCTTACCTCTCTCTGCCTTAAAAGGCTATTTTCTTTTAATGCCATAAAGAACTTTGATTGTCAGGAGGTATTTACTGGGGTTAAATCTTAAACCTTCCATTTGGAGGCAGAACAACTTCATACAGATTGAATTATTTCTCCAAATGCCCATTTTTTCATTTATAAAAATTAGAATATAAGAAAGCACCGTATAAAATTTTTCAAAGCACTTATAAAACTTTCATGAGAATCAAATTCAGAAATAGTTGAGCTGCTACTACTATTTTATCTAATCAGGAATATTCTCCACTTACTTCAAATGACACATTGTAATTTGACACCATGTCTAATTTGATCAGATGGAATTGTTTTCCCTCAAGTTCCTCTGTGACTTTACTCTTGTAACTATTTTCATATCTGTTTTCTATTAGAAGAGACATTCTGAAAGTCTTAAGTTATTCTATCTTAGTCGAAGTACCCTTCAAATCAAACTCTGAGCCAAAGACCTCTGAGTCAAATAGACTTCTGACAGATGCAAAGAACATGGGTAGGTAAGGAAGAAAGCACTCAGAAGAGGGAGGGCCACTGACAAGTGATTTGTTATCAAGTCAACTATTGTCGTAGATAATTGATCACTGCTATGATACAGCCAAACTCTGGAAAACTATGTGGAAACTTACTTGTCAGGATTACCCAGGCCAATGAAATCACACTTTTATATCCCTCTACTGATTAGCTATTGGTTATGGGTTATTTCTGCACTAGTCACTAGCTATGGTATATTCCTGTACTTGTACCTGTACTCTTTAACAAACCATATAATTTTGCTTGTAGTGTTCATAGACAAAGTGAGTTTTCAAGGCTGAAGGCAACCCAACAAAGATTCCAGTGCTTCCTTTGACAATCAGCCTGCTATAGAGAATAGAGATGGAACAATGGCAGTGACTTCTGTGTGTGTGGCTCACTGTAAGTGTCCTCATTGATGTGCTTATTCATCTGCCTTTGAACTTTTGCAATCTCTGTTCACTTGGAATTTTCTTCTGTAATGATAGTAAGGAGTGTGCAACCAATAAATGTTTAAAGATACAGAGAAAAGGGATTTTTAGTATGACAATAAACTATAGAATCAGTTTTAGCTTTTTATTTTCCCCTAGCTGATTAAAAACTAAAAGAAAAGTTATTACAACTCTAGGAAGAAGGCCTGACGCTCAGCATATGTGGTTTGAGCAAGATTCTAAGAAATACTAATGAAGATTTTGGGCTTGCTGCAATAGACAATGAGTTTTATAGTAGGGACACAACTGCAAGTTAGGTAATCAAGTAGGTTAGAGTTGTTGATTGGCCCAATGACAAGAATTCCTGAGCAAACTGCATTGTACTAAAAGGGAGGTGCTAAAAGGTAATAATAGTAAAGTGTTACCTGAATTTTATGTCTCTAATAGTATTCAGGTTATTGCTTCTGCATATTACAAATGATTAGATTCAAGTAGTGTTTGGAAATAATGTGTGATGTAGACAGAGCTCTAGAAATGAAAATATGTCATGCCTATCTACATGAATTTGGAGTATCAATTTCAACACTTGTGAGGTTAGGAGATCACAATTTTAATAAAAAAAAGTAAATGAGAAATTGTAAGTTTAGATATCAGTATCTATTGAATACCTCCATTTAGGTGTTGGTATATCACAGCTGTATTCCTAGCTACTCAAAATGCGAGCCAATGCAACAGTGATACTCACAAGACAGTATGTTGGAAATGAACTTTACAACTTGGGTGGGGAGGAACCTTTCAGAGGAGGGAAAGTGGGAGATAAATGAGGGAGGGGTAACAATGCTCCACAAGAAATGTACTCACTATCTTTTGTATGTAACTATAGCCCCTCTGTATATCACCTTGACAATAAAATTAAATTTAAAAAAAAATAGAAAAAAAGGAAATGTACTGAATAGCTGACTTAAGAAATTGTAATCCCTCTGTACTTGAACTCTATAACACTAAAGTAAATTAATTAAAAAAAATAAAGAGTCTAAGATCTAGCCCAAGTAGGAAAGTCTGTGAGATTCTTTTTATTTTAATTTTTTTACGATTTTTTAAATTTTTAAATTTTTTTATTGTGAAAATACTGTACAGAGGGGTTACAATTACATGGGCAAGATAATGAGTACATTTCTTATCAAGCATTTAGCCTCTTCCTTTGTTTCCCCTTCCAATCCCTTCCCATCCTCCCCCCGCCCCCCACCCAATCCTCCCCGCCCCCCCCACCAAAGTTGTAAAGTTCGTTTTCGACATAACTTGTACTTCTCATTGTTGCAATGGGTCCACGTGTATCCTTATTTAAACGACTTGATTTTCCTCTTCCCCTCCACAGATTCTTTTTTTTTTTTTTTTTTTTTGTTGGTCATGGGCCTTGAACTCTGGGTCTGGGCGCTGTCCCTCAGCTCTTCAGCTCAAGGCGAGCGCTCTACTACTTGTGCTACAGCGCCACTTCCGGTTTTCTGGTGGTTTATTGGAGATAGGAGTCTCACGGTCTCTCCTGCCCAGGCTGGCTTTGAACCGCGTTCCTCAGATCTCAGCCTCCTGAGTAGCTAGGATTACAGGCGTGAGCCACCAGCGCCCGGCTCCTCCACAGATTCTTATCTCTAATTAACCACAAAAAAACAGAAGTGAAGCTGTGGCTCAAATGGTAGAGCACCAGCCTTGAGCAAAAAACTCAAGTTCTGAGTTCAAACCTTAGTACTGGCATAACAAACAAACAAATATAAATTATCAGATTGAGCCAACATTTTCCATAATGAAATTTGAATTGTCAAATCTCCTAATGGTTCTTAAGACTCACAGCTTGCATTAGTATAGATCTTCAGAATTTTTATGTGCTGGTATAATTTTTATGAAGACCATGATGTAGCCAAAGAAAACTTATCAGTGTTAGCAGAAAACAAGCCCAAGTTGTCACCCCTAGACCAAATGAATCTTGAATAGTCTTGCAGTTATTAACTCCCTCAAAAATGATGTAGACACAAACTTATCCTTTGAAGAATGGGATATCTGATAGTGCTGCTCCCGTTGTCACCCCTACTATCTTCCCCTAAAGGCTTTCTGTGCTTTAGCTGAATAGTCATCAACAATCTCCCTCAAAGAAGCTGCACACCAGCTCCAATCCTCCTCTAATTATTTAGCTTATGTTATTTAAATGTAAACTTAAAAAAGGCAGGGATAACCACTCTTACCTTGAAGAAATTTCCATTGCATACTAAAACATATTTCTGGGAGGTTACCTGAAATTTTGTACTTGGAACATTTTTTGAAGTTCTCCATATAATCCTCAATCTCTATTTAGAAATGGAAAGATAGACATCTTTCATGTCCATGTTATACCTTCCATTCTAGTGGATGTCATTGACAGTTGCTTAATTATTTCAAGTGAGTGTTATATAGTACAATCTAGGCAGAGGAGAGAAATTCAAGAAGTAGGAGCAATGGAAAATACTAAATTAAATAGTAATGTGTCAGAAAGGGAGAGATGGCATCAGGGATGCCTTGGAAAGTTATCTTTCTTTTTTTTTTAAATAGAGAAGACAAATGAGAACTTGTGAAGTCAAACTGTTGAGGAGGAGAGAAGATTAGATGGCAGTTGCCCTTATTTTTTCTCCATAGTAGGAACTAGAGTTTCATCCAGGAAGTGAGTAATATTAAGATAATTTCTGAACAGGGACAAAAAATTGAGAAAATGTTCTGCAGAAAACGACAAATGTCAAAAGCTATGTGCATATGACCATATAAGATGACACTAAGCAAAATGAATCCCAAGATAGGGATACAAGAGGTTTTATCTTTCTTGCTGTTGTTTTTAATGTACTTATAATAAACTATGTGATTTTTTTATTTCTCTTGAATTTTCTTCCTCCATGGTATAACCCCTGTTTTTACTGTATTTGATTCTGGTGCCCTGCATCTTGTATATACATTTTTTAAATTTGGGGATGGGAAGGAAAATAACAAAAAGCTGAAATGATACAGGTTGACCAACTGTAACAATGAGATGTAAAAGACACTATGTTGAAAATGAACTTTATAACTATGGTGGGGAGAGAGTTGGGGACTTGGGGAGGGGAGGGACAGTAAGGAAAAAACAAAGGACAAGGGAACAATGCTCGATAAGAAATGTACTCATTACCTTACTCATGTAACTGTAACCCCTCTGTACAGTATCTTTACAATAAAAATCTGTATTTTTTAAAAAAGAAAATAACAAATGTGAGTGAAGTTTTAAATGCCAAATAGGTTTAAAATTTAATACATTTGAGATAACCAAAACCCACTTAGGAACAAAAGGAACCAACTTAAATCCCTTCCTTAGGAAAGTAAATAGTAGCCTTAGAATGTTATACAGGAATTTGATCACAAGATAGAGAGAAGTCACAGTCTGAAAGGTCCAATCAGGAGTCTGTATTAAAAAGCAAGCAACTGTGAGAGACACATGTTCCCAAGAAATTCACAGCCTCAAATATACTTAGTACTGTTTTAAAACACTGAGGCATGTAGGTAGTAAAGAAAGAGCAGAATAACAATTTTAAAAAACCAGATCAACTATAATGCAGAGTTGAGAGGGATGCCATGGTGACTTGAGGAGGGCAAAGAGACATGAGGCATGGCACAAAATGATGGCTGAGGTGCTGGGACCTAAATAAGTTCATGGTCAGGGACAGGGTCATGGGGAACTTGAGAGTTCAAAGAGTCTCATGAGTTCGTGGTACAGGTCTGGCAGGTCTAGTAACCGATTGTCCAAGTCCGTGTCCCTGCCTCTAGGAATTCAGGCATGCCTATCACTTAGGGATAGGGGTCAGAATTCACTGTAAGAGTTTTTAGAAAGTCTCTCATCCACCAAGATGTCAAAGATGTTGCCAGTTAGAACCACTATCCATAATTCAAGAATAATCAGAGAAAAATGAAAAACAGCTTCAGCTGGTGAAATATGGATACTTTGTCAAAATAATACTATCTTTTCCTCACCACCATCTTGATGTGTTAATAGGTGTTAGGACATTTTCATCGAGAACTGTAGAGGTGACATAGGACTCTCTTTGAACTACAGCTGTGTTGTGGGTTGTTAAATTGTAGATGTGTTATAGGTTGCTTAGCTTCAGAAAAAAAATGTGTTCCAGAGAATACTTGTCCTTGCTCATCCTTTATTGTTCCCCCTAGATAACTGGCCTTTGATCGATCCTGATTGTTACCCCTGGATAACTTGATTTGCTTCTGAAAACACACTTTGCTAGTCCCATATCCATGTGACATCTGCCTCGATGTGGCTTTTGCCTTCATAAACTTTGTGCTAGCTGCATTAGGGACTGCAAGTTTTTTTTGAGGGGGGGTATTAATGAGTCCGCTTGCAGTCACTGGCTCATAGTCATTATGAGTAAATGATGCTTCACTTGCAGGCGCTGGTGGCTCACACCTGTAAGCCTAACTAGTCGGGAGGCTGAGATCTGAGGATCGTGGTTCAGGCACGAAAGTCAGTGAGACTCTTATCTTCAATAAACCACCAGAAAATCAGAAGTGGCACTGTGGCTCATGTGGTAGAGTGCTAGCCTTGAGCTAAAGAGCTGAGGGACAGCGCCCAGGCCCAGAGTTCAAGCTGTACGACCAACAAAAAAGCGGGGGCGGAGGGCAGGGAATGGCACTGTATTTCTAAAGTGCTGTGTTGCATTGTAACTACCTAAAGAAAATAAAAATATAATAGAAATTAATGATTAATTTTTAACTAATTGTTTAAATCTAAACCATAATAAGGGCTGGTTATGAAATCAAACAGACGTGAATTTAAATTTTGATTACACCTCATTCCTTTCAGGAATAAATCAAATTTTAGAGGCCTTCTTTTAGGAAAAATAGTAAATATAAAAATAAAATTAGGAGTGAAGAAAGTGTCAGGTTGATGCTGTGACACAACCTCTGGTCCTGTATTATGTGTCATGATGTGGCTGTGTTGTTACAGATATGTCCTACTTTGTGATCACTGTCAATGGCTAACCATAGGTATGTCACTACTACCCCCCAAAATGTGTCATCACTTGCTACTATTCTCTCCACTGTCACGAGAGGAAAATGATGACAAAAGTTGGACTGATTTCGATTGAACTATCTTACTTTTGCAAAGCTAGGAGAAACATATGACCATAATTCTAGGATGTGTGTTTGTGTGTGTGTGTGTGTGTGTGTGTGCTGGTACCAGAGCTTAACTCAGGGGGCCTCATTCTCTCATTTAACTTTTTCATTCATGGCTGGAGCTCCATAACTTGAGCCATATTTACACTTCAACACCCCCCCAAACCCGAGCCACCCCAGATCCTTTTTTCTTTCTGGTTAACTGGCAATAAGAATCTCTTGGATTTGTCTGCCTTGGCTGGTTTTGAATCATGATCCTCAACCTTCTAGGTATGTAGGATTACAGGTGTGAGTCACCAGCCTAGCAACTCTAGGACCTGCTACAGAGCCTTGAGAGATTCCATTATGCAAGTGAAGGAGCTGGAGACCAAGCTACATGATGTCCTGGTAATTCATGTGGATTCATTTTTGACGTTGGTTAGTCACACTATATCTATAAATACCCCTTATATTTCTCACAGGTCATATGCTGGGGAAGTAAATGAATATATGATCCATGGTCCAAAGTAAATGATCAATGGTGAATAAAGATAAAAAATATTATTAAATTTTGCAAACCAATGGCAGATCCTTTTGTGAATTTGACTATGGGGTAAGTACCATCCAAACTCTCAAAGGCTATTGAAGGTTTTGTGTGTTTGGGCTTTTTTTCACTTACAAGAAGTCAGAGAGGGCTACTTAAGTATTTTTTTATCTTGCGAGGAGCGCCTTGGAGAATTCTGACAGAGTTTGGAGTCCCTGGGGAGAGAAGCAGTTGCAAATGGGGCGAGGAAGGTCAAGCAGCTTCAGTCCATAAGGAAGGACTTCATCTTCTTACCCTGCTAGCTAGCTGTAACAAGCAAATGGATACTTATATGAACATTTCTATATCTTCATATATTCCTGATGTAAACACAAATAAACTATTTTTTTGCTCATGGTGTGCTGGACCCTCTTGCTTTTGCCATGTTACCTAAACTTCACAGCAAAGCTATACTCAGGCATGTCCTTGTATGGGTCAGACAGAAAGGGAGAGAGAACAGCTTCTTCAGTCATCTCTGGGATGCTTGTGAACCACTGGAAAAGCCTGGAGATACATTGCTCTGTGCAGGTGGCTCTCAGCATCACTGCCAAAGTACCAGAACCAGCTAGCTTGGCCTCCCTCCACATTGCCCTGGTCCTAGGGTGAGGCCATCACTCAAAGCCAGTCTCTAGAATTCTATATATCAAGTAAAAGAGGACAGAGCCAAACTTTATTAAAAGGAAGTAAAAGCCAGAAACTGGGATGTGAGTGAGGGGTAAGAGGGTTGGAAAGCGGGGTGCCTCTCGAATTTGAAGAGAAGGCTAAGTAGAAAAAGACAATTTTTGATAATGGTAAAAGAAACTTTTTAAATTTAAATTTAATTTAATTTATTGTAAAGGTGATATACAGAGGGGTTACAGTTACATAAGTAAGGTAATGAGTACATTTCTTGTCGAACATTGCTGCCCACTCCCTCATTTTCTCTCACTTTCCCTCTACCCCAATTCCTTCCGAAAGCTGTAAAGTTCGTTTCCAACATAGTGTCTTGTGAATATTGCTCTTGCATGGTCCACCCTTTTTCCATTGTTTCACCATTTTGTTATTCCCCTTCCCTTCCCCAAATCAGTTAAAATTTTATACAAGACATAGGGTACCAAAATCAGAAACAGTGACAACGGAGTATAAACCAAAGGGAGGAAATAAATAGAAGAAAAAAGAAATAACTTCACACAGCATATTAAAAACTGCAGCAACATTGGAAGTGGCACTGTGGCTCAAGTGGTAGGGCGCTTGCCTTGAGCTGAAGAGCTGGGGGATAGTGCCTAGACCCAGAGTTCAGGCCCCACAACCAACAAAAAATTAAAATTAAAAATTAAAAATTAAAAACGACAACAACAACAACAAAACCTCTTGTTTGCATATCTTGGAGTTCATTTCTATTAGCAATATTTTATATGGTCATATGTACAGAGCTATTGAGCTATTGTAATCTTCTGTTTGGATTATCCTAGACATATACTAATTATTACAAACGAGGGAACTCATGGAACCTATGTTTCTTTGGGTCTAGTTTACATCACTTAATATGATTTTTTCCAAGTCTTTCCATTTCCTTACGAATGGGATGATATCATTCTTTCTGATGGAAGCATAGCATTCCATTGTGTATATATACCACATTTTCTTGATCTATTCACCTACTGAGGGCATCTGGATTGGTTCCATATCTTAGCTATGATAAATAATAGTGCAGTGAACATAGTTGTGCTGGTAGCTTTAATGTGGTCTTGTGTGTTATCATTTGGGTAAATGCCCAGGAGTAAGATTGCCGGATCATAGGGAAGCTCTAGGTTTAGTCCTTTGAGGAATTGCCATACTGTTTTCCAGAATGTTGAACAAGTTTACATTCCCACCAACAATGTAGTAACCTTCCTTTTTAGCAGCATCTTACCAGCATCTGTTATTATTTGTGCTCTTGATAATGACCATTCTAACTCTGGTGAGGTAATCTCAATGTGGTTTTGATTTGCATCTCTTTTATGACCAGAGATGTTAAACTTTTCTTCATGTGTCTATTGACTATTTTTGTTTCACCTCCAGAGAAGTCTCTTCTTAATTCTTTAGCCCACTTATTAATGGGGTGGTTCTTTCTTTGAGGATTTTTTATTAGAGGGTTTAATTTTTGAATGCTAAGTATATTTTTGATATGAGATCCTTGTTTGTTGTATAGCTAGTAAAGATCTTCTCCCAATCTGTGGGCTTTCTCTTTATCATGCTAGCTATGTCCTTTGACATGCAGAAGCTCCACAGTTTAATGCAATCCCATTTTATCCAGCTTTTCTTGTATTTGTTGTGTTTCTTGATCTTTATTTAGATAGTTTCAACCTGTGCCAAGGAGTCCTAGTGTATCTCCTACCCCTTCCTGTAATATTTTCAGAGGATCTGCTCTTACTTCAAGGTCTGTGATCTATTTCGAGTTGAGTCTGGTGCAGGGTGATATGTAAGTATCTAACTTCACTTTTCTAAACATGTATAGCCAATAGTTTTAAGCCAGCCTGGACAAGAAAGTGCATGACATTTTTATCTTCAATTAGCCATCCAAAAGCTGGAAGTGGCTGTGGCTCAGGTGATAGAGTGCTATCTTTGAGCAAATAAAGCTCAGGGACAGTACTGTAAGCCCTGAGTTCAAGCCCCAGCTCCAACACACACACACACACACACACAAACACACAAACACACACACACACAACATGTAGGCACAAATTCATAACCAAGGTAATCTTGCTTACGCATTTTATTTTAATAAAAGTTTCAAAGTGAATATCAACCCTAGTTCTGGCAAAATTGCAGGGATGCTAGGAATGGGTGGCAAGTCAAAATAAGAAAAAAATGCCAATGACCATCCTGAAGTGGAAAAAGGAAAGATAAATAAATGACTTCATTCTCCAGGAAATGGACATGGAAAGGAGAATGAGACAGATGATGAAGTGAGACCACTGAACGCCCTTGTGGAACACACTGCTGCATTGCAACATCTAGTGGACTCAAGGTAGACATGGCACTTGTTCCCATAGTTGCTGTACAAGCAGTAGAATCCCTTTGGCCAAACCCAGGTGTGGAATCTATTGAGGATAGTCCTGTGAACCAACTTGGAGAACTGGACTACACAAAACTATGCTTAGCACTATTTAGACTGACAGAATGCAGAACATGGAAGTGTTCATATGTGTATATGGCTATCTGTAACCTTTGTAGGAAAAATTCTAATATGATTTACAAGAAAATACAGATACAAACATGGGTATAAAATCTGCATGTTGCTAAATAAATTCATGTCTATCAGTAACTGAAATCTTAGTCAAATCCTGAAGTCAAATTAACCTTTAATTAACCTCCTTCTTAATTAATCTCCTCCTCTTCTTCTTCCCCCTCTTCCTCTTCCTCCTTAAGTTAGTGGTGTTTTAGCTTGTTAGGCAGGCATTCTACCACCTGAGCCATGTTTCCAGCCATTTTTGCTTTATTTTTCAGATAAGATCTCACCTCATGGTTATTCCCAGGTGGCCTGAACCATGATTCTCCTATTTATACTTCTAATATAGTTGGGATGGCACACAGTACCAGTCAGCTATTGATTCAGAGGTGATCTTTCCAATTTTCTAACCAAACTGGTCTCTGACTCTGCCTCTTCAATAACTGGGATTATAAACTTAAGCTACTGCAACTGACCTTGTTAAATTTTTGTTGTTGTTGGTCATAAATCTTGAACTCTGGGCCTGGGCACTGTTTCTGAGAATAACACTTGAGTTGAGCCATAATGCCATGTCTGGCTTTTTCTGTGATTAATTGGAAATAAGAATCTCATGGACTTTCTTGACTGGGTTGGCCTTGAACCACAATTCTCAGATCCTCAGTAGCTAGGACTATAGGCATTAGCCACCAGCACATGGCTTCTTGTTGAATTCTCTAAGGGAAAGAATATATTCTATGCCTGTTGATTCTCTTAAAGTGATGCTTGGCATACAGTAATTATTAATTATATATTTGCTGCATGAAGGGCAGATAAATGGTGAATAAAGGATAGTTGACTTCAAGCCATTCATAGGAATGGGTCTATTCTTCATGAGCTATGATCCACTTGTAATACTTCTAGCACAAATTAGTCACAAATATTATAGCACATAAATTGTTAGAAATCTTCCTTTACCCATGAGAAAAAGGGAGGCTTCACAGAGTGAATAACTGAGAAGATGGCTGAACTAATTTGCAATCTGATCTGTTCTCGAATCCCAGGGATTCTGGCTCTGAACAATGTTGTCAAATTATTACCAGGACATATCTTTAATCAATTACATGCAGAAATATTCTCCTATGTTATTCTGTATGGAAAGCATAAGCGTGTTCATGTTTGTACATGTGTGCAATGATTTAGACTCTCCAGATTTCTTCAGCACTATTTCTATGGGATGCTCAACTCTACATCACATCCATGTTTAACTGCTGTTTTGAACCACTGTCTTCCTCTTTTTCATCTAGTATATTAGAATTTTTTTCTTTTTTGCATGTGGATAGTTTGTGGAATTAGCCATGTATAGTATTAGACATGATTCTAGGAAACCTGATCTTGACAACAGTTTGTACTCCTCCTGCACATGGCCTGTTCTGTGTGTGGTTTCTGTATGAGCAACATTTCTATATTCTTGTAGTACAATTACTTTATATGAGCTATGTGATCTCACTCTTGCCATCTCAGATGCCCTCTGCAACTAGTCTTACACCACTGTGCCTGTCATCTTCATTAAAGGGTTACCCAAGCTTTGAAACAGAGTGTAGGCCTTGGCAGCTCTTTTCCCAGGGCACATCCTTCTCCATAGTGCATTACAGATTTTGATTCCCTCTGCTGCTCCATCATCCATGACCCAGAAACTGGCTTTCATTGACTTTCCTATTTTTAATTTCAGTCTCAGTTTCATTCTTCCATTACTACCATTCTCAGTCTCTGTAATGCCACATTTCAGGTCATGCTCAGCTCACCTTTCACTTTCTTCATTGAGCTTCTCAATTTTCCTGAGCATTCATTTTTTCTTTGTTAAGGCTGCATTTTGAAGAATATTCTCAGTATATAAATGGGGTTTTAGCGCATGCTTTGGAGAAAGCACGTACTTTATTTCTGATTATAGATTATAAGTTATAGCAAAGCATCGTTCATATACAAACAGCTGTAAGCATGAGGGCTGGAGTGGACAGGGGCCTCTGTTGCCAATGCTCCCAGAGGAGAGGCAGATTAGAAATGAATGTGCATTCGGCAGCAACCAGGTAGTGAACTTGCTATGAAGAAAAAGCAGCAGGGGGAGGAAACAGCAGGAGAGATGAAGGAGCCACACTTTGGTAGAGTGAAGAGCTGCTCTGAAGACTGGACACTGAATTGAAGGACTAGACAACACAGAGTCCAGGAAGAAATGGCTTAAGGCAGAAAGATGTGAGAAACATAAAGCCTGAGGTGAAGGCCAAGCCAGGACATTTCAAAGACAAACAAGAAGGCCACCCCTCTTGCAGACTGGAGTTCAAGGAATCCCAAGGGTAATCCAAGGGTGGAAGGCTGGAAGTGGAGGCTGAGATCTGATCTGAGGATCATGGTTCTCAGCCAGCCTGGGTAGAAAAACTCTGTCTCTAATTAGCCAGCAAAAAGAGGCAAAGATGTGGCTCAAATGGTAGGGTTTTGAGACATAAATGCTGAGAGAGTACAAGGCCATGTGTTCAAGTCCAAATACTGGCATGCATGTGTACGCATGCATACACACATGTATACACAAACACACACACACACACACACACACACACACACACACACACACACACACACACCCTCATATATAGAGAGAAGAGGAGGAGAGGAAGGAGGAATAAAGGGAGGAAGGAAGGGGGATGTTAGGAAAGAAGAAAGAAAAAGGAAGAGAAAGAAAGAAAGAAAGAAAAAAAGAAAGAAAGAAAGAAAGAAAGAAAGAAGAAGGACAGAAGGAAGGAAAGAAAGAAAGAAACAAGGAAGGAAGGAAGGAAGAAAAGAAAGAAAGAGAAGGAAGGAAGGAAGGAAGGAAGGAAGGAAGGAAGGAAGGAAGGAAGGAAGGAAAGAAGGAAGGAAGGAGAGAGAGAAAAAGAAAGAAAAGAAAGAAACAAACAAAAAGAAAAAAAGAAAGGAAGGAAGGAAGAAAAGAAGGAAGGAAGGAAGGAAGGGGAAGGAAGGAAGAGGGAAAGAAAGAGAAAGGGAGGGAGAGAGAGGGGAGAAAGAAAGAAGGAAAGAAGAAAGAAAGAGAAAGAGGTGGTTATTGTCTGATCTCAAAAATTCAAGAAGGCAATGGATAGGAAGAACCAAATGAATTACACACTAAACAAAAATTCCAGCTATTGCTACGGTATGTAGTGGGCAAGAAGAAACAGTGGAAATGTAGTATGCAGGTAGGTGACCACTAGAGCAAGACCTCTGTATAACTCAGTAGTGTGTCCGTAATGTGATTACAGGGATATTTTGCTGTAATATGTGAAGGAAAACAAGGAGGTAAAAATGATTCCTGTGCTTAATGCAAAAGGAGAATGGAGATGTCAATAATGATTTTTGGAAGCTTGGGGATGGGTGCACATAACTACTTTGTATGGTGGGTGGAAAAGAAATTCAGGAGTTCTGAATAGAGCTCGTCAAGGTGGCGTGTACCTGTAATCATAGTTTCATGGGAGGTGGAGATCAAGAGGTTTGGGATGCAAGGCTAGTCCTAACTAAAAGCTAGTGCAATCCTATCTCATTCAGTAAGCTGGGCATGATAGTTCCCACTTGTGATCTCAGCTAGGTAGGAAGATTGCAGTCTGGGGTTTCCCTGAGCCAAAAGTTAATGAATAACATTTCGTCCTCCATTAGGCCTATGCCTCATTAATTCACTCTGGATAAATCTATAGATTTAAAAAGTCTTTTAAATGCTAAAAAGCTATCTGAGTTGTGGTATAAAACATAGGGAGCATCATCATTTATTCCTCACAGACTTCTTCAAATGCTGTAATGGAAATAAAATAGGCCTAAAGTTCAAGAGAGAGAGAGACAGAGACAGAAACAGAAACAGACACTGTGAAACAGAGATAAAAAAGAGAGAAACCCTATCTGAGAAAATAAGCTTAACAGCGAAAAAGGGCTAGAGGTTTGTGCTTGCCTAATAAGCACAAGGCCTTCAGTTCAAATCGTAGTATTGGGGGCTTGGGGGCAGGGGAGGAGAACAGAGAATGCTTAAAGGGGATACAGTAATCAAGATGTCTTGTGTCAGAAAATGACACCTTGAAAGAAAACCTATTTGTATAACTACTTAAAGGCAATATATTTTTAAGCTATATGTTCACTTAAAAGAAAGAAAAAGAGCTCTTATTTGTGTTTGACATGCTAGACTTACAAATATAAAATTCAAATAATAAAAAGATGCTTTATCTCTGTTTTAAATGTATCAATTCAAACAATGATAATTCTATTAACATTGTGCTTTTTTTTTCTTTTCTGAATGCAAGGACTTTGTATGAATTATTTTACTTTAAATATACCTTCCCTTCCCTCCCCAAAATTTCTGATCTTTATCCTCACACACAAAACCATTTTGTAATTGATTTGCAAAGGGAGTTTTGCTGAAAAGCTTGTGTTTATAGTAAGTATCTATGCATTATTTAAAATATACAAGGCTGAAAAAATTCCAAGCTCATTTAGATTTGAAATCTGAAAAGAGAGCCATAAAGGCAGACAGTGTTAGAGTTTGGGCCATGAGCTCCCTCGGTCCACTCAGCCTCTGATATTCAGCGGTAACAAGGCAGAGTACGATGAGGTCGGCTTCCTGAGAACCTCCATGTCCTCTGGGGAGAGGACCATTAACTTTTAGACGCTTGAATACTGGCATGGTTCAGAGTTCAGAACAGACTGGCCTAGAAGTAAAAGAACCTGCCTTGCAGTCCCATCCCTGCCGCTTACTGGGATGTGGTCTTATGTCTCCACACTTTTGAAATAGAGCCGCCATTATGAAGCTATTGCAGGGCTTTTGAGGATTACTTACAATTATATAGAGATACCCTCAAGGACCATGAAACAATATGCATATAAGTTTTATTCTGAATTATAAATATCTGTTAAAAATCCCATAGATAGAAATACTTTATGGATAAAATTGAACTGAAAAAGAGATTTAAGGACAGTGCTGATGTATGCAGCAAAGAAACTTTCTAAATCTTGAAAGTAATTCTTTAATTTGTCACAAGTTCACAGTGGTGCTACAGAGCTTTTTTGTACTGGACACTGACTAAGGCATAGGAATGAATTCCCTTCTTTAAAAAGTGTAACAGGCTTTTTAAAGTGTCCTGGGTCTATACCAGCAGCTACATTGAGAGAAGGCATATGAATTTCCCTTTTTATGTAAGCAATTTTTTATTCCAGTGAAGTTTTGAGTTAGTTTATGGAGCAATCTCAGTAAAAATGATATAGTTAATGAAATAGATTTACAAGAAAAAACAAAAGAAAAGAAAGTATAAGGGAATGTTTTTACACAAAAAAATTCTGAGGGATCATTGTCACAAATTGATTATGATTTGTTTCTGAGCTTCTTGGGAGGCCCAGAACAAAGGGAAACATGAATAATGACTCAGTAGCAATTTCACAGGGGCAAAGAATTTGCTTTGTTTCCCAAGAAAAGACACAAATTTGCTCAAGTAGATACAACTTGGACAGTCTAAGCACATCTTCTCCTTTCTTCATTAAAATGTTGAGACTTGAATGGTTATGAGCCTTCAGACTGAGAATCAACCTTGGAAATTTGAAGGTGCCACATGGGAGAGATTGCACTTTCTAAGTGCAACCCAAGTAACAATCTGGAAAGTTAACTATGATTAACAAAATATCAAGAAGTACTAAATTCCCACAGCAGATAAGGCATCAAGTTAAAAATATGAAACTATTTCTTTCTGTATTATACCATTGCTTATTCCTACTTTTATTATCCAAGACAAGAAAACTTTTCAAGTTTATGTTTTCTTTTTCTCTGAAAAGTTCTGATTTTGAAATCAAAGACAAAGCAATTATGCTCAGGAATCAGATGAACAAGGCAGGATATCTGTAAAAAGGAAAACAACTTTTAAGAGGATAGAGAGTTATCTGGGTGCTATTGATGGATACCAATCAATCATCAAAGGCAGCAACATGTTGAACTTGTGACTAAATAACTAATTTTGGTGTGAATATTTTAAGTGTAGTTTTTCCTACATTGCATGTTTTTACTTCTTGAATGCTTTCTCTAGACTTTACCAACTTGGAAACTATCCAGTACACAAACCACAAAATTTCAACTGCTGAAACCATCACATATCACAAAGCACATGCAGTTAGGTGCCTCTCCACACTTCACTTCTCCCCTTACCCTGCAAAAGAAAAAAGTGATGAAATAAGAATATTAAAAGTAGTGTGAGGGAGTTCCGGGAAGATGGCGGAGGAGAAGCTGTAATCTGAACAAGCTCTCACATAGAAAGCAGTTTTAGAGTTCCAGTGAACAGTCCTAAGCCAGAGAATCACACCAAGTGTGCCATCACAGGACAGAGAGTTAGACAAGAGAGGGAAGCCAAGGCAAAAAGTAACACCTGAGTGCTCGCCAGCAGCCGCGGCAGCGGGAGGGTCGCAAGCTGCGGAGACAGCAGCCGGGGGCCATACCTGAGCGCTCACACATAGAGTCCAGGATGAAGGAGCCAGACGCAGCGGGCGAGCAGATTCAACTCAATACCAGCAAGAACCAACAAAGGGTGGACGTCTTCATCCTGCAGCTTGCAGACCAGAGACGACCCAGGATCCAAGACTTGGCATGAGTAGAAGCCCGACGTCCTCACTCCTTCTCAGGGAGCAGAGGAGGGAAGGCCACCCCTCCCCCCACAGCACCGGTGATCTCCATCTTGGATACCGACAAAGCTCGGAGGGGCTGCCAGCTCCAACCCAGGCCTTGGAATAAAACGAGTCATTTAGCAGGTCACAAGAACTTAACGGCAAAGTGACCTGCCAGACTCGGCTCCATCCAGGGAAAAGTCACCTAGCTCAGGCGCCAGCCATTGGAGTGGCTTCCCTCACTGGGTAACCAGAGCCAGAGGCTGCCCCTCCCTCTAGCAGCCTCAACAATCAATTGAAAAACAGAATCCCTGAGAACGGCTCCAGGCTGGGATCTGGGAGATTTTTTTTGCACAAAACAGCCCCAGGAAAAAGCTACCGATTGTTGAAAGGCCTCAACTCTACCCAGAACCTAGCCTCACCACTGCATCCCCCTCTTGTATGGTTCTCAAAGCAGATCACCCTCCTAGAAAACTACCTGGGAGGGGGATCTCAAAATCTTGGGTAAAGCAGAGAATTTTTCTGCCTCTTCCAACAAACCGACTTAAGAAACCAATCAAGCCACAGGAACGCAAGCTGACCAGAGACTCCAACAAAAGGCTGGTTACAGACAAAAGGGAGATACAGATACAGGATTTTTCCACCCCTCCCCCTCCCAAAAAAAAATCAAAGGACTTTTTTTTTCTTTTTTTTCTTTTTTTTCTTCTTCTTTTCTTTTTTTTGTTTGTTTTTTGTTTTTTGTTACCTTATATATATATAATTTTTTTTCTCTTTTAAAACTTTTATTAATCTTTAATTTTTGCTTCTTCTGAAAAAATAATTGATTTCCAGTAACTTTTTTTTTCTCCTCTTAAAATTTTTATTTTAGGAATATGTAAATGAGCGTTTTCCTTTCTTTTCTTATCTTCTTTCTCTTTTTCTTTCTTTCATAATTATCTTTTTGTTTTTTGTCTAGCTCTACTGAACTTCTGATCTTTTCTTCTTCCTTTCCCATCCTTAAAGTTTTTCACATCTCCTCTATGTCCCTCCCTTTCTCACAACATATTCACATTCCTCTCTAAATAGATGGTCTTTTAATCTCTACAATAACATTAATTTTTACGTTTCTATTTTTTTTCTGGTTTCTTTTCATTCCCCTATCCCTCTCTTCTTTTTCTCTCTCTCTCTACTTGCATCCTACCCAACCCATTTCCTGCATTGTGATTAGGACATAGTTAACTCTCCCTGTGCCTCCCCACACCAATCTATTCCTATTTTTCACCCACATCTCTCCCTAATCCTAATAATTTCTGGTTTTCCAAATTCTTTTCTGCGGTTCGAAGTCCTTTAAAATATAGTTGTTTGATGTTGAATAGATGTATCTGTTGAACTAGATTGTATCTGTAGACTATTGACTGTACAAATGCAAACTTTGGTTGATGGTTGCCTTAAGATAGTGTTCTAGCACAAAACTGGTGCTATCTTCATCTCAAATGGGCAGAGTAAGCCGGAAAAACAAAAGAAAAATGGCAAATTCGGGTATCTCAATACCCAATCTTGATAATCAGGGGTCAGATCAGATAATGAACAATCCAGAGGAGAGTTCCCAAATAGCTCTAAAAACACTGGTGGCAAACATGATAAATGAGAAGTTTGACAATTTACAAAGGACTCTCTATGAGCGTGATAGGGAGAGAGAGGAGGCATCCCAGAAGTTTATACAGGAATATCATAAGCGTGAGGAAGCTTCTCAAAAACTGATACAGGATTTGCGTGAACAACTTGAGAATACACAAATAGAAAGGGAGGAACGGCGTGAGCAGGCTGAGAACATGCAAAGAGAACTGCAGGAATCCCACGAACGTGAGGAAGCTAAAAAAAAAGACTAATACAGGAATTGAGAGACCAGGTAGAGAACACACAAAGATCACTAAAGGCATCCATAAAATCCATTAACAAAGAGCTGAAGGAAGTCAGGCAGACCACAAACGGAATGCTGAATGGAACCCAACAGAAGGAATGGGAGTCCAAAGAAACCATATCCAATCAACTAAGTGATTTGAAGACAAACACTGAACACCAAATTAAGGAAGTAAAGAGATTCATACAAGACCTAAAACAGAGCTTCAACAAAGAACTTGAAGCCATTAAAGCTGACCAATTAGAAGATGACAAATTAGAAGAGATTAAAAACAAAGTAGAGAGTCGTGACAGCAGGTTAGACCATGCAGAAGATCGAATCTCAGGGATTGAAGACAGCCTAGATATTATAGAGAAAGAACATACAACCATCCAAGACAAGTCCAAGAAATATGATAGATCTATCCAACACCTGGAAGACACCATCAGAAGGCCTAACTTAAGGATAATGGGTGTAGAGGAGCACCTAGAAACAGAAGTTAATGGTCTAGGAAATTTGTTTAACAGGATCCTAGCAGAGAACTTCCCAAACATGCAAAAAGATAGGCCTATTCAGATACAAGAATTCTTTAGAAACCCAAATAGACCAGACCAGAATAGGACATCCCACCGTCACATTATAATCCACACAGGATCAACTCAGAACAAGGAAAAGATCCTTAAAGCTGTCAGGGAGAAAAGGGTAATCACCTACAAAGGGAAAACAATTAGAATCACCTCAGATTTCTCAGCAGAGACAATCAAAGCAAGAAGAGCCTGGAATGACTTATGCCAGGCCCTAACAACAAAGAACTATCAACCAAGAATACTGTACCCAGCTAAACTCTCCTTCATAACTGAAGGCCAAATAAAAACCTTCCACAGCAAAGAAAAATTGAAACAATACATCTCCACCAAACCAGCCCTACAAAAGATTCTTAAAGATGTCCTACACATAGAAAACCAACAAGACCACAATAAATGCCAACAAACTGCACCCAAACTGAGAATCCAAGAACCATAGGAAGAACCCAGTTTTTGCAGCCCCCAAGAAGGTAGATAACATGGCAGGAACTCCCAAATACCTCTCAGTCCTATCTCTTAATGTTAATGGACTGAACTCTCCAATTAAGCGACATAGACTGTCTAGTTGGATTAAAAAACAAGACCCTTCTATCTGCTGCCTGCAGGAGTCACATCTTGCCCGTAAAAACAAACACATTTTCAATGTTAAAGGCTGGAACAAAATCTACCAAGCAAATGGCCCTCATAAACAGGCGGGAGTTGCAATCCTAATATCAGATAAAATAGACTTCAAATTAAAAATCGTGAGAAGAGATAAAGAAGGTCGCTACATACTAATTAAAGGATCTCTCCTTCAGGAGGATATTACAATTCTAAATATCTATTCGCCAAACAACGGAGCACCCAAATTTATCAAAGAAACACAACTTTCCTTCAAATGCCATATAGATCCAAAGACATTAATTGTTGGGGATTTTAACACACCACTCTCCGCACTAGACAGATCAACTCGGCAAAAACTCAACAGAGAATCCCCAGATCTAAACAGCTGCACAGATCAACTAGACTTAACAGACATTTACCGAACATTTCACCCAGCAGCCTCAGAATACACGTTCTTCTCAGCAGCACATGGAACGTTTTCTAAAATAGACCACATTCTAGGCCACAAAGCAAACTTGTCTAAATTCAGAAACATTGAAGTTATACCCTGCATTCTCTCTGACCACAAGGGAATAAAATTAGAACTCAACACCAAAAGCCACCACAGAAAGTCCGGTATCACATGGAGGCTAAACAACACACTGCTGAATCATGAGTGGGTCATGGAAGAGATTAGAAAGGAAATTCAAATGTTCATGCTATTCAACAAAAATGAACACACAAATTACCAGCTCCTCTGGGACACAGCAAAGGCAGTACTCAGAGGCAAGTTTATAGCTCTGAGCTCCTACATCATCAAATTGGAGAGATCTGAAACTAGCAATTTAATGACACATCTAAACCTCCTTGAAAAAGAGCAGCAAGATAAACCCCAATCCAGTAGACGGAAAGAAATAATCAAAATTAAATCAGAATTAAATGAACTAGAATCCAAAAAAACTATAGAAAGAATCAACAAAACAAAGAGTTGGTTCTTTGAAAAAATTAACAAAATTAACACACCCTTAGCAAATCTTATCAGAAAAAGAAGAGAACACACCCAAATTAATAAACTCAGAGATGAGAATGGAAACATCACCACGGAAACAACCAAGATTCAGAACATTATAAGGGAATACTTCTCAAAACTTTATGCTAATAAGTTCAACAACTTGACAGAAATGGACCTCTTCCTAGCAAATATTGACATGCCAAAACTAAACCAAGATGAGTTAAACTATCTTACCAGGCCCATATCAAGCATTGAAATAGAAAGAGCAATAAGAGACCTCCCAGCTAAGAAAAGTCCAGGACCAGATGGTTTTACAGTGGAATTTTACAAGGCCTTCAAAACAGAGCTCACACCAATTTTCCTCCAACTGTTCAATGAAATTGAAAGAGAAAGCTCACTACCGAACACATTCTACGAAGCCATCATAACCCTCATCCCAAAACCAGGCAGGGAATCATCAAAGAAAGAGAACTATAGACCCATTTCTTTGATGAACATTGATGCAAAACTTCTCAACAAAATTTTGGCAAATCGACTTCAACAATTCATCCAAAAAATCATAAACCACAATCAAACAGGATTCATTTCAGGGATGCAAAGCTGGTTCAATATACGCAAATCAATTAATATTATTCATCACATCAACAGGAGCAGAAAAAGCATTCGACACGATCCAACACCCCTTTATGATGAAGGTTTTGGAAAAATTAGGATTCCATGGAACATTCCTCAATACAATAAAGGCTGTATATGACAAACCTACAGCCAGCATTATACTCAATGGTGAAAAACTAAAGCCATTTCCTCTTAACTCAGGAACAAGACAAGGATGCCCACTCTCTCCACTTCTCTTCAATCTAGTATTAGAATGCCTAGCTACAGCAATAAGACAAGATGCAGACATAAAGGGGATCCAAATAGGGAAAGAAGAAATAAAACTCTCCCTCTTTGCAGATGACATGATCTTGTATTTAAAGAATCCCATAGACTCCACTCCCAAATTACTCAAGCTGATTCAAAACTTTGGCAAAGTAGCAGGTTATAAAATTAACCCCCAAAAATCAATGGCTTTTCTGTATGCCAACAATGAGAAAAGTGTGGCTGAAATTAGGAAAGCAACTCCATTTGTAATAGCCCCACAAAAAATAAAATACCTAGGAATTAACTTAACTAAAGAAGTGAAGGACCTCTATGATGAAAACTTTAAAATCTTGAAAAAGGAAATCAACACAGAACATAAAAAATGGAAAAACATCCCATGCTCCTGGATTGGCAAGATTAACATCGTGAAAATGGCAATACTTCCCAAGGCTATCTACATATTCAACGCAATACCTATCAAAATTCCACCCTCATTCTTCAAGGAAATAGAAGAGGCAATCCAAAAATTCATATGGAACAAAAAAAGACCCCAAATAGCAAAAACACTTCTCAACGGAAAGAACACTGCTGGAGGAATATCAATACCAAATCTCAAACTCTACTTTAAAGCCATAGTAATCAAAACAGCTTGGTATTGGCATAAGAACAGACCTCAGGACCAATGGAATATAATTGAAAACCCAGAAATGAACCTACAGACCTATAGCCATCTAATCTTCGATAAGGAAGCTAAAACAATAGAATGGAAGAAAGACAGCCTCTTCAGTAAGTGGTGCTGGCAAAATTGGTTAACTACATGTAGAAAACTAAAGCTAGATCCTTATATATCACCGTGCACCAGAATCAACTCCAAATGGATCAAAGACCTTGAATTCAAAGCAGACACTCTGAAAACATTACAGGATGGAATAGGAGAAACCCTAGGTCTCCTTGGCTCAGCCCGAAATTTTCTGAATAGAGACCCGGAAACACAACAAATCAAAGAAAGGTTGGACAAATGGGATTGCATAAGGTTGCAGAGCTTCTGCAGGGCAAATGACATAGCTAGCAAGATCAATAGAAAGCCCACCGATTGGGAGAAGATCTTTACTAGCCATACAACGGACAAGGGTCTCATATCTAAAATATACTTGGAACTCAAAAAATTAAACCACCCAACAACAAATCCTCAAAGAAACAACTGCCCAATAAATAAGTGGGCGAAAGACTTAAAGAGAAGCTTCTCTGAAGAAGAAAGAAGGATGGCCAATAGACACATGAAGAAATGTTCAACATCCCTAGCCATAAAAGAAATGCAAATCAAAACAACATTGAGCTATCACCTCACTCCAGTTAGAACAGCAAAAATCAAGAACTCTAACAACAACAGATGCTGGAGGGGATGTGGACAGAAAGGAACCTTACTTCATTGTTGGTGGGAATGTAAACTTGTTCAACCACTTTGGAAAGCAGTATGGAGGTTCCTCAAAAGAATTCACATAGATCTCCCCTATGATCCAGCAATCCCACTTTTGGGCATTTACCCAAATGTATACAAACAAGACCACACTAAAGCTACCAGCACAACTGTGTTTATTGCAGCATTATTTACCATATCTAAGATATGGAACCAACCCAGATGCCCCTCAGTAGATGAATGGATCAAGAAAATGTTGTATATATACACAATGGAATTCTATGCCTCCATCAGAAAGAATGACATTTCCCCATTTGTTAGGAAATGGAAAGGCTTGGAAAAAATTATATTAAGTGAAGTAAGCCAGGCCCAAAGAAACATAGGTCCCATGGTTTCCCTTATTTGCAATATCTAGTATAGGTATGAGTCAAGCGGAAAAGGTCAGATAATGTGATGTTAGGAAAACGAACCCTTAAATATGTATTTTAATGTTTTCGTTTCTTTCATGCATGTGTTTGTAACGCATTTATAAGATTATTTCTTTGTTGCTTTGTATGTCCCTCCCCCACAGTGTAACCCCCGCTTTCACTTTATTTGATGTCAGTATAAGATGTGGAGGAGATGGGGACAAACAAGTCGTTTAAGGATTCAGGTGGACCTGTTGCAACAAGGAGAATTACAAAATGTCATGTCAAAGCAAGCTTTACAATGTCGGTGTGGGGGGGGTTAGGGGGGTATGATTGGGTGTGGGGGAGGGTGGAGCCTGGGAAGGGAGGTGAAGTGTAAACAAAAGAGGAGGCTGCAATGCTTGGTAAGAAATGTATGCATTATCCTGCCAATGTAATTGTAACCCCTCTGTACAGTATGTTCTCAAATAAAATAAAATTAAATTTAAAAAAAGTAGTGTGATATCTAAAAAAGATGTTCATGCAGATGAATATATACGGGATTCAGTAGTTGAATATAAATTCAAATGAACTGTCACTCTTTAATTTATACATTTCTTTCCTGTATTAATGAGTAAGAAATGCATATTTATTGTAAAAAATTATTTTAAGTAGACAATCTTGAGAACAATGAGAAAAAAATCATCTGTAAACAGCCCGAACAGTTATTGTCTTAATGAATTTCCTCTAGCATTTTTCTGTTTATTTCACTAAAATATTTATGGAATTTTCTAGGGGCAGAGTCTATGCTAAATACTCTCTTTTATTTAGATACTGAGGATTAAACCTAAATGTATGTACTTTAGGCAAGAGTTCTATCACACTCCAGCCTTTCACTTTTATTTTGTTTTTGAGATACTATCTCACTTCCTTTGTCCAAACGGGACTGAAATCTATGATTTGATCTTCCTGCAAGTAACAGATGTGCACCACCAATCTAGGTGCTGAATATACACATTATTCATTTAACTCAATACTCCCTCAACAGTGTGTGCGTGTATACACATATCTACTCAATATTCTCTTTCTCTCCCTTCCCTCAACTCTTGTTCTTTTCTGTTTGGAAGAGATTAGGATCAGTCTCAATCACTTCATGACACTCTAACCCTGAAGCTGGAAAGGTCGGCACCAGGACAACATGACAAGAGGGAAGAACTCTGCCAACCAAGTCTAATATGCCAATCTTGCCTCAGAAAATAGAATTGAGGACCTGAAAATGAGGCAGCAGATAGGAGTCTGTGATGGAGCTTAATTCTATTTTCAGCCACAGTTCATTCAATGAGTGGAGCAATCAAGCCTGGAGGAAAAATCAAGAGAAGGAGAAACTATGTAAGCTTGTGTCTGGGGGTGGGAAGAGAGAGGGAGAGGAAGGGAAAGACAGAGGGGAAGGAGAGAGAGGAAAAATGAGACACACAGACAGACAGACACACACACACACACACGCACGCACACACACAGACTCACACACACACACACACACACACACACACACACACACACACACACACAGAGAGAGATTGCATTCTTGGAGCATTTCCAATTGCAAGGAGATTTTACTGTTTTTCCCCAAATAGACTTCTATCTTCCCTTCAAATACATTTTGAACTTAAGCTAATTGAGTATGTTCCTTTAAGATACCATGATAATGTGCATTGATAATGACTATCTTGTTCTGTACAAGGCATCATTCCAACTATTTAATGTTCATTTATTTCATTAAATACATTTTAATTGTTATATCAACCCTCTCTAAAATGTGTGTCACTGCCTTCATTTTACATAGGAGGACAGAACCTCAAAAACTTAAGCACGAGGCACTGGTTAGGAACGGCATGCTCACATACTACACCTGCCCCCCCCCATATATACATTTATTTTTCTGTTCCCTTTGGCACCTCCTCACCTTCAATAGAACAGAAATGGACGTCTTTTTTAAAATATGTGTGCAAACCAGCATCAAGAATACAAGAACAATATAAGAAATGTGAAAATACAATTGAGTGAAAATCTGAAAACTCCTATGCCCCAGACCTGTATTTCTGTCCTGCACAGGGAGGGGCCTCTTTCTACCTCTACTCTCCCAGGCCTCCTCAGCAGGTCCCTGGGAACATAGTTGGAGAGGGACTAGTAAGTCTTTTCAAATGAAAGACATCAGTGAATTTACTATAAGAGTCAAAGGCAGAGGAATTAAAATCCACATAGACATTGACTGCTTTCCTTTACCCTGACTTTCAAAATTCTTTACTTCTTCACATACCTCAAAAAGCCAACTGTTGCTTGACACCCGTGGCTCACCCCTGTAAGCTTAGCTACTAAGGAGGCTGAGATCTGAGGATCACGGTTCAAAGCCAGCATGGGAGGGAAAGTCCATGAGACTCTTATCTCCAATAAACTAAAAGAAAACTGGAAGTGGCACTGTGGTTCAAGTGGTAGAGTGCCTTTATCAATTTTCCTAGGGAAAATTAATTTGTATTCCTCCAAACAGTCTGATGGTTGGCAAATGTTGTGAGCTCCCGAAGACACTCCTAGATGTCTGTCATCATTTCCAACTTCAAAACTTTTGCCTTCAATCAGGGTTTCTGAAGAACATCGATACAATCAAAGTTAATCAACACAGCTTTATTGTACTTGGTCTCATAAAAAAATATAATAGCTCTACTTTCAATGAAGGAAATTAATGATCATGGCCTTGAGACATGGCCCTTCATTTGAAATGTGTGTGTTCTATTTCTGTCATAAATTTTCATGATGCTTTTTTTTCTTGAAAACAGTCCCTGAATATTCCTTCAGCAAACATTTACTGTGCAGTGTTGCAGGATACACTGAGTGTTGGGAGCCCAGAATGCCCTAAAAGTTCCACCCGCCTTATGTATTATGTACATAATAAAGTTTGAAAGTCTGGATCATTTTAGCAACTGAAGGAAAAATCATTTCTGAAAATATAAAAGTCTCTTTAGTATGAAGAATAAGCCTGAGGAACTTGTCTTCCTGGTTTCCAGCCAGGAGATCTATCTATTTAAAATCACTTAACATCAGAATATGTAAGCAAATGTTTAAGGGCATGAAATGATTACAACTAAGTATGTAGCATGCACATGTTACTTGGGTATGGTAGTTTCTATTTTATTCATAAAAATGGATTGAGAAAAAGATTATTCTCCACATGAATGACAATGTCCCCAAATTGTTTCTTTATTACCCATTCATTATAACTCTAGCTTTTGTTGGGAGATGAGATCCTTGTTCAAAAAACATAACTGAGGGCCATTGTTACATTCTTCTTTCTGTCATTGTCAAAGATGTTTCAGAGAAAAGAGACCTACAAAGATATGAGTCCTGGCACATATTGTAAATGCCAGCATTGAATGATATCCCCATGGTAAGAAAGAGAAACTTCACAAATTTTCACCCACCTGAACAACCCATCCTGTTGCTTTGCCTCTGAGCCTGGATGAGTTTTCCCATTTGTCTTTCTGTGGCACAGCTACTGTGGAAGGAATGTGTCTTTTCCTTTATTTGGCAGATTTGGAGTCCTAACTCCTCTTGCAAACATTCTGAGAAGCTTTCGCCAGGCCACAAGAAGTACAGATGAAATTTTCATCCCATACTCTCCCCTCACAGTAATCCTGTCCTGAAAAACTGCTTACTGAATAAAATGGAACAATGATTGGACAGTGATATAAACCTGAGCGAGCATTATCATACTAGTCATAACACCAGAGAGGAACAAGCAGAAGAATCATTATCTGAGTGTCACAACTATCAATTGACCTACTACACCACATGCTTAAGTGAGGCAATTAATAGATGTTTTGCTAGCTGCCAGTGGCTCATACCAGCAATCAAGCTACTCAGGAGACTGAGGTCTGAAGATTGTAGTTCAAAGCCAACCCAGGCTAGAAAGTCCATGAGATTCTTATCTCCAATCGACTACCAAAAAGCTGGAAATGGTGCTGTGGCTCAAGTGGTAGAGTGCTAGCCTTGAGCAAAGCAGCTCAGGGACAGCACTCAGGCACTCAGGCTCCAGAACCAACACACACACACACACACACACACACACACACACAAAGATAGATAGATGCTTCACGTTTTCCTGGCCACTTTCTTTTTTCTTATGCTTCTTTTGGTGAAGATTTTGTAAGTCAAATAATCTTGATGTCAATTAATATCTATGCTGTATTGGGCTTATTGTCCTCAGCGTCATCTTCCTTGCCTGTGGAATGAAGACATTTCTTTGCAAAATTCGTGCAGTGGGTGAATCCAGTCTTAGTGTTCAATGTACATGTGTGAAAATATCACCAGGTAAATTGGGGGTGGGGTTGAGAGAAATGGAGAAGAACGATCTAAGTGGTGACATTGATCAAGATGTACTGTACTCACAAACTGACATGTTAAATTAGAACTCCTTTGTACAAGTACTTAGGTATAATTTTTTAAGTAGAAAAAAATGAAACCAGTGCATCAGTGCAATCCATAACTCTGAGGTCTAGATTGTGCATAGCTGCCTCTTTTAAAGAATATAGGACAGAGAAGAGTGGAACAAATCATTTCCAGAATACAAGTGATCAACTCTACCACGAAGTTAACATCAATAGTGATGCTGACATACATCCTTGATTTCATGCACAGAGAACACATTTTCCCCTAACTCCCCCAGGATTTGGAACTCAGGGCCTAGATTCTGTCCCTGAACTTTCTCCTCCCTACCGCTCACCCCAAACACACAAAGCTAGTGCTTTTACACTTGAGCCATAGCTCCAATTCTGGCTCTTTTCGTTAAATGGAGATGAGTCTCATGGATTTTCTCAGCCCAGGCTGGCTTCCAATCATAATCCTCAGATCTCAGGCTTGGATTATAGGTGTGAGCGACCAGTGTCCAGCGTGAGAACACACTTTTTCTCTGTAATTCTCCTCCCCAAAACCTCATAGCCACAATCTTAAGAGAAAAGATTGAGAGCCCACAACTGAAGAATATTCTACAGAATGCCCTGTCCAATACTCCAAAAAAGGGGAGAAATGCCATCTCTTTTCCTTTGGTGAAAACAATAGATGTTTGATTATTATATGACAATAATAATAGATATTATTATAATGCTCACAATATGTATTCCCATCCCCATTGCTACCAGGCTTGGTTATATAACGTACTTTGACAAATGACATATGAGAAGTGATGACATGTATCTTTTCTGAGTTTTAGTCATGTGGTTTTCACACTGTTCTCTTCCCTTGGGATCCTCCAGCAGGCAGTCTGAATCCCAGAATGGACAGCATGCTGAGTGGCAGTGGACATGGATTAGGCTTGTAGCATGAGATAGTAATCAAAGTTGTAAGCTATTGCGTCATTGGAGTTGTTATCCCACCGTAAAATTAAGTTCACATTGAGGCCCCAGCTCTAGGTAATCTAGGCCTTTTTTGTCTCCATTCCCTCCTGTTCCCTTCTCATTTTTCCTAAATATTCTCTCTTCTACCAGCTTCTCCTCAGGTGACACCAAATCCTGAGTCTCCTTATCCTAGAAACACTTTTCAGGCTTAAGCATTGTGGCTTCCTTTCTTACATTTTCTCTTAGCTGTTTCTTCACTTTTTTCTTTCTGGAGTTTTCAGCCAGAAGCTCCCAAATGTGATGGAGCCTCAGATAAAATCCCTCTGCCACATCTCCCTTGCTTGCTTTCACTCTTCTCATGTTGGCATACTATGAAACCAGAATAAGATGAAGCTCCAGAAAACCCTTTGGATAGAAAAAGAAACCACCGCATGGGAAGTGAGGGTTGTTTTAGAAGAGATTGGGAGCTGAACACAGGCAGGAAGGCTCATGGCTGCAGCCTCAGCTGTCTTCTGAATCATTGCCCAGTTTCCATCTGTCAGTCTTTTCTCCAAAGTCAATGGGGCAAATTCTGCATTTCTTACGGACTCACCCACATTCACAGACCTAGTTAGGAATCCAAAATGACTTAAAATATAGACTCTCCACATCATAGAAATCTGTACCAGAGAAAATGGGCAGAAAGAACTTCAGATAATCAGGTTCAATTCATTTTTACATGTTTATAATTTATTTTATTTTATTTTTTTGGGTCCGGTCGTGGGGCCTGAACTCTGGGCTGGGGCGCTGTCCCTCAGCTCTTCAGCTCAAGGCTAGCGCTCTACAACTTGAGCCACAGCACCACTTCTGGCTTTTTTTGTTTATGTGGTGCTGAGGAATCGAACCCAGGGCCTCATGCATGCAAGGCAAGCGTTCTACCACTGAGCCACCTTCCCAGCCCCACATGCTTATAATTTAACTGAGAGAACAATATCAAATTCACTCACCCTTCATAAAATCAAAATATCAAAGCAACTACTTTTTACAGGAAGTAAATATTCACATCATAAATCGAGTTTCTAAAGGGGTGGTGTTCTCAGAAAGTAAGGAATTAGGGCTAAGGAAACATTTCAAACACATTTCACATCAGCATCAAGATTAAATTCATTAGCACAGGCTGCAAAAGTTGCTTACTCTCAGCAGGTAAGAACCTATCATTTTTTTCTGGCCCTTAGTAAAAAAAGATGGAAGAGTTTGATTTCCTTTTTCAATTTCAATCTTCAAAGTCACATTGTCTTCTAAGGAAGTCATTTATCTCACTCACCTGAAAATACAGAATATATCTTCACAAGAGGGTCCTCTGGGCTTCAGGAAGCAAAATAGGAGGAGTGAAACAGGCTGCAAGATGCTTGCAGGAAAAGAATATGTTTGACTTCTTCCACAGCCAAGCTAGCTTTGAGCGCTTGTCCTTTCCACAACTCAGGTGGGACGGTAGTTATGTAGGAGGGGAGAAATACCATAGAGTTTCAGAAAAAGGTAAAAGAAAGGTGCATGGCTTTTCTTCTCAGAACAGAACCTTTAAATAGGATATGTTTTTTCTCTTCACAAAACACTTAATTATACAGTAATCCCCTTCACTGTATTCCCCTTCTGTAGTTAGTTACCTGTGCTCAACTCTGGTTTGAAAAGATTAAATGGAAAAAATCTCATATTTTGGAAGATATCACATTCACATAATACCTTTTTTCTTTTTTTCTTTTTTGTTTTTTTGCATATAAGGTCTCACTGTATATCTCTCTCATTATCTTCCTGCCTCAGCTTCTGTTTCCTAGGATTATATGTGTGCATTTCCACACCCATTTCACATTACATTTTTACAGCATATTGTTACAATTCTTCTATTTTATTAGTTACTGTTATTATTGTCTTACTGTACATAATTTATAACTTAAGCTTTATTGTAGCTATAATTGTCTGGGTAAAAGCATAGTATATATGGTCATCTTGGTATTTATAGGGTTGCTTCCAGAACTGATGAGCATACTAAAATCAGCATAGGCTCCAGTCCCATATAGAAAATAGCATAATATTTCATACAAAGTAAGTTACACTTTAAATCACATCAAGGTTATTTCTATTACCACCATACATATAACAGTATATAAATAGTTGCTATATTGTCTGCTTAAGGAGCAACAAACTTTTCCTATCTTAAATTTCTGGTTGGTTGAACCCCTAGATGTGGAAATTGTAGATACTGAGGGTTAACTGTATAAATTGCTTCATTGATTTCACGTGCTCACGTGGAATGCCTCTCCAGAGACTAATCAGGAACTACTATAAAGATCAAAAAGACAGAAACTTGACCTTCTTATTTTGCCATGATTACCCACTAAATAAAATATGAATAAGTTTGATTCTGTACCTCCTCCTCCTCCTCCTCCGCCTCCTCCTCTGCCTCCTCCTCCTCCTCCTCCTCCTCCTCCTCCTCCTCCTCCTCCTCCTCCTCCTCTACCTCCTCCTCCTCCTCCTCCTCCTCCTCCTCCTCCTCCTCATCCTCCGCCTCCTCCTCCTCCTCCTCCTCCTCCTCCTCCTCCGCCTCCTCCTCCTCCTCCTCCTCCTCCTCCGCCTCCTCCTCCTCCTCCTCCTCCTCCTCCTCCTCCTCCTCCTCCGCCTCCTCCTCCTCCTCCTCCTCCTCCTCCTCCTCCTCCTCCTCCTCCTCCTCCTCCTCCTCCTCCTCCTCCTCCTCCTCCTCCTCCTTCTTCTTCTTCTTCTTCTTCTTCTTCTTCTTCTTCTTCTTCTTCTTCTTCTTCTTCTTCTTCTTCTTCTTCTTCCTTGCACATGCTAGGCTTGGTATCTACCACAGTTCTAGAGCTTCTAAAAAGCTAGTTTGAGAATTTCACAATTTTTAATAATCAACACCAATTTCCGTTTTCTTTCCTAGGCTCCAAAACAGGGGAATGTGGGGGAGGCATAAATGGGACAGTCATCTAGGGAAAACTTTGCTGACTATCATATTTTAATTTTTTGTTCAGTTGGAATTTAAAAAATATATAACCATATAATTTAAGTCCTATTTTAAAAATTTCTTCATAGGAACAAAGACCAACTAAACAATTTTTGTCCTTTTTATGTATAAAGCTCACAATGTTGTCTCTGTAATAATTTTTAAAACATTCTTTTGAATATGACTTCTACCATCTCCTTGGAGGCGAAGCTGAATTCTACATATTAAATATTCTAGTCAATAACTAGGAAGTATAAATCAATAGAAACAATTAAAATATGTCAAACACAATAAAAAGAACAATTATCCATCAAACAGATGCTTATCATCTTGACAGTTTGGGAACAACAGTTTCAGAATGTACAGAAATACTGAAAGAACATCTTTTAATTCATAAGAAAGGGGAAAATACTTAAAATATTAAAAACAAACATGCAGCAATAGATAATGCCTGTAATCCTAGATGCTCTGGAAGCTAAGATCTGAGTATCATAGTTCAAATCCATCCAGGGAAAGAAAGTCCTGTGAGACTCATCTCCAATTAATTACCAAAATGCCAGAAGGGGAGGTGTGGCTCAAGTGAAAAAGCACTAGTCTTGAGCAAAAAAGCTCAGGGGCAGTGTTTAGACCTGATTTTAAGCCCAAAGACCAGCGTGCATGTGCCCATACACACACACACACACACACACACACACACACACACACACACACACACACACACACACACACACACACATTATTGAAAGACAAATACCAATGCTTTTCCTAATGTATTGTTTCACATTGTAATAGGACTTAAGGCATTAGTGGGTCTAGATTCCTACTATAGTATATATGTTTGAATAGGTTATTCAGAGAAAACTTTATTTGGAAAACTCTAATACTCAAATTGTAGCTTATTTTTTAAAATATGGGCGATGGACCAAGTATATTAATGACCAGGTATAGTTATAAGGGATAAAACTCTGGCTTGATTTTAACATCATTATTTTATTTTTTTAACAATGGAAGAAAGATATTTGACTTGAAAGAGACACAGGATGAGACTCAGAAGAGATGGTGAGTCCATTCTTTGTAGAAATGGGCACATCAGACTTTTGAAGATATTATTCATTTTTTGGCATAAGACTTGATTATTCAAGTATGTGCAGTTACTAGATAAATAACTTAATATGGAAATAATAAATAAGTGTTATCAGTGCATACAAAACAATTGGTTCTGAACATCTATATTATGCAATGATTTGTACTGTTCATGTCACAGAACTGACTTAGAAGGCTGATTTAAATCAAATATATATATTTGGTCAGCGTTAAATCCTCTTTTCCAAATTCTGCCTCCTCGAAAAAAAAAAGGATATTACCTATTTTATCAGTAATCAGGAATAGTAAGTTATTTTAAGTATTTATATATTTTATCCAAGTATGATCCTCCAATTTATCATTCCAGGTGCTAGAGTCTAACCATCATGGTGATGGATAGTCACATCCTAATGGAGAAATATGTAGCTTGCCCTGCTTGCATGCTCCCCAACCTTCCCTTCCATGGCTCTATATTTACATTTAGTAAAATTCACTCATCTAATAAAGTCAAGGACAATGGCAGCTCCTCCTTGAAGATTCTTCTGTCAAGAATAAGCAATCAATCATTAATTTGATAATATTTCATTATAATGCAGTCAAATATAGAAATTTTGGAGCTTTTTTTCCATGAAATTTACTTCATGTGATTGTTGATTTATAGTTGGTGGTATTGGACTTAAAACAACGTACGAGTTTCAAAGATTTAAATAAAAAGTTGCACATTGCCTTGTCTAGTGACAAATTAAAGAGAGAATTCTAGGTTCTTATATTCATCCCAGTGTGCTTTTGTTTCCTTGCTGGCTTTTTTCCTACAGTGATGACCAATTTCATTATTTGGCATAGCAAAGTTTTCTCATTTTTGTAGTCCTGATTTTATCATAGGTGTTATTTTCCTAAGCATTCTGCCCATGATAAATTAATCTATTATTATAATCACATCTTAGAACATTCATATTCAGTAATTATTCTTATATTCCTTAATAACATCTCATTATATTTTAAAA